>NC_134013.1:74220000-74845000 GCF_040712315.1 Castanea sativa | reverse complement strand
CATATTCTATATATGTGATTTGAAGACATGATTATATAACAGGAATCATACATACCCGGCACCAAAATGTGCAAATCCTCCTGCCAAAAAAAAAAAGTCAGAGGCACAACATTGGCTAATTAAAAAATGCAACAGATTTGAAATTTTTCATTAAACTAAGCAAAAGGAAAAACCAGCAAGCTTCCTGGGAAGTGGAATTGGACTAACCATAGAGTTGAATAATGGCAGAAGGAAGCAAAAAAGGGATAATGGTGAGGGAAATCCACACAGGAATCTTGACAGACCACCATCCAGAATGCCATGAATCTCTGGGCTCGCCCAACTTCGAGGAACCAGTTGTTGAAAGAAACATTGTGATGAAGAACGTCTAAAGTAGTATTAAGGCTCACTTGATCCATTAGGAAAAAAGAAATGAAGATGCAGGACAAAATCCAAGGGTTAATACAGTAAAACTTCTATTTTAAATCATTTAGGTAGACAGCTGAACATTTCGATCAAGGGACACCATAGTTATAATATACAGGCAGCGCAAATTAATTCACATTCTTCTCACATCATAAATCATACAAATAGCTGCTTTTCAACTAAAGGAAACTCTTAAGACAAGCTGTTAGTGAGAACTAAAGTGAATTTTATTCTCATTATTGAAAGGATACAAAACAACCCAAGCTCACTCGAAGAACTCCTTCAGCACCCAAACAATCTTTTTCACCTTCACATCCTTTTAATCCTGTACCCACAGCAAATGTGCATTGACATGATGTACTAATGGTCTGATCAGAATACAAAATTAACAAAATAGTCTGTGTTGTTTTGCTTGACTAAGAACTTCACCAACTTTAGGAGCAAAGCCTAGGCATTTAAAAAAAAAAAAAAAAAACTTTTATATCTCCACCCTGATCATGTGTAAATTCACGGCTCACCACAATTGTATACAATTCAAAGACTACAAATTTGTTTCATAACCACCTTCCTTGTAAGTTGTAACCAATGTTACTAAGGATTATTGTACATATCATGCATGCATTTCAAAATGTACCTAGACAAATGTAAATGTTTATGTATGTAAAATCCAAATGGGTATTCATTCATTGATGCCTAGTTTGCAGCAATGGGAAAGAAATTTACATTTAAACTAACTGAACAGGAAAAAGAGCTTGAGCAATGACAACAGGCTTGAAGTTCCTAAAAAATCACTGACCTTTACATAAAAATTCCACAAAATGTGCAACAAAATTTTGAAGATCAAAGCAAAAAATCTTACTCTCCATTTCTGTCAAGGCAGAGCGGCCATAATCCCGAGCAGCCCAAGCTAGCAGAGTTGCAACTAGAAAAATCAAGGCGTAGACATATCTGGCCATCCAAGGATTGGACCCATTTCGGAACTGGCTAAACCAAGAGGAGTCTTTGTACACAATGTGTCTCTCACTACTGCTACTTCTGCTTTCACCGCTCTCCATTTCTACAACCTATACAGTTCAGCTGGGCAATGCTCTTTGTCTTTTGTGACAAAGAGCATAGATATGGAGCAAGGAAAGATCACCCTATTCACAAATTCTTCATTCAGCTAGTTGCTCTGCATTGCAGACTGTGATTCAGAAACATTATTGAACTTGGAATATAGGATGGTAATAATGTTTACTACGTACCGTTACCTAAGCGTCAATTGTCAAACAAAAATTGAATCGGTGGAGTTTGGAGTTTGGATTGGGTTGGGCTAATTATGGCTTTTAGACTTTTGGTTTTATTGGGCTTGTAAATAACTTTGTCTTTTACACGCAGCTCACGCAATGAAAGCCTACAAGCTATGTAGCCCCGTGTGTATTAAGGCAAATAGGCTATAAGAGATATACGCAACGTTTTTTTTTTTTGGTGGCCTACGATTTCTAATAATAGTTATTTATTATCAAATTAAAATATTATTTGATTTTTGTTATAGACAGAAATTAAACCACAACCTAATAGTTCTTTATTATTTGGCCAAGATATCAATTGATTTTTGATATAGACAAAAATTGAACCTTAATTTCTTATGCAAAAAAATAATTTATGTGCTTATCTAGTGGTCCATAATTTATGTGCTTGTTTAGTGGTCCATATCTAAAACTACTAAAACAAGTAATTCTCTGAAGTCATAATTGTAAAAAAATGCATTTATTTATATGCACGCATATTAATACTCTAAAATGAATGCATTTAACTGTAAATAAATGCATTTATATATGTGCATTGTTATGTTACACTAAAAAATATATATTAAAGAAATTGTTTGTGTTTAGTGTCTAAAATACAAATTTTCTATACTATTTTTTGTGCTCACAATATGTTTTATCAACCATAATTTGTCATGTATTTATTTATTTATTTTTCATTTTAAATTTTGGCTATTCTATAAGGAAAGTTAAACAAATATAAAAAAATTGTGATTAATAGAATATAAAGTGAAACACAAAAAATTGTATTGAGAATTTGAATTTTGTCAAAATATGTGTGTCCAGTGTAAAGATACATTGAAGTCAATCCCAACCCAAAAAAAAATTTATAACTTATTTTACTTAAAGCTAAACTAAGCAAAATACAACTATGCCTAAAATAAAAACTAAAAAAAAAAAAAATCAGATTTTAAAAAATTTTGTATACCAAAATAAATCAAATAAGCTAAGGAAAAGCGTATACACCACAAACAAAAATCACACAGAAGAATCTGCAAACTGTGGAGAATTTTTCAGGTACCGTAAAAACGTGCAACGCACGGCACCGCGGTACAGGCTGATTCCTACTCTGATGGATCTAATCAGAACCGTGAAATCTGCTGAAAAAGTATGCGTTAGAATATAGTCACAAAAATTCATTCGTTGCTTTTTATTATTATTTGGGACCCACAATCTCCCTCTCACACATACTAAACTGTTTACTACAGTAGTTAGTATTAAGCAAACTCAAAAGAATCAAAAAAATTTCACAGGATTTGGTCATCTTCTTAGGATGCGTGTAAGCATTAGTCATGGAGTTTGTTGACAAAAAAAGGTACTCACTGTTTTCTTGCTGTGAAAGTTCACTCTGTAACGGAGTTGCTTCTCCTAAACTCTACTAAATATATATTCTATACGACCATTATGCCCTCGCTTTCGGTGTGATTCGGACCAGTACTTTTCTGAGGATTTCAGGGGTTTATCTTTGGCAGTTCAGTCATTACACTTGATTAGTGTGAGATTTTCGTTTCACTTTGCTCTGTGGGGTTCAGAGATAAAGAGCCTGTAAAAGAAAGCAAAATGATTCTTTGTTGAACTACTATTCCTTTTAGCAGAATAAAAAAAAAAAAAATGCTAAATTTCTCAACCAAAAATAATAATAATAATAATAATAATAATATAACTGGCTTTACTCTTTGTCTGGTTAGGGAGAAAATTGAGAATTTTTGTAGTTAAAGTAAGGACATACATTCATATTCCCTGGAATGCCGAATAATGAAATTATGAGCATCAAGTTTTACTATCTTTGGTTTCCTTTGTCTTTTCGCAACAACCAAACGAAGCATTGTAGAGGCAAAAGCACTCAAAAATATGCCTTAAGAATTTTACGCCATACAATTGACACAAAGAAACGAATCAAATCTTTAAAATCAACTAGAGGAGTCACATCATCGATTTTTATTACCAAAAAATAAATATCGTCTCTCAGGTCTAGATAGAATCAAATATAGACACAGTTTTTGAGGAATTTGAAAAGAAATTTCTTTTAAAAAAAAATGGTAAAATGAAAGATCATTGTGAAAAATGGCATCACAGAAATGTAGAATTTTGTTTTGTTTTGATTTTTCTGTTTTGAGAAATGAAAGTGTGTACGTACGTACCTGTGAAAAAGTAGATTCGGCTGTCTGTGATCTTAAGATGGAGGCAATGGACTTTGGTTCGAGAAGCTCTCAGTCTCAGACTCTGTTCTTAATATCTCAGTCTAAGACAAAACTCAGAGAGAGAGATTTCTCATTTTCGGGTTTCTCTTTTATCTTTGAGTCGCTTTTAAATGGTCTGAGAGAGAGAGAGAGAGAGAGAGAGAGAGAGAGAGGTTGCTTTTGATTTGAGAGGTTTTCAGTTTTCTTTGCTTTCGGTATGCTTATTTTTTTCCCGCGGTATGCTTCTTATTTCCGCCTCTTATCATTTCTGGCGCTTTCAGCTGTAATTGTGGTGCACCGGTTATTCTATAAGTAAAAATGTTTGTGAGGTGGGAAGGTAAGGATCGAAGTTAAAATTTCTAAAAATGAGTTTTATATATATATATATATATATATATATATATATATATATAGATAGAGAGGTTAGAGTAGAAATTTTATTCTATATAAAAAAATAAAAAATAAAAATTCTCCCACTTTAGAGCGTATCTTTCAAGGATTTATTTATTACCATTTTTTAAGGTATTTTTGGTCGAACATATTTAGAGAGGGTTTGGATAGAGATTATTTTTTTTGCGTTTACTTTTTTGCGTTTTGCTTTTTTTTTTTTTTTTTTCTTCGTTTGCTGCTGTGGTGGGGGACAAATGCACTGTGCGTGTACTGTGTACGCACTGTGCGTCCACTGTTCATGTACTTTTTAAGGAATTTTTTATTAAAAATGGGTCCTGCAACACTATTCACACATTTAAAAATTATTTTGCTATAGTGTTTTCAGTTTTCAGTAATAAGTTCTATCCAAACGGACCCTTAAAGTAACACATGGAGGAGCATAATTTAACTAAAAAATTGCCAATGCATGCTATCTTTAATTTAGTGATGACCAATGCCTACGTCGCACATGATACTGATAGTTATAGTAACGCTTCTCAAAAAAAAAAAAAAAAAAAGGTTATAGTAACAGTAATAGGCTAATAGCAATAGCTCACTACAAATTTATTTAATCAATTTAGTGACCGATTTTTTTATTATTAATAATTTATGGGTTGTAATTAGTTCTGTGGTAGTGCGGTCCTCAACAATGTCTAGATTGTTGGGCTTGAACTTCAAATTAATTTGTATGTTGCTTTGGGTATAGTACATAGTGGGAGATTGTAAGAGAAGTCTGGTTGATGGATGGTTGTGATGTATGATTGCAAGGTGACTTGTTACTAGAAATATGTTGCCTGTGGAGGATCTCAGACAAACAAGGTGTCTCTAAGGCATCCCAAGCTAAATCACCTTACTCTATTATTGGTTGATGGTTCTTCTCTTTCTCTCGTGTTTTGTCTCCCCTAAAAATTGTTATAACTCTTGTTACTGACCCTTCCTCTCCTTTTTATACCCTCTCGTTAGTGGGCCCATAATGAAGAGGGAATATCTTGTTCACATTGGGGTCTCTCCACCCGCAATGACTGAGTGGCCTTTTGAGTCTAGGCTACTGTTCTAGCATGTTTAGTCTTACATTAGGGGGTGGGGCTCGTTGCTTGAACCCAATGCCAAATCTTATGCTTGGTTGACAGATTCCCCTAAGGCATTGCTTCTCTTCCTTGGGGGCCTATAGGAGGTCTGCTCAGGTGCTGCAAAACAACGGCCTAAGCAAATTACCTTGAGACTCTCATTTGTGGGATGGGCCTATAGCTAATGGTGCTCGGCCCAAGTTTGGTATAGGCCAAACTTTGTTCTTCCACAAGTTCAATTAGTAAAAAAATTTGGTATCAAATAAGATATTTGGGATTCAAACTTCACATACATTGTAAAACTAATTGGTAAAACTAATTAGTATATTGATATGATAATAAAGAATAATTGTGATGGGGCGAACGCTATATATTGAAAATCTATTGTCTCTATTAAAATAAATTTTATATATATATATATATACACACGCGCGCGCGCGCACACACACACACACTTTGATATGTAATGTTGTGATTAGTGCATTATAAAAGTAATCTCAATTGCCTTTTGTAGTGCGCCTTTTTGAGATGGTGGGCTGGGCTTCCTCCTGCCACACTAAGGCCTAAGGGTTTTGGGTTGGAGAGTCGGGACCGGTTCGATTGCAACTCACCTCAAACTAGCTTGTGCGCAAACTAAGGCCCCTTTGTTGAAAACTTTGGTCGCATGCCCATGGCAGATGAAACTGTTACAAAGGAGTTACGTTAGACAAATATAATATAACAATAATAAAGGAGACGCGCTTGCTGTTAGCCAAAATAAACAAAAGATACTTAATTAAGATAAAGAAAATAACAGCACAATAATAAGAAACACATTGTAAAATGAAGTGGTAAAGATAAAAGAGAAAAAATACTGATGCTTAAATAATAAAATCAAAGAAGGAAGGGTTAGTTTGTCGTGCTCAGTTGCATTACGAAACTAAGACCAAGGAGGGAACCACTTCCTAAATGTGGATAACCTTGCAAGAAGATTCCGCCGTAGAAATTACCCACTTTGAGAGAATGAGTCTGAATGGCTTATGGCCCAAATAAAATCCTTAATCCTTAATAGAGGGTAGGCTTTTAGAGGGAGAGAAAGGATTAACCTATTGGTGCAAGCCTGCCATCTTACTCTTGCCTACTCTCTCTGTTTTTATTTCTAGCTTTCATTTTATAAGTTTGCTACTCTGTTTTCCACTCTTTTCTTTCTTTTTACTTGCGTGTTCTTGTTGTTGTTGTGATTTTGTTGTGATTGTGATGATCGTATTGATTATCTATTGTGCACGGCAGAGGCTTTTTATATATTGCTTGTCGTGACTGGGTTTTTACTGTTTTACCCTTTAACCACTTTTGTCTGGGTGTACTTCCAAACCACTCACTGGTTTGTCAGCTACCCAACCACCACCACTTACCTATGCTAGCTATGCCACATTCGATTACCGGACGAAGAATTTTATTTTGTTTGCTTGTTCACTGTGGCAATCTTATCCATAACAAAGTGAACATTCTCTCTCACTATCCCTCATGGCATGCACTTAGTAGTTTCAACTCATCCTTCCCTCTTTTAGATGGTGTGTCATCCCAGCAGGACATTTCCCCCAAAAGAGTTTGAACGGGAACCCCGGAATAGGCTCCTCCCTTCTCCTTACCGCCAGACCATACCTTCTCTTACCTCTGACCCATGGCCTACCACCCCTGTATTGGCTGGATACAAGTTGGTAGTGCCTGAGCCTTGTGCGTGCTCCACTTCCGTGTGTGTCCAAAGCTTGTCTACTGCTCATGCGTTTGCCATAGCCCGGATGCTCGTCTGTGTGTTCCGTCGCTCATTCTTGACCTCTTGTGGCGTGAATTGATTTATGAGCCTTCATTCTTTATGGCTTGCTTCCTTCAAGGACTGAGCCTTGCTTGATTGTGGGTTTTTCTCTTCTTAACCTATTCCTTATTTCTTCCGTGGATTTACTAACATTCCTGCCATGTCATTTTGTTATTCTTGCTGTGGTGTTATTTAATCTGTGCTTGCTGGGCCTCTTTTGCGCCTGCTGTATGCTTTTCTTTTACTTAATTACAGTGATCCCGTATTGTCATTGGGCTTGCATTTATGCTATTTCAGGCCTTCTTGACCCATTCTATTGCTTACGGGCTTCCTTGACCCATTTTTTTCTCCTAGGGCATCCTTGACCCATTTCATTTCCTTGGGCATCCTCGACCCATTCTATTGCTTGCACTCCCATGGGCTTTTGCTAACTCTTTTGGGCTTTTGCTAACTCTTTTGGGCTTCTTTGACCCAATTACCATATCCTTTACTTTTAGGGTTCATGGGTTTTTCCATCAACTCCTTGCTCACTTACTTTATTACTTCGGACCTTCTTTGGCCCATTCTTTCCATTTCGTATAATGCCCATGGGTTTACTACTTCTTTCTTTGGGCTCCTTTAGGCCCGCTTGCTTCCTTTAAGACCCATTTATTATTTTCTAGGCCTATGATCCATTATTCCTGCCATTCGGGATTAATGATTTTTTTTTTCTCCAATTTACTAACTCTTTTCTACCCATATTATTGGGCTTCTTCCTGCTATTGGGCTTCTTCCTGCTAAAATGACCATCAACACCTTTTATTTTTATTTTTTTAAAATGTCAATTAATAGAGTTTACAGATAAAGGATGTTATCGCAATCACAACTTGTTAAGCTTCCATAAATCTAGAGTCCAACACATTTTCAGTGATGTGAACTAATACGCTAATGCACTTGTTAAGTTAGGAGCTAAATAATCTAATGACTATGTTCATTTTGATTACTCATTGTCTGTGGTGGAGACCGAAGAATTTGGTTTTTTTTTTATATATATATATATTTTTATTAATAAAGTTGAGCTAGTTTGTAAGATACTTATGCGCAATTAATCTATAATTGCTTCGTCGTATTACAAAAAAAATTACAACTTGTTACTTGTCGCTTAACAAGTTATAAAAATAATTGTGTCCTAAGAATGCTTTAATTAATGTATACTTTCTCTTTCACTTTGTTAGATAAGGGCTAGTAATAATTACAACATAATTTTAGTTATCTCCCTTCAACCACAATGAGAACTGTAGCTAAGCCCCCGATTGGCCATTCTGGCTTAGTGGCTCTTAAAAGAAAAATAATGTATGTGCCTAAATCAATACCCAAGAGACGATTTTTTTTTGGGGGGTTCATAAAGGGGGAAGAATAATTTGCTTTGTGCTACTGCTAATTGTTGAGTCTATGATCATATGGGGACCAAGGGGGCAATTGCCCCAATGTTTCCTCAAATCTAACTTGATAGTCCATTTGATTGTATTTGCGCATTTGAGCTCCCTCATGTCACTGCACATAAAATAAAGAGCGAAGTGCCCTACTCCATGCATGCCTTTCAAGGCTTCAAAGGTGGGAAACTAAATATTTTAATAAGTTGGTTGAAAGAGACACAAATAAATATCTCCATATTATTAAGATGAAATAATGTGATAGAAATTCTCTGAGTCTAAACACTCAAGATATATGACTAATTAAATTCACATTATTTGGAAAAATATTCATAAAATGGAAACGAAGTTAAGTTTTACTGCATCTAATGCAAATGAATTCTCCTTTAAATAATTTTATTAGTTTAGATATTAAATTTATTGCATAATTGAAGTATAATTTTTCTTAAAATTAGTTGAAATTATTATCATTATCATTGTCATCATCAATTGTCAAGTTTAGTTGGCACCCTCTAGAGCTTAGGGTCAGCCAACCAATCAAGTCTTCAAGCATGACTCAAAACAAAATAACCTAATACAAGCTACACCTAGAATGGTCAAACCTCTCACTTGAGACATTCTATCCCAGCAGAGACTTGGCAAAAAAGTACCTGGAGGTTTGCCATCGAGCTCGTCTACATGAAAAAGGCGCATCCATAAAAGGACATTCCTTGTTACATCCAAATTTAGAGCCCGTTTAGATTGAGAGGAGGGAGGAGGGGGTTGGGAGTTGAGTAGAGTTAACTAAAAATAAACTAATTTTTGGTCAATTTTAGTCTACTCTACCCTCTCTCCCTCCCTTTCAATTCATACGGACCATTAGTATTGACTCACATGCAACTATCATTGTTTTGTATAATGCAACACGATAAGAGCCATCCCCCCTGCAACTATGGGGAGGTGCCCTAGGATAACATCCTTTCAACTGAGGGGCATGTTCAGGGACGGAACCAAGATTCAAGCTTGGGGGAGCCAAAGCTTAAATTTTTTTATTTTTTTTTATGAAAATAAAAACTAACATCTATTTCATATTCAACAAAATACTATATATAAAATAAGTATTTCTTAAACATTTGATATTATAAAAATGTCAACAAAGTATAACATATAAAATAAGTGTTTCTTAAACATTTCAATACAATTATTAAAATGGAACTCGACGCTATTTCAGAGGAGATCCAAAAATATTTATATTTAAGGGCAAATCTTAATTTTTTAAATTAAATATATATACCTTTTTTTTTTAATTGGGGGCTATTAAGACCAAAATTTAAAATTTCAACACACACGCGTACGCGGGCACACACACACACATATATATATATATATATATGTATATATCCTAGTTTTTTTTTTTAGGGGTGGGGTGGGGGGGGGGGGGGGCATTGGCCCCACCTGCCCACTGTAGGTCCATCACTGGGCATGTTGTCAAACTTTGGTTACCTACATGGGGAAAAAAATACCCTACATATTTTCCTAAGTGCCACTAGTAAGGAATTGTTTAGCATTAAAAAAATGAACAAATTTTTTCCCTCAATGACTATATGTATGATACTTAGACTATTATTTAGGATTTTATTTATTTATTTATTAATTCGATAATTACAATGGGAGGAAAGATTTAAATCTTGGACATCTTTGTTAGAATTATCGGTAAATACTAGTTCATGAATGACATGACTTTTAGCATTTAGGGCCCAAAATTAAAAGTTTGGAGCTTAGAGATTTGGGTATCTCACAATACTGTAATTTGGCTCCACATAAATGATTAGTTGTGTCTGCGTTGGAGTGCATCGAAAACTTTTATTTTTTTTACATGTATTATTCATATCCTCTTCCATTTTTTTCATTATTAAAAAGACGTAACTTTTATTAACAGCAAAGATCAAAACAGAACATTAGATCTTACTTATATTAAAAAGATGTAACTTTTATCAGCGGCAAAGGAACAACACAGGACATTAGATCATACAGGTTTGCAGCTTGTGGTAGTGTACACAAGCCGGAATTTTCAAAAGGACAAAGGTAACAACATAAATAGATTTGGCCGCCCACATGGCTGACTCATGGGCAGCATTGTTGGCTACTTGGCTAGCCTATTATTACTATCTGTCACTCTTTTTAATTATAAAGAACGACCTTTTATGTTTTCCTGTTTTCAGTAAAACATGGCGCGTGTCTTTTATTTTACTTCCTTTAAAAAACCAAACAGGAGACAGCATGAAGAGTACTGCCAAATGAGCAGAGTCCAAAAGGGAGATGAAAAAAATGTATAATAGATGGGATGGTGGTGGGTGACAATTAATTCTGGGGTTGTATCACGCTGTAGGTGTTACTTGGGTGGTATAGAATATAGATCGATGTTTATTGATGTTTCCCACCAAAGATAATCTGCTACAATGCTTAGCATAATGATGTTTTTAGAAATAATGGTGGGCAGATATCTCTACCAGTATTATAGTTATGAATTTAGCATGCCTTGCATGCAATCCTAATCTTAATTTTAAAGGATGCTTAAATTAAATTCCAAATCCTTGTTTTGAAAGGCTTTTCATTAAACCTTCAGTTTTAGCATAGCAATTGAATTTTCTTTTTCTTTTTTTCCTTTTTTTACTACGGAAATTCGATAGAATTCACAAAATTAGTCTCACTTATAGTTATGAATTTAAGATTCACAATTTTGCAAAATCAAAGTTAGACTTTGCTTGATGGCAAGTAGTGGAATAGCAAACAGAAAATCACTAAATATCAGATTTTTTTTATTAAAAAAAAATTGATTACGTTGCGTTAGTAAGCCCACTAAAAATGACTAAATATCACTTATTTATTTATTTATTATTATTATTTTTAAAATGCTTATGATATGTTAATGGGCCCACTAAAACCTGCATGCCAGGAGGCATTAACACACAAAAGGGGAAGAAATCATATAGTCGAGCGTGCAAAGCATGTTTATATGAACGCAATTGATAGCGCATGGTGAGCTTAGAAAGCATTCTGCCCAAAAAAAAAAAAAGAAAAAAAAAGAAGCAAAATAAGTAATAGTAAGTAATCTCATGGTAAATCGGATTGGTCGGATCTAGATAATTTAAGAAGTAATTTTTTAAAATTTTGATATAAGGCCCTTGGCATTTTATGTCTTAACAAGTATTTTTTTTTTTTTAAGAATACTAAGTATTTTAACACACACGAAGAGATAGGAGAAGACTTTAAAAAAATTGACAGTGATATATATCCAATGTTATTTATGGTATCTTTCTCAAAAAAAAAATGTTACTTATGGTATCCTTACTTTAGAAAAAAAAAAAAAAAAAAAGAAAGAAAGAAGAAGAAGAAGAAGAAGAGAAGAAGATTTTAATGGGGCTGTTGTTTTATTTGGATAATTAACAATACCAAAGATGCACAATTATCTCAACATCTCCTACTCAAATAGAGTGTCATTCCATTTATTTGGCTGTAAATAATTATAAAATTTGGATTTTTTTTTTTTATAGAGTTTCAATTTATGGCGTTTGCTATTGATAATAATTCTTTATCATTAGACTAAGAAATTAATCGGTTTTTAGTGTAAGTAGAAATTGAATCACAGATCTCTTAGTTAACAATCAAAGACTTTACCAGTTGAGTTAATTGAAACACACGATAATGAACTTCCAATAATGAACTTCCCCTGACTACCGCACACCCTTGGTGCGATGGTCACTCTACAGGTATAAATGTTTGTAGAGTGTGAGGGGCAAGGGCCGGGGTTCAAGTCTCCAGGAGAGAGCTTCACATACATTTACAATTAAATTAGGTTAGAGTAGAAATTCTATCGTGTATAAAATAATAATAATAATAATGAACTTTCCTTTTCTTTTTAAACAAGTACATAGTAAAAAATGGGGAGTAGGATTCAAACCACATATATAAGGCTGCAAAAGATATTATTATCTTAAGTTATAACTTTTTTTATTTTTTGGTAAGTCATTAAGTTATAACTTAAACCCATAACAAATAGTTTCAACATATTTTAAACTTTTAGTCTAATAATGAAAGCGTATGTAGACTTTAGTGGTCGAAGTTTGACAATCTCTGTCATACTATGGAAATATCTAATGAAAACCGTTGATATATATTTTTACTAGCAACGTGCAAGGGAGGAGAATGCTTATAACCTTTTACAATATTCTATCTAATACTATGTCTGATAGTCTATATTAGGGCTGTCCAGAAGGATCTGGTAACCCGACCCACCCGAAGAACCGACCAGATTCGACCCGAATCCGGCTGACCTGATTGCTCCGGCGGGTCGGCAGTGGGTCTTCACCACTAGAAACCGATTTTCGACAGGTTGGTTTCGGTTTTCCTCCCCTAAATCCCGAAAAAACCGAACCGACCGAGAGATTTCCAGATCCCGGCGAAATTTCCAGAATCTGGCAAGTTTTTTCCAAAATCCGGCAACTTTATTTCCAGAAACCGACAATATTTTTCCAGAATCTGGCAATATATTTCCTTAGATCTGGTGAGATTTTGACTGGATCTGGTGAAATCTCATCAAATGCGGTGAGATTTTTGCCGGATCTTGCGAAATCTCACCAGATCTAAGAGAAATATCGCCGGTATCTGGAAAACTTCGCCGGAATCTGGGTTTCTTCGCCGGATCTGTGTGTTTTTTCACCGATTTCTCGTCGTCTTCTCAGATCTATGATTCCGACTGACCCGCCCGTCACCCGTTGATGATCTGAACCGCCCGACCCGATTACTCCGGCGGGTCGGCGGCGGGTGCGTTTTTTCTCCACCCGATTCCGGCGGGTCGGTTCCGGGTTGGGCACAAACCCGACCCGAACCGACCCGTGGACAGCCCTAGTCTATATAGTCTCATCAATATAGTTTATATAGAATATTAAATCTACTGTGTTAGATAATAGTATCTAATAGTCAAGCAAAGGTAGTGAGACCTCCTCATAAAACCTCTTCTAGTATATTTTTCTTTACACTCATTTGATATTTAAATTTGGGTAAATAACTTCCCTTAAAATTTAGAAAAATATCAGAAATTTTGGCCTACTTTAAAAAATTAAACTTATCTCACTAAGCTTATTATATTTATTCAATTTTTTCTTATCATTTAACTTGTCTGGCTAATAAACAAGATTTTAGATGAAAAATCAATTTAAATATATATATATATATATATGTGTGTGTGTGTGTGTGTGTGCCCGATGACTGATGATGAAGTTGAAGAGTTGCAATATTGGTGTGAGGATATCATGAGCCTGAGAAGGAAAGTCACCCAAGGAGAGGAAGGGATGAGACAAAGGATTCTAAGACGTTCCAAGTGGAAAGAAGGGTATGAAGAGAGAGAATCAATGATAATAGGGGAAGTTTCCAATTTACATATGTGGGTGCCCGAGGAATGATGATGAAGTTGAAGAGTTGCAATACTAGTGTGGGGATATCATGAGCCCAAGAAGGAAAGTCACCCGAGGAGAGGAAGGACAAAGAACTCTGAGACGTTCCAGGTGGAAAGAAGGGTCTGAAGAGAGAGAATCAATGATAATAAGGGAAGTTTCCAATTTACATATGTTGGTGCCCGATGACTGATGATGAAGTTGAAGAGTTGCAATATTGTTGTGGGGATATCATGAGTCCGAGAAGGAAAGTCACCCGAGGAGAGGAAGGGATGAGACAAAGGACTCTGAGACGTTCTAGGTGGAAAGAAGGGTCTGAAGAGAGAGAATCACTGATAATAGGAGAAGTTTCCAATTTAGAGTAGTTTGTTGCCTCTGCATTAAATGGTGGGTAACAGCTTTATCAACTGTATTAATGAGGAAGTGACTTGAAGAGTGTAAGTCACAGTTAAGTAAACTACTTCTACCACATTTTTCAGATGTAAAAATGAATAAGTGTCAGGAGGAGAGATTTATAATGAGAAGATGGAAGGTCAATATGTGAAAAAAGGGGGAGGATATAAGAAAAAGAGGGATTTTAGAGAGGTAGACACGAGTATCAATAAATAGAAAAGAAACAAAAAGAACATTGAGAAAAAATGGTGAATAGTACTATTTTTGTATAACATTGGCTTATTCGGGCTAGCTTGTATTGATATATTAGCTCATTTATTAAATAAATATTAGCCATTTCTTCCTTATTTTTATCCTTGGGCAAAGCCTGCTCTTGTTGTCTGTTTCTCTCTCTTACAAATTTATTATTTTGGGTTGAGATTGAACTGTACAACTTACTGTTTTAAGTGAGTTTGGGTCCCCAGTTTTTTTGGGTCCTCAAAAAAAAAATATATATATATATATATATATATATGTTGACTCAAATATTTGTGGGAATAATTTGTTACACGAATTAAAAATCCAAGGGCATATATATATATATATATATGTTGACTCAAATATTTGTGGGAATAATTTGTTACTCGAATTAAAAATCCAAGGGCTCGTCTATAAAAGTAGGAGTAGATTTCTGACATTTCCCCAAACATTGAAAAATGTTGTTGTGATTTCTCCCATACATTTGGTCTCACCGCCCGTCAACACTTAATTTTTCCCCCCACTAATTTCTCCACTACAGCTTGATTCAAACAAACAACATGAAAGTATGAAACCAACAAACCATATGTCAACTAAAGAGACAGTAAACTTGAATCAAAATGAAACAAACAAAACCAATATGTCAACAAAGAGACAGTAAGTGTAAGCTAGAATGACCAACGACAAGACATGTCAGCAACAAAGTAAACATTGAGAGAGAATCCAGTTAAGAGTGAAGACTAGAGCTGCGCACTCATCTTAACCTTTATTCTTCCTTATAAAAAGTTGTACCCCAATTAGTAGTCTCAATAATTAATATATAGAGATGAATATTGTCATTCTCCAAAATTATAAATTTTTTAATAACAATTCGACCCCATCAAAAAAATAAAAATAAAAATACAGTTCGACGTAACTTTTTATTAATATTACATTATTTAATTTTTTTAATAAAATAATTTCTTAAAATGTACACAAAGTTTAATAAAAAAATCTTGTTCTATGTATAGTTTTGAAGTTAAAATTTTTTTTTAAGTTATACATTTTATAAATGATATAGTTATTAATCTCTAATTATCATGATATTCTGCAAATAGAGAATGTATGAGATTAGAGAATTCACATAAAGCATTCTTATCAAGAATTCTAAAATTTTTAGCATTTAACACTTCAAAAACCTACTTTATTCACTATACCACCCCACTTTAAGATTCATAAAACATCAAAACTTCTAGGCAAAAATGCAAAACTGACCCTCTAACTTTCAGTATTTTTCATTTCAGTCCTCTAATTTTCAGTTTTGTCATTTTAGTCTTCTAACTTTCAATTGTTGTCAATTCAGTATTTCGTTAGACCTCAGTTATCTATTGCTGTTAAGTAAGCTAAAACGACGTCGTTTTGACTTTTTTTTTTTTTAATTAAAAAAAAGGAAACTGTTATTAAAAAAAAACATTTTTTTTCTCATTTTCTCTCTGGCTTTCTCATTCTCTATCTCTGTCTCATAGTGCCGTGGTGCAAGGCCTCACCGCCGTCGCCGGCCTCCACCCACAACCTCCTTGCTACCGCCGACCTCCACCTCTCCATCTCTCTTTCTTCGTCACTCACTCCACCAAAATCTGAAACCCAAACTCTCACCCCCCCTCCCCCATAATCTCAAACCCAAACTTCATACCCAAAATCCCATGATCATCTCCTTCATAATCTAGGTAGTACTGACCACAGCCTTAAACTGCAAATTTTGGGGGAAGAAGGGAGAGTCCGTTTGGGTCGGCAGCGGCAAGAAGAACGAGAAGAAAGAGAGAGAGAAATCAAATCGGGAAGAGTGGGCATGGCACAAGAGGCGACAGGTTTGGGCGTTTTCTTGACCTCAACGAGGCACATGCGGCAGTTTCCGACGATGGAGAGGCGATTGTGGTAGCAGAATCGAGGGATATCAACGCCGGCGATTTCGGAAGCTTGAAGGACTGTCATGCCCTTTGGGACTTTCTCGGAGTACCCATTGACGAACGCTTCGATCGCGTCTTCCGGGTTGAAGAAATGGACTTGGGCTCCGGCCACAGGGACCAGGGCAATAGAGGAGGGGATCTGGAGTTAGGTCGGGTGGCGGCTGTGAGGCCTTGCACCACAGCACTGTGAGATAGAGAGATAGAGAATGAGAAAGCGAGAGAGAAAATGAGAAAAAAAAATGAACGTGTTTTTTTTTCTTAATTTTTTGTAATTACAAAAAGAAAGAGTCAAAACGACGTTGTTTTGGCTCACTTAACGGCAGTAGATAACTGAGATCTAATGGAGTACCGAATTGACAACATTTGAAAGTTAGAGGATTGAAATGACAAAACTGAAAGTTAGAGGACTGAAATGAAAAATGCTGAAAGTTAGAGTGTCAATTTTGCCAAACTTCTATATTTTTTACCATTTCATTTAAATAATATAAACTACTAATTAAAATAATAATAAAACAACTACACAAAAAATCTATAGCAATCAGCCAACCACCTCCTTCACCACCCCTACCACTGCTCCACTTGCCATAACCACAGCTACAACAATTGCCACTGTCGCCACCACCCACAACCATGACCACCAACCAGAAAAATCATAGCCAAATCACAAATCCAAACCCACAACCTCATCACCATTCACCACCAACAACTGGAAAAAGAAAAAGAAAAACAACCCTCCAAAATCACAACCAAATCACAAACCCACAACCTCATCACCGCCAACAATTGGAAAAAGAAAAAGAAAAACAACCACCGAGAGAGACCCACATGATCAGAGACCCACGTCGATCTACCCTCAACGCCCATCTACCCTCAATGCCAATGCCCAAGCTGGTCAAAGACCCATGAACCTAGACCCACAAAATCAAATCACCCCGCCGTCAAGCTCTACCTTCATCTTGGCGGCAACTACATTATCATCAGCATCGTCGCTTCCTCCAAGCTCCACACGAGGATCAAAGAAGATCCGACGCCAGAGATGGTTTCGCTTACTCTTGTGCCGGTTGTGAAGGTATCTGATGACGTACAGATCAACAATTATAGTGATGTGTACGAAAGCGGCGTCGTTTTGAGTGGCAGAGGATTAGGATATAGTGTTGGTTACAATGCGGCGAAGAAGAAAGTGATGGACGACGGTGACGATGAGGCTGCAGTGGTGGTGTCAAGGCCGGTAGAGAGGAAAGATTCAATGGAGGGGAGGAGCTCAAACCGTGAAATTGAGAGAAACAGAAGCTACGGGGAAAGAGAGACGAGGAAAGTGAGAGAGGAGAGAGAAGAAAGAAGAAAAAAACAATATAAAAAAAAAGAAAGGGAAAAGTAACTGGAATAAAATATTATTTTCCATTTAAGATTTGTGCTACAGTGGGCTTGCATTAATACAAGCTCACTGTAGCAATATCTCAAATTTTTTGAGATTTGAAATGTTTGATGGAGTTGGGTTTTTAGTGTATTGGTGCTAAAATTTATCATATATCACTTTTAGCATTCTTGATAAGAGTGCTATGAGGCTTAACATATCTTTAGTCAGATTTGATCTAAAATCCACTTTTTTTTTTTTTCCTTTTCCTAATTTATTATTCACAAATAACTACATAAGTCTTAGTACTCTATTTCTATTCTCTTTTTTTTTTCTCTCCTAAATAAATAAATAAATAAATAAATAAATAAATAAATATATATATATATATATATATATAGCCTCTCCTCCAATCCAACCATATCAGTAGGGGTGGTAAAATTTGACACGACCCTCAAACCCGACACGAATAACCCATTTATAAATAGGCCATGGGTTAAGGCTAAATGAGTTTGGGTCATATTCAGGTTGACACAACTAACCTGTTTAATGAACGGGTCGTGTTCATCTTCAACATGCGAACCTATTTGAATAATTTAGCTTATAAAGTTATTAGTTATTTTGATATTATTACTTAAGTAATAGTTGTTTTAATATGTTTATTACTATATTTATAATTGTATTTTAATTTTAGATATATAAGAATTGATAAAAAATTATATGGGTTAAATATGACCTATTAATCAAATAGATTATTAAATGGGTCATTTGTATTAGCCTTTACATGACTTGTTAATTAAATGAGTTTAATGTGTCGGGTCGGGTTGACTTGTTTAATAAACATGTTGTGTTTGGGTTGAGGATTCCTAACACGTTTATTAAATAAATTAGGTTCGGGTTAACTTATACAGCCGAATACTAATGGCTTGACACGACACGAATACAACCCGCGAACACAAATTACCACCTCTACCTATCAAGCACCCAAAATCCACAACATAGATGGAACCTACATCAATACAAAAGGAAAAAAAAAAATTACAACCCATTCGACCATCAACCCAAAAAATCCACAACCAACATCAACCCAAAAAAATCCGAAACCAAGTCCATTAATTGAACCCGCAACAATCCAAAAAATATCCACACCAACCCAAATTTGAACCTACATCACCTAGCCCAGATCGACCCTACATCAACCTAGAAAACACCCCCAACCGACCCAAATTAAAATCTGCATCAACTCCAAAATGGGTCTTTGGTTGTGGTGAGGTCAAGTCTGTGGTTGCAATGGCGTTTGTTGTTGGGAACTGGGTCAAGTGACGACCACAGACTTAAGAAAGGAAGGTTGGTTCACAAACATGTGGATGGTCTTGAGAGGCGATTTTTAGGGCACTAGCATTCAAATCTATTTCTGTGTGGTAGTTGAAGGTAGTGTATGGCGAGAGAGTGGTGGTTGGATCATTGTTGGCAAAGAATCTTGAGAAAATGAACCGTTACGAGAGAAAGAGAGAGAGTTTTAGAATAAAAAATAATAATTTTTCATAACTTTGAGATGAACAATTTATTGATAGAGTTATCGAGACACTGTTCATTTGCTAAGTTAGCTAGATAAAATGTTGAGTTTGATTTATGGAAGTAAGGTGTCTTTAGTAATGAATTCGTTGAAATGTTTATTTAACAAGTAGGATATATCCCTCTCTACACACATGATATATATCCAATGACCAATGAGTACTGGAATAATTCGGCTAAAGCTTTAATCGCAGTAAGCTACGCTTTTTTTTATTCGAAACGAAAAGTGAAGGTGTTGCTTTGTATCTCACATGCTGGACAATTTGCAAGAATCACATTCACTAGTGATCATGAGGAGGCTTGGAAACTTGGTCCAAATTCATCCCCTAGTGAAAGTTACAAATTAGTTAATCTAACTTTTCTGGATCAAGCATTTGTTTTTTTTTTTTGTTTCACTTCTAAGCTGATGAACAACCATTGACGTAGCCGTACAAACACCGACAAAGATGCTGTTAGGAAACGATAGCTCATAGGCCCTTTTGCAAAAGCAAAGCTTATAAGGCTCCATCATACTTGCGTGCAAATCAAATTCCATGCTTTTACACTAAGAGACGTGAAGATTGCCTTTACAAACCACTGATCAGGTGGTCGATCGATGACGTCCAATATAGAATGAAAGAAAGAACATTCTCAATGATTCCCTGTTGTACTCGGCGGAGACCCACACGCCAAAAGAGGTTGCAAGAGACAAAATTGAGGGTGGAATCTTTGGTATTGTTTTTGACAAAACACTCTCTTTTTCAGCTACTTGAATAATAGAATACCAAGAATGTCGTCAAAAGTTGGTAACTTTAAATCCATAAGATAATGAAACTATTGGCTCTCTTACGAAAATCTACATTTCGGTCATGTGCATGCACGTGCTTACTGCTGTTGCCAAGCCCAAATGCCCAATACAATATTGGATATAGACATAGTTCTTCTCTTTTTCTTTTTCTTTTATTATTGTTGCTTTTCTTTTAACGCGCAAGTGAAAGGTTTGATTTTACTCCATTAGCGTCAATCAAGGAGCCGCTGCGCTCTTAAATCAAAGATTAAACATTATTATGAAAGTTTTAACCTCATTATTACTCATCCACTGTTCTGAGATCTGGAACATTTTTGTTGGTATGCAGAAATTATTCCTAGGGAAAACCTAACAATATAATTTTTTAAAAAAAATTTCTTGAAATATATTTTTAGGTCAATTCAAACAATAAATATTTCTTTTAAAGGTCATGTTAACCGGTGTCCTTAGAATGATTATTTATAAACTATATTAAAAAAGTTTTGATATTATTTGATAGAAAATATAAAAAATTATCAACAAAATGAAATGTTTTATTATTTTTTTATAAAATATTTCTAAAAATAGTTACTAAATCTACCCTTAAACGATTCTTTTAAAATTTCCCTTCTTTTACAAACAAAATACAATGTTATTAAGCTACAGTACTACTGACCATAAAATAGTCGTTATTGTTAAGATAACAAAATAGTTCATAAACACGACTGCTTGCCGACTAGATAATTCAATCGATGTATGTCTGGTCATGAAGTCGATCAGTCCAATCCAGGGTTACTTATGGCCCATGGCATGAATGAAGGAGAAATTTGTGCACCAAAGAAGCTTATAATAGCATTAGTACTGTAGTTGCTAAAAAAGTATATTGTTATTTTTAGCACCATTAAATACAAATTTATGGTTACATTGATGGAGCCAAAACTAAATAATTAGGCTCCACACTTTTGGGTGTGCACTGTAGCTCATGGGTAAAAAACAGTATGTTTTTTATTTTTTATTTTATATACAAGATAGAATTCTACTCTAGAATGTATATGTGTATAAAACTCTTTCTTGAAGACTTGAACCCTGGCCCTCCACACCCCATAAGCTTTTATACTCATGGAGTGACCATCACACCAAAGGTGCACGGTGAAAAAAAAAAGTATTATTAAATTGTGTATTCACACTGCTTTGTATTAAATATATTGTTTTATTCATGTGTTCACACTTCTTTGTAGTAAATATATTATTTTATTGCAGTGGATATATTATTTTATTATGTTAAAAGTTAAAATAAAACAACTGATGTTGGGTGTTTTATAAAATGAGAATGTAAGATAGATAAAGTAGCATTTTGTGGAGCTATATTGTTAACTAAATTTATGGCTTCATCAACGTGCATGCCCTAGCTTATGTTCACCTAGCAGTTTCTCAAAAAAAAAAAATGTTCACCTGATCCTGTAATCACTGGAGTGGGTATTATCTTTACTTGTAATCACAAAAAATTTTTTCTTAAAAAAAAATTTTAATGTATTTTTTACAATTTAAAAGAGGGTTAAAACATATGTTCCCGAAGAGTTTGAAAAATTTCAAGTTGAAAAAACTCGTTTGAGTGAGAGTGGAGAGAATACCCGCTCCAATGAATTGCTAAAGAACCGGATGCTGGCTTGATCCTGGCTCAAGCAAGATCGTAAATTACATAATCTTGTCATGTTTAACCCTAGTTTAGCCTTCATTCAAATCCTACTTTTGAACCACCTATATAAAGCATCTTACACGCGATTTTTTCAAAGATTGAGAGGCTTAATGCAGAGCTTATGAGAGAAAAAACCATGCCTTCTTCCATTGAGCTTTAATGAGAAAAGTATTCTAGTTTGCCATCCATAATTGTGAACCAAAGAGGTTATCAATTTGAAACCACAAAGTTGTTTTCCAATGAGTTCACTATAGAAAAATCTTCAAGGAGGTGCCTTTGATTGCACTGGAGGTTCTTGTTTGTGAAGCGAATATGTCATTCATGAAAATAATGAGATTCACATAGACGAAGTTTGTGAAGCTGCTGTGATGGCATTAGTGAGTCATCTATTGAGTCGTAGAGACCAATCACAAAAGCTTTGTGAGTGTTTATAAACTTCTTATTTGATGGTGAATTTCCTTGTTGGAGTATATTATCTCTGCTATGGTTTTTCCCTAAAAAAATGTGCTAATGTTTTTTGTTTTATGATTTAGTGAATTTTATGAATTGTGGTAAATAACACTAATCTTGTGGATAACTAATTGAGGTAAAAGAGGTTGAATCTTGATGCAATGACAAGTGTTTTTCACTAAAGTGACAGGTCATGGGTTTGGGCTAGAGAATTAAATTTTTTTTTGGAGGGGGGAGGGGGGATTTAAGACTATCTACCAATCGTTTTTATTTTTATTTTTTATGAGAACGACTATCTACCATTCACATTTCTCATATGCCGCAAAAAGTGAAAACTTTATGCACTGCGTATGACTTTTTTTTACTATCACTAATTGAGGTAAAGCTATAATTAATTAATAATTTCGTTGTGTTCATAATAAAAGCATTTAAACTATATTTTTTTTTTCACAATACGTTAATTGGAGCCTTTTTTTTTTTTTTTCAAATAAAAGTTTCTTTGAAACAAATGGATCCTAACGAAGGAATCAAGTGAACTGCTTAACTAGTCTCAAAGTCTCACACTATCTGATTTGAGATCAGTTCAAAATAAAAGATTAGTAAGAAAATGGAATAGAGTTTGTGTTCTAGGACTTCTAGCTTATTAATTGGGCTGACTTGTGGACCACACTCAAAAATGGGTCTTTAGCTAAAACAAAATATGGATACGTAAAACTTACCAAAAAAAGAAATGGCTTGGAATTAGCCTCTCAGATGATTGTTCAAGCCAAGCTCAACGGGGCTTAGCCCGTATTAGACCCTTTTTGAAGCCCAATCTGCATATCAGCCAGGTGATCTGGTCCAATTTGACCTATAGTGAAAAAGGGTTCCATGCCTAAGTCTGTCCGACCTTATCATGGGCCATACAGTGATTCTTATTGCATTTGGTTCAGACACTGACATTTAAAGCACGATGACCTTGAGAAAATTGTTTTTTTTTTTATTTTATAAAATAAAGGTACCCCTCCTTGTAATAATGAAAGTTAAAACAAAAAATTTGGGGGGGGGGGGGGGGGGTTCTTTCAGTCCTATTTTTGCTTCATCAGATAATTTTTTTGATTTCTCACCATGAAATAAAGATGCAAAAGAGATGTCCTAATATACATGGTCCATGAAATAGTCCTCAATCCTTTTGTGATGTTATTGTGTCAGAGCATTCCCAGGCCTTGTTGCAGCAGTATTTCCCTTGCAATAAATTCTATTATTACTGATAATAAAAAAAAAATGAAATAGTCAAATGAGTTTTTTTTTTTTGGATGGGAAAATAGATTGAATTTCATTGAACTGGGTTAAGACCCAAAACAGCTACGTCACTAATGATTTGGGAAGCAATTATAGGGGGAGAGTCCTCCACCCAAATTGTACAATCAGATATGACTATGGAGTATCTAGCTAGAAGGTGGGCATTGGGCAGCATTGTGCCCTCTCTGTGGATGAACATGGATTTCCAATTGCAAGTGCCAAATGAGTTTCTAGGTCCACATAATTTGGGCTTGAGGGCCAGATGTATAGTGAGTGGACCTTTGAGCTCTGTCATATATCATAATGACCAGAACGATCAAATGCTTCTATTCAGCACCCAAAAAAAAAAAGAGGATCAATACTTCTCAATCCTTATATTTATTCCAAAAAAATGTTATGGCATCTGAATGCAGAATTAGTAATAACATTTCTCCCAACTAGAATTCATCAAAGTTGTGTACACGGATTTTCTCATCATCAAATGATGCTTCTGCTAAGAGCCTTGTAACTCAACCGGTTGACATTTCTTAATTTTGTTCCAGAGTTCAAATCCCCTTATTTCAACTATTGAATTATTAACAAAAAAAAAAAATTGGTAATTCCATTTTTCCTATAAATTAAATGGAACCTATTTCAAGATGAGTTCACATTTCAATCATAACTCATAAGAATGTTAATAATGTAAATGAGTATATAAAAGCCTTGTAATTTAGTGGCATTAGTTGTAAACATGTTCAAATCATTTCTTCCCAATTATGAAATTATTAGGAAAAAAAAAAGATTTAATAAGATGGTTTCTTATAAGGTGCAACACCAAAATAGTTAATCATCATTTTTTTATACCCTTCTTATTATTGTTATTTTTCTTTGAGGCAAAACTTAGTTATAGATTTTTATTTGTTATACCTTAAGTTTTTCAATTAAATTTAACTATATGACATTATGATTGCATTTAACATTGAATCACATAATTCAATTTAAATTTTTTGGGGAAGATAACACATTTGGTGTTATATTAGTCTATTTAGTCACATAGTTGAATTTACAAAATTTAAAGAACTATACTGAAGTTTTAACTTTATATTATTGAATAAAACTATTGTGTCTGCTTGGGTATACCATAGTTTTGGTAATTTAAATGCCAAATACAATACAAAAGATACAATTTTTGGGGTAATTATGGGATACTTCCGGAATACCATAAATGCAGGGGCGGCTCAATAAAATTTGAAGCCTAAGGCGATATATTTAAATGAGGCTTTTTTGTTATTACTTAAATAAAATTTAACTAGTTTTTAATATCATAATTTTTTTATAACAAAATTCCATTCTTATTATCTTGTAATATGCTTCTTCTTCTTTTTTTATTTTTTTGAAGAAATGCTAAAGCTATAAAAAAAAATTACTACAAAAAACTACAAACGATGTAGCAATGAATGTGATTTGTAACACTTTAAGAAGATAATAAATAAGTATTTGAATAAATGATGTTAGAGATATTATAAATTTTACAACATGAGGCTTATAAAGATGTATCATCAATCACAAAAAGTAATTTAAAAATGTATTTAATAGGTTATTGATGTCCACAAATCATATTAATTGTCACATCAATTTTTAAAGGTTTTGAAGTAAAATTTATAATATTTCTAGCATTTTCCTATATGAATTATTTCTTGTGATTAGTGACACATATTTGTAAGCCTATATTTAAAGTTGTATTATCTCTAGTATTACTAAATTCTTTAGAACTTCTCAAAAGTAGAGGAAAAATGTAAAA
Source organism: Castanea sativa (assembly GCF_040712315.1). Taxonomy (NCBI): domain Eukaryota; kingdom Viridiplantae; phylum Streptophyta; class Magnoliopsida; order Fagales; family Fagaceae; genus Castanea; species Castanea sativa. The sequence continues at coordinate 74,819,498 of NC_134013.1, read as the reverse complement.
CTAATTTTTTTTCTTATATCTCAAAAAAATATTTTTTATAAAAATATATTTCAATTTATGCCCAAAATTTGGGGCCTTTCTCTAGTAGGGAGCCCTAAGCGATTGCCTAAATGGCCTAGGCCTAGGGCCGGCCTTTCATAAATGTTTACTTACTCCTTTCACATGATTGTGGGTCTCACTAATTAAATTCATGTTGGGATCCACGATTCACGTGAGATGAAGGAGTACGTATTTATTTTACTCTTGAAGTATTCAATAATTTTTCTAGTTTTTGATAGCTTTTACTACAAGTACGACAAAAATCTAACTTATTTGCCACACCCAAATAATAATAATAATAAGCTTCAAGTTTTTTTTTACTCTTTATTTTATGAACAAATTGTTATGATTTGGTCCGCCCATGGGTTAGGAAATGGTCCCCCGGAATCAATCCCGTAATTTCAGTTTATAATGCTTACCAACTTCTATCATTCTATCAAATTATTATTTATTAAATAAATAAAATAATTAAAAAAAAACAGCAACAACAACAACAAATGCGAAGTCTTTCAAGCCTAGGAATGAAAGTGTGACTTTCATTTTCACAAAGACCTAGGAATGAAGTGTGAAATTTCAGATTCAACTGTTTGTGCCTTTTTGTGGTGTATGTGTGTAGTACTCTATATGGAAAGGCATACAAGTATACAACTATAATCCACAAAATATAATCTGCAATGTTGTGCATATCAGCATATATTATTTTAAAAAAAATTGAAAAGAAGCCGTTGTAGAACAACTATATTTGTTGAGGAAAAAAATGGTAACAAACAAAATGGTAGTTGAATAAAACTGCAATGGTAAGCCAGCTCTAGGCAAATGCGAATATCTGATCGATACTCCCTCTTTTTCCTTTTTTTTTTTTACTTTATTTTTAATGTCATATGATACTTCATTTACGTACTTTCCCACGAAATTGATAAAATTACTCTTATACAGTTACACCCATTACTTTATAATTTAAAATGAGAATAGTGTAAAATATATTCTATTTCTTTCTTTTCTCTTCTCTTTACATTTAAATGCATATTTTATTTTTCCTTTTTTCTTTCTCTTCTCTTTTATATATATATATATATATCCTTATTTTCCCTCCTCTTCCGTCTTACCAAACATACCCTTTGTGGCAAGAGAAAAAGACAATGCCTATAACTAAGTAGAATATTAGACGCACACATGACTACATGAGTAGTTCTTTCTCAAAAAAAAAAGGAAAAAAAGAAGAAGGAGTAGTTAGCATCGTCGGCCGAATTGCTTGGCCTCTCAACTAATTAATATATTATATTACTAAGGGGACCATGAGATGACTCTACCTTGTCCCCCCGAGTTCTCTTTCCTAATTGTGGGGAAAAATATTACCCATAAAATTCTAGTGTTATCTTTTATGCATATTATCCATAACCTCTACTTAGATTATTACTTCTTCATGTGGCATTTATGTATATACTATTTTCAATCTCTATCTCTCTCTCGGTTAAAAAAACAACAAATGCTTTGCACATATATTTGTATCCATATACGTGTCTTCTATTCTATCCGTATCAACAACTACTTCCTGATTATTCTTTGATTACTAAAATAACCAAGAACAGATTGTTGAGGGAAGGTTTCAAATAATTGGTGATTTGGTAGTGAAATAGTAGTACTCTAATAGTTTAAGGCATTCCTTTATATTTGTTAGATTTTTTGCTTGATTTTTCAATTTGCTGATGGGGTCAGTATCATGAGCATCACTTTATGACGTATCTTTAATGTATTTGACCTACTCACAGCCTGTCCTTAGAGCATTAAGTAAATGATAATAGTTATGTCACAATTGAGATAATGAAAACAAGTCAACCAACTTTGTTATATTAAAATTTTGTTTCGTATTTGATGGGGAAAGTGGGAAAGTGTTACCCAGCCCATGTGAGCAACAATAAGGAGGACCCTTTTTATTCACATCAACATCCTTGGTGGGATGTCTTTGCATCTTATTATTCATTCTAGGGAAGAAAAGGACAAGAAGAAGCGGAATAAAGGGAATGGGAGAAAATATAACAGCCACAAATTCCGCTTATTTTTATTATACATTTTTCGGTTCATTAGCTGCTATAACTTAGATTCAGCAATTGAATTAGTCACTTATATATATATATTCTTTTTTGAGAAACAAACACGCACAAGGAAAGAAAAAATGGTTCTAACACAAAGACACACTATAAACTCCACTCAAAAACCATGGTAAGTTGTAATCATATAATAAGAAGCATATTGGCCAATAAACCAAGGGTTTGGCTTATTTTTGAAAGTGGAACCAAAGATTCTGAGAAGCAAGAAGGCCCATTGTTTCAATGATCACAAGAGCAATAGTAACTTTGGTTCAAAAGAGCTTAAAACAATGGCGTTTTACCAAATGAGAAACGACATCGTTTTACTCACACGTGTTTATTCAAGATCCCAGGTGACGTCGTTTTGACACAGTTTCTCTTCCTTAACAAGTCTGGAATTACTTTGTTTTCTCATGACTTACAGATCCAGATATTTCTTCTCTATTGATTGTAGATATTTAGTTTATAGTGTATTGTTGTGCTTTCTGTTAGAGCTTGTTAGATAGGAATCTTCCAGAGTAGTTACGATCTATGTAATGTATAAATAGAGAGTGAGGGTTATGTATTCATTTTGAGAAAGCTTGAATAAAATTCAGTTTTGTTTTCCTCGTCTCTAGTTCTCTCATTGATCCTCCATTGTTAAACCTTCAAGCTTTCCCTTTTTTATTTCAATTTTCAATAGCTTTTTAAATATACTTCTCCTGTTGTTTTAATGAGAATTTGTCACATTATCCACTTACTAAATCTTTGGTGGTGAAGATTAAAACTCAATACCACATCATTCTATCTCAAAGAGAAACTAATGAAATGTCTAGTTGAAAAACTACCAAAGGAAAGCTAGACCCATAAACCAATACGTTACGCAATTATGCTACATTGACCAATAAATTACATATTTAAAGTTCATTGAGAAACTTCAGGTATAACACTTACAAAAAGTGTATCTATATTTTGAGTTGGGATGACCATACCCATTGGGTAATGGATATCCAAGCCTACCCGATCCAAATGTTCCGGGTAATACCCGGTTCTTCATGGGTAGAGCTTAACTAGGTAGGGTATGGATATTACCCGAATTATTTGGGTAGGGTATGAATATTATCCAAACCCGACCTGTATTATAAAAAAAAAAAAACCCTAAACCCTAAACAATAGTTTTGATTATTGTGTTGGAGTGAGAGTTGGTGGCTTGTAATAAATATACAAATAAGGTATTGGTTTTATTGCCTAGAATCTGGATTGGTTATTCATCTGCATTTCAATTCATTTGCTTGGATTCTTATAGTCGATGTAAACCATAATTTATATTCTTGGCAATGCTTTGAATTATGGATTGTGATTGGAATTTTAATCTGACTTTCATTCAATCCACTAGCATGGAATTTTAATCTGCCTTTCATTCAATCCACTAGCGTGGATTGTTCTAGATAATTTTGATGGCTATGCTTTTTTTTATTTTTTTATTTACTGTAGAATCGTGTTTAATGGATTGGATCCAATATATAATATGTTTTTAAAGTTGAATTTAGTGTTTGTGAATAAGGATTTATGTTTGAATTCCTAATAGTGCCATTGGCATTTGTGAGATTTTGAACTTATAACTGATGGAAGTATCTTTGGCATGTAGAAAAATGCAATCTGATAGTGGCAAGTTATTTTATATTCAGTATGTAAAATGATTTCCATTGGTATCAATGTGTTACAGAGTATTACTTATTGTGCAAAGCTTTACTTCTATAGCCTCATGGTGTTTAAGAGGTTCTTAATTCTAGTTAATGGTAGCCCTGCTAATTTTTTCTCAAGTTCCAAGGGACTAAGATAAGGAGATGTCTCTGCTCATGTTTATTTTAGATATGGAGGTTCGTAGTGGAATGATAGAGCCCTGCCTATTGGTTAGTTTTAAGTTAAAATGATTTGGATTAAAAAAAAAAAAGAAAAAGGTTTCGGGTTTTGGGTAGGGTATAGAAATCTATGGATAATAATTCGGATAATATTCGGGTATGAATACTAATGGATATTGATATTCGGGTATCCATGGGTAAACTTTTCGGGTAGGGTATGGATCGGGTATACCCATACCCTACCCATGGCCATCCCTAATTTTGAGTAATTATAGAATACCTCGAAGGTACCATAAGTACATACTTTCCCTTGGAAAATTATTAGATATTTTCGGAATACCATAAATGCGTAGTCTCCCCTCTCACATAATAGTGAGTTTCCTTAATTAAATTCATAGTAGAACCCACAATTTATGTGAGAGGGAAAATATGTATTTATGGTACTTTCAGAATATTTTATAGTTTTTCCTATATTTTGTGGTTTTAATAAAAGTGTCAAAAATATTAATAGTAACAATGTGCAACTACATTCATACAATGCTAAAGATGATGGTTTTTGGCTTTTTACCTTGTTTAGTTTTGCGCAGGAATTGAGCAAGTTGTTTCCTAACCATGCTTTTTAATTCGTTAAAAGAATGAAGTAGCTAATACTTGAACTCTGCTAATTGTTATGTCTGTTGTAATAACATTTCCCTTCTGCCTTTTGTTTTGTAAGATGTTAATAACAAAATAAAAAAATTGAATGGTAATGAAATTGAAATGATATCTATTGGAGGGGATTCAGCCGCAGCCACTCCTTTCTTTCTTTCTTTTTTTTTTTTGATCAAAAGGTAAGTCGGCCACGTCTTTCTATTCAACATCTATTGTCCATTTTTTAGGGCATCTCACATCATAGCAAAAAAATAAAAAACGAGTAACCTAAGCGGAGGTGTATGGAACAAGCTAAAATTGACATCCCACAGGCTACAGCTGTTGTTGTTGATGTTATTATTATTAATTATTATTATTAGTAGTAGTAGTAGATATTCACCGTGCAGATTATTTTAATTTTTTTTGCTGAATCACAATGCACAAATGGAGGCAAAAAGAAACAGTTTCCGATGATGGGCAGGTCCCTGATAGATGCAAACAAGATCAGCGGACACAACTTGTTCAGTTATTCTTTTCTTTACATTCACCAATTATTCGAAAGAGAAAATGTTAAGAATGGTAACTAGTACATACTTTTTGACAGGGATCGCCCATGAAAAGTTTCTTCTCTTGTATTACATTAACAGCTATCGAACAATCCAGAATTGAATTCTTTGCCAGAAAAGTACATTTATACCAAAAACCAACAATCTATGAATATGCGTTGTCAATTTCATAGGCATTTGAAGGAAATATACCGAACTAAATTGCTGGATTGTAGGGCCTGCTATCACTTGGTCTTTGAGGAATCAGCCAAGTTGGGTGAGGTGAAAATGTTTGTGCCTCAAAGATGACGAGTTAGACCAACCTGACTATCAATTTGGCTTGGCAGTAGCAATAAAGAAGGGTTTGGTGGTGATAGCAATAGTTGGCCATGTGTAGCAACTATGGTTGGGTGACAATGGCAGGCCTTAGTAATTGCATTTTAATACTTGGCGATTTTAGGTTTGTTATGATAGTACCATTTTAATGTCATGATGGAGTTGAAAATGGAGGGAACAATGCATCAATGGCATGGTGGTGTTTGCTATTGATTTGATTTTTCTAGATTCTCTTTAAACTGAGCATCCGCAACTGTCCCCCCCCTGTCCCCTTTAAAAAGGTCATTTGAAAATTGAGTAGTTCAGCACATCACCAACCGAAGTTATTATATTTGAAACTAATGTTGGGTAATTAAGATAATGGATTCCAATTACTTCACTTGAGTAAAGTGTTTTGTCCTCGAATAAGAAATGTATTTACATTTAAAAGATTAGAAATCTATTGATAAATTAACTTGATGGTGAAGAACAACCATAATGGGTCGGATGTCATAAATAAATCCTTTTTAATTTATATATATATATATATATATATATATATATATATATATATATATATATCTAAAAAGGGAATGATCTAAAAAGGGCCTATTGAGAGGGGGGAATCCAAACCCAAAGAGCTTTTCTATAGGAAAGGCACAAGAGTAATGATAACAGTCAACAACAACTATTGGAGGAGGGATGTCAATGATGCATCTGAGGGGTAAAAGAATAAGGCAAAAAGAGAGAGATTCTTGAGGAGAACAATGTGAAGAGTATTTTTTTTCCCAGCCTGCTTTAGAAACTTTTTGAGCTTTTTGTGAGCGTAATCAGATGGACATTCCAAATTCCAATGGGAAAGTGTGAGAGTGAAGCAAACAGGTTTGAATTCAAATTTTCAAACTAGTATTAGTGGTTGCACATGCTACTTATCCCAACCTTACTAATTTAATGAGAAATCTAAGCTAAGGAATTTTATGTAGCACCAATCAAGGAATTTCAGGTCCCACAGAAATCTAAATTGGGACCTGCAAAATTGATCGAAATTTCAATACTCATATTTTTTTTTTGGAGAGGCTGAAAATCTCAGACGCATGAAAACAACAGCATGGTAGGGCTAAAGCCTTAATCACCCCCTCATATCAGATATTGCACACAAATTTATAGCCACAAAATCATACTCTCAATTAATATTGAACTTTTCCTCCATAACTGGAAATTGGTTGTCTACAATGTCAAACATCATGAAAACTTCAATGCTGCACGTGGTTCTTCCTAATTTGGAGGATGGATCGAATCCCATTCTCTAAAAACCTCAGTTTAGATGCAGTAATAATATGATGAGGCAAAAGGACCATCAAAGACAGCCTAGAAATCTTAAGAGAAACGAAGCTAATTTGGCACATTTCTAGCCCTTATATCCAATCAAAAACATGGATTCACAAATAAAACATACATCTATATCAATCTGACACCAGAGAATAATATCAATTATATGACACAATGAGCAGGGAAAGGAATGATCTGCTGAATTCTGAAAATCAAATAGTACAAGTAAAAATGTTCATGATTATACTATAAAATCAGATAAAAGAAAAAAAAAAACAAAAGTATGATATAAAAAGAGAGAGACAATAACAATGAAACCCCCAACGAACCACGAATAGCAGCAGACAGTTCTGCTGTCTTTGTAGCCCTGAATTATGGTCTCCAATTCATCCCTATACATACAACTGTCTCTGCAACCTACTCTTTCTCTGCCAAATTTTATTGCACAACTCAAATATCCATAACAATTCAAATAAATACGGAGTGACTTTTATCCTCTTACCTCTCTCTCACTGTTTCTCTTTCTCCTCCTCTCTGTTTCTTCTTTAACAAATAGGACAACATAGTATCCACATTGCTGGAGATGATGATTGCTAGAGTTGCACTGAGAAGTTTTTACATTCTCTACTTTATCCTCTCTCTATGAGCGACGAGAATTGCCCATAGAGAAAGAAAAATGGGTGGAGATAGAGCACAGGAAGAGGAAAAAGAAGCAATGGCCGCAAATATAAATTGAGATATTTTAATAATTTTTGGGTTTGTTTGTGGTTGAGGAAAGGTTAGAGGAAGAAAATTCTCAAAAGAATCAATAGAAGGGTGGTGGTGGAGGAGATGCGTATGAAACTCCGAAGATTGGTGGCAATGGGCCCTCGTATACTGGAGTCGGAGGCGGTGGGCTTTCATAAACAATTGGTGGTGGCGGTGATGATGCGGGTGGAGGATGTTCACATGGCACTGGAGCAGGTGGCGGTGGTGGTGAACTGTAGTGAATTTCGGGTGGTGGCGGAGAATGATGAACTGGTGTTGGGGGTGGTGGTGGTGGTGGTGGGGGAGAGCTATAGTAAACTTGGGGTGGTGGTGGAGGGGAATTGTAGTGAACTGGTGGAGGTGGAGGTGGTGGTGAAGGTGATGGTGGTGGCAAGTGGTGAACTGGTGGAGGAGGTGGTGGCGAATGCTCTTCACATGGTGGTGGTGAAGGTGGTGGAGGTGGTTCTATACAAGGAGGTGGTGGTGGTTCTATACAAGGAGGTGGGGATGGTGGAGGTGGTGAATGGACTGGGGGAGGTGGAGAATATACAGGCGTTGGAGGCGGTGGCGGTGATAAATAGGGATAAATTGGCGGTGGGGGTGAATGTGGAGGAGGGGGCGGTGAGTGGGGCGGTGGAGGCGGTGAATGTTGCGGTGGTGGTGGTGAGTGTTGTGGTGGAGGTGGTGAATTGTAGTAGTATGGTATTGGTGGGGGTGGGGAAAACAGAGGTGGCGGTGGGGGTGGTGAATTTGGTGGTGGAGGTGGTGGTGAGCGGACACAATATGGAATAGGCGGTGGCGGTGAGGGAGGTGGTGGAGATGGTGGAGGTGGAGAAGGAGGTGGTGGTGATGGTGGAGGTGGCGGTGGAGAGTAAACTGGAGGTGGTGGAGGAGGTGGTGAGGGTGGAGGTGGAGGTGGAGGTGGAGGTGGCGAATAAACCGGTGGTGGAGGCGAAGGTGGAGGTGGTGGAGGTGGTGGTGGTGGAAGTGGCTTGATAACAGGTGAAGGTGGAGGAGGTGAGAGAACAGGTGGAGGAGGTGAAGGAAGAGGTGGCGAAGGCGGAGGAGGTGGAGGCAAAGCAGGAACGAAAGGTTTACATCTGAATGAATTACAATCCACAGGGCGAGACAAGAACGACTTACATCTTTGAGCGGACCTTTGTTCCGGTCTGTTTGGCAAACAGTTCCTCCTGTCACTGAAATCCGGTAGAGACAAACAAACCGGTGGCTCGCCCGTGAAGAAGTTATACGAGAAGGTAAAGTTTTGAAGATTCTTCAATTTACATATACTAGCTGGTATGGTCCCAGATAGCAAGTTGTGCGCCACGTCTAGCTGTTCAATACTCACCAAGTTACCGAATGAGTCAGGCAATGGACCCAACAGCTCGTTAAAGCTCACATCAAACACCGTTAAATTCGTCAGCAACCCAATCTCCGAAGGCATGCAAGATCTTAACCCATTGTTCATCAAGATAATCTCGTTGAGGTTAGACATGTTTCCTATGCTGGAAGGGACACACCCATGGAACTTGTTGTTGGCTAAGACAATGACCGACACTGGTGAGTTGCCAAAGTTGTCTGGTAGATCGAACCTGAACCTGTTGTGGTTGATGAAGATTGCGTCTAGTGGCTTGTCGAACAGTTCTTTAGGTACCGTACCTTCGAATTCGTTGAATCTCAGATCCAAGAATTTGAGCTGAGGGAGCTTCAACACCACTTCTGGGAACTTGCCAGCGAAGCGGTTGTTACTGAGATCCAATTCGAATAAAAGTATCAGATCCTTGAACTTGTGTGGCACAGTACCACAAAACCTGTTTGAGTTTATGTGGAACAATGCAAGATCAACGAGTAAACCAAGCTCCTCTGGCAAGTACCCAGCAATGTCACCGTGGTTAAGATCAATGCCCGCAACGGTTCGGATCTTGGGGTTGTCTAGTGCTGGAGCACAGAAAACCCCAGTGTAGTTACAGACATTAGATCCAACCCAATCCCCAGTGAGATTCATAGGGTCAGAGAGAATAGCTTGCTTCCAAGCTTGTAATGCTATGTAAGCATTTTTTATTCTTGGGTTCTCAAAAACCAGAGATGGGTCTACGCTCACATTTTCACCTCTGTCACCAAACTCATCCCTGTAGTAGAGAAGCTGGCGTTGCCTGATGTACAAGGCTTCAGTGTCGGTGAGGCCTCCATGGGGAGTGATAACGACTTGTTCAGAGGCACAGAGTGAGACTGTGCCTAGAAAGAAGACAATTAGGAGTGAGAGATCAAAGTAGAGGTTTAAGAGGGTCTTCTTCTTCATCTCACATGAGACATCTGAGTTCCCAAATGCCACTTTTTCTTTCCTTTTTTTGCTCTTTCTCTATGATATTTCACTCTCTCTTCTCAGAGTTAGGAAGAGAATGCAAATGGGGTTTTGGGGGGGCTTCAAAAAAATGGTCACTTTGAGATCTGAGAGAGAGAGAGAGAGAGAGAGAGTGAATTTGAAGGATTAAAGAGTTGGGAGTTTGGTTATGGAGTAATTGGTGTTGTGTTGAGAAGAAAGAGAAAGGAGTTGAGAGGGGAAGAAGGGTTGTTTTCTAGGGATTTTGGAGACGTGTGTTGAGATTGAAATAATGCATCACAAGACAGCTAAATCACAGCTCAAAGCCCACCAGATTCTCTCTCCCCCTTTTTTCCACTTTATTTTTTTATTTTTTCTTCCATTCTCATTACCTACTTTTTTGTTAATTTTCTCTCTCATAGGAATAGGAAAGCTGACTTTATTCTTTTGAATCCCATTCCCCTTCAACTTCCACAAGCTAAAGCTTGGAATAAGACTTTAATAAATATTTTACCAAATCAAAAATTAATTAATTTTAATCATTGTTCATCAGCTTTTAAAAGTTAGAAGTCGTTATACTGTAAAGTTGTTAAATACAGAAGTCGGTGGTGCCGAATTCCGGCTTAAAGTTGACTGACAGAAAATAGGTCCGGCAGGTAGCCGGTAATTGTTTGATCTCACGAGAATTTTATGAAAAGTACACGAGATTTTGAATTTTTGTTATGAATGTGAAAGAGAGAAGGGCAGGGGGACCTAAAAAAAAAAAATTTAATTACTATTTTTTAAAGCTTAGGGGTGAAGTAGTTTTGTTCGTTTATGTGTGCATTGTCAAATCAGATGACTATTGGAGTAAATGAACTGCCAGTAACGTTTTCCTAAATTACCGGATTGTCCTTTTCGCCCCTAAAATTCCTACTACTAAATTCCAAGGTCCACTTTTTTATCATTTTAGTAACGAACGGTTCACATTAACTATAGTCTAAACTCGAGCGTGAACTTCTGAGCGGTGTAATTAATGGCGAGGAAAATCAATGTGGGTTCCTTTGATTGAGCCCTCACTCGATATCATTAGCTTTTGGGCCAAATATTAATAGCATAATTTATTTTTAGTTCATCAAACAAAAAATAATAGCATAATTTTTTAATATCAACTTGGACTTTATTTAACTCTCCTTTGCATCTATCCATTTGGTAATAATTTAGGATAAAATTTAGTTATAAAATTAGTTATAATTTTAGGTTACAATCTTACTTAATAATTTTTTGCTAAAAGTAAATTTTGACAAATAAATTATTGGATTACATCTTTTTCTTATATCGTCTAAAGATTAATATTTATGTCATCAATAAATTGTTTAAATTGTAAGTTTTTGTAGTTTAAAATTATGCATAAAATATAAGTTTATAAATTATATAGTAAGATTGTAGTCTTATATTACAATCAATATTGTAACTAAACTTTGTCCAATAATTTATTTAGTTTTTTTTATCGAAAATATGTTATAATTTGAAAAAAAAAAAATTAAAAACTGTAAACCAAAACTAAAAATTAAGCTTATAAGATCTAACCAAATAAAATACTTACCATAAGTAATCATAAGTATTAACACCTTATTACTAGCACTAATTGATGTGCAGTATTGAACAAGCCTCACCAAAATTTATGGTTATTGGATTATTTGCTAAGTTTAAGTATTAACACCGTATTACTAGCACTAATTGATGCGCAGTATTGAACAAGCCGCACCAAAATTTATGGTTATTGGATTATTTGCTAAGTTTATTTTAATTCATCTAATTCTCTTGAGGGCTTTCATTCGATTTGCGCACTTGTATGCATGCATGTATGACACCGTGTCTTTGAAATGTCTTACTAAAATTCTAGATTGAGTTAAAATCTTTACAAAGATGATGCACCATCGGATTCAACTAGACCACAAGCCACCGTTACTAGTCTGTCCTTTCATATGAATGTAGTGTTTGTTTGACAATTGCACCTTTATTTTTTTTTTTTTGGGTCAAATTTTAGAGTAGACTTGGTTATCTTAGCTTGTTATTAAAGAGTCCAAAATAATATTTCTAAAATAAGAGTGTAAAGGACGGCTACTATAACATTACTTTTCCATTAATTTGTTTTGTTAAGGGTGGGGGCAAAAGAAATGGAATTAATAATAAGGATTAAGTGAGACAATTTCAACCAGTATTTTATATTTTGCGAAAGCATTTGACCGACGAGTTTCTTATAATTGTCTCTTTGTTAGTACGTGGTACTGTCTTCTATCAAAGACATTGTCAATACATGCAAGTGGTTTTCACGTCATTTTAAGTTTTGTAATTGTTGAAAAGAGTTGTTTTTCATTTGGCTTTCCTGGTTAGATTGCGTAATCAAGTGAGTTCAATATCGGTGGAGTGACCATATTAACGATTTGTTAAAGATAGTAAAATACATCTTGTTGAAATCTTCTCTCTTTTTTTTTTTGTTAAATTTTGTTTTATGAATTAATCCACACACTAAGAAATCACAATTTTCAGTCAATCTTTTTAAAGGAGGAAAAAAAAAATCCAACTATAGCATTGCTTGTTTCTATTCACTACTAATATTTTTTTTTTCATGACTTTGAATTAGACAGACTGTCGTATATTGCAATTATAAAGTTATAAACCCACTAAATATCTTGGCATGTAAAATTGTAATCAACAATATTGACAAGACAAAAAAAATATAAGATTATACTCATGCTATCTCTTACATTCCATGTACTTTATTTTAGTCCTACTCAATTAGCAACCTTTAGATTATATATCATCTCGCCAAATTTATAACTTCTGACATCAAGTTATAGTTTGTTTACAAACTACTTAATTAATTACCTATTCTTTTTACATAATATAATAAAATATCAAGACTAATTTTTTGTTCAATGTTCACAAATTTATGCTAATAATTAACAACTAGTTATTATTTAAATTAAATATATAGAATATTTTTGTTTATGAACTTATAAAAATCCAATTTACCAACCTTGCATAGCTACAAATTATATATTGTTTTTACTTAGAATGGATGATTTGTATTATCAATTTATTACAACTAATACTTTCACATTTTAATCTCAAGTCTATATAAGTATAGTGTCTTTTTGGTTGTATACATGCAAATATATAATATTATATATACTAAAATCAAGTGCAATGCATAGTTTGTTTCCAAACATATTATTATGTTTAAGTTTTTGATCATTTAATAGTCGAATCTAACTTAGAGTTGAGGTTGACATATTTGTTTAATGAAAAAACATAAATATTTTCTCTTTTTTTTTTTTCTTGAAATTGAGATTGAACTATTCATAAACAATTCATTCATTTACAGCCTAGATATACCTGCACATGATGTAGGAGAAGGTAACCATGTCACAAGAGAAAGAATAGAATTCTGTCAAATTACATGACACATATTGGCAGAAAAAAAGGGTAACATTGACTTGAAAAATCATACCAACATTAAAGGCAATGACAAAAAAAAAAAAAAAATTTGAAACACAACAAAATGTCTTGATATTTTTGGCAACACCTTTTTTTTATGCCGTAATTACATTTTTTTTTTAATTTTTATTTATGAGAAATCAACACCATAATTATTACGAAGATAATGAAACAATTGGGTGTGTCATTTTATATATATATATATAAAAGATAAAAATTCTACTCTACTCTAATATAATCTAAGTGTATGTGTGTATGTGTGTGAATCTCTTTCTTAGAGACTTGAACCTTAATTCTTATCTCCCACACCTCACACCCTACAAGTCACAAGTATTTATTAATTATATATGTAGAATGACCATTACATTAAAGTTGTAGAGTGGTATTTGGGTGTGTGCTTATAACATCTTAACATAATGCATGGATTTAAGGCATGCGTTACATCATAAAAATCCTCAAGAACGAGCATTTATAGCAAGGATAAGACCAGACCCTTCAGTCATGCATGCATGCTACGCATCCGCATCAGAGTCGATGCTGATTTTTGCGTGGTCAACATCGTAATGATGTAAAAATAAAATCAGCGGATTTTACTCTCCCTTCCTTCCTGCCTTTTGAGCGCGGCGGTGGGTCCCCGAAAAAACGTTGCCGCAAAAACTGTCTGAGGGCAAGAAAACGATACCTATACACATAATAAGTGTGTGTGGGTCCCACGCGTCACGTCCGGCCCGGCTGGATCGTCTGCGTTTAGAGCGAAGGGCCCAGGGCCCACCCTCGTGTGGTGCACCGCGTCCGCGTCCGCATCAGTGTCAACGCGCAGCAATACTTGGACAGTTTGCTGGAAAAAAAGACTAAAATGCCCATTTCCAACTGTTAAATGCTATCTTCTATACTAAACCATCCTTCTACGCGCTTTTGCTTTGCTAATCATTTGGAAAAAAATAAAAAAGAGTAGATGGAGTGATGGCTACTTTCCATGCTGGCACTGCTATGTTCCTTCCTTGCTCTCTTTCTTTCTTTCTTTTATTTTATTTTATTTATTTTTTGTTGTGATACTGAATTACTGATAATCACTGCTGTGTTCCATTTAGATGTGATGTTACTTGTAACATGTGTTCTCATCAAAGGTTGAGGGTGGAAGCAACCTCTGTTTCCTTTCATTTTTTGTTTTTATTCAAATTAGGATATTGCATAAAATATATATTTTTGAAAGGGTCTGATTAACATATGACCTTATAAAGAATTAGAATAAAAATTTATAATAAATTAAAAAATTATTAAAATAGTTAATTACTTTTTTATTTTTCATAAGAAATTTTTTAAAATAATTTAATAATATATGTTCTAAGAGTACACGTAAGTAAAACTTGTGAATGATAGAAGTTGTTAAATTAACAGTTGAGAACTTGAAAAGATCAAGAACATTTAAAAAGTAAAAAGATTTGTGTCCAATCAATTAAGTTTGGACTTAGTATTTGCCTATTAAATCAATTTAACTTATTTTTGTGCATGTAAAGCCTCTATTTAACGGGCAACTTGCAAAAAACGAATCTAATTTTTGAAAGTACATCTTCCAAAGTAGTTTATATAGTTTTTTAAATACAAGAATGAGCCAACAAATTTGAGATTTGGTATGAACCAATTGGGGTGCTTCAAATGCACATTGGCAACTATGATCAACATCGGCTACTATTGCCGATAATATAAAGGTCCATTGGTATTGAAGTATTGGAAATGGTAAAACCTTGTTGAGGTAAAGGCTCAACAACAAAGATATAAGAAAGGATAAGTTAGGATCGATGGAAAAATGGTTTGGAAATTATGTTCTCGACTATGAGAAACAAAGAAAATGGGAATCATATGAGTTTTGAAATTGTCATTTTTTTATGATAGACATGTATGATTTAGGGCCTTGTTTGGTATCTTGAAGGAGGCATAATGAAACTGATTATGTTGTGGTTAAAGGTGCAGATGCAATAAGAAAATAACGAGGTAAAAAAAAAAAAGCAACAATCTGTAAAACAAATGGCATTGTATTTTTAACTAGAAGTTTGTTTATCACCAATTGTTAACATCTCTAGTACTTATCATGTATGTGAGACAGTGAGAGGGTAAACAAAAATCTCAATGGTGAAAATCAAGCAATTAAGCCGGGGAAAAAGGAAAAAAAAAATGGTTAGGTCGCATCCATTCATTTAGATCTAGGTAATTATGATTGACTAATGTATTTAATGAATTTTTATTTTCATGCATAATCTCCTAACCTTTTATCTTGATTGATTTTGTTATATTATGACTCTAAAATGTTGTTCTCAACAAAAAAAAAAAAAATCTGAGATGTGTACTTTAATTAAGGAGTCAATTATTAAAATCAAACTTTGTGATTATGAAATAGAATTAGTGAAATGCAAAATGTTTATATCCTTAGAGCATCCACATCTAGAAATGGGGAAAAAAACAAACATTTTGCATCGCCCCAAAGTAACTTTATTTATTTTACATATCCACTTTAACAACACACTCTACACCTTATTCTTTATTTTACAATTTATCCCATTTAAATAATCTATTAAACCTACACTAAACGTACTAACACCAGCATTGATGACCCACCCCATCCACGACGGCCATCGTAACAAAATTGTGGCCTTTGCAACAACCCAAAACTCAACATTGCTTTACTAATCCAAATCATAACTCAAGACCCAAAACTCAATGATCAACCACCATCACAACCAACATACACAACCCATGAGTGCACAACCTGAGAGAGGATGCAAGAGAGAGCAAGGAAGTGTTTGGGTTTTTAAGAGGAGAGAGAAAGAGGGTGACTAAAATAAGAGGGCAAAATATTTGCTTGTGCTACATTGGTAATATATTTTTACATGTTATTGTAGCTTGTTGTAAGAATTTGAATAATGATGAAGAACTGGATGTGGGTGTGATTTTGTGTATTTGATAATGTATTTTGCATTTTAATTGCTTTTGCATTCCCCTAATGGGAATGCTCTTAGGATGTGAAGTATAAAACTTTCTTTCTTATTTAAAAAAATTGCACTCACCATAAATCAGTCATGTTCTCCATGCCACAATGCATTTTTATCTTTATTAAAAGTCCGTGATAGAGACTTTGAAAGGAAGCTAGTTTTAATGTCAAATAGGAACGTAATTATGTAAATGAATTGAGTTGATCATGAACAAGTCAAGCCCAACTCAAGAAAAGAATTGTAATGTGTGTATGTATATATATTTTATAGAGTTTTAATTTATGGTGTCTGCTCTTGATGGTAGCTCTTATATTATCAAACTAAGACACCAATTAGTTTTTGGTGTAAGCGGGGATCGAACTCCAGATATCATATTCAATTATCAGAGACTTTACTAATTGAGCTAATTGAAACTCACAGAATTGTAATATGTTTAACTCAAAGCATATAAAACTTTCTTTATTATCTACAAAAGTTTGCACCCACCATAAATCAAATCATGTTCTCCATGTCACGGCGCATTTTTATCTTTGGTAAAAGTCCAAGATAGATATTGAAATAAGGCTTACTTACTATAACGTGAGTTTTTATGTCAAATACGATTGTGAATGAATCAATTTGATAATGAACAATTTGGGTTTGCTTCGATAAAAATAATAAAAAATAAAAAATGAATAAATGTCAAACTTAAGTTTGGGCCCAACTATTAAACCAATCAAACTCCAAACACAATAACAAGATCATGAACAAGCTTGTGAGTATGCGAATTTATATATTTATATGTATATATGTTGAAAAATATACTCATAATACATGCATTTGAACTGCGTAATTTGGTAAATAAATTTATGAGATTTCAAATTATTATTTGTAATTTACTGATAATATAAGTATTTAACTTTGTGGTTAAAATTATATATAATTCTCAACAATACAAATTTGGTGGATCTATTTTTTATAAGTTTATAAACAAAAATTGTTATATGCAATTAAGTAATTAACTAAAATAATATAGTTTTAACTATAATTTAATTATCCATTATTAGCATTAATTTGTAAAGGGATAATAAATTCTAGTTGTAGCCCTTACTATATATGGGAAGAGATGAATTTAATCAAGTAGCCATGAACTTGTTCAAAAAGAAAATGAATCAAACTTTAGCATGTAATTTGGTGATGAGTTTGAACTCCCCTCTTGTTCAAAATAAAATTAAATGTAAAATTATGGACTTTTAATATTTGGCTTTATAGCTGGCATAACATTCCATCAAAACTTTTAAAAAATTTAGCATTTAGTATCTCAAAAAAATCATTTTATCAATTTTAATAACTCATTTTACAATACACATAATATCAAAGGTTCTTTTTTTTACCATTTCGTTTAAAATAATATAAACTACTCATTAAAATAATAAAAAACAACTACACAAACCACCTTTTCCACCACAAGCATTAAAATTATTTTTTTTATTTTTTTATTTTTAAAGTTTAGCATATTTTGTTGTAGCTTGCTTTTTGAAGCTTTTTACTAACTTGATATTAAAATTTAGCATTTATAACATTTAGCATTCTTAATGAGAATGCTCTTACAGTCCTAAAAGTATTCACAATGGTGGAACTAAATTTTTAGCATTTAGCATATCAAAAACTCACTTTATGTATTTTAACGCACCACTTTATAACACACTCAACATCAATAGTTTTTTTTTTTTGTGCATTTTATTTAAAAATTCTTTTTTTATATTCTTACTCTCTCCTCTGCCAACATCTCTTTCTCTTCTCTGCCACCCACACCCACTGCCACCAACCACCACCACCAGTTAAAAAAAAAAAAAAAACATAAACAAGAGCCCACGAGCCACTACTAGCCACCACCACCATGACTGAAAAAAAAAAAAAAAAAAACACACACACACACACACGCAACCCAAACAAAACCACGGTCACAACCACAACCACAATCACTACCACACCCACAATGGGTCACAAAACGCATCATCACCACACCCACCATCGGCTGCAAAACCCATGCCCACCACAAAGGAGAGAGCCAAGAGAGGAAAAAAAAAAGATTTTAGTCAGGGGAGAAGAAGAGAGAGAGAGAGAGAGAGAGAGAGAGAGAAGCTGTTGGGATTTGAGTATGAGGAGAAGAAGAGAGCAGAAAAGAGAGAAAAAAAGAAAGATAAAAGAATGAGAGAGAAGCGACTAGGATTTGAGGAGAAAAGAGAGAGAGAGAAAAAAAAAAAAGAGAGAGAAGGAAAGAAGAGAAAGAGTAGGAATATATTTTTTTTTTTATAACTTTGTAGCTACTGTAGCTTAAATGCCAAAAATTTTAACTTTAACATCACCATTGCAACATGTTTTTTTAGTGTTTTGGTGTTAAAAATAATAATTTAGCTTACACATCATATTTTCTTTAAATAGTGGAATATAGCTCCATACACGTACACAATCATAATAAGCGTCTGTTACCATAATAAAAGAAAAAAAAATCATATTTTACTAAATTAACTATTTTTGTAGGTATTATACTATATTATAACTTATCCATACTGAACTTTTATGAGTTGAGAAATTAGAGTATTTTCTCGTTAAGGTAAGACTAAGAATTAAAACAAAATTGGATGATTTTTTTTGTTTTTGAAAAAGGGGTTTTAAAAGATGTTTGGGTGGTACATTCTAGCCAAAATAAAAGTGGAGTCCACATGCCCTTTGAGATAGGCCTGTATTGGAACATATTCTTCTCCAATAGGAAATTAATGTTATGTGTTTACTTGTCCAAAATCATTTAAGGAGTGAATAAGAAATTGACTCCTAAATTACCCACTTGAACATAGTCTAAAGTGGTAAAATCTGTGAGTCTTGCATAGGAAACAAAATTGAACATTTTATAAATTTGTATAATTGTAGGCATAAGTCCAAGTTGGCTGTTTAGTATTATATGGTTACCTTTTTTTTTTTGAGTATTTGTTTATTGCACAATAATTTTATTTAGAACAATGTGTCTGTCCATGTTGCACAATTATAAATAGTGAGTTTCTTATTTATTTCAAAAGAAATTATATTGTATTCATGTTCAGACGCACATACAGAGTTTTGAGTGTTGAGTGCTTAGATTGTTATACTTCTTTTGTTTGATGATATTGTTGCATCTTGGGAGAGAAATGTTGAATAGGCTCAAAGCACTGATTGTGATGAACAAAATATGTTTAAATGAAATTGTATCAAACACAAGTCTTCATAATAATTTACATTGTTCATTTTTATACACATCCAGATTCCAGTCTATGAGTTTTTTTAATTAATTTTACAAATTTTTATTTATTGTATTTGTATACAGATTCTATTATTGTTATTGTTTATACCATGTTTCTGTCTTTGATTATACAATCTATTTGGTTTTTTAAAATAATCATTAAAATAAATTAATTTATGAAATTTTTTTAACAAAAAGGCCTGCTTTTCTCCCTATTGTTGTTTTACTGGATGTAATGCAATCAATGGATAAAATTAAAATCTTAATCAATTTTCATTTAGCAAAATATGGGTCTGTTTGTGTTCTTGATTATACAATCTAATTGTGGTTTTCTTACATAATCATTAAACTAAATAAATTTCTGCAATATTTCAAACAAAGAAAAAGGTCTATTTTCTCATCATTGTCGTTTTATCGGATGTAATGCAATCAATAAATAAAAGTAGAATCTTAATCAATTTTCAATTAGAAATAATAATAATAATAATAATAATTGTAGGGACGGGTTTTGGTTCTTAAGTCCAAAAGATGAATGGATTAAAGCCTAAAGAGCCCAATACAATAAATTTGTAGAGAGTGGGCTTAAAAGCTAGACTTCAATGGATCCAAGAACACGTGCAATGAATTAAAGATAGCAAGAAAGTAAAGAAGAAAAAGTTCTAAGCAAAGAAAACCTTCCTCGGCAAAATCTAAGGAGAATGATCTTTCCTATATATTTCTTTTAGACTTAGCTATTATTACAGTTCTTATTATTACAGTGTTTCTTCTATAAATTTTCCGATCTCCCTTTTCCTGGAGGGTCTCTCGTATCATATAGCTCCCTTTATATAATATTGGCCCTCCATTTGTTGATCTTCCAGACCACTACTTGAATGCTTGTCCCACGCCCTCCCTAGTCTCCTGTGAGTTGTAGCAACCAAGACAGCACTGTTCAGGGGTTTTCTTCACATAAATGTGGTCAGAGAGTTTGGTGAGATGCATTGAATGTGATGGCAGTCATCATCCCTTCAGTCATGTTAGTGCTAACTCTTTCCCCAAAGCCCTTTCTCTATAGTGTGACATCCTTTGGTGACGTGCTAGTGACGTGGCGTTACTATCTGAGAGCGTGACCTCCTCGGCATGATAATGACCCTTCTCGGCCATGGATATGACACGTGGCGCAATTTCCTTATTTGAATTCCTGTACCCCACAATAATCATATACTATATAATAAAATTTGGGCTTAGAAGTTGTGGTTGTGTCAAGTGGTTTCACGAAATTACAAAAATAAAACTTTTTAGAGTTTAAAAAAACATATAATTTTTTTTGTTCATATCTTTTTCTCTTATAATTTTTAAGTTGATAAAAATATGAATTTAATTACAATCCAAATTCTTCATCTAATCATTTTCTTATCATAATTTGATTTATAAGTTGATAAAAAACTCTTAATTTGATTACAACCCAAATTCTTTATCTAATCCTTATTTTAAAATTTTATATATAACTTTACTTATTAAACTTCAACAAATTAAAAAGTTATATCCTTATCAAAAACAAAAATTTAAAATTTATCCCACTCTAGACTCTAGAATCGCTATTTAACTATTCTTTCACTGTGTGGGTTCCAGTTAGCTCAACTGTAAAGTCTCTGATGATTGTATAAAAGATCTGGGATTCAATCCCCGCCTACACCAAAAACCGATTGGTATCTTGATCTAATGATAAAGAGCTATCATCAGGAGCGGACGCCATAAGTTTGAAACTCTCTCTCAAAAAAAAAAAAAAAAACTATTCTTTCACTTTACTACTCTACGTATACGGTAAAAATCAAAGAAACGAAACCCACGAATCTCAATCATGAAACATCAAAGAGACATAGTGAAGAACTACACCGATTTGCTACCAAGAAATAGAGTGAAAACCACAAATCTGAACCATGAACAGCTAGTAGTGAGTTCCTTATTTTCCTTTTCAATTTTCAACACATGCATACATTTTCTTTTTCTTTTTTCTTTTTTTCTGTAGAAATTTTAGCGACTATTTGTTCAAAAACAGCAACTAACTACACGTAAAAAATGTCTATTACAAAATTCTATTCAACTGGTTTTAGTGTTTAAATAAAACACTAATTCTTTGGATTTACTCTTCACTTAGCCTGACTTTTTTTTTCTTTGGATTTCCTATTCATACTCCACATTTTTTAACATTTAGATTTCAGCTTCACACCACCACAAATTAGACTAACATTAGACTTTTGTTTATATCAACTTCTTCAATGTGAAGTGTGTGTCTACATATATATATATATATATATATATCAAATAATTCATATATAGTTCTTTTTCTCTATTCTTCTCTTCTTTTACCTATAACTTTGTAAGTATGTATTTGTTTACTCTAATTTTTTTTCCATCAAATTGAATAGATTTTGTGTATTTTTGTTTTTTGTTTAAACTAATTTATTTCCTTAAGTTTTATCTAATTTATATGGTTATGGTTTGAAAATCAGTCATTAAGTATGCTTACACATGAATTTTTTTTTTAATTATTATTTTGTGTGGTATGACATGGGTTCAACGTTTAGATGTTGCTTTCATCCTATCAATTTTGATTTAGAGAACAATCTTCTTTTTAGCTTTTATTAAGCATGTCTTGATATAAATTTGATAATAAATTGTTTGTAACAATATAATGTTTATATCAATCATTGAATTTTCTTTTATTTCGTATATCATAAAATTTAATAATAATACTTTTTTTAGCTTTGAGAATTGTTACAGATTGCATATTTATATTACAAGGACCCGGTGTTTTATGATTGAAGTTCCACCGAGTACACCATATCTGTTAGGGTCATATTTTATTGTAATTGGCTAATACTTTAACAAAATGCACTTTACTTGTATTTAGCTAGATCTAAAATGGGTTTAGTACTTCAAGAAACATGTTGTTCAAGTCAAGTATTAAAGATATAAAGATTGGTCCAAGAAACAAGTGAATAAAAGCTGTTCATTCAGTTTCAACAGATAACTCGACAGATGCTTGCTATCAAGATTTAATGTGAAGCTTGATAGACAACTCGACAGCACCTTGATTTATCAAGAACTACGATTTCAGAATTTCCAGATCTGAAATTCTGCCCAATCTTGTGTAATTGTTTAGGTTTTTTTTTCTCACAACTCTAGACATATATAAAACTTATTTTAAAGGTTGTTACACACGGATACAGAAACCAAGAGACTTATTTTCTCTATGTGAAGCCACTGTGTTTGTATGTCATAGGGTTTTGTAACCAAGTGCTTCCATATCTTCATTGTTGATGAAGTAAAGAATTTTGCAGCCAACAACATTTGTTCAAATTGCTGGAGTTAGTCACGTACTTGAAATCCATGCAAAGGGTTAGTCACAAATTGGAGGTTTGTGCATCAAAAGAAAATAATGCTACTACAAGATCAAGTTCAATTGGGTATTGGAGCAAAGGTTCAATTGTAGGTTGGTATTTTGGGATAGGCCAGGATAATTGGTAAGAATTCTTATACTTGTAACCACTTGATTGTTGTTTAGTAGATTCTTGGGAGTGGTGACCTTAAAATTATCTGGTGGGGTTTTTGCCTTGCGAGGTTTTCCCCATTTGTCAATAAATCACCATGTTAAATTTATTTTCTACTGCACTTAATATTTTGGTGATTTGTTGGTGCCTTCACATTTTGCATTCAAATTGAACTTAATTAATCAACTTGGGTAATTGAATAAGTAACTGGGGTCTAGAAATCTTAGCCTAACACTATCCTAAAGATATGTGCTACCCCTTCCCCAAAATCTAGAAATTAGCATTTAGCTAAAACAAAAAAACACATAATTCCTATATCTATGAAAATATATATTTTATAAGTTTATGATAAAACTGTGCAACACAAGAGCCTTTAAGTAGTAATAATAATAAGATGGTGATGCAATTCGTGCAGCAAAAACACCAGCCTGTAATGACGATGAGTCAAGACACATGGCAAACTCTTTTATGCACACGCAGTATCTTCCTCACTAAAGTTGCCCGGACTTGATGGAGACTTTATTCAGTTATTCTTGGCCTAAATTTTTGTTGAATACTTGGAAAATGAGATTTACTAGTGGAATTAAACTGAACTACAAGAAAATAGTTTCCAGATATTCAATTAGCCTTGTTTGGATTCATCTAGCTCAATTAGGGATGTCAATTTTGCCTCGCCCTGCTTAACCCGCCCCCTCCTCGCTTCACCCCGCATGGGTTTTCCCCACCCCGCAAAGGTGTTGGGGCGGGGATGAGACAAGATTTTAGCACCGCACCATGGGGTGGAGCGGGGGTGAGTTTAAACTTTTTAGACCCACCCCGCCCTGTCCCTCCCCTTCCCCACCCCGACCCATGTTGCTAAGGAGTTATAATTGTAAATTTTTCATACTTTAAAACCCTACTATTTAAACAAATATATCAATATTAGCTTATTTTATTTTATCCAATGTGGTTTTTTGCCTTTATTCTGTTATGTTTTACACTAGGAGTTTTTTTTTTGGTGATTGTCTTGTTAAACACTTGGATATATTTTTCAATTTGTTCTAAAAATTGATTTGATTTTATAGGATAAATTTAGTTGTAATTTCAAGTATATTTTTATTAATGAAATAAGTTTTATTAAAAAAATTGTACTAGTTGTAGGGCAAATTAACAAAAAGTAGAGTTTTATGGGATGGGGCGAGACTTCGCGGGGCCTTAAGGGGCGGGGATGAAGTGAGAAAATTTTTTCCCGTCATGCGGGAAGCAGCGGGGATGGGGGCAAGACAAAACCATGCGGGGCAGGGACGAAAACTTCATCTTTTGGCCCAGCCCCAGCCCCAGCCCCATTGCCATCTCTAGGTTCAATGTACTAAGTCATTTTTTAAGGATTAAATATTTATCTTGGACTAAATGTCGTTAAACCCTTCTATTATATATTAAGTGTTAACTTATTCTCAAAATATTAAAACCTGTTAAGTTGACATATTTTTATTATAATATCTTTATTGGTTGGTTGTTCGCGGTTGTAGGCCTAACAAGCCTAAGTTCTAGGACGACCTTAACCCATATGCCAATTAAGGCCCATAACAGAACAAACTCCCCTAAGGACTAATGTGATTGTCCTGACTTGGCCTATGATATTAGCACCCACAACCTCCTTTGGTTGAAGGCTCCCATGATCACACCGATCGACTACCTTAGTGATGACTTGTCCATGGGAACATGAGGATTGATCTCCAAGTCAATCGGTACGACAAACCCTTCTCAAGGTTGAGGGATTGAATGTTATCTTGTTTCTCTTACATCAACAATTATTATGTCTCACCAACCATCATTTGCATTAAGTGCGATTGGTCTTGTTTTATTCAACAATAGACTTAATACACATCCCTTAATTGACATAAGGGTATAATTTACTGACAATCCAACCATTAAAAATCACCTAATCCCTTGTGTTATAAATGCCCCATCACTCACACATTAAAGGTATGCATAAAATATTCTATATTATTATGCTGTTTTTCCTTCAAAAAAAAGTTTGATTTATTTAACTAGAGGTGTCCATAGGTTGGTTCTGGTCGGGTTTGTGTCCAACGTGCAATTGACCTGACCAAATCTGGTTGATGATTTGCAAACTCATAGCTGACCGCGCGAGGAATTTGGTTCAAATTGGTTGGATAATGCATTGGGTGGCAGTTGGGTTGGTTGAAATTGGCAACAATAGAGCAATGGAAAAAATGGTTTTAGTCTGGTGGGATCACCACCAGATTTGCAAAGATTCGACGGGGATCTTGTTGAATTTAGTGAATTTTGACTAAATCATCGCTGGAAAAAGGTCAAATTTCGTCAAAATTCTTTGTTTTTAAAGTCAGGTCGAGAGGCTCGGGTTTTGGAGGAGGAAACCTGCCAACTAAACTGCTAGTGTTGGATTCTAAGGGTGGGAACCCAACGTCGACCACCAAAGTAGTCGGTTTGGGTGGTAAGCAGTTAGGATCTGGGCAACCCTAGACTTAACCATTAAAATCTTCTTAGCTAACCCCATAAGTTGGATTTGGATGAACTAAGGCATTCCCTTTTCTTAGTAGGGTATTGATTCGGTTGAGCAGGCCCATCCAAGCAAAATTTTAAGTTGAAATCCTTGTTGCGATTTCATCCCTTTGGATCCACACACTTATATAAGCATTCACTAGATTCAAACTCATATCACATTATGTTGTTTAAAACTTTAAATTAAAGCTCATTGACAATTGCTATTTTTCGTAAAATGTAGTATATGAGGAAATTTTAATATAAAATTTCCATTATTAAAATTTAGTATTTAGGTCATTTAAGAAATGATGAAATATTTGTTCTATCTTGTTCTTCACTTATATAAACTTTAATTTAAGATATAAAGAAATATTTGTTTTATCTTGTTCATTAGCAGATAGGAACAACTAGGAAGCTTTGGCATCCCAAAAGTTGGTTAAAAAAATGGAAAGAAAAAGAAATTTCCATTTGGAGCTTTGAATTTGTTATTGATGTAGCTGTGGGGGGGTAAAAGGACCCAAGTGGGCATATGGACCCAAGTGGGCATATGGGCCTTTGGACTGTAGCATGGAGGGCCGACCTACTCCAGAATTAAGCTCTACGAATTGACCCATACGCCGAGGATCCGAGGGTACAGCCAAGAACGAGCTTCTCTGCGGACAAATCCAAGAGAACTCAAAACTTCATTATGAAGGTCAAGGTATAACTCTGGAAAGACTAATGGTTAAAAGGGGATACCCTGAACCCTCTAGATGCACCAGTGTTAAAGAAAATATCAAGTGCAAAGGCTGCCACCTCCGCATTAAAGGCTCTGCATCTACCTCCCTGGCCGCATTAATGGAGAGGTGACCCCTGAACAGTAGGGATGAAACTTCTAGTCACTATCCAAAAAGTATCAGGGAAGGAAGTATTTAAGGGGGGTGGAGGCCAGAGAAAAGAAAGAAAAAAAAAAAAAAGGATCGGCAACAAAGAAAGAGACTAAGAATTGTAACTTTTAAGGAAAAAATAGCAATAATACAGAAGTGGTACTCGGCTAACGTCCGAGGAGGCCTATTTTCAGTTATCTTTTGTTATCTACTTGTGTTTGTAACTCTTAGCCCGTTATTAAGTTCTCAGCACTTCTAATCTAGGTTTCAAACCCACGCTCTACAAATTATATCGTCTAAGGCTCATTGGGCCTGAGCCTGTAGTTGTCTTTGGGTCCAGGTGCAATTGTGCCCTTACAGTAGCTTTTTTTTAAATTAAAAATATTAAGAATGGTTTCAATTAGCTTAATTGGTAAAATTTATTATCATTGAAAAAATGACCTAGGATTGAATCTCACTATAAATTTAAATTTTATTGCATCCATAAAAAAATATATGAGTTGAAGGCATATATGAGTATATACATTCTTATACTAAATGGAGTAGCATGTACATATATTTATTTTTAATTATATGTGTATTCAATAATAATAACAATGTGGGTTTGATTTAGTTCAATTGATAACATCTCTTCCCATTAAATAAGAGACCTAAGTTCAAATCCTATTTAAACAAAACAAATCATTCGCTGTTTTGATTTGATAATAAAGAACAATGATTGATTATGGAACAGGTTTAAGTTCAAATCTTATCATGTTTATAAAAAATAATACCAACAAGGGTCTTGGATGCTCTTATGTCATTTGTTAATAGACCATTTCGAAAATTTCAATGCCAATTTTGTAAGAAGGGAATATTAATTAATGCCTTTAAGACATTTATTTATGAGCTATTTTTAGAAATATTTTATTGGTAGCATGCTAAAATAATAAATATTGTCAATAACTTTTTATATTTTTCATAAAAGTAGTGTCGAAACTTTTCTATTATAATTTATTAACAATTTTCTTAAGAGAATCCGTTAACATGATTCTATAAAAAAAATATAAACATCTATGAAAGAAGTTAATTATTTTATTTTATTTATTTTATAATTTGTTCAAAAAATATTTTATAAATTAATGCCTTGTTGCATTAGTTATAACCACATTTTTTTTAGCGGAAGTCAAGCTCACCTTGGAGAAAGAGCCAATGAATCGAATTTGAGGGCCACACCCATTTGGCGAGAGTTAGAGGCACCATTAGGCAAATAAACGTTTCGGAATCATTTATTTGGTTGAAATTGAATTTTTTTTACTGAAATTACGGTACAAGCAACTAAAAGATAGCTGAAAATAAAATAGTATAATAAGACCAATAAATAGAACAAAAAAATATAATAAAATTTAAAAATAGTAGTAAAAATAAGTTATATGGTAAAAATAGCTAGTTTTTAAGCTAATATATATCAAACGCACGCTTATATATACACTTCGATGATTGTAGTAAGGACAAAATTTAGTTACAAAATTAGTTGTAGCCTTAGGCTACAAACTTACTTAATATCTTTTTATTGGAGGTGAATTTTGACAAATCCACCATTGAATTACATCTTCTTCTTATATCCTCCATGCTTGCAAAATTTCAAGAAAATTAAATATCAATAATTATGTTATCAATAAATTTTTGAAATTGTAAGTTTTTGTAATTTAAAATTATGTACAAAATATAAGCTTATAGATTATATAGTAAATGATATCCGATTGACACAAAATTTAATACGTGCATGAAGAGCGTAAATAACATATAATTTAACTATTAGATTTTCAAAATATATTGTAATATTTATTTTATTAAATAAATTTAAAGTTTTAAACTACCATTAATTTTATAACTAAACTTTGTACCCGTAATGTTCACTCCAAAAGAAAAATAATCTCCATGTGCAAAAGAACTCTATTCTGGCAGTCTGGCGGTCTTTTTTGGTTGGTAGGAAACTTTTAGCTGTAATCACAAGGCTGCTATGTATTGTAAACAAAAAGCACTTAAGATACAAAGACCAAAAAAAAAAAAAAAGAAAAAAAAAGAAAAAGAAAAAGAAGTACAAAAGGGAACAGGGGATAGTGGTAAAGTGCTGAAAAAGAAAAACGTGTTGACAGAGAAATAGAACAACCCTTCAATAAATTTATTGAGAAATGTTTACTGAGTAATTATTGTACATGATACTTTTTTTTTTTTGAGAATTGTTGTGCATGATACTTGGATATGTTATTTTCTCTTTGCTGCCATGTAACTTATTAGGTAGCATACTAGTATATAGTAAAACCTTTTCCAAATTTATTTAGTCAAAGAACAAATGGCCCATTCTACCATTAGAATATTTAATTTTTTTCATTATTTTAAGATAAAAATTAATTTTAAAAAATATTTAGCTAATTAATTGTCTTTTTCACCCACACTAGATTTCTATTCTAAATCTTATTTTATTTAAGTATTATTTATTATTTTTTCAAAATATATCATATTTTTTGTCACACACAAAGCAATGAAGAAATGAAATTGGGAGTGAATCGAACTTCTTAAACTTAAATATAGGAAGCTACTGTAACAAAACTCCAAACTAGGGTAGCAATAGGTAAAATTTGATATGGGCTGCCCAAACCCATAACGAAGTTTCAGAAAAAAGAAAAAGAAAAAGAAAAAGAAGGCACGGCAATTACGGACGAAATTATCCGGAATTTAAGAAGTGATGCACGGTATTCTTGTTGCATTTTGCATTGTCGTCGGCGGGTTTTTAAAATGGGTTTGGGCCAAATTTTATTTTTAATTTAGATGGGACCCACACCCCCGATCAAGAACCATAAGAAAATCATATGACCCCCAAATGTGGGGCCCATGCTTTTCCATGGGGCCCATTCATTCTACATTTTAACATGAATTTTGGTCTAAAATTTTGTGAGAATTGAAAAAATATTGACAATTTTTTCAATTTTTAAGAAAATTTTACAATAAATAAATAGTTTAATGTGTGACATAAAGACACACGTTAACTTTACCCTTTTCACATTTATTGACTCTGCTCCTGTTTTTGTGTTTTCGTGCTCACTACGTGTTGGATTGTTACTGTCAATAAATACTCACTGTCTCTCGCTTTTCTTCTGTTAACAAAAAGTCATGATTAAAAATATAAAATAAAAAAAAGCAATAAAGAAGTTTAGAAAAATTGTGTGTACAAAATGTCAGTCCAGGGTATAGCATATTGCGCATGTGGTTGAATTCTGGAACTACTGGTTAGAACGACCATTAAAAAAATTTAGAAGAGAAGTTAATATGCACATCGTATTTGTTAGAATTTTTTTTTTCTTAATACCTACTATTTGCCTTTTGTTTTGATAATTGGACACTTACAATTGGGAGATTTAAATCCTGATTGTTTTTATGAAAATATCAAAAACTACAATCAATTAGTGTGAAATTGTATATCTGGATAAGTGGATTGTTTTATATATTAGGATTTTGTAAAAATGCAACAAAAAACTCAATTTTCTAAGAAAAGAATGAATGCATATTTCATAAATTGTGCACATTTGAAGTGCTGTATTTGTTTGAGAGCATGTTACCCACCTTTACCATTGCAGAAGATATGATCTCATTTGAAAAGTACAACAATGAACACCCTTCTAACTTCCAAATTCCAAGCCCTCATGTTGGAACTTTTATTTAGTGTTGTTATATGTGAATTTCCTTTTTCTTTATCTATGATGATGCTTCACAATGGATTGCTTATCCAAAAAAAGATTTAAAAGACCTGCAAATAATAACAGTCCTTAATTTAATTAATTGGTATATTGCCAAAAAAGACTTCTCTGATACTTAAGTTAGAGCTCTCTTAACCTAAAATAGCAAAAAATAGTAAAGTAATTAAGGTTTCTCTCTTATATCTTGTAGTTTGTGTGGCCTAGTGCTTACTTAGAGCTTAAGTCAGACTATCATCTCCTTAATTCCTTCCACCTTCTTTAATTTTTTTCTAGGATAGACTTTCAACCTATAGTTTACATTTTTGTTTTTTAATGATTGTGCACTTTATCATCAAACTAAAACACCAATCAATTTTTGGTGTAAGCGGAGATTAAATCCTAAATTTCTTATTTAACCATCAAAAATTTTATTGGTTAAGCTAACTAAAACTCACTTTTCTTAAATAAGGTGAGTAGGTGTAACAAACATATCATAGTCATAAATTTTGGGATTTGTGCTCATGTGTGAGTGTGATTGTTGTGAATTAGTGGCACAAGGATATTTCCCTCAAATTCGAAGATTGTGCCTTTCTTGTATTGTAGAGGTGCATCACCCTTTGTGTCATCCACTTCAAGATGGACAAGGGCAATTAGGATGGGTGGTGAATGCTTGAACGAGAGAGTACGGTCAACATATACCCATCAACCTACGTATAAAATTTATTTGTACATCATTATAATTTTTATATTTTCTATTATTTATTTTTAGTGAGAGTTTGAGGAATTCTTAATAACTTCAAAAATGATCAGGTTTTATAGTTCGAATTTGCTAGTTTAAATTATCAATAAGAAATAATAATATTTTACATTTTAAAACAATGTTGGATATAGTAGTGGTAGTGATTTGGTGGTGTGAGAACTAATAATGGTGGTAATTATTAGTAGTAATAGCAGCGATTAGTTATGATGGCAATATCGGGAGGCAATATAAGGTAATGATGCATGACAGTGATGACATAACAATGGTGGTGCTATTGATGAAGGTGGTGGTGATATTGGCAACAACTACTACAATAGTAGGTGTTGGTGGCAACATTGGGTGGTGATCGTGGAGGTGACATTAATGACTATTGTAAGAACAATGGTGGTGATAGTGTGAAGAGTAATTATGGATTGTATGTGATGATCAATATTGTTTAGCGGATTTGAATAATTGCACATATTTCTCCATGAATTTGAATGTTAATATATTTTTTTTTTAAAAATTTGAAATTAGTTCTCTTGTCAAACCCAAACTAACAAGGGGAAAAGCACTGAAAATTCCCATCTCAAAATCCCTCATCCACAAAGTGAAATTTGACCGCATAATACATTCTCTAATGTGGCGTTTGGTACGGGGAATTCACATTACTTATGGCATCTAGATTCCCAGGAATGTGATTCCTAGGAATCACATTTCTAGGAATGTAGCTATTCCTATGTTTGGTTTCATTGGGAGATTCCTAGGAATGTGAGATGATGATGTTTGGTGTATTCTCAGGAATCTTAAATGAATTATTTGTTTTTTCCATTTTGTCCTTAGATTTGAATGTGAAGTACCAAGCCCATTAAAAAAAAATCTTCATTTAAATAAATAATGAAAAAATATATATAAACTATTAATTAGTCCTTTAAAAAAATATCTTACTCTAAATAGATAGATAAAAAACATTATATAAACTATCAATTAGCAACACATTCATTAAAACTGTGATCTAACATTTCAAAATGACAAGAATAATACAAAAATAACTATTAGCAGAGTTATTATTTATCCTGTTTATGTTGTTTTGACGGGAAAAGATAAAGACAAGAGAGAAGATATTGATAATTTGTTTTATAGTTTATCTTAATTGCTTAAATGATAAGGAAAAATGGTTAAAATTGTCAATTTATAAAAAATACAATTTCTTTTAAGTTTAGGAATCTGGATTCCCACATGTTTTAAAGGGAATCCACATTCCTACTGAGAGGGGTTTAAGGATTCCCCTGGCATCTGATTCCCTAGCGTAATTTGCAACCAAACATGAGAATCTTTAAACATTCCTGAGAATTCTAAAACATTACCCTATACCAAACGCCACCTAATAGTATTAGAAAGACTTTCTTCCCCCCACCCCTATTACATTCTCCCCTGAGCTGATGCAAAAAAAAAAAAAAAAATCATTATTATTAGCTTTTTACATCATTACTAAAAAATATATATTCCCTATTTAAAAAGAAACATCAAAGGCAAGAGATGAGTATCAAATCATGAGACGATAAAGGAGCCCGTGGTCCCTAATTCAAGTGCCTGTCTGTGTGGTGCTATGCGGTGGAGTCTCATCTTATCAAGAACTTGGTACCAATAGAGATAAGGTAATGCCTTTCCTTTATGTTAAAAGGACCCAGGTTTTCCTGTGATGCCATTGGTGTTTCTGTGTTCGAACACCCTATTTATTATTGCGATCCAATTTGGCTTTTATAAGATACTGATTTTGACATTCCAAACTACTCCATTCACTTAAAAATACAACCATCCTCCTCTTCCCCACAAAAACTCCCCCACAAAAAGCCCACCATGGTCCTTGTATGGTGACAGTCATCATAAACTAATAGATTTCGAACCATTTCCAAGTCTTCACGTGCTCTCTCAAGCACAATACAAAAACATGAGCTCCTCTTCATTTCATTAGCATCCACCGACATACAGTAGAGGCTATTTGGGTGAATGACTGATATCAAGGTAACGACAAGCAAGTCCAAAATTTGGGTGTTATTAATGTTAAACCCCCATTAAAAAAGCTTCACAATAAAGCACCGTGGAGACCAATTTGCAACAGACAGATTATATTCTTTCCAAAAGATTGCCATTGGTTGTTTATAGCAAAAACTATCATGGATGTTTAAGGCCACCAGCATCTTACTTTTTTTGGTATCTTCAAACTTCAGTTCTTAACTTATTCTTAAAAAAAATAATGGTTATTAACTTGTTATTTAAAGTAGATTCTAAAAGAAAAAGATAAAAACATAAAAGAGATGGGTTTAATTTTATTTTTTCATTATCTGAGAAACTGTCGGCACGTGAGAACAAAAAACTCTAAATCATTGAACCTAACCTGACAAAGTATTCGTTATAATTATAAACGGGAATATGACGAACCTAACATTCTACCAAAAACACAACCTCGTTAATACCACCTCAGTTACCATACCTGACTGCCACATAAAGAAAATAAAAATTAGAAAACAAATTAAAAAAAAAAAAGACACACCAAACACTTTTTTATTTTATTTTTCTTTAATATACTTAAAGCGTGCAACCCCTTTTTATTCTATTGAGAGGACGGTTATTAGAGAGACAATCAAATGATTGACTATAATTGGGACATTTTTAATAATGATTAGTTGAATACCAGATAAAAAGAATTAAAAAAATAAAAAATAAAAAAGGAAGAAAAGTTCCCACACAAGAAGGAACAAAGGCATTTATGTAAGGGAAGCACATGCTCTCACAATATAAAATCTCTAAAGCTGAAGCTGAACCATATATTATTATTGTAAATATAAAAGAAAAGGTCCTTAAGATAATACTATCATATATTGTATGTATATGAGTTTCTTTCGGCCACAGAGTCACAGGTCACCAGAAGCAACAGGTTCCTTCGGTTGCCTTCACCTGGCCCTCCTTTTGACAACCTCATACAATGTTACGTACAATACAAAAGGAAGAATATGATAAAAATCTTTTATAGATTTGTGTAAGGCCCTTTTTTTTTTTTTTTTTTTGTATTTTATTTGGGGGGCGTTTGGGTTGGTTGAATTTGCTTTTGTGTCTGTAAAAGACTATAAGTGTAGAATATCACGAGAATAACCAGTAATATAACAGCAATGGAGGCTCTTCTGGGGTTGTACATAAGGACATGACACGGGTCACCCTGCCAAAAAGGATAATACGAAGAGATATTCTGCAATATGTGATTAATAAGCATAGGGACAACATTTTTCACATTTTTTTTTAATGATTACTAACATGGCCTGTTGTGATTGGTACATAATAACAGTGGTGATTAGTGATAAACCCAAGGTGATGTTACTCCAATCACAATAGGCAATGTCAACTGTCATCTAATTTCTAATCATAATATTCAACTAATCATCTAATCACAATGTCAACTCCAATCACAATATTCAACTAATCATCTGATTTCTAATATTTCATATGTGGAACTCTATAACGGAGAAAGAAAGCAACATATCATTAGTTAATGCTTACGGGAGACATTTGCTGATAAAATTACAGACCAAGTATAGTTCAAGTGCAACCGTGAAAGATCGTAGTTACAACAGGGAGATAGTTGGTAGGGTTAATCATCTAGAGAACTCCACTAATGAACTCAGCCTAAATATGAAAATAGGATAATATGACCACTGATACTTTTCAACAGCCAGATTGCTGAATTCAAAATTTTGACCATTGCATGATTGAATAAGCAAATGCATCGATGCTTCTGGATGCAGCTAGAGAAAGAACGATGACCAATGACAATTTTCAACAGCCAAATTGCTAAGTTTCATCATATTTTTTTCAGATATTATTTAATTGAAATTTAGACTTTTTAACTATGCTAGATGATCTTTAGATGGCAAATCAATGAGCAGTTTCAAATGAAGAGGTCAGCATGTAACAAGCAAATGTGGAAGCAGCCAAAATAATTCAAGAAAATAACACAATTTGAATATACATTCTCCATACTGAAAATGAACTACACGTCACAAGTGTACAGGCTCAAGTGAATAATAGACCTGTGAACTGTGAACAACAAAGTTGATAGAGACAAAAAAGATTTTATATAGAGAAACACTTACCTGAAGATAAATGTGCATGCCAGCTGGAAAAGGCTGGCTTCATGGGGCTAGTGATGTGGCATAGCATTGCCATCTCAGCCAAAGAAAAAATGGGGGTAAATAGAGACGTATCCATGTCATTCTATTGCCATATAAAATAGAAAAATAGATTGTAGATGATCAGTACCTGGATACAGGAAAGCATTATTGTCAATATTCAACCGCCACCCAGTTCCATCTCAGAAACAATAATTAGATAAACATGCATGCAAGAGTCGCAAATCAAGGTAAAATTTTTTGTTCAAGGAAACATCATCTGTCTCTTCGTACTAATAGAACTTAATTGTGAACATGACAAGGCTGGCTAGAAACCAGGATCAGGCAATTTCTAGTAATTTTCTGAAACCTGATATAGTTGGTTCAAGTCATTACTTATAGTTGGTATATTTCAAGCCATTTTCTAGGAACTCATGATATATAAATCTAGATGATGACAGCAAACAGACAAACAGAAAGTGACTAAAAACTCAATACATGTTTTGGAGCCATCATGTCAAGATCTTTTTTTTTTTAGGTTGAGTCCCTTATGATGAAGTAGAAGGCATTCTGTTTGAAACTTGGACTGGATTAGCATTCTTTATCATGAACCCAAGTTTTTATTTTATTTAATTTTTTATAAATAAAAGAATAATGGTAAGACAAATGTAGGGCCAACACCTCAATCTGGCTGTGAATACTAGAGCAGCTGGGCGGCCATGGCATCCCCCAAAATTTTTGTTAATGTGCACCTATCGCACTATCGTGCACCACAATTTTGTAATAGAAACCTCACTCGTGGAATAACATGCCACCCCTTCCTCAAGAGGGAAGTGCTCAGCCTTAGGCGCTTAACCCAAGATATTGTAATATTTATGTATAGATTAATTGTTGTTCTTGTCATAGAGCTCAAATGAGTTGTGGGAAAGAATAACTAAGGTAACTCACTGTTCAAAACTTTTTCCAACAACAAAAAAAATGTTAAAGTTATCAGGAAAAAAGGTTTACTTTTGGCCCAATTTTCCTAGGGTAGGTATCTTTTAATTCTGTAATATCCTGGTAATAGGAAAGATAAGCATATCAATTATTGATGACAGATATATATGTTAGCAATAAAATATCAGCAAAGTGAACTTTCTGCAAAACCACAGCTTAACTACAACAATTACATCTGTTTTCAGCTTGCAACACAAATCCCTGTAGCTCAAGTTAATTGTAATTTAAATATGGTAGTTATCTATTGACAAAATTTGACCCAACTACTTTATAACTCTTCATTTGTGGCTGTCGGCTGATGACAAAGGCCCCATTATAAGTCTCACAACTTCCTAAATAGGACTGCAATTAAGAACTAATTGGGAGATAGAAATATGATCTAGTAACCATTTATTAGAACAAAGGCGGTATTCAAAACACGGGTAATGGGAGGTACTAAGCAATTCTAGGATATGAAATGAGGTGTCCAAAATCTATGAGTTTATGCTTGATGAAGACCTCATACCCCCACCCTGACTTCACCAAGAAAAAAGAAAAAGAAAAAAACTGATCATAAGGACCATGAATAATAGAAGCAGCAAGAACAGAAATCTTCAATAATCCTGATGAATTTTTCTCATCATTCCTACCCTCACTCTTCTTCACCCTTGTTACTGTATAGAAGCACAACACTGTTTGTAGAATCAGCATCCTCCTCAATTGCCTCTACCTGCCTTCATTTTCTCCATTCTCTTATACTTCCTGGATAATTTAAACACGCTCCCCATAAAACATTTCTATGGGAGGAGAATTGATCCAAGTCAACATTAACACAGAAAGTGTAACCAAAAACATTTTATATTTAAAATTTTTATTCCAATATGGATAAGATTTCCTAATGCACCTATAAAAATGAATTTGGGAGGCCATAGAGTCACCACAAGCAACTCAATTTGCACCTCCTGCAAAGGGATCCATCTTGACAAGGATCAACCCCTATAATATCTGCTAAAAGAATTGAAGCTTCAATAAGCAACAGTGACATTAGGAGCTTTCATTAATTATCCAACACATGCTAGTTTTGAAGAATCTATGGTTTTGTAACTTAATAAAAACTACTGCTAAAATTTCAAATCTCTGAACATCTAAAGTCATAGATGAGTGAATATTAAGAAATGATGAAATTCAAAACATCATTTATCAATCTTAATGCAAAAAAAAGTTAAGCCTTCATAAATGAGAAGTCCTGTAATTCTGAAAGTGGTAATGGGATTCGTGAAATTTCAAATGAAAAATATTAACCATGACAAAGGCAAAGGGGGTTGAACTCATGTTACACCTATATAACTTTTTGTGATGTTAAACCACTCAATCACTTTCAATTAGATCAACATTTTACCAATTGCCAAGTTTACCGTTGGATCATATATTTTTCATATGCTTATCATGCATGTAAAGTTTCAAGTCATTCCGGTGTCATTTACTATCCAATTCAAAACTCACTTGTTTAGTAGATTCTTTTTTATATTTACAGAAAACCACAATTTTAGGATCTTTTTTAGTTAATTGGCTTGATATTTGGCAAGATACGTTGGCTTGATATTTGGCAAGATACGTATGTGGAGGTTATTTAAACTAATTGTGGACTTGCTAAAATATTGATTCTATGAGAAATGATTAAATGGCATACTAATGTACAAGAGCTTCACTTAAGGAGGGAAAATGGCTATTTACCCTTTATTTTAAAACTGTTTAGCCAAACAACTATTTAAAAAAAAAAAAGTATCTAGCAAAATACTCTTGTTTTGGAACTCGATATTGCTGATGTTGAGTTCTACTTGAAAGTTAACATTAGCAATGTTGAGTTCTATGTGTATTTTTAAGTAGAATCCGGCATTAGCAATGTCGGGTTCTATGCAAAATTTTCAAAAAAAAAAAAAAGTGGAAAAATATGCATGGAACTCGACATTGCTAATGTCAAGTTCCACTTGGTACTCAATATCAGCAATTTCGAGTTCCAAAAACAGGTTTATTCTGCTAGATACTTTGAAAAAAGGGCAGTTTGGTTGAATAGTTTGAAAAAAAAAGGGTACATAGCCATTTCCCAACACTTTAGGTAATTTGAACCTAACCTATAAAGATTTATGCATTTCCAATTGCCCACAAAGGATAGACAAACTAATGCAAGGAGCACCAAAAGTATTGCAGAATTTATTGTTTCAGATTTCCTTTGAGATACCGGATTTAATTTTTGAATTAGTTTTCTTTTTGAATTTAATGTTGTTGAGGGTTTTATGGGATTTCATTGTGGCCTGATTAGATATTTCCATATTGATGTAATCCCTATTAAAATAGTGGCTCTTGTAATTGTGAAGGACATTACAATTTGAACAAGAAATTTAATGATTAAAGAATGTTTTCTCTTGTTTGGGGGTGATGTCTAGGGTTTTCAGGTAGATTCTAGATGGTGAATCTTATGATTTGTTTGGTTTATATTCTTTTCCTTTATCTCTATTTGCCCACCACTATCCTGCATCACAAACACACACATTCTCAGATGAAAGTCCAACAAGGTTCACTTGAATATTATGAACAAAGGGCTTAAAAGTTGAGGCCTTAATAAAGGAATAGTCATCACACACACACACACACACACACACATACACACACTGCAAAATTGTTTCCATTGCTGAGTTTTTGCAGTATACTAATCATCAAAATGGAGCCTTGTGCTCCCTTTGATGGAGCATAAACCTCTCTCTTCCAACAATTAAACGCTCCTATAAAACAAAAGTTTTCTTTAGCCTTGGCCAGAAACAAAAATTGGGGCACAAACATTGCATCTTATGTTAATATGTTACCTTTTGTCCTCACACAAGTTTTGCTAATGCAATCATCTTCCTTCTCAACCTAGAGAACTCACTTTCTCCTGTACAAATATATCTATAGTTATTCCATGAACCTATCTAAAGTTAAACCCACCAAGATCACCTCAATTTCAACTTTCTTATATCAAGTAAGATAAATAGAAATTCACTGAAAAAAAAAAAATGCTGGAAAAAACAGTACAATACACACACACACACACACACACACACAATCATTCACCCTAAACAATAGGCATATTTGCAATATGTACTTTGAACTACAAACTTTTGCAATTAACATCCTAATTCTATGTTAATTTGCAATGTCCACCTCAACGTCTAAATTACTGCAAAACATTAATATATTGGCCAATTAGTGGGCGATCATCCACCCTAAACTATGAGGGCATTGAAAATGTGCAACCTAAACAATCAGTGCATTTGCAATGTGCACCTTAAACTATAAGAGCATTTACAATGTGCTCCACTATTTGAACTCTAATTTGGATGGTGAGTGGACACTGCAAA
The DNA here is from genome assembly GCF_040712315.1 of Castanea sativa. Classification (NCBI taxonomy): domain Eukaryota; kingdom Viridiplantae; phylum Streptophyta; class Magnoliopsida; order Fagales; family Fagaceae; genus Castanea; species Castanea sativa. Next base: position 74,780,024 of record NC_134013.1, on the reverse strand, counting down.
TTATTCTCAAATTATGGTGTTAATTACAACATTTTGAAATTTAAAGGGTGCACAAATGCCAAAACCCTTATAGTTTAGGATGATATTTGCAATTAACCCTATATGTATGTGTAACATCAGCTATCATATTGTAGAAACACTAGTACACCAAGAGACTCTCTCTCTAAGCTTGAAGTTGCTTACACAGTTGCATTTACTATCATAAATACTATTCTATGTGATACTGGAGTTTAAAACTGTAAACCAAATGTACCAAACAGTAACCAAAGAAACACAATAGGTAAACACTACAGCAAAGTATTTTGAATACTACAATGTAACATATACAAAGTCTATGATCAACAAGTCATGTCTTAGCAGAATAGCAAAATCAACTTATTCAAGCCTGAGAGACTGAAAAGGCACCAGATTAATAAATAAATAAATAAATAAATGCTTGTAGTCACGACTAAGCTAATTAAATATAAGAAGACAAAACTGGTACCATTTTTTTTGGTGCTGAGATTAGCGGGACTCCGATTTAAGAACCCGGTGCGGAGTGGGAAGGCCGAAATCGAAAAGGCTATAGAATTTGAAAAGAAAAACAGAAAAGAAAAAAGAAATTGAGAAAAATTTGTGGGAAAATAGAGAGACTTTTGCGAGAGAGAGAGAGAGAGAGGGGGAGGCTAGCAACGAACAGTGAGAGAAGGGTCATCATGGGCCGGGCCGCAATCAGCAGGTTAATGATATTAAGCATTCAGGCCCCAGCCCGACAGTGCCTCGAGTATTTAACTGGAGCCCAGCCCATAAATAAGAATATTTCTGAACACGCTCAATTTACACTTTTTAATATTTTTAGTCAAAACATTTAAGATTTTTCTCCCATTATAATAATATAATCATTGAATTTATCTATAAAAAAAAATCGCAATAAAGTTTGTGATATATATAAGCATCCAATACAATGAAATCCCTAGTTTGTCCTTAGAGCATTCCCATTAAAAGTGCTAAAAATGTTAAATGCTATTTTTTAGCATTTTTAGCACCTCAAATGATAAAAATACACTTCCATTAGATATGCTAAATCTTAAAAAATTTAGCACTAAGCTGCAGTGAGCTGCGTTCAGTAGTTCACTGTAGCTGGATTGTAAAAAAAAAAAAAAAAAAAAAAATTATTCACCAACGGATCTGTTTCTTTTCTATCTCTCTTTCCTATCTCACTTCTCTCTTCCCTCTTCTCTCTTCTCTCTTCTCTCTCCCGTGGTTCATGGTCTGTTGTGGTCCAACGTTGTCTCTTCTTCCAAAACCCGATCTTTGCTTGTCGCTGATCTTTACTTATCGCCAATCAATAACAGCTCTTCGTTTGCAACGTCACTAGCTCATCTTTCGCCTCCATCGCCTTCATCTCTTAGGTTCGATCTCTCTACTCTCAGTCACTCAATCTCTCTACTCTTTGGCCGCAACGTAGCCAGGTTGCCACTGTCTCCGATTCGCCCCTCCCACTCGCCCTCACCAGTTCAAATCTATAATTATCTTTCCACATGCCTTGGGTTCTGATTTGCAAGTTGTGGGTTTGTACATGGGTTTTGATTTGGACATTTTTTGGCGGGTTTGTGATTTGGTTTTGGATGGGTATGGTTTGTGGTGGATCGGTGGTGGTGAGTATTTGTTTGATGGGTTTTTGCGGTGGACCGGTGGTGGTTGATGGTGGGTGGGTGTGAGTTTTATGGTTTGGTTTTGGGTTTGAGTTTGTGATTTGAATTTGGGTTTGTTTTTTTTTTTTTGTGATTTTAGTGGTTGGGGGTTGAGATTGTGGGTGGTGGTGGCTAGTAGTAATGGGTGTGGGCAGTAATAGCGGGTGGGTTTTGCAATGAGTTTGAGAGAAGTTAGATACATAGAGAAAGAGAGAGGAAGAGATAGATTGAGAATTAAAAAAAAAAGAAAAAGAAATAATATTTTAATGAAGTGGTAAAAAATATAAAACTTTTGATATTGAGTGTATTGTAAAGTGGTATGTTAAAATTGATAAAGTAGGATTTTGAGATATTACATGCTAAAATATTTGCATTCTTTGACGAGAATGCTCTTAAGTATCTTATTTTTGTAGGATAGTTCTTGGTTAAGGGAGAATCACTACAAAAAATATGAGTTATAACAGTGGTATTTTTTGTAGCACTTACCAAAAATGCTACTATAGCAGGTTTACTGTAGTGGATTTTCAAATGCTACTATAAGTCTTTTTGTAGCAGCGGTTTTTTTGTAACTGCTACAATATATATATATATATATATATATATATATTTTTTTTTTTTTACAGCGATTTCCCAACTGCTACAATATACTTTATTTTTTGTGCTTCTATAGGTGATTTCTAAATACAAAACTACAATCTTTCTTTTTTTTTGGTGAGCGGTTTCTCAACTGCTACAATATACTTTTTTTTGTGCTTCTATAGGTGTTTTCTAAATACAAAACTACAAAGTTTAGTCATTTTTGTTTTCTTGTTTTTGTTTTTGTTTTTATACTCCAATGTAGAAAACTAATACCCTAATGAGATCATCATACATCTAAAATACTCAGAATGACACAAAATACCCCTAGAATTATAAAATGACCAAAATATCTCTAGAATGTCCATAACTAGAGAAATATTTTTAAAATTTTCAAAATGAACAATATACCCCTAGACCTCCAACTTTACAAAATACATTAGGAATGATTACAATGAACAAAAAAAAAAAAAAAAATCCCTAAAATCACTAAATGATAAAAATACCCCCCAAACCATAGTATTACAACTATTATCTACTGGTTTAAATTGTGAAGATGTTTATCCTCAACAATCTTCGTGTGGTGTCAAACACCTATTGAAAAGGCCATAATTTCCTAACTCATTTTTAGTGACATGTAATATATATATATATATATATATATATATATATATATATGTATGTATGTATGTATATGTGTGTGTGTGTGTGTGGGGGGGGGGGTGAATAACATTTTAGTATTTATTCTATTTGTTTAAAAAGATTACTAATAGAATAAATATGTTTATTTTGTTATATTATTTATTTTAAGCATAATGAAATTTTAATATCATTTTTCTAAGATTTATATGAGAAACAATTGGTTTAAAATATGGTATTCTTGCTCAAATTAAGTTGGTTTTGCAACAACTGAAACAATGTCCAACAAAAAGGAAAAAAATAATTTAGTTACACACAATCAAGAATAAAAAAAAAAAAAATGATATTTGCATTTTCTTTAGTAGGCATAAAACATGCTTGCCTATATTAGCTACTATATCATGCAATTTTCAATTTGTAAACACACACGCACGCACACACACACACACACACACACACATATATATATATATAGTATAATCAAATCACTACAATATTCTTACTGTCTTTCTATTTTGTATATAAAATAACTAAATATTACAATTTATTTATTGGAAAAATTATTGAAATAATTTTTCTATGCATCGATTGTTGGGGTGGGGGATTTGAACCTTGGATATATTTGTTAGACATGTGCCAACCAGTTAATTAGCTATAAGATTCTTGGCTAAAATTATTGAAACATTGAAAAAAACTAATAATAAGTTCTCCTGCCCATCGTGCGGGAACTCAGCTAGCACTAAAGAAATGAGAAGAGCATAAATTCCAAGCTATTGGACCAGGTATAATGCTATTTATGTATTAGTCTAATAAAAATTTTGAAAATAAAATGGCTCATACACCTTGGCAAAAAGGTTAGTCCCAGTAGCTGAGAAAATATTGTTTTAAATCCACAATTTAAAAATTCACACTAACAAAGTAAATATTGCAAACAATATTATTGTTTCAAATCCAAAATAGTCACTAGACACATTACAATAAAAACAATATAAACTGGTACTCAAGCAATGATAAACTAATTAGGCAAGCTACAATGAAACAATATTCTCCTTTGAAAGCATTAATCACCAAGAATCACTAAAACAATGAAGTACGTTTCCTCTTGCGACTAGTAATCTTCTTTAGACTGATTAGAATCATCCATAAAATTCTCTTCATCAAGTGGAAGTGGTGTATCGACTGTGGTTCCATCCACATCATTTCGAGCCCAATTTAGGTTGTCATTCACATTATTAGGTGGATTTTCAATCACGGTATCATATGGCTCATTATCACAATAAATGTCTACATCATTATCACTCAAATTGCCATTACCAACGTCGAAAACATCCCTTGGTTTTGTTTTGACAACAACAAGCCAATCCTTGTCTCTTTCATCTTCAACATAATATACTTGTGAAGCTTGAGATGCCAAAATAAATGGGTCATCTGTCATTCTCTTCCCAACATGTATTAAATGTGAAAAATTGACAAGGGGGAACCCAAATTCATCTATCTTATATCCCTTGCCTGTATCAACGTCAATCCAATCACATTTGAATAATATGTATCTCAAATTATCATAATAATTCAATTCAATTATGTCAGATAGAACACTGTAGCAAGTAATGCCTCCTTTTCTACACTGACTCTATTGTTTTGAGTTTGCTTATTTTCCTCATTATCTTTGGTTCGGAATTTAGTACTGTTGAAACATATCGTTTCATTTGTCTAGCTTTAGCATTGGGTCCTTCAGCAAGCCATCTAACTTTATAAGTAAGTTTAACCTTCTCACTATTACTCATGGCCACAACCTAAAATTATTTATGATATATCAATATGAGCTAAGTAACCCTTACACTACTTCTATTGTATGCTAAAAATTATTGGTAATGAATTACTTACCTAATTTTGAAACCAATCACAAAACTCTTCTATATGGATCTTATTAATAACTCCTTTTGGTACGCAATATGGACGTATTCTGCTCTTTATTCGTTCCTTTTGTAACCTATATAAACAAATGTAGCATGTGTTATTATTAAGAGTTATTTTAACATGCTTAAATATGAATCATATTTATCAATATTACTTACTCGCGAAATGGAATAATTTCATTGCTATTAAATAGAACATAACGATGTGCTTGTACCCATTCAGTTGAATATTCAACATTGCTCCTGTAGCATCATCAACGTTTAAATGGGTCTATTGAATACTATCTCAATGAATTCCAAATATCTTGAGCAGAATATTGAGCACTCTCCTGCAATGTATCCTTTAGCAATAGAGGCCTTTGGATGAGCTCTATTACGCACATAAGACTTAAGTCTTAAGAGATACCTATTTAGAAACAAAATATCAATAGTGGAATAATGGATTTCATTGAAAAATTTAAATTATTATGACTTACCTCTCAATGGGATACATCCACCGGTAATGGACTGGTCCAACAATCTTCGCTTCAATGGCCAAATGGATAACTAAATGAACCATGACAGTAAAGAAAGAAGGAGGGAATATTTTTCCAATTCACATAATGTCATTGCAATTCGAGACTTAAGTTTCTCAAGATCTTCTACTTGCAGGGCTATGGAACATACTTCTCTGAAGTAACAAGATAAATCTATTAAAGCCATACTGACTTTCTTTGGTAAAGCTCCTCTTATTGCTATTGGAAGAAGTTGTTGAATTATAATATGACTATCATGACTCTTCAATCCAGAATTTTTGCGATGTTTAAGTTGGATACAACGTGAAATGTTTGAAGCATAGCCATCTGGAACTCTTATTTTCTTCAAAACTCTAAAGAAACTATCCTTTTCTTTTTGAACCATTTTAAAACAAGATCGTGGCATATATGTCTTATCATCTCCCCTCTTTTTCTGGGTGAAGTGTATGTCTTATACCCAAATTTTTTAGGTCAAGACGTGCCTTCAAGTTATCCTTAGTCTTGCGTGGCAATTCTAGCACTGTCCAAGTACATTATCTGTAACATTTTTTTCTATATGTATCACATCAAGATTATGCCGCAACATGTGATTCTCCCAATAAGGCAATTCAAAAAATATACTTCTCTTCTTCCATCCTTTTGGTTCTTGGTCTACATCTTCCTTTCCCTTTCTCTTTTTTTTGGACTTTGGTCTTTTTCTTCCCAAAAATACAATTAATGCCTTCAGTTTGCATCATGATGTCAATGCCAAATGGTATAACAGGAGCTTTTTCCATTTCCTCGGTCCCATCAAAAAAATTTCTATCTTTATGGAAGCTGTGATCTTCTTCCAAGAATCGTTGATGACCCATATAACAATATTTCCCTCCATATTTTAACCATTGAGATCGAGTATTTAAATTACAATAAGGACACACAAAGGCCCCTTTAGTGCTCCAACCAGATAAATCACCATATGCAGGAAAATCATTTATCATCCACATCAATGCTGCATGCATCTTGAAATTCTCATTAGAAGACACGTCGTACGTTGATATTCCATCATCTCACAATTCCTTCAATTCTTCTATTGAAGGTTGTAAATACACATCTATATCATTTAAAGGTGAACTTGGCCCAGGTATTAGCAAGGATAACATGAAAAAAGATCTTTTCATGCACATCCAAGGAGGTAGATTGTATGGAATCAAGACGACTTGCTATGTACTATGACTAGTACTCATATTTCCAAAAAGATTAAATCCGTTAGCTGCTAATCCAAGTCTAACATTGCGAGGGTCAGATGAGAAATCTACATAATGATTGTCAAATGTTTTCCAAGCAAGAGAATTGACGGGATGTCTTATTATTCCGTCATTTGTGCCTTAGCATGCCATTTCATTGAAGAAGCTGTTTTGGGAGACATAAATAACCTTTGTAGTCTTGGCTTTAAAGGAAACCAATGCAAAACCTTAGTAGCTTTTTTCTTTCTTGTTTTGAGTGAAGCATTCATCAAATTATCCTTATCTTTCCCACTATTCTTCTTATCATTCTCATTTGTTGCCCACTTGGAAGTATGACAGACTTTACACTCTTCATCATTGGCATTCTCTTTCCAAAATAACAAACAATCATTTATACATGCATCAATCTTCTCATAACCAAGTCCTAAATCCTTAATAATTTTCTTAGCCTCATATGTGTCTTTCGGTAACTTCGCATCCAAAGGAAGCATATCTTTCAAAATCTGGAGCAACGTTGTAAAAGACTTATTGCTCCAGCCATTAAGACACTTTAACTAATATAAATGCACAATGGGGCAGACAACTTGCTAAAATTCTTGCACTCTTCATACAAATGTTGATTAGCATATTTAAGTAAACTGTAAAACCTTTGCGCATCTTGATTAGGACCTTGCCTAGATTGTTGCACATTTGGGACTTCTTTTGGTGGTTCTGAAGAGTTATTACTACCTCCAGATTCATTCATTATGTGGCCACACAATAAATCATGCATCATATTAGGTATATCACCATATTCAATGGAAATGTCTTTTGAATTCAAGAATTCTTGTGCATTCACGGTCTCTTGGACATGACTTGTACTAGTTTCACAAGAAGTTGTTGTAGTAGTTAAGGGTTCTCCATGGAAAAACCAACATTTATAACCATTGCAAAATCCAAAAGATACTAAGTGATCCCTTAAAGTGTTGACAGCAAGCATAGTTGAATTCACACAGTTTTCACAAGGACATGAAATCATCCCATCCATAGTCTTTACTTTGGATGCAAACTTCAAAAAGTCGTTAATCCCTAGTACATACTCTTTTGAATGCCTATGCTTTTTCATCCAACTCTTATCCATGGGTATCAACTGCTCTACAAGAAAAATTAAATGAAGCTAAAAATAAATTAGTAAGGCCATAAGCAAAAACATTAAATTACAAACTTGCACCATTATCAGGCCTACCTCCTTTAAATGTAGGAACATGATAAATCCTTGCCCAAAAAATTAAAAACTTGCACCATCAATTACTGTCTAAGTCTGGTTTAGTTTAATCTGGACAGCCAAATAATTTTTATTGGCAGACCTACCTAAGTGATTGGAATATATTAAACTAATTGCTAACCCATGCGATGCACAGAAAAACTATTAAAATTGAGATTTGAAAGAAATTATTTGCAAAATTATGGTATTAGAATGTATTACAATTAATGTAATATAAGTACTCTCTAAAATAAATACCTAATAAACACTTTATTATACATATTTTATAACACTAATAGTCATGCAAATTTTCTAACATAATGATAAGTAAAAGTATATAGATTTTTTTTTAAAATTTTATAATTCAATGGATGTAACGGGTGGATATTTTAACATAAAAAGCAAACCAAAGCTGTCCTTATGAAAAAATCAATCTTTTATAAGTATACATCAAAGCACCGCCCAAAAAAATTGGTTTGGTTTGATTTTTTTTTTTTGGGAGAAAAATTGCATTAAGTTTTGTTGGGTTTGAATTCTAAACAATGAAAAGGAACCATAAACAGTCACAGACACAAAATAAAATAAATTCTTTACAAAACAAAAATAGATAAAGACATTAGCTTTGTATACAAACGTTAAACCCAAGATCCACACATACAAAAAAAATAATAAAGAAAAAAACACCAGTAATAAACAAAATTGAAATAAACAACCAAGAAGCTAAAGCTGTAATCAACATGTGCCAAAACAATTTCAAAAACAAAAGCGTGAATGAGAGAATATTTACCTTGAATCGATGGAGAGATTAGAACACCCAAAGAGAAAGAGAGATTGAGAGTGCTTAGTATGTGTATATAGAGAGGCAACGTCCCAAAGAGAGAGGGATTTATTTTTCTATTTGGTTTTGGCTTTGACTTTGCACAAGTCTGTGGCTCTAACCTTGAATTGTTGTTGTTGTGTACAGCAACAAGGTCACAAGCATGAACCGACCTTCTCTAATATATAAAAATGTGATGTTATATGGTAGTTAGTGCATGGTAGAATTCTATTGTGCAAGAATATATATATATATATATATATATATATATATATATATATATATATATATATATATATATATATATATATATATATATATAGTGGCAACGTCCCGAAGAGAGAGGGATATTAACTTGTATTTGGTGTTGGCTTGACTTTGTAGAAATTTGTGGCTCTAATTTGTACACAACAAGGATGTCCGTGATTGCACCACATTAAATCCTAGTTCCATTAATATTAGGATTGGGTTGCCAAATCCAATTAATACTTGGATTGTTGTTGTTCGTGTATAGCAAGGTCACAAACATGAACCAACCTTCTCTAGAGCTTTACTGCTTTAGTTAAGTGCGAATACACTAGGGTGCTCCCTCCTTATTTTCATAACACTTAAATATTAGCTTTTGGTTTCTATTTCCAAAAGAAGATTGCCAACTTTTGAAGAACAAATTAATCTTCTTGCTTATGTGGGTGTCGTTTTATCTAAACAATTTAATTTTTTTTGTGAAATAAATAATTTTTATTTTTATTTTGATAGAAATAGATAATTTCTCCTTCTTATAATAGATAACATAGTTTGAGCTCTCAAGACTATAAAATATATGGAAAAAAATTGAGTATGTTACCAATTTTTTAATCTTTAAATTAACTTGTACCATATTACTATCATAACTTGTACGTAGAGAAGTACTATTAAATACATAGAGAAACACATGTTCAAGACTGTAAAGCAACAACACATCTTGTACTAGACACATGACTCATAAGTAATAAGTTTGCTGCTTTTCATTAGAGAAATTAACCTTCTCTACTCATTCTGACCATAAAGAGAGTTGTTAATCAATTGGTAATCTTGGAGCAAAAATATAGCATACGCAAAAGTCCTTTTTGAACTTGTGCTTGTATCTTGAAAAAATCAACTAATAACGTAATAAAGGAGAATAGGATAAAATTGGGTATTAGAATCAATCAGACCCATATGTTAATTTCATTTTTTTAGAAACAATTTCACTGGGGTTGAGGCATGATGAAACCAACTAATAACGAAAATCATAAATTCCAAGCTATTGGATTATGTATAATGCTATTTATGTATTAGTCTAATAAAAAATTTGAAAATAAAATGACATAAGCTTGCCCCTATAATAAGTCAGGTTAGTCGTGATAGCTAAGAAAATAGTGTTTCAAATTCAGAATTTAAAAACTCACACGGACAAAGTAATTGCAGACAATAATATTGTTTAAAATCCAAAATAAATAGTGATCTAGACACATAACAATAAAAACAATATAGTCTGGTATCCAAGCAAACAATAGAGTCTGGTACCCAAGCAAAAATAAACTAATTAGGCAAGCGACAATAAAAACTAAGGCCATAATATTCTCATTTGAAAGCATTAATCACCAAGAATCACTACAACTGTGAAATATGCTTCCTCTTTATTGCTCCAATGCTCCCTCTTTGTTACTCCAATATATTGTCATCTTTCCTATAATATCAGAAAAAAATATATCTCCATTAGACAAAGTATGTTGCCTTTACAATACTTCTATTAAATAACATTTGAAAATATCAAGTGGTTTTCTTTCTGGTTAGAATCCTAAATAAAAAATTAAAAAATAAAAAATAAAAAAGTCGATCAATTATCAATTAGAAAGAAATACAATAAAATAAAATAAAATAAAACTTACTTCAGTTTTCCATTTCATCAGTTGCAGCAAAGGGATGCCATGGAGATTGTTGATGAGGGGAACCACTAGCCACATCTTTATCCTAAATTATGAAGTAAAACAATAATATAAAGATATAAGATAACATAATTTAGTAATCCTACAAAACATGTAAAGCATAAAGAATATATCACATATTTACAACCTATATATCAGTATTAGCAAGGAGTTGAATATGCTGCATTACCATTGCCAACTTATCTTCTAAGGTTGATACTTTATCTATCAAGCGACGTATCTTATCATCTTTCAACCTCTTTTCTTCATTAGTTATCCTTATCCCTCCATAACAGCTATTTTTTGAGCCACTTCAGTTAGAAGGAGTTGGCCCGAATCCTAAACCCCGCACACAACCAGGTTTCTCTTTACCCATTACCTTAGAAAATGCATCTGTGGAAGACCATACTATACTTCCATTTGCACCTTCAGGCAAGTCACTAGCTTCTTAACTCATTAACTCCTTCAGTTTGTCCTGAGAATCAGGATAATAATTATAAATTTTGTTTTAAAAAAAAAGGAGAATGGTAGAAATAAAATTCTTATACTTAAAAATTATGATGACACATACAATTTTCTCACTCGCATCCTCATTAACAGGCATCCCATCCTTTTTTTTTGTGAAGCTTTACATATAGCTTCCCTCGATTTGGTGCAACCCCATCTTTTTTGAACTGCATCACAAATATATTAATTATTTAATTATTTTAATGGATGCAAATGAATGTAAGCAAAATACACAAACTATTCCCAAGTACTAACTTTGCAATTACCATATCAAAGGCATGTTGTGCATAAGATTTTGATCCTGCAGTGTGTAAATCTTTTTTCTTTTTACTGGCTTTCTTACCAGCCCTACTACATTCCTACATTCAACATAAAAACACATTGATTAAAATTAAATTTAATTCACTTTTCTTTTCATTTGTATTTATGAATAAGTGTTCTACCAAAGCATTAGATGCCATAATGTATAAGATAATGTTCTTTATACCAGTCCTTCTCTACTAAACCAAAAGTTTACATGTGTAGCAAAACCTTGGCGATTCACTGTACTTAGGGCCTCAGCTACTATCCCTGCTGCAGTTTTTGACTCATCATAATGCTTTGCTTTCAAGGCGCACTTCCAATTCCTCCACTTTTCATCCAAACCCTTTAAAGTCAGATGTTTGAAGATCTTTCTTTCTTCCTCATTTTTGGAAATGGGAAATTTTGACTGAATCACAAATACAAAAAAAAAAAAAAATGTAACCACATGAATGAAACATTTAAAATTTTAGAAATTGACAAGGAATGAAGAAAAATTAAAGTACTCCAAACCGTCCGTGGTCATCCACCCCAGCAGTCGTCCAAAAAAAAGCACCAGGATGAGGATAACGTCCATGGTCATCCATAGATGAAAACACACCCACAGCACTCGTCCTAGGAAAGCTATCAACCCCGTCCTGAAGGGGTTTGTCCACCCCTGGACGAGCCCTTTACACTTCGGAATTCCTAAGTACATGTCACCACTCCGTAACATACGCATAACTTTCAGTGATCGTTATATGAGAAAATATAACTCCTAAACGGTTGTGAAAGTTATCCTTAAACCCTCGCACCTCCTCAAACCCAGGGGAGGTTACAAGCCCAATAACTGTTCCTAGGACACTATATAAACACCCATTCAGACCAGAAAAAAGGTACGCTTTATATTTCCCAAAAAGTTGGAACTCCGAAAATATAGAGAGAAGACTAACTTTGCCATCGGAGGGTTCTTGGCCGGCAATCCCGGTCATCTTTGATCGCTTTTCTTTCTTTTCCAGGCCATCGAAGGAGCAAGCAGTCCTGTCAAGTTCGAAGCATCTAGCCTACTGATTTTCTTCGCAACATCAGTTGGCGCCGTCTGTGGGAAAGATTCACTGTTCTTTTCGTTCGACTATCTGTTTTGTTGTCAACGATTAGCCTTTCCCAGACAAAATGCTGAATGGTTCGAACAAGATCAAGGGCTACCAGCCCAGGCCACCAGGAGAGTAGGGATGCTTCTAGTAATCCCCTTCGCTATTGCAGGTCAGCGCCTATCATGCAACCGCCTTCTGTTCAACATATACAATACATGGCTGCCGTTATGGCAAAACTGACCTGTCAGAATCAGGAGTTGAATAGAGAGATCAACCTTAGGAGGCAGCGCCAAGATGGGCACGCAGAAGGACGAGCCCAGAGTCAAGAAGGTGGAGAAGAAAATGTTGAGTCCGAAAATGTTGAGTCCGAAAATCAGACAAGGGGTACCGCTTCAAGAAGAGTGCCACACTTGGAAAGAGAGATGGACCAGATGAGAAAAGCCATGGATGAGATGAGGGAGAACATGAGGCGGGCGAACCTAGTGGACGATTTAGTTCACCGAACGGACTCCCCTTTCACGGCTTCCATCAACAGTCATCCCCTACCTCCGAAATTCAAAATGCCTTCTTTGGATTCGTATGATGGAAATCGTGACCCGTGTGATCACATTGCTACTTTCAAGACGACCATGCACCTTCAAGGGGTCTTGGACGAGATTATGTGCAGAGCTTTCCCTACCACACTTAAGGGACCAACGCGGGTGTGGTTCAACAAAATACCCCCAAACTCAGTGGGATCATTTGAAGAGTTGAGTAAGTTGTTTGTCAATAATTTCATTGGAAGACAGTGCCACAAGCGTTCCTCTTCTAGTTTGCTAATTATAGAGCAAGGGGAAAATGAGAGTTTGCGGTCCTTCATTACCCGGTTTAATAGGGAAGCCTTGACGGTAGACGAAATGGATGACAAGTTATTTTTGGCCGCTTTCTACAATAGGGTCAATTCTGACTTGTTCATCCATAAGCTCTACGAGCAAGAACCACAGACTATGGCCAAACTCGTCCATTCGGCCCAGAATTTCATGAATGCTGAGGGCGCTATCATAGCCAAAAAGAGAAAGAGAGCAGAGCGCTCGGAAGCGGGCCACCAGCGTTACTCAGATCAGGGACCTCGTCCAAAGAAGGCTCGGGTAAACGAGAGAAAAGACAAGGATGGTAAGAAGGCAAGTTCCTCAGCGAGAAATCAGCAATACACACCCCTGACTATGCCACTAGAGCAGGTTCTTATGCAGATCAAGGATGATCCATCCTTGAAGTGGCCGGATAAGATGAAAGGAGATCCTAACAAGCGCAATAGGAGCAAGTATTGCCGCTTTCATAAAGACCACGGGAATGACACGGACGAGTGCTTTGACTTGAAGCAGCAGATAGAGAATCTCATTAGACAAGGAAAGCTAAGGAACTTTCTTGGACAAGACCAGAGAGATGAGAAACTGAAAGCTAAGGTGGAGGAGTCGTCACGACCCCCACTAGGAGAGATAAGAGTAATTATCGGAGGAAACTCAATAGTGCAGTCATCTAAGTTGAGGAAGACATACTTGAAGGTGGTGCAGAACATCCAGCTGTCTGGACGACCTCCTAAGATGAGGGAAGTAGACGAGTAGGCCATTACGTTCACAGATGAGGACGCAGGACGACTTCACCACCCACATGATGACGCGATAGTCATCACCCTACTCATTGCTGACTACATGACTAGGAGGGTGTTGATAGACAATGGCAGTTCTGCAGACATTTTATATTACCCCGCCTTCCAACAAATGAGGCTAGGACGAGATCAGCTTTGACCAGTGAATTTGCCATTGGTGGGATTTGGAGGAATGAAGGTGCAACCAGTGGGCATCATTACATTACCAGTGGTCGTTGGAGCATATCCACAGCAGATAACCAAAGAGGTAAATTTTCTTGTTGTTGATTGTGCATCGTCATATAATGCAATTATTGGAAGACCAACTTTGAATAGTTGGAAGGCGGTAACCTCTACCTACCACTTGTCCATCAAATTCCCGATCGAGCACGGAGTGGGCCAAGTACAAGGAGATCAATTGGCCGCCAGAGAGTGCTACTTAGCCATGCTGGCGATGGACGAGCATATACAGGCAATGAGTATAGATGGGAGAAGGATTGCAGCGGAACCCACTGAGGAGTTAGAAGACGTCCCTTTGGATGAGAACTAGCCTGAGAAGTTCACTAGAATTGGGGCGAGCATGGAAGAAGAGGCAAAGCATGCTTTGGTCCAGTTTTTGAAGAAAAGCCTCGATGTCTTTGCATGGAGTCATGAAGACATGCCTGGTATTAATCCAAGTGTTATTACTCCCAGCCTGAACGTGTGTCCCTGTTCCAAACCAGTGCGTCAGAAGAAGAGAGTTTTTGCTCCTGAGCGAGACAATGCCATCAAGGAAGAAGTCCAAAAGTTGGTTACCGCGGAGTTCATCCGAGAAGTTTATTATCCAGATTGGTTGGCGAACGTAGTCATGGTGAAGAAAGCTAACGGCAAGTGGCGAATGTGCGTGGACTTTACTGACTTAAACAAAGCTTGCCCCAAGGATAGTTACCCATTACCATGCATTGACCAGCTGGTGGACTTGACGGTAGGTCACAGGGTGCTGAGTTTCATGGACGCCTTCTCAGGCTACAACTAGATAAAGATGGACGAAGCGGATCAAGAAAAGACCTCATTCATTACAAGCCAAGGGTTGTATTGCTACAAAGTAATGCCCTTCGGTTTGAAGAATGCAGGGCGACTTACCAAAGACTGGTTACCCACATGTTCTGTCCTCAAATCGGGCGCAATGTGGAGGTTTATGTAAATGATATGCTGGTAAAGAGCCTGGACGAGGGAAATCATTTGGATGACCTTCAAGAGACTTTTAATACACTTCGGCGGTATAACATGAAATTAAATCCAAGCAAGTGTGCTTTCGGAGTTTCGTTGGGGAAGTTTTTGGGGTTCATGGTTTCGCACAGAGGAATTGAAGCAAATCCAAACAAAATCTAGGCGATACTGAATATGGAACCACCGAAAAATATCAAGGAAGTCCAGTCTCTTACCGGACGAGTTGCCGCCCTTAACAGGTTTGTGTCGAAAGCTACTGACAAGTGTTTGCCATTCTTTAAATTCCTCAGGAAGGCATTTGAGTGGACAGACGAGTGTCAAAAGGCCTTCCAAGACTTGAAGACATATCTCATGACAGCGCCGTTGCTGAGTTCGTCTATACCTGGAGAAGAGATGTATTTGTACTTGGCGGTGTCCCCACACGCAGTAAGCTCAGCGTTGGTCGGAGAAGAAGGGAGAATCCAGAAACCGGTTTATTACACAAGCCGTGCGATGAGAGGAGCAGAAGGACGATACCCGATGATGGAGAAGCTAGCTTTTACCTTGATTACGGCTTCTAGGAAGCTAAGACATTATTTCCAAGCTCATATTATCAACGTCCTAACAGATCATCCCATAAAGAAGGCAATGAACAAGTTGGAAGCCGCTGGACGATTAATATAGTGGGTTGTGGAACTTAGCGAGTTTGACATTAGATACCTTCCAAGGAGCGCGATAAAGGCGCAGGCATTAACAGTTTTCATTGCAGAGTTCACCCCCAGCCAGGATGAGCTAGACAAAGACGAAGGAGTTGAAAGGTGGGTTATTAATGTAGATGGATCATCCACACTATATGCAGGAGGGATTGGAGTCATACTAAAGTCCCTAGAGGGTGACAAGCTAGAGTACGCGGCCCGTCTACAGTATCAAACCCGCAACAACGAGGCTGAGTACGAAACTCTACTCAAAGGATTGGAATTGGCTAAGTCCTTAGGGGCGGAGTCGGTAATAGTCAAAGGAGATTCTCAGCTGGTCATCAACCGAGTAAATAGAATGTGTGATACCAAGGAAGATTAGATGAAGAAATACCTCAACAAAGTGAAACGACTTGCACGAAAGTTTTCAGCAATAAGTTTTGTTCAACTCCCTAGGGAGGAAAATATGGAAGCAGATGCCTTGGCGAAAGCAGCTTCTGCAGGAGGAGTTACGGACGAGTACGACAATGTCCAATATATGCTAAGCATAGACTTTCCGGACATACAGCAGATAGGAGGGGGAGAAAATTGGATGAGTCCAATAGTAATCTATCTTAAAGATGGAAGGCTTCCAGAAGATAAGGACGAAGCTAGGAAGTTGAGCGTCAGGGCAGCCAAATATGTCCTCATAAACGAAGTGCTGTACAAGCGAGGTTTTTCCCAACCTTACCTAAGATGCTTGGCTCCGGATGAGTCAAACTATGTTTTGAGGGAAGTTCATGAAGGAGCATGTGGAAATCATTCAGGAGCAAGATCACTAGTCCATAAGGTTGTCCGTGCAGGCTACTATTGGCCTACAGTGCAGGCTACCATTGGCCTACAGTGCAGGCTACTATTGGCCTATAATGCAGGTAGATGCTAAGGCCTATGTCAAGGTATGTGACTAGTGTCAGCGCTATAGCAATGTCCTTAGACAGCCGTCAGAGTACCAGACCCCAATGATGACCCCATGGCCTTTTGCACAGTGGGGACTGGATATCCTAGGCCCCTTCCCTATGGGAACCAGACAAATGAAGTTTTTGATAGTAGGGATCGATTACTTTACCAAGTGGGTAGAGGCCGAACCTCTTGCAACAATCACTCAGCAAAATGTTAAAAATTTTGTTTGGAAGAATATTCTATGTAGGTTCGGAGTACCCAGGGTACTAGTATCGGATAACAGACGTCAGTTTGACAACGCACCCTTCAGGGACTTTTGCAAACATTTTGGAATCAAGAATTACTATTTCTCACCCTCCCATCCACAAGTGAATGGACAAGCAGAAGTAGCGAACCTATCCCTGCTGAAAATCATCAAGACTCGGCTCAAGGGGGCAAAGGGGATATGGCCAGTTGAGTTACCAGGTGTTCTTTGGGCCTACAGGACGACTGTATGAACTCCGACAGGAGAGACCCCTTTTAAGCTAGCCTATGGAAGTGAAGCCGTCATATCGGCAAAAGTTCATATGGCTAATCATCGAGTGATGAAGTATCAGGAGAGAGAGACTGGGGAACAACTTCGTCTTGACCTCGATCTTATTGACGAGGTAAGAATGGATGTGGAGCAGAGGATAGTAAGATACAAGAATCTTATGGCTAGGCAGCATGATGCCATGGTGAAACCCAGACGATTCAGTGTTGGGGACCTTGTTCTCAAAAGAGTCTCCTTAGCAACTAGGAATCTAGCTCATGGAAAATTGGGACCTAATTGGGAAGGATCCTACAGGGTAATCAATTGCAAGAGGCAGGGGTCATACTACCTGGAGGCCTTGGACGGACGAAAGTTAGAGCACCCCTGGAACGTGGAACACTTGAGGAGGTACTATCAGTGATGAGCTTGGACGAAATAATCCAGGGACGAAGTTGAGACTATGGACAGCTACAACCATGATCTATGTGTTTACTTATACCTACTGTTGTGTTCTTATTACTACTATAGTGTGTATTAAGAATAAAAAGTACACTAGTTCTTAAACTTTTGCACCGTCTACAGACTAGTTTGTAAAAGACGAGGTTATGTATTTTCTTAAGTATTTTAATAAGGCACCAGCTTCTAAGCGTGCCATATTTGTGGACAATGTTCATGTAATAATATGGTTTGGATTTCTAATATATTTAATCTAGTTTCCATAATGATACCCACAAGGGGGGCAAAAGCCTAAGACGAATGAAAATCTCTGGACGCAGGGATGTAACGTTCATAAGCTTTCCTCGAAATGAGGATAAAAAAGCTAAGGCATACTCGTCTATGCTTTTCTCGAAATGAGGATAAAGCAAAAAGAAAAAGCTAAGGCATACTCGTCCAAGAAGTAGATAGACAAGAAAAAGGCATGCGTTAAAGCATAAAGTTCTAAAGACGAGCTTCTAGTCAAGACGCCTCAATGTCTTAGGACGAGTAAAACATTATAAGTGTCTTGCAAGGAGACAAGTGATAATTGCCCAAAGGACGAGGTAAAAGACTGGCAAAGTCGTCATTGTCGTCCTAAGACGAGTTACACTTGTAAAGATTTGACTAGCTAACAAAGACATCCCTGCTTAGGTGGGTCGTCCATAAGAAAATCACATGGACGACCATTCAACACTTAAAACACTAACTGTTTAAAAGCCAATAACATTAATGGTGAAAATAATGGATAAACTCGTCCATACAATAAATAATGGATAAAAGTAAATATTCATCAGTCTAAGAGGGTAGACGACTACCGTCCAAAAACCCTTATAAAATAAGCCTTAAAAGGCAATTGTTAATAAACTCGTCCAGAATACTCTGGACGAGATAATTGTACTCAAATACATCTTAATAAGGGTCCAAAAAACAATGGACCAAACTAAAAGAAAAACAGAACAACAATAGCACTTAAGTTAAAGATTTCGTCTTCAAGAAGGGGGGGCATCAACATTGGGGTTGTCCTGAGATGGCTTTGTGGTGGCATCATCCTCAATATTAACATCGTCTGAGCCTGTTTGGAGGAGAGAGCTTGTAGCAGTGCCAAGGTTGAGTTTAATAGTGCTAAAGTAAACTCCAGGAAAGTTTTCTATAGCATCCATTCTAAAATCTTCAAACCCTGATGCATAGTTCGTGTCTAGCAGATCGGTAAACTCCTTGGACGCCTTAAACTCCTCTACTGCATCGTCTTTAGCCTTCTTGAGAAGGAAACTCAGCCCGTCATTCTTCTTTTGAAGAAAGTCAAGACGATTGTCCTTCTTAACAGCATCAGATTTCAGCTCCCCCACTAAAGCATTCAACCCCTTAACCTCGCCCTTGGCCTTTTCGGCCCAAGTTTTGCAGTCGTCTTTAATCTCCTCTATTCTTTTTTCAAGAAGGATCCTCGTCTTGTCCATCTCCGTGGCCTGCCTGGACGCAGCTATGAACTTCGACATTGCTTACATAGAAGACAAGAAAGTTCAAGAGATAAAAATGACAACAGATAACATTGCTAAAGCAAGACGAGACAAAGGTGCTCACCTTAAAAAGATCGTGGACACCGGAATGCTCAAACTCCTTCAAAGATATATCGTAGCACGCAGCCACGTCCTCACCCGTTATAGCCTCTTGAAATCGTTCCCAGGCTAAATCCTCATTCTCTAGTAAGTTCATGGAAATCCTTTGAGGAGCATGGGTTTTGGACAGAGTGACGCCGACTGGCGTAGACGAGTCAACATCAACAACTGTGATGGACGGCAAGGAGGAGGGAGGGTCAGACTTAGTAGTTTCGGGCCTGGACGACCCATGCTTGGTCTTCTTCCCCTGACGACTGGGTAAGCTTCCCAAGTCCAAGTTTTTGGACAAGCTTTTCCTCCTATCTCCAGCAGTAGGACGAGGCCAAGGTTGAACTTCAAGTGTGGTTGTCTCGTCAATCACTTCCTTCCCTTTGTTTTCTTTCATGGTTGCCATTCCTGAAAAACACATGTACATATGTATATATAAAAAAAAAAAAAAATTCAAAATTTCAAGTAAGAAAAGAACTCACGTCTACGGACAGTTTGTTCATGCGCAAGGGCTTCAGCAGATGGATTAGGGCCAAGTCCCCACTTGTGCAAGTGTCGAAGAGTCACCAACGAGTGAAAATTCCTCTCGGGGTGTAGACGAGCTCTGTGGACGCGGTCACGGTGAAACTTACTTAAAGAAGGATGTCTAACAACTGAGAAAAGAGAGGAAAATTAAGGTTAAACAACTGTCTAAAGATAAAATATAACAAAACAAATGAAAAAAGAATGAAGGAAAAACATAACATACCTTCTTGACGAAGGTTCCCTAATTCTCCAGTATAAGGGGCAAATGCATCTCTACCAACCTCGATAGGATGCCCCGCCCAGAAATCAGAGACAAAGAAAAATTCTGTCTTCCAGTTTCTATCAGACGAAGGCAAATACTTAATCAACCTACAGTCATTGCCCCTAGCTGTAAATTGATAAAAACCTAAAGATTGACTTATTTCAGAGGGTTTATAACAGTACAGAAACTTGTCCACGGTGATAGGACGGTTCCCATTAAATACCTCATTCCATAAGACTTGCATAGAGACAATAAGTCTCCACGCGTTGGGGTTAAACTAACAAACTCCCAAGCCCAGCCTAGTGAGTAATTCTCTAGCGAAGGCATTTAAAGGTAATCTAAGCCCCCTAGCAAATAAGCTTCGTAAATACCTATTCCAAAACGGGGTTGGTAACACCATTCCCCTCGACGGCTAACCTCGAATTTAGATCGTCTGGGATTTGGAACCAACTCCTAAGAGCGTCTAACCTCTTCTCGTCCGTCTTAGAAGGGATTTCTATAGCACAACTATACACAGTTTCTTCTTCGTCCAAAAGGGGGGATGGCGGGACGCTCGTTGAGGTATCAACTCCAGAGGCTGCCCTCGTCCTAAGACTTTCTTGTAAGGTTTCAGCGGGAATTCCAGGAACACCGGAGGTATATTCCTCCGTTGTGTGGCCACTACTACTACAACTATCGTTACTGGAAGTATTATAGCTAGAAGAATTATGATACTCGTCTATGGCCTTGTCTACACTGTCGCTAGACGAACAAGTAGCCATTTCAGACGTCCTAAAGCTTAAAAAGGAAAGCCTGAGAGTGAGAGTAAGGGGAATACCTGGCTCTAGAAAAAAGATACTAAGGACGCTGAGAACACTCCTAGACTAGGCGACGGACGAGAAGTGTCAAAATAGAAAATTTGAAAAAATGAGAGGGGCACGAGAGGGAAACCACTATTTATAGGTAGAGAAGTCTCGGTATTCACAACGACGAGACCAATGAGAAAGTGACACGTGGCATCTGCCTCAAGGAGGTAAGTTGACATGACCAATCACCTATGAAAGCATGACACATGGTACGCTATCTGAAAAACAAATAAAATAGAAAATAATAATAATAAATGTTCTTGGAAAACTCGTCCTGAAGTCTGGTGATGTGCTGCATGACCCCTGGACGAAGGGGCAACTGATGAGGAATGAAGAAAAATTAAAGTACTCCAGACCGTCCGTGGTCATCCACCCCAGCAGTCGTCCAAAAGAAAGCACTAGGACGAGGATAACGTCCATGGTCGTCCATAGATGAAAACAAACCCACAACACTCGTCCTAGGAAAGCTATCAACCCCGTCCTGAAGGGGTTCATCCACAAGAGGACCCCTGGACGAGCCCTTTACACTTTGGAATTCCTGAGTACATGTCACCACTCTGTAACATACGCATAACTTCCGGTGACCGTTATATGAGAAAATATAACTCCTAAATGGTTGTGGAAGTTATCCTTGAACCCTCGCACCTCCTCAAATCCAGGGGAGGTTACAAGCCCAATAACTGTTCCTAGGACACTATATAAACACCCATTCAAACCAGAAAAATGTACGTTTTATATTTTCCAAAAAGTTGAAACTCCGAAAATATAGAGAGAAGACTAACTTTGCCATCGGAGGGTTCTTGGCCGGCAATCCTGGTCACCTCTGATCGCTTTTCTTTCTTTTCCAGGCCATTGAAGGAGCAAGCAGTCCTGTCAAGTCCGAAGCATCCAGCCTACTGATTTTCTTCGCAACATCAGAAATAAATATAGCTTTTGGTATTAGAATTTTAATACCTCAATAATAGTCCAACATTTTTCTTTGTAGTCATTAGGAACTTTATGCCAATTAAGATAATTAATTGGACATAAGTTAGGCTTTCTTGCAACAGTTCCCACAAATCGATTAAAAATAACACCTTCAAGTTCATTTGGCTGAAAACAGCCATTAAAAGACAACTCAACCTTTTTCCCATCAATTAAATTCCATATCTTAGACATATGTGTTATCCCACGTGTGCTACGTACACTTGCATGATCTATTTATACAAAAAAAAAAAAAAATGTGGTCAACAACAAAAGCATACTTTTAATTAAGATTTTCTTGTGAAAAATGACTACAATAAAACATATTTATTTAATTTCATAATACCAGTAATTTGAACTTCTATTTCTATAGATTCCTCATCTGAATTATCATCTGCTTGAGGTTAAGGCACTAATAGGGCACTTGATCGATTAGTTGATGGGCCTAGTGATTGATCAAGCGGTGGTGTGTCTTGTGACTGATTAGGCCCTAATGACCCATGTGATGGGTCTTGTGGCTGTGGATCTATTTTAGCATTAACTTTACGAATCCGTTTCTTTCCCATATCTATTTAGAAAAATATAAATAAGGAATGTATAGCAGCAATGCAAACCTAACAAATAATTTTCCACCCTATAAGAATGCCTTTTTAGATAACTGGTGGGGTTACATAGAACTGATACTAATCATGGTTTTTGTGTACACAACAAGTTTTCATGCGGGCTGGTGAAAGAAACAACTTAGCAAATGCTAGCGGTAAGATTAGAGATTGTGAAGGATTTTCCTTGTGTAGTTATAGTTTTAAAAATTTTACTCTATTGCATTGACCGAATCTTCTTTATTCATCAAACCCATACACAATTACATCTATAAGCCAATTTCTTGTGATTGACATCAAGGCCAAGAGACTTCAATGAGTGGATGTAAAGCATATAAATCAAAACGGCATACAAACAATGTTTAATTGAAAACACCATACCATGCACCTTTATTAAAATAAGTCTTTTATTTTTTTGAACCTAAAACGATATATAGAAACTTTTATTTGACTAAGCCAAGTATACAGAGTTAGAGCATCCACATCAGTGGATGAATAAATGTGTATAAATGTGCAAAATGAAAAAAAGTCACAAATTTTACACATTTTGAGTAAAAAAGCACCCACATCAGTGGGTGTTAACTCATCTATAAAATACAAGTTGCTACAGTACCGTGTAAATTTACACGGGTACTGTAGCATGTCTATCTAATATCTTAATAGTTTTTTGTCTCTCCTCTCCACTGACTCTCACCTCCCTCTCTCTCTTAGGCGCACAACACAGCTCTCTCTTCTCTCATCTCATCAATTTTTCTTCCTCTAGCTTCCACCGATTGTCATCACTGCCGATGAAAACAAGGTCAAGCAAGCCGAGTCGCCGGACGAGTCCGTCGCTTACAACACGAACGGAGTTCTCCGACGGGTCCGTCGCCTAGAATCTCGTGGCTTTTGATCCATTTTTGGTTGAGCTTGAGGCCGGCGGCCATCGCGAGGAGGTGGCGGTGCTGCGAGGCGTCGATCTTGCTCAGGCCGGAGGCCTCGATCTCGCTCCGATCCGTTGGTTGTTGGTTTTTTTTTTTTGGTTGATTGTGGGTGTGGGTTGGTGGGTTTTGATCCATTTTTGGTTGAGCTTGAGGCCGGCGGCCATCGCGAAGAGGTGGCAGTGCTGCGAAGCGTCGATCTTGCTCAGGCCAGAGGCCTCGATCTCGCTCCGATCTGTTGGTTGTTGGGTTTTTTTTTTTTTTTTGGTTTGTTGGTTGATTATGGGTGTGGGTCGGTGGGTTTTGATCTTGATCGGCTTGGCTTTTCTGGGTGGTGATGATGGTGGTGATGGTGGCTGGGTGGTGATGATGGAGGCTGGAGTGATCG
Source organism: Castanea sativa (assembly GCF_040712315.1). Lineage (NCBI taxonomy): Eukaryota > Viridiplantae > Streptophyta > Magnoliopsida > Fagales > Fagaceae > Castanea > Castanea sativa. The sequence goes on along the minus strand of NC_134013.1, from coordinate 74,756,059 downwards.
TTGGTTGTGACGGTGGGTCTGTGAGAGAGAGGGGCAGTGAGGGAGGGGGTAATAAAAAATTGTAAAGGAATGAATATTTTATTGAATAAATGTGTAAAATAGATAAACTGATGTGGGTGTTTTGTAAAAATGAGTGTATAAAATAGAAAAAGTAGATTTTTTCTTGTAAAATAGACGAGAATTTTTCATCCACTGATGTGGATGCTCTAAGGCTAGACCATAAACATCTAGCATTGGGGGGGACCATTAGTGAAAACATGCTGCGATGTCCCAAAAAGATATGATACACATACTATCATGATAGTAATTTCCACCTCCTGCACTATGTACCAGACCCAACTATCTTAATATTAACATACTTTGACTACCTCTGTACAATCTATGACATTAGAAAGATGAAAAAAAATGTATGAAAGAATTACAAACCTTCTGAAAAATTAGTTCCTCCTTGCGATAGAGAAGTGAAAGACAGACAGGGAAGAGAGACAAAAGAGAAGTGAAAGCAACAGAAACAATTAAAGAGAGCCAAGGGAAAGCAATATTTCGCGCCCGCACCAAAATATATCTAAGATTTGGTTATTACGGATAAAAAAGAATTTCAAATCTTCGGTTACACGGTTTTTTTAAGACCTAAATATTAGTTTTTTTTTATTGGGATAAATATTAGTTTTTGATAGACATCTATTTCAAAAAGAGGATTGCTAACGTTTGAAGAGCAAAATAATCTTCTGGCTATTACGTGGGTCATGCTTTACCTAAGAAATTAAAATTTTTTTGGTGAAACAAATAATTTTTATTTTATTTTTTATGGAAATAGATAATTTCTTCTTTTTATAATAGATAACGTAGATAAGAACAAATAATTTTAGTTCTCAAGACTTTAAAACATGGAGTATGAAAAAAAAAATTGATTATGTTATCTACCTACTCAATTTTTTCAGTCTTAAAATTAACTTGTACCATATTATTGTCAAAACTTCAAGAACATTTAGTCCAAAATCCTATAAAAATAAAATAATTTATAATGACCAATATAAAAATCTAATAATATGATAGTTTGTTATTTTGATTAAACTACTCATTATAAAATAAAAAATAACGTAACTATATGGAGGTGGGCAAATTCCATTGTTCAAAATCCATTGTCCTTATTGTTGAGTTTTTGCCCTGGGTTTCGACCATACTAAGGCCAAGTGCAACATGGTGTGATCTAGGCTTTTTATTTTTATAATATAACAAATTTAGTTAAGAGACACCTAACTACTAACATTGACATTGGTCTAAAGGCTAGGGCCAAAAAACTTCCAATATAACTAATGAAGTCTTCAAATTATAAACCAAAACTTTAAGTGCATTATTGAGAAGCAAATGAAATTATTAATGTGGGTGTGGGGGGGGGGGGGGGGAAGGAAAAATCAAAGAAGATTGAGCCTAGGTTGACATATTCGGGTTGACACGGCTAACTCGTTTAATAAACGGGTCATGTTTGTGTTCAACATGCGAACCCGTCTAACCTGTTTAACCCATTTAGCTTTTAAAGTTATTAATTATTTTGATATTATTGCTTAATTTATGGTAATTTTTATATGTTTATTACTATATTTATGGTTGTAATTGTATTTTAATTTTATATATATGAGAATTGATAAAAATTATATAGGTTAGGTATGACCTATCAATCAAATAGATTAATAAATAGGTTATTTGCATTGACTTTTACATGACTTATTAATTAAACGAGTTAAACGTGTCGGGTGGGGTTGACCTGTTTAATAAACAGGTCGTGTTCAGGTTGAGGATTCCTGACACATTTACTAAACAGGTCGGGTTCAGGTCAACCCATATAACCTAATACTCATGGCTCGACAAGACACTAACCCGACTCGTGAACACAAATTGCCACCTCTTGTACAAATGATCAATAGGGACGGCAATTTCTACCCGAACTATGGGTACCCGGCCCAGCCCGACCCTAATGGGTCAGGTTTTACTCGGCTCGATAAAGAATAGGGTCGCGTTTGAGTTAAAAAAACCCGAAGTGGGTTCGAGTCAGGTCCTGGTTATGGTAAAAACCCGACTTGAACCCGGACTCGACCTAAACCATTTACAACTAAAGTAAAATTACTAAAATACCTACACACACACACACACACACACACACACACACACACACACACACACATACATATATATATATATATATATATATCACTTATGTCAAACCCTAACTCATTTCTCTGATATCTCTTAGCTCCAGCCGTTTCTCTCAGTGCTCTCACCTCACCCTCAATAGCTCTCTGTCTCATCTTCTCTCAAGCCACACCACACGGTCTCACCTAATCTGGCAGTCACCCTCACCCACCCTCACCTTCACTCTCATCATGTGGTGGTTGCTATTTGCCAGGGAAAAGTACAGAGGTTAGATCGGAGAGAGATGTGCGAGGTTTAGGCCGTGACAGGTAGAGGCCTTTTGGTGATGATTGGAGGAGCTCTTGGTTGTGTTGAGGTCAGGCCTGAGCTTCGGCCTAAAGGTGGGATTGATGGCTAAACCATCGTCGATCATCAGAGATTTGATCGTGAATTTGATCGTGAATTTGAGTTTTTTTTGGGTTTATGTCCTCTCTCAAATTTGAGTTTGTGTTTGTGATTTTGTGAATCTATGTTTGTGAATCCGTGTTTGGAAATCTATGTTTGAAAGGGAAACTTTTTTTTTTTTTTATTTATTTTATTTTAAAGATTGTATGGCCATGGATGCCCTGAAGTGGCTGTCAGAGCTTGCGGGGCCCGACGGGACTTGTCTGGGCGGGTTTGGATGTAAAAAAAAAAACTTGTTTATTAAACGGGGTAGGTTCGAGTTTCGAGGTTGGACCTGTAGGTCAGGTTCGGGCATAAAAAAACTCGACCCGTTGCCATTCCTAATTACCAATCTTGATTAAAAATATAAAGAAATAAAATAATTTTTAAAAATATTATAAAAATATAGAATAAAAAAACATTAAAATTAAAATATTAATCCTTCAAAAATATTGGTTATATCGAGAATGGCTAAGTATCTTTCAACTATAAAACATAATGATTAATGCTAAATATATTATTAATATTAAAAGATTTATATATAAGCTTATGTATTTTATATTTTTATTAATTAGTAGGTGTCATAAACTATTTTAATTTTTCAAATTCATTAAATTATAGTTAATATTAATAGATTTCCAGTTTTTTAAGAACACTAGTGTTTAGTCCATTGGTCATCATTTTGGACACTTACCTTGAGAAGGTGGGTTCTAACCCTGCCAATTGCAAAGAATTTCAATTTCTTTTTTTTTTTTCCCCTCCCAAATAAATGTGTGTGCTGGAAGTTTCTTTTATGTTTTCTTTTTTTTCCTCCCAAATAAACGTGTGCTGGAATTTTTTTTTTCCCTCCCAAGTAAACGTGCGTTGGAAAGTGAAATTCCCTCCCTTTTTTTGTCCTCCCAAATAAACGTGTGTGCTGGAAGTTTCTTTTGTGTTTTTTTTTTCCTTCCCAAATAAACGTTTGTTGGAATTTTTTTTTTTTGGACACGAATTTCCTCCAAACAAGTTTGCAGCAACTGCTGCAAATAGGAACATGTGTCAATTAAATAAGAAGACACCTAAGCAATCACTTAAGCAAGGGTCATGTGCGTTGCACATGACCCATTTTAAGTGGATTGCTGTTAACCCTAACGTTAACAGCGTTAGGCAGTCTTCTCCTCAAACATGCCCCTGCTTCCTCTCACCCACAACAACAGCCTCACGCCTCTCTCCCATCTCCTCCTCTACGGTGCAGCAACTCCACCTTTGTTTTTCTCAGAAACCCCAGTCCGGCCAAAGAATCACGGCCACATGTAGAGGCCGCTGTTGATTCCGCCTGTTCACACCCTTCCCTCTTTGCCGATTCTGTCTCATTCCCTTTCCCACTCAACCGTTGCCACCCCTAACAACCTTGTCTCTCTTTTCCATTCCCATCCCACACCCATATATTCGCTGCCAAGGACATATTGATCATTTAGCTAGAGTGATGCGTGTGATTACATGGAATCGGTCATTTAGAGGGTTACCTAATGTTGATGATGGGAAGGATGACTTTGACTCAGAAGAGCATGAAACTCACGCCACGGTGCTGGATAAGTTGCTAGCCTGGGAGAAGCTATATGATGAAGTGAAGGTATATTGTAGTATTTCATTTTGCTTTGTTTTTTCACACTTTGTCTTGAAAAAAAGCTATACCCAGTGTGCTTTAGGGGTATGATGCACAATTTGAGTCTGAGAAACATTTACAGACAAATAACAATGAAATTGCTAATTGCTTTAGTAGGTATCTTAAGTTAGTTTTCATATCCAAACTTAGGTATTACAACTTAACTTCACCAATTAAATTCAGCTATGTTATAAGTTGTAATTATGAATATGAAAGCACATTCTATAATCTGTACATGAGTTTTGCCATTCTAGAAAAGCCTCCCCCCCCCCCCCCCTTTTATTTTGGGTCAAAGAACTACTGACCATACAAATTGCTTCTTGGAATGCACATTTTGATCATTGTTTGTGGGTAATCATTTGCCGTTTGGCGTGGTGGTGTCCAAGGACAAGTAATTTGGCAAAGGAATATTGAAAATGTCGCTTAATCATCTTTCTTTCAATTTCATGTTGTTTACCATCAAATCTCATTATCTTTTTACTTTTTTTTAAGTGATACATTATTCTCTTTTTCATGATGTATTTTAGGGCCTAATGTGTTTTATGATGTATTTGGAGTCTGCAAATTATTGCAGCAATGACAGGACAAATCCTGGCCAACTATCAGAAATGGCTGAAGATATTTGGAGTCTTGGGATTCTATTACTTGAGCTACTAAAAGAGAAGCCTCTAGCAGATAGAGATGATTACAAAAATTTTAGGAGCATGGAAGAGATAAATGAGCTTGTTGGTGGTCAAGAGTCCTTTGATGAACGGCTAGATATTCCGAAAGACAAATGCAAGATCATGGTGTTGGCAAAGTTTGGTGAGCAAAGGGGGAAGTGGGTGAAGAGGAGGAATGGAGATATGGTCCGGTGAGATCAGCGGCTGTTGCATGTGGCCGTCGTTGATTCTGCCTTCCAAGACAGAGGTGAGAAGGTTGAGACGCGGGTTTGAGGAGTTTGAAAAGAGAGAGAGAGAGAGAGAGAGAGAGAGAGAGAGAGAGAGAGAGAGAGAGAGAGAGAGAGAGAGGGGCTGTCCAGTTTAGATGAGAGAGACGCTGTTAATGTTAGGCTTTGGCCATTGTCGATTCCGCCTCCCAAGCTCTTGTTGGTCTGAGTTTGCTGAGAAAACAGAGGTGGAGGAGATGAGAGAGAGGCGTGAGGCTGTTTGAGGAGAAGACTTTGCCTAACGCTGTTAACGTTAGGGTTAACAACAATCCAATTAAAATGGGTCATGTGCAACGAGTGATTACTTAGGTGTCTTCTTATTTAATTGACACCTGTCCCTGTTTGCAGTAGTTGCTACAAACTTGTTTGGAGGAAATCCGTGTCCTTTTTTCCCCCTCCCAAATGAACATGTGTTGGAAGTGTTCTTTTTTTTTTTCCTCCCAAATAAACGTGTTTTTTAACTTCCTTTTTTTATTATTATTAACCCACTGAGTCCTTATCTCATCTTGGTTTTTACATATTATTACTTTTAACTTTTTAAGAGTCCTTATCTTATCATGGTTTTTACATATTATTACTTTTAACTTTTTAAGAGTCCTTATCTTATCATGGTTTACTGGCCTTCTTTATCTTTATCTCAAAATTGTAGTTACTCTTCATGTTAAAAAATAAAACCTGTAGCTGCCAATAATTGTTAAGAAAAAATTAAAAGAGTTTTTAGTCTCCTCAAGAAAAAAAAAAAAAAAAAACTCTTGTAGAAGGAGTCATAACAACAACTCACAGGTGAGTTTTTAACCCCTCTCTCTTTGTCTCCCACTTCCTCAATTTTTTTAATCTCTAATATTTTTTTTTACAATTTCTTTAGAGAATTTGCTATTTCCTCCAAATCTAAGAGAGTGGAGACTGAAGAGTGATTGAATGTACGGTTTTTAACCATTACTCCCCAGGTAAACATCAAGATTTTTAAACTATTATGCATTTTTTATTAAATCAATAAATATATTATATAGCATATAAATAAAATAATTTTAATTAGTTTTTTGATTAGGTTTTTTTTTTTTTTGGGTACTTCTTGATCTATTGAGATTTAGCATTTTTTTAATAAAATGAGTAATGATTGAATTGAGGCTTAGTTTTGACTTTGAATATGTGCATGTGATTCTTAAATTTCATGAATATATACTAATTTAATCAAATACTAGTGAAAATTAATCTTTTTTTTGGATTAATTACTAAAATTTTTTGTAAAAAAAAAAAAAAGACAAAATGTCTTATGAATATGATTGAATATGATTACAGCTACCTATGAATATGATTACTTATGTTTTTAGTCCTTGTAGCACATAACACTTAATTAATAGTATGATTGTGGTGTTGACTACTTTTTTTTTGTGCATAAACAAATTTAAGTTGTCTTTTAACCGTTACTTCTAGCCTACTGAACATGAAAGTCATAGGTTTAATCAATTTATATAGATTGTTGCAAGGAAGCCTTGCTTATGTCCTATTAATGTTTTTAGTTGGCGTACAATGCCAAATGACTATAAAGAAAATTGTTGGAATATCATTGAGGTATAAAAATTTTAGTGACATATATTATACTTCTTTCTAGAATTTCAATGCTTCTACATTTTTTATTTTTTTAGAAAGAATGCTTCTACATAGTGGTTATAGTTTTTATTTTTATTTTTATTTTTATAGTATTTCAATCAAAGTTTGACATCCCCCAAGATGAGATTGCAAGAGAGATAATCAAGCGTCATAATTTAAAGAGATTGGGTGATCAATGGAGGAATTGGAAGCATGCCTTGAAAGCAAAGCATTTTGATAAGCCAAAAACTGCAACACAAATAGTGGCTGAGGCTCCAAATATAGTAAATTTTCAAGATTATGCTGAGCTTGTTGACTCTTGGTTTAGAGGTAATACAATAAAAATAATGCACGTGAGAAGATATGTTTTTGTCATCATATTTTTTCCAATAGCCATTTGATATATTCTCTAAGATTTGCCTATATATATAGTTTTTACTAATGCAAATATATGGTTTATTGTATTTCAGGAAACAAAGACAATACATTGGAATCTAAAGGGAGACCAAGTTTCATTGTTGGAGTGACTTTTGGCATACTTCAAAGGGAATATTTATAGTCTTAGTTTTTATTGTAGGTTGTCTAAAATCATTTTATCCTTGTCATATCTTAAGTACCAAAAAATATTGTTTATACTTTTATTTAGCTATTTGTGATTTCAAACTTCACACTGTAAAGTTTTATTTCTTCATTTGGATCAATATTATTAACTATTTGCAATTATTTTATTACTTTGATTTTTGGAATTGTAGATTTTAATAACATTCCAAACATGTTATATTACTAATTTTCATGGAAAATTTTAATTAAAAAAATATTTTTGTAATATTCAATAATGTTTATACCTTTGGTAATAGCTTTTATAACTGCTCCTATATGGAACCTATAGTAGTGGTCGTTTTTTGCTGCAATAACTAATTTATAACAAAGCGTACGAATGGGACAACTAGCGGGTTGTGTTTTTTTTTAAAATAAATTTTAATTTTTTTATAGCAGTGTTCTATAAAAACTGTTGTTAAAGAATATCTAGTAGCAATTCACAAAATTGCTGTTAAAAATAATTCATGCTAGAAATAAGGGAAGGGTATACAAACATTTTTAATTTTGTTTAGTAGCGGTTTATAGAACTGCTGCTAAAGAATCTATAGCAGCAATTACATAATTGCTGGTATAAATAATTAATTTCAAAAGGAAGGGCCCTATGTACTAGCAGTTTCTTTTTAGTTCTCTAGTAGCAGTTCTATGAATTGCTGCTAAATAATCTATAGTAGTTAAAGAATATCTAGTATCACAAAATTGCTGTTAAAAATAATTCATGCTAGAAATAAGGGAAGGGTATACAAACATTTTTAATTTTGTTTAGTAGCGGTTTATAGAATTGCTGCTAAAGAATCTATAGCAGCAATTACATAACTGCTGATATAAATAATTAATTTCAAAAGAAAGGGCCCTATGTACTAGCAGTTTTTTCTAATTCTCTAGCAGCTGTTCTATGAATTGTTGCTAAATAATCTATAGTAGCAGTCACATACCCGTTGGTACAAATAATAATTCCAAAAGGAAGGGCTGTGTGTATTAGCGGTTTTCAATTCTCTAGCAGCGGTTCTATGAACTGCTACTAAAAAATCTATAGCAGTAGTTACATAACAGTTGGTATAAATAATTAATTCCAAAAGGTAAAGTTGTGTGTACTAGCGGTTTTTAATTCTCTAGCAGCAGTTCTATAACCTACTTTGCAATAGAAGTTTTCTATACCAGTGATTCCTAAAACCACTGCTATAACCTATAGTGACCTATAGAGACAGCAACTTAACAGCAGTTATTCAGGTTGTTGCAGTGGTTTAGAAAACCGCTGGTATAGACCTATATAACTTTTAGCAGCATTTTTTAATAGTTTTAGTAGTGGTTACAACCGCTGTTAAAAATCAAGTTTTTTTTTTTGGTAGTGAATGTTACTAATTTATATTTTGTTTGTTGGTGAAGTCTTTATTGTGCTCTTGAGTTATGTGATTCCCCCGATTTACCAAAACTTAGGAATGTTTTTTTATTTTTTATTTTATTTTTATGGGAATACTATGTAATTTATATAGAACGAAATGCAATGATTATTATCTTTGAAAAATAACTTGTTCTAAAAAATAAGTACTCTTATTCAACAAATAAGAATTTTATTGTATTTGTTGTATTTATCATAAGCCTCAAGAGGAGATTGTCTTTTTATTAAACTCTGATAGTCACTAATGTTTGCTTATATCTTAAGAGAGATTGGTCTGATTAAAATAAAAAAAACTATAACATAAATATATACACACACGTATTAACACATTAATCCAATAACTATTTGGGGCAATAAATTCTATGCCTTGATTTCTTCTAAAAATTTTTTCTATGCCTTAATACGGGCAATGACAATTTTTTTTTTGATATCAACCAGAAAAATAGAGCATTACAAAGAGAGTTACTAAGGCCATTTGTAGTGCATTGGAGCACTGGAGGCCATATCAACCATCATATGTATAGAACCAAGCACAAAGTTTGGGACCCAACGGAAGGAAAAACTCATACCCTGATGCTTTAAGGAAACAAAATCAGCAATCACAGTTTTCCCTTCCCAATCCGAAGATTGAATTGTATCTAACAGCTGAACTAAATATTTACTACTGCTCAAAACCAAAATCTGGTTGAACTAAAGCCTATTTGTTGTCATTGTTGCTTCTCTTAAACCTTTAAGTAAAACACCTGAAATTGATCTAGTTGCACTGTTGCTACACCCATAGAACGCCACTGCACCCTGCCTGGTCCGAGGCTCATAAGCAAAAGCACTCCTCTTCCTTCTTCTTTGCCTGACACCAAAGATCTTGAGGACAATGCTCCATCGCCCACCAGAACTTTGATCCATGATTTTTTGCCTAGCATTTCTGAGTCCAGTATTGTGGTGATGTTGAAAGATCTCTTGGTACCTGCAAAACAGATTTTGAGTGGTTAAAATGACAGTCATTGGATCAGGTGTAACTCCTTCATGAACCACTCTGTTTCTATGATTCCATAAAGTCCAGAGGGTGATGAACATTAGCTGTAATGTATTCATACTAGTCTCATCCAGCCTCTTATGTTTAACTAATGAACTGGTGAGCCAAGGAGGGAAGTATGGAAAGCTAGAGGTGATCCATACTAACAAGCTCTAGAAAAATTACAATAAAGAAAAAGATGGCTAGAAGTCTCCTCAACATTGTCACAAAAAGGGCAAAGATAAGCAATTGGAATTCCCCTCTTTTGCCGTGTTTGAAAAATTGGCAGACTATTATGAATCACTTTCCAAACCAAATTGCAAATTTTCAAGGGAAGCCTAACCCTCCAGATACTGTTCCATACAGACTTAGGGACATTTTGGGGTCTGAAGGGTGCATTGGTTGACTGATTTGCATCTTCCAACAGAATCTCATAAGCTCTATGAACTTTATATTCTCCTGAATTTGAGAATTTCCACATTAGAGTATCTGTCACAGCACCTGTCTTTGAGATGGGGATGCTTAAAATCTCAGAGCTTACAAGGGGAGGGTACAAGGATCTAACAAAACTAGGTTTCCAAGAGTGAGTGGTTTGGTCAATTAAATTAGCTACAGTACCTGTGGTAAGATTTGGATTATGCAGATTTGAGGTTTGGAACCAAGTAGGATGGTCTAAACAAATGTTTGTACCATTACCAACCCACCACTTCCCCTCTCTCAACTTTTTGTTATCCAGCTTCACAATGTTTCTCCAAACCCAAGATTGATGGGGTCTGGGTTGGCATTCATGGATTGAGCTTCTAGGGAAGTATTTAGCTTTAAGGGAAGTATTTAGCTTTAAAAGTTCTTGCTATAAGGGATTGAGGGTTTTGGTGAATTCTCCACTATTATTTAGCAAGCATGGCTTGGTTCATCAAACTGAACTTTTTAAGGCCTAAACCTCCCACATTCCTAGGCTAACAAACCTTGTTCCAGTTGAGAAGGTGCATTTTCCTAACCCCTTGATCATGCCCCCACCAGAAGGATCTTGTAATGGCATCTAGTTTATTACAAATACTGTTAGGCACCCTAAAGCAAGAAAAGGTATATAAGGGCATGGATTGAAGGGTTGAATGGATCAAAGTGGTTCTACCAGCTTCTGAGAGAAGCTTAGCTTTCCACCCTTGAAGTTTAGAACGGAGTTTATCCACCAATTAATGAAAGTCAGCAACTCTCTTACCCTTGAGTTTGAAATTCAAACCTAAGTACTTACTAGGCTCAAACACCAGATTGACCTTCAACGCCGAGGCTAGTTGCTCTTGCTCTACTCTTGGCATATTGAGAGCAATATATGTAACACCCCCCAACCTAATTGCATAATTAAATTTATGAGTTTATATGTTTGTTAGTACCTTAATTATTTTAAGTGCATTAAAACTTTGCTATTGTGATATTATAGAAGACATATGCTCTTTTAATGTTGTAGAAAAGAAATTTTATAAAGATAAGGATATGTATATATATATATATATATATACATATATATATATATATCAAAGTTATATTGACATTGGGCCTTTCTTGAAATATAAGTTTATATGGGGTGAAAAGTATAAATGCCAAAAAGTGGAAAAAAGTGGGTCTTGATTTTTTTCTCCTTTGCTATACACTTACACCCCCTCAAAGTCAATTTCCTCATCTTTTCTTTTGCTGTACCAGAAACTTCTTGCTTCATCTCTTTTGCTCTTTCTTTTCTTCTCCTTTGCCCTTACATGGCTAGACCTCTCTCTCTCCCTCTCTCACCAAAACAATAAATCTCACTCTAAAAAAGGAATTAAGAGCCTAAAACTAAAGTTTCAGCTTCAAATTTGTGGGTAAGTAATTAAAACCTTATTTGATTTTAGAGTATTTTGATAGTTTAATTGTTTTCCCTTCTTTGTTCTCAAATCTGGTTTTACGGGCTGAACTTGTGATTCTGTTTTTGTAAGTTGAAATTTTGATGGTTTTATGGTCTATTGGATGCTTAATAAGTTATTTTAAAGTTTATTGTATTGGTAAAAAAATACCCAAATGAATTGAAGACCATTTGCATTTAGATGATGAATTTTGTATCAACATGCACTGAAGCTGTCACTGTGACAGATTTGATGTTCACCACAAGAAAATTCTGTATTAAATCATATGCTATGAATTAGGATCATAGGAGTAGTTTTTATGAATCCTAAGACACATATGGTTGTTATGGAAGTGGTCTCACTGCATTTGGAGTAATAAAAAAATAATGGTTTAATTTCTAAGTTGCATAAATTTCTGTCAGGACAGATTTGAGCACGTTGCCTTGTACAATTTTTAATAAATTATGGTTTTATGATTTGACTTTGAAATTTATATCTTATATATTAGACATAAAGGGGAGTAGCTCTGTAAAATTTCATGATGATTGGATGTGTTTGGACAGCCTATTAGTATTTTACAAATGGGAAATTTGTTGCTGGAATGAGCAGTAAACAGTGTAGGATAACTCTGACTTTGTGGATTTAATTTTGAAGTTAAGGTAAATGTTTTGAGCTATAATTTAATGTGCTTATCTATTGGTATGTTTAGATCATAGAAGAATTTTTATGCCTTGGTTTCTCTATGTTTTGGTATGTAACGCGTTTGATGATTGTACCTTGTTTTGGGGAAACTCTATGTGAAGGGAATTAAGATTTTACTAAGTTGAGAGTTAGGTCGTGTTTGAGGTATAAGTTTATATTTTTAGGAAGAGTTGTTAGTAATAAGTTTTGGTCTTTCATTTAGGTGATGAGAATGAGAACACGGACACTTGAGCTCCTTTGGTACAAATCTCTCGCGTCTTCTGTTTTCAGGTAAGGGATTTGTGACATGTGCGTTTGATAAGTATAAGGACTATTTAGAAAATTATAATGCATTAAAACCTTTTAATTAGAGATATTACATATAAGCATGAATTAAGTAAAGATTTATGTTCGTGACTTATTGAATCCTATATATATGATAATTTTAGCATATTGATGCTATTACTCATATCATGAATGTAATATTTAAAGAAAGAATTGGATATGCTACTGTTATGAAATAGTTATGTAAAAGTATAGTATTTGAAAAATATAGTTTTTAGTTATTTCATTGTCATGATCTGAACTCAGCTAGTAGGGGTTATAGTACTGGTATTTCCATGGAGATTCTGTTTGGCCATTAAAAATGGGACTGGCTCTACTGTACCCGCCCTTGTTGGCAACCGCCAACTTGTGGAGGATGTCAACCTACCCCCATGGTTGAAAGTATGTATTATGATATGATTCCGGAATTACCTAGCATTGTGGGGAATGCTGGATGCCTGGCGCTAAGTGCTGGAAGCCTCCCAAAGTTGTGACAGACTTACAATTGAACTAACTAATATGTATTATAAAAGAGCTGTTAAGCTATTTAGAAGTTATAAGAAAAGTATGATGATAAGAAAGTACGTTGAATTATGTTTAAGTTCCTTATCATGTTCTTTTATTGTTATATGAAAGGAAAATGAAGTATTTTCATTTGAAAGTTCATAAGTTAATTTAAGAATAATATGAATAGTATGAAGGCTATTTTATCAAAGCTGGCATGTCCATAAAATATTTGATTTACATGCATTCTTATCAAAGGCCTACGGAGCTTAAAAACCTTACTGGGCTTCGCAGCTCACCCTATTATATTTCAGTGCACAGGTTCTTCTTGGAAGCAGCGAGAGTATTAGAGGTGGCAAGATTCTGTGATTCTCTTTTGTTTAGATTGTATAGTCTTTTTTTGTTGTATAGTAGTTTAGCTCTTTTGTTGTATAAGAGGAATCAAGATGTACTTGATCCTTTGAGCACAGATGTAATTCTAAACTTTAGTTTGGTTTGAACCTCAGTTATATGTCTTTGGTGTTGGGTTTGTAAATAAGAGTTTTTGCTAAATGTTTAGCTATGTAATATTTGCACGAATACCTGAAGTTTCAGCCAAGTGGCAATCTTGCAAAGTTCAAATGAAATGAATTTTCAAGGTTTTCACATTTTTGTATATTATGGCTTTTATGCAAAAAAATAAGCAGGTATACAGGAAACAATTCTTGATAAGCACCTTTAGTTTAGGTTGGTTCGTGTTAGTATTGAGGTAAACTTGATATTAACATGCCGGTCATGCTCTAAATTTTGAAGTACAGGTTTGGGTCGTGACAATATAAATCTGACTTGGCCACATTAATGCACTGCCCAGAAATAGAGCAATACCATTGTAAAATACATTGAATGTTATCTAAGGAGTTACCTTCTTTCCTAAAGAATAAAAGGGAATCATAAGCAAATAGCAAGTGAGATAACTAGCACATTCATTCTCAAAGGTGGAGAGAGTGAACTTGAACCTACGGGGGAAAAAAACTTTTCTAAGCCTTGCACTTTGTTCCTTACATTCCCAAATTAATCAATTGTACTATGCCATCTAGCAAATGTCATGAAAACTGATTATAGTTTTCTTTTTCTTCAACAAATTTTTTTTTTCAATAGCAGTGTAAGGCTCTCACAACAGGAAATGATAAAAATTAGAAAGCTATACAATTTCTAGCCAGTAATCTACGATAAGCCTTTAATCAAGTGGGCTAGGTGGTGGTGGTGGTGGTGGTGACCATTCAGAGCCAATCCGTTGGACCTATTGGGCTTTGGGGAATGTTTCCCCAATGGTTTTGCAACATATGAACCCATCATTATCAATGCTTGCTGCAGCTGTTTCAAAACTATTCCAATCTAGCCAGGCCCATAATATAAAGTGGAAAAGATCTCTCAATTCTCAAATCCTGTCCAACGGATGGGGAGAGATTTATAACATCATTATTTAAGTGTTGTGGAAATACGTGTAAATTAAAAAATGTTATAAAATATGTTGTGGGGGGTAAAAAGACTTTGATGGTTACATGGGCCGTTGGGCCATGCTAAGGAAGGCCGACCTGCTCTTGGGTTTAGGACTTGTTAGTATTATGGGTCGGCCCATACGCCGAGGATCCGAGGATCTAGCCGAGGGTGAATTTCTCTGCGGATGGACACCAGAGAACTCGGGATTTCATGGTAAAGGTTAGGGAATGACACGGTCAAGGCCAATGGTTAAAGGGGGTGAACCCTTGAATGCCCTAGAAGCACCAATGTTGGAAAAATGTCAAAGATAAAGGCTGCTACCTCCACATTAAAGATCCTGCACCTACCACCCTGGCCGCATTAATGGGGAAGTGACACCTGAACAGTGGAGGGGAAACTTCTGGTTACTATTCAAAGGCACTGAGAAAAGAAATATCTAGGTTAAGGGGAGGGATAGGACAACACGTGTACAAAGTATTAAAAAGAGGAGTATTTAAGGGGCAACCTAAAACAGAAAAGGTGGACGGACTTCTTTGTAATCAAAAGAAAAGGGAAAAGAGAAGATAATAATAACTCTTGGCTTACGTCCGAGGAGTTTGATTTACAATATTCTCCATTATTTTTCGAGTGTTTGCGATCTTTGGCTTGTCATTTAATCCTCACATACTTCTAACCTGGGTTTCAAGCCCACACTCTACAAATTCATATTGTTTAAGGCTCATTGGGCCTGAGCCCGTAACTGTTATTGGGTCCAGGTGCGATTGTGCACTTACATATGTGTTGTAGTGTTTAAACATTGAAAACTGTTGTTTAAACACTCCTACCAAACACCTTTGAGACTTTCACAGTTAACGTTGCTCTCAATTTTTGGCAAAAATTATGTTAGAGACTAGAAAGTTTTGTTAAAAAAAACAAGAAGTCATTTTATTCCTTGTCCAATCACAAATAAAGTTTATTTTCATTACTACAAGGGAAATAAATTACGTTGGTTATACTCTTATTAATTTTTAAGATATTTTATTTTAGATTAAACTCTACTAATCATAAGGGATTGACGTAGTATGAGATTTATGAGATCTTGAGTTTGAAATCTTCCAAAAAGATTTCTCTTTATAATTACTAAGTGTGTATGAGACAAGAAGACTACACACACTTGAGGAACTAGTCAAATGACTTATTAATTGTTATAATCATTTACTCTAGTATAACTCTACAAATTAAGGGCCCGTTTGGTAGATTGTAATAGATACTGTAATGTAATAGATATTCCTATAGTATAACTATTCAGTTGTTTGGTTATGTTTTTATTACAATGAATAGTTATTCTTTATGAATAGTTATTCTTCAAAACGAGGAATAACTATTCCTTATCAAAAGTACTGAATATCTATTCTTTCACCTCATGTAATAACTTTTTTTTTTAAAAAGTCCTAAAAAGTCATTAGTTGCCACATCTTCAAAAGGAAAGAAAATAAAATTTTCTTGTTGTTAATTATTAACTCTATTTTGAACACCGAAATTTGACTTAAAAATGATTTAATTACACCTTCTTTTTATACTCTACTAAATTGTGGATGCATATTTAGGACTCTATTCCTAAATGGTCAACAAACTAATGAATAGTAATACTTATTAGATTTCAACTTAATGTATTCATTGTAATACTTATTCCTATTCCCATGTAATAATCATTACAGTGTACCAAACGTGTCCTAACTTACCTAAGTTTTTCTTCTAAAAAAAAAAAAGCTTACCTGAGTTTCAAGAAATTCAAAATCTACTTAAGTGAAATTTTATTAGGTTGTGTTTGGAAACTTGTATTTGGATTTGGATTTTAAATCAATAGATTTGAATTGCCTTAATTTCAAATCCATTGATTTTAGATATCATTTCAAATTCAAGGGTTTAAAATTTTTTGATCTTTTAAAACTATCAAAACAAGATATTTGGATTTTAATCACTCAAATCTAAATCCATATGCCCAAATCTTGCTATCCAAATGAGCCATAAATGATTCACTAATTATTGTTAAGTTTTATTTTTATTGGACTAATTATTAAGTTTTAGGTGACACTACATCCAACAATTTACTCTAGTAAAACTCTGTTACCTAAGTTTTAAGAAATTTTAAATCTACTTCAATAAAGGAAAGTTGAAACTTTAGGATTAAGATCCATTGGGTGTGAAAGAGAAGTTAAAAAATAAAGTGAAAGGGTAAAATGGTAAAAATTTTAAGGTTAATTTTTTATATATTCAAGGACTGAGAGATTAAAATCGACTTTTGAAACTTTTTATCCCAACTTTTAATTTGCTATTGCATGGTGCAATAGCCCTTTCTATTGCACCGGATCTCAATCCGAAACTCAATTAAAGGTTTAAGTGACTCACTAATTATTAGGTTTTAAGTGACACTATATCCAAGTCCAAGATAATGGAAAGAGTTTGGCTTCAAACATCAATAAAAAGATGACATTTGGATTTGTTATGTGCATTTACTACATTGCACAAAACAAAGTATATGTCATTTTTTATTGGTAGTTGGAACTCAAAGCCCCAAAACATATTTGGAGCTAAACCTTTCCCCCAAGATAAATTATAAGCTAGTATTTTCTATATATTTATGTATTGATGTCTTACTAACTTAGTAACTTCCCCCTCAAAAAAAAAAAAAAAACCTTAGTAACTTAAAAAAAAAAAAAACTTTTTGTTAAGTAGAAATTTTACTAGTGTTTACATTTAATTATAGTTTTTTTATAAGACAAGTAATTATATAGTACATTCATCTATTGTTATTAAATTATGTCTAATAAAAATTTTGGTCTGCCCTTTTTTTTATCTGGGAAGGGGAGGATATTCTTCCATTTAGGCATTTATCAATGTTATGTTAAAATTCCTTTGACTATGCTTCTTTATGATGAAACGCAATACGGTTTGGCTTCTTCCCCTGTATCCAGAAATACCATAGAGCTTCGGTCATTCTTGAAATGGTCCATGTTACAGGCCATTCTCTAGTTTTTAGTCAAGGCTTATGCACAAAATTAATGTCCTTTATTCCTTTTCCACTTATTAGGATATAGATTAGCTCTAGACTTTTTTCAAGCCCATGCATGTTAGAGCATCCACAATGGTGGTGCTAAAAAGCTAAAAAGCTATTTTTAGCACCACCACATATAGAAAGAACCATGCAATGGTGATGATATAGGTAAATTTTTTACCTACATTGTGCACAGCCATATTTGAAAGCTAAAAAAAAAATTATTATTTTTTATTCTACCTCCATTTAAAATATTAATTACTTTTTTTTTTTTTTTTTTTCTATTTCTTTTGTACAACCCGTCTGTCTCAACTCTCAACTCTCAAAATCTCAACTCTTTGTCTCATCGCCGCTAGCCCACCTGAACCTCAACGTCACTGGCCCACCCGAAGCTTAACATCACCAGCCCACGCCGCTGACCCACTCAGTCAAACCAAGCCGTTGACCCACTCCATCGAACCACACTGAAGACCCATCTTGCCCACACCACCAACTCACGCTGCTGACCATGCAGCCCAAGTCTCAAGCAGCCCCAAGTTCGAAGCTGACCTACGCCATTAACCCACAACGAGACCCATTTCACTCACGCCTCTGACCCATGCCACCCGAGCCCAAAGCCCCAAGTCCGAAGCTGACCCATGCCAACCCGCCTCGCCTTCTTTGATGCTCTGACCCCTCTCGGCCTCTCTGATCCAGCTCAACCTCGCTTCTCTTTTGTCTGACCCACCAAGTCCGAAGCTTGGTTGCTGATCAGGTGAGTTGTCTCTGTCTTCTTCATCATGTTATGCTTGGGATTTTTGATTTGGGTAATTGGAATGATACATTTTTCATGTTAGTTGGGAATTTTTTGTTTGCAGGGAATTTATATTTGTTGAATCTAATGATAAATCTACAGAGAATTGGAATGTATTTGGAATTTTCTGTTTGCAGGGAATTTATGTTTTTGTTTTTAAATGTTAGTTTGGGAATTTTCTGTGTGCAGGGAAGGCTACATTTTTTTTTTCTATTTATGTTTCTTGCTGATTTTTTGTTTGTTGATTCTAATTTATTACAATAAATGTCATGTTGGAAATTGTTTTGGGAATTTTCTAGTTGCAGGGAAGTTTATGTTTGTTGTTTCTAATGTATTGATGTAAACGTTAGTTTGGGAATTTTCTGTGTACAAAGAAGTTTATATTTTTTTTTTCTAATTTATTACAGTATTGGTCTTTACTTTCAATTTGCTTGGTAGCAATATTCGGTATTTCTAATTTTATGGAGTCACAACGAGACCTACCATATTACACGGGTATCATAACTGGGGATATTGATATTGATTCACAACTTTTGGGAACATCTCAAAATAATCCTATGTCAGTTTCTGATTCTCCACCTCAAGTTGAAAAGGCCTCTTCTACAAGAGGAAAACGGGGCACTAACTTTAGTGTAGAGGAAGATCAAGTCCTAGTGTTAGCATGGCTCAATACTAGTGTTGATGCCATACACAGTAATGAACAAACACATAATACATTTCGTCAAAAAATTTGGAATACTTCACGCAGTATAATGCATCCAGTACCACATGTACTACTATCTCCTTGATAAGTTGTTGGGCAACGATTAACAAGGAGACAAATAAGTTTTGTGGGTGCATGGCTAAAGTTAACGCACGTCATCAAAGTGGTATAACCGAACAAGATAAGGTATAAATTATATTGCAATAGTGTTAACATACCCATTCATCAATAGTTTGAAGATACTAATCATGTTATATTTCTTTTAATTTTTTAAGATTATCAATGCGAAAGCTTTGTATAAAGAGACCTTCAAGAAACCCATTCATCTTGAACATTGTTGGCTCATGTTAAAGGACCAACCAAAGTGGGGCCAATCCTAATGAAAGATCGAGAGCATTCATGCCTCCAACTCCAGAGTCAGCATCTATTGACGAGGGGGATTGTGGGTCTGGACTTGGTGACACTTTCAATTTTGAGAGACCAATTGGTAGGAAGGTCGAAAAGGCCAACCGAAAGCACAAAGCCACCAGAAAAGATGTAGGGGAATATTTGACCAAGAAAATGAAATTTATTGAGGAATCACAAGAACAAAAAAAAGAGAGTCTTCGTATCAAAGCGGAGAAGTTGTGCTTGGGAGAGTAGAGGGATAAGGAGAGAACTTGATTGGAAGAGGAAATTTTTTTTATTGAGAGGGAAAAACTTAGGATTGAGAAGGAAAGAGGTGAAGAAAAGCTTAAGATTGAGAAGGTCATGATTGAGAGGAAAAAATTTGAGATGCGACATATGTTGGAGGAGGAAAGAATCACGATGAAAGATACAAGTTCCTTGACCGGAGCACAAAAAGCTTTTTATGAACAACTCCAAGAGGAAATCATGGCAAGACGAAGCTCACGTAATTAATAGGTTTGATTGCATTTTGGATATAGCTTAGGCCTTTATATATTTTGTAATGTTAGGAAAAGGTTGGCACATTTAGATGATGCTTTGGTATAACTTTTTTTAAAATTTTTTTTTTATTTTTTTTTTTATGTAGCTCATGATAGGCCTTTATGTATTTTGGTAATAGCTTATGATAGGCCTTCATGCATTTTGCTAGTGGCTTATGATAGGCTTTTATGTATTTTGGTAGTATCTTATGAGAGGCTTTCATGTATTTTAGTAGTGGCTTATGTCACTTGACTTTAATCTCAAACTAGATGTATGTATAAACCTTTAAATTTATTGTTCATCTTGTTTGTGTTGTGACTTGTGCGTGTGTGCTTGTGGGCGTAATGATTGCTTTTTGGCACTAAAAGCATGGATTGGTTATATTTCTTGCATCTATAGTAATAATTGCTTTCCAATTGTCTTGAAGGTTGCATCCATGGATCGCTCTTTGTTTCGCAAGTTACTTTTTGATGACTCAGATGAGGATGAGATAATCGAAGAAGTTGTCATGGAAACATCACAACATAAACGTTGTCGCTATATTCGACGTAATCATTTGGTAGGCCATGAGAGGCTTTTTCCTGACTACTTTGCTCTCACACCAATATATTTGTCCGCTTTATTCGTCCGCTTTATTTCTCCGTATTCAATCTAAGGTAGAAGCTCATGACTCTTACTTTGTCCAAAAAAGAGATAGTGCCAACAAACTTGGTTTATCTTCATTACAAAAGATAACTGCTGGAGGAGGAAAGAATCACGATGAAAGATACAAGTTCCTTGACCGGAGCACAAAAAGCTTTTTATGAACAACTCCAAGAGGAAATCATGGCAAGACGAAGCTCACGTAATTAATGGGTTTGATTGCATTTTGGATATAGCTTAGGCCTTTATATATTTTGTAATGTTAGGAAAAGGTTGGCACATTTAGATATGCTTTGGTATAACTTTTTTTAAAATTTTTTTTTTTTATGTAGCTCATGATAGGCCTTCATGTATTTTGGTAATAGCTTATGATAGGCCTTCATGTATTTTGCTAGTGGCTTATGATAGGCTTTTATGTATTTTGGTAGTATCTTATGAGAGACTTTCATGTATTTTAGTAGTGGCTTATGTCACTTGACTTTAATCTCAAACTAGATGTATGTATAAACCTTTAAATTTATTGTTCATCTTGTTTGTGTTGTGACTTGTGCGTGTGTGCTTGTGGGCGTAATGATTGCTTTATGGCACTAAAAGCATCGATTGGTTATGTTTCTTGCATCTATAGTAATAATTGCTTTCCAATTGTCTTGAAGGTTGCATCCATGGATCGCTCTTTGTTTCGCAAGTTACTTTTTGATGACTCAAATGAGGATGAGATAATCGAAGAAGTTGTCATGGAAACATCACAACATAAATGTTGTTGCTATATTCGACGTAATCATTTGGCAGGCCATGAGAGGCTTTTTCCTGACTACTTTGCTCTCACACCAATATATTTGTCCGCTCTATTCGTCCGCTCTATTTCTCCGTATTCAATCTAAGGTAGAAGCTCATGACTCTTACTTTGTCTAAAAAAGAGATAGTGCCAACACACTTGGTTTATCTTCATTACAAAAGATAACTGCTGCACTTAGAATGCTTGTGTATTGAAGAAACTACTGCATTAGAAAGTTTGAAAAAAATTGTTACTACGGTAATTGATATTTTCTCTGAGGAATACTTGAGAAAGCCAAACTATGAAGGCATTGCTAGATTGTTAGCTCATGGCGAACGCCGAGATTTTCCAAGTATGTTAGGTTTAATTGATTGCATGCATTGGAAGTGGAAAAATTGTCCAGTTGCATGGAAATGTCAATATTGTGGTCATATTCGTGAACCTACTATTATTTTGGAGGCAGTAGCATCATATGATATTTGGATATGATATGCATTTTTTGGGTTACCTAGGTCAAATAATGACATTAATGTGTTAGAGTGGTCTCATATATTTTCTGATCTTGCTGAAGGACGTGCTCCTGCAGTACATTACTCAATCAATGGTCATGATTACACAATGAGATATTACCTTGCTGATGACATATATCCAAAGTGGGCAATATTTGTGAAAACAATTCTAGCTCCACAAGGACAAAAGCGAAAATTATTTGTAGTAGTCCAAGAGGCGTATAGGAAGGATGTTGAGCGTGCATTTGGAGTGCTTCAAGCACGTTTCGCAATTGTTCGTGGACCTGCACAATTTTTTCATCTTGAAACACTCCAAAAGATCATGAAAGTGTGCATAATTCTCCATAACATGATTGTTGAAGATGAGCGAGATGATAATGAAGTGGTAGACTTGGATTATGAACAAATTGATGGAGTGAACAAATTGATGACAAGAAAACATATAAAATGGAACACATATTATAGCAGGAATAATGTAGTCACGCGAACAAAGTGATGGATTTATGGCATACATTCAGAGTTATGGACGCATTAGAGACCGAGAAATTCATTCTCAACTCCAGTTGGACCTCGTTGAACATTTATGACAATTGCAAGGCGAGTCGTAAGAAATTTTTTTATATGTTGAGAAGCATGAGTCATAGGAACTTGTTCGAGTATGTGAGTTTTATTGTAATTTGGTTTGAGTTTATGTGAGTAATCTGTGGACTACATTATTCTTGCTATAATATGTGTTCCATTTTATAAGGTTCTTATAAGGTTCCTCCATTTCATAGTTCACATTGTTCCAAGATTGTTTCCGGACAATTGAGACAATTGTTTTAGTCAAAGATAAATTTGTATATATATATAATTTGGGGTTAAAAAAAATAATGTTGTTATACTAGACGATTATTTGCTATCATGACGATAGAGAAATTTTTTTAGTCAAAACATAAATTTGTATATATATAATTTGGGGTTAAAACAACTAGATGATTATTTGCTATCATGATAACTAAGAAATTGTTTTAGTAAACAAAAAATGTATAAGTATAATTTGGGGTTAAAAAAATTACTTGTTACACTAGACGATTATTTGCTATCATGTGGCAGCGGCGGTAACGGTGGTGGCAGCGGTGGCGGTAGTAGCAGCGGTAGCCGTTACGGTGGTTGTGATTGTTGTTTATTGTAGTGGATATATTATTTTATTGTAGTAGATATATTATTTTATTGTGATGTTTATATTATTTTATTGTGTTGAAAGCTAAAATAGTTCCAATGATGCTGGATGTTTTGTAAAGTAAGTAGATAAAATAGATAAAATAACTTTTTGTGGTGTACCAAATTGCTAAAAAAATAGCACCACCATTATGGATGCTCTTAGTATTTGAATTTTTAGCATAGACATTAACATTACTTGCGTAGGTATTCTGATACCAAACTTATAATGGATTTGCTTTATATCAGGCCAAAATTTCACTATAATGATGATCACACAAACAATTATCTTTATCTACTATTTGTACTTGCATATTTTGGTGGGTTCCAGTTTTTTAATTCTGTCCTGTCATTTGAACTTGATCGACCACCAAAAATAACATATATCAACCTATAAGGCATAATCTGTATCACACATTTTGGCTTTATTGAACTAAGACGTAAAATTGAAGGAAATAACATTTGAATCCCCTTTCAGTGCTTTCATTACTCCTTTGGTTGAATCAGGAAAAAACAGCAATTTCTTATTAATCTAGAGCTTGAATCACATTACGGAAAACAACAAACTTATTCGTTGAATGTGAATGAATAATCACTTATACCACTTGCAATAATTTCACTACTGAATCTCTTTGAGTGACGAAATTATATGCTTACCTACCAAATTGATTTGTAATCATATCATATGTATAATTTCCTTTATTTCTATAGAATGAATACGTTTCGAATAAGAGTTCAATTATCATATAAACTAAAAACCGATTGGTGTCTTAGTCTGATGTTAAAATGCTATCATCAGAGGTTTATCATCAGAATCGGATGCTATAAGTTAGAACTCTCTCAAAAAAAAAAAAAAAAAAGGTTTCGAATAGCAGTTTTTGGCTTGTTTGTTTGACTGCGAATGGTTTTCTAATCTAAAGCATTGCATGTCTTTGTCCAATAAATTGTGCTACATCAATTTTAAAAGGCCCCATTAGAAGAATATTTTAGTTTCTATGATTTTCTATCTGAATATATTTTCATACCGAGTGACACTTTGACATTTTGTGTCAATTTCACATATTCTACTTAGGGTAAATTGGCAGTGCAATTGGTCTTTTACCTTTTGCATCCCATAATTAAATTGATATGCGGATTTTCCAAGTTGTTGTCTCAATTATGCATGAACAGCCATACAAATGCCTTGATTGTCTTGTAAAAAATGTGTTTGAAACATATTCTCCAATTTTGCCCTAGTATGAATAGAATTAGAGATAAAGCTGTACACCATGTTAAGGCTTGCCAGTTATTGTGTTTTGGACAACGCTTAATTTATAATATCATTGGTTGGAGCATTTGTGCATATAAAAATTTCTGTTTATTTTAACATAAGAACTTACTTTTTATTATTATTATTTTATATACTCATTTTCCATAACAACCCATGTTAGATTATCTATTTTACATTACATTTAATTAAAATATCAATTTCTTTTAATTGTTCATATTTTTCCACACACAACAACTACCATCTACTATCTTTTTTCATCCTTAGGATACATAAATAAAAAATAGGTGAAAAACACATTTTCGTCTCTACATTTTCGGCAATTTCCACTTTGGTCCCTAAATTTTATTTTCACTGCTTTTAGTCTCTAAAATAAAAAAAGTGATCTCGTTTTTGTCCCTACCGTCATCTTGCGAACAGAAATAGTCTATGTCATGAATGGAAATAGTCTATGTGGCAAACGGAGTGCATCGCTGGCACACTAAATGCTGACATTAGCATTAAAATAATAATATTATATTATATTTAGCATTTTAAAAATGCCACGTCATAGAAAACTTGTATGGACTGTAATCTCTTATATCTAAATGTAAAATTCAACTAAAAATGAACAAAAGATAAAAGCCAAAAATAAATAAATAAAAATCAATACGGTTCTAAATTTCGATTCGTACAGGAACTAGAAAATATAAAACTTAAACCAAAAAATATTCAAAAGATTTTTTTTAAAATAGTAATAAAATCAATATTGTTTTGAATTTTGATTCCTTAAGAAAGCAGCGAAACGAAGATTACAATTCAAGAGCAAAAAATTAGAGAACGTACAGATAATGATGAGAGATCTAACAACAGAGACGAGAGGAATATCAGTCAAGGAGCTTTTGAAAGCGTATCATCGCAAATGCTCTTTGAGACCGTAGCATCCGATGTAGGTGAAGCTCAAGATGAGTACGAATGGAACGAGCACGTCACCAATGGCGATGAGCAAAGACAGCGACGACACAAGGGACACCAACGTCGTTCGCGTAACGCTTCTCTTCGTACCCATGCTTCCGATTGGAGCTCCACGACCCGCGGTAGGTGTCCCCGTCGGATCCGATTTCACACATATCTAATTGGGTTTGTGCTCGTGTGTTCTGGGTTTGATATTCTTGTGTTCTTGTGTTTGATTTTCTGGGTTTGTGCTTGAAATTTCTGGGTTTGTATTCTTTGGGTTTTGAAAATTTTGGGTGCTCAGAGTTAAGTTAGAGGGATGGAGAGTAGGAAGAACAATGTTGTTTCGATTGCAAAGTTTGTTGTTCAAAAGTAGGTTTGTTCAAAATACCGATTTGGTTTTTTAATTTTTTTGCTCAATCTAGGTTTTTTCTATCATCTCACATTAGATTTTTTTTAAATCTTTTTTTTAACCAATCTATGGTATTTCTGGGTTTTGGCTAATCGTGTGTGTTTGTGTTTGATATTGCAAGTTGTCTCTTATGTGTGTTTGAATCTGTGTGTTTTAGAATTTAGCTACCATTTTTTCTTCTTCTTTTCTTACTTTTGTGGTCTTCAATCAGATTAACAAATAATTTATTAAAATCAAAAGATTCTAAAGTCCACTAGATGTTTTTGGGTTTTGAATTTTCTGGGTTTTTGTTCTTGTCTATTCTTCCTCAAGATAAAGCTAGATCTCAATTTATATGATTTTTGGTTTTTATTTCCATTTTTTCCATTTTTTTATTTAGTTAAAATTCATAAATTAAATTTTTTTTTGTTTTTAAAAGATGATGTGGCATTTTTAAAATGCTAAATAAAATATTATATTATTATTTTAATGCAGATGTTAGCATTTAGTGTGCCAGCGATGCACTCCGTTTGCCACATAGACTATTTTCATTCGTGAGATGATGGTAGAGACAAAAACAAGATCGTTTTTTTGATTTTAGGGACTAAAAGCGGTGAAAATAAAATTTAGGGACCAAAGTGGGAATTGCTTGAAAATATAGGAACGAAAATGTGGTTTTCACCTAAAAAATAAAAGATAAAAAATAAAAAGTAAATAATATCAGTGTACATTTACATGATTATTGTAACAAATTTGTAAATTTACATAATTATACACTAATTGACATGGTCATTTTTAGACAAAATTTTACACATTTTATTATTATACATCCATTGATATGAGCTGAAAAAATAACACCCTAGACGGTAAATTTACTTATATGCCCTGTAGCTGTGTCATTATCATCATTAGAAAAAAAAAATTACTTATATGCTCCGTAGTTGTGTCATCAATCATCATCATCATTATAAAAAAAAAAAAAATACTTATATGCTCAGTAGTTGTGTCATCATCATCATTAGAAAAAAAAATTTACTTATATGCTACATGGTTGTATCATCATCATCATTAGAAAAGTGACAAAATTAAGTATTTTATAACATCTGGGGAAGGCATATTATTTATCAATCCCTTCTGGATATAGTTTCCTATACATAGGTCACATGGTCCCACAAAATTTAGGACCATGCATTTGCTGTACCACATCAATAATCAATTAGCTAGTCCCATGGCTACTTAGGAACTATTGGTACCATTTTGAAATTGAGGAAATTGTTGCCCATTTGATCTTGCGTGTGTCCAAAGGGCAAATCCATCACTGTTGGATAAAAATCATACCTATTTTGATTGTGATCGTAAGGTGGTCTTAATTCAAAACTTTTTTGATTGGTGCGGAAACAAATTAGGTTCAAGATCATTTTACCATACACTTACGAAAACTTGTGGCCCATACACTATTCCTTCAAAATGGTGGAAACTATGTCTATATATCCTCGGTCACCTGCCTCTTATTGAGGCATAACTGGTGGTTTGCCATAGATTGTGTTTGTCTTTCAACAAAACTATTCCATGCTCCTTCCTGACTGAGGAAGAATAATGTTAGAGATACAAATTTTTTTACATAACCTTTTACAAATTACTGATATAATGAGTGATTATTGGTAAATGAAAAAATGATGTTAATGATGGATCTAGATAAAATTAATAAAAAGTTAGTTACATTAATAGTTTCCAAAAATATCGTAAAATAGTTTATAGCTGTAGCATTACTCTTGAACCCCTAATCTTGATACTTTGGAGAAATGTTGTGTTTCTAAATTTATTGGTAATCATTTGATGTATTTCCACACTAATATGGATTTTTTTTTTAGTCACTACCCGTGAATGATCCCAAATCATTCTTAAATACATACAATTTGTGCTGACGTGACATTTTCTTTTATTTTTACGCATAAAACAAGCCCAATAACTGTCATGCCTTCTCTCTAATATCATGCAGATGAGTTTTGGGCATATTTCATTCTATAATTATAATTCATATATTTCATTTTATTTTTATTTCGCTTTTTTTGTTTCACCCAATTTGTTCAATGGGCTTTTTAATATCTATGCTAGCCCAGGCTTTTGGAGCCCAGAGCCAGAACAATTTCAGCATCTTGCAGTAAAATGATGGAAAAAAAAAATGGTCACATGCATAAGGGAAATAGCTATAGACGAGTACTAAAATACACCTTGATAGTTTTATTAATAGGAATAAAAATAGAAACCCCCTTGACAAAACTTCATGTAGTATTTTTTTTACTAGTACATTGAGTTGATCCCCAAATTCTATGATACAACATTGAAGCCATTGCTATGTTTATGATAGGAGGAGAGGTTCCTTTCTTATTTACAATAACATGACCCCTACACATTACAATCCGAAACTACATACATTTACCTTAAACAACAAAAGATTGTTATGGGGCGTTATTATGTTGCTTCAAATTCTGAAGTGAAAATTGACATGCGTCGATTGCAGCATCTATAGACAAGAAGATGTTTTTCTTTCCAAGGGTGTCTACGAATTTTGATGTTATCATCTTCTCCATGACTGTAGTCCTCGGGTTTATTATTGCCATCTGGGAAACATGAAATAAGCATCCAATTTAGACTATAGTTCCTCTGTTTTTTTTTTTTTTTTGGGGGCGGGGGGGTGTTTGTTATTTCATAATAATCTTTTTACCTTAACATCATTTGCTTGCAACGTTCTATGTACTTCAATTAAGGTCTCGATGCCGGTCATGTCGATGGAAGTCACTCCTATAGAAACAGATGAATTTTTTTTAATCAAGATTGATTGAATAATGGATATATGATTGTTTTCTTCTTCTTCTTCTTCTTCTTTTTTTTTTTTTTTAAGTTCTTTCTAACTCAAAATTATATTGAGAACCTAAAAAAATCACCCTTACCAGTCAAATCTAGAAACACATTCTCAAGGATATCTCCCTTAGACACGGTATTAGCCTGCTCCTCCCGAATCCACCTTAAAATCCTATTCAAAGTACAAGTAAAACTGTTATGATATTAACTACAATATAGCCTTTTTATTTCCCTTCTTTTTCTATTACTTTAGGGACTAATATAGAATTTAAAATATTATACAATTACCTTTCTCTGATATAGGTGCAGTTGGCAAAGTAAATAGGGGAACCGAGCTGTAGAACAAGGATGCCCGGTACATTTGTTGAACCTGGATACTGTTCAAAGTCACGGTACAAGATTGAGTCTGGTACTTTTCCAAGCTTGCAAGTAGCAGGCCTTGCCACATATAGGAGTGCTCTGATTATACCAAGTCCAACCTGAATAGAAAATTCATACATGAAGTCAAGTAAGAATTATTTAAAAAATAATTGATTAAATTATACTTTTATTTTTATTCTGGTTTCTGGTGTTTAAATTTTTTTTATTTTCATCTATCATTATTTATAAATATGATCATTCTATACATCTCCCATGAATGATGTGGTTATTACGATTAGGTATTAATTAAATTAACTTGATTTTGACAACCGTCGGATTAAATTGACATAATTAATAGTTGGAGAATAAAATTAAACAATGTGAAATAAAATTAATAATTTAACCAAAATAATAAAAAAATTACCGAAAGCATGAGGCCCACATCCATGCTTACAAAAGAAACACCTAAGAAGGCAGCCATGCAAATGACAAAATCAAACTTGTCCACTTTGAGGAGGTGATAAGCTTCTTCGTACTTGATGAGGCCAAACATAGCCGACATGATGATGGCAGATAAAGCAACGAGAGGGGTATAACTAAAGAGAGGAGCCAAGAACAGTAGCGTGAGCCCCATGAAAATTGCCATTACTATATTTGACATGGCAGTCCTACATCCAGCATTGAAATTGACAGCAGTTTTTGAAAATGGTCCTGCATATATAATATAAATATAAAAAAATATATATATATATATATATACAAAATAAATACCATTTATTTATAAAATTGCTGTATAAAATTTCAACATATTTGAAAAAAAAAAAATGATTGAGTGATTTATACCTGTAGTCAAGTAGCATGAAGTGAAAGATCCAACAATGTTCATGAAACCAAAAGCTATCATCTCCTTGTTCCCATCAATTTGTTCATTTTTCATTATGGCAAAGCTCCTTCCAATTGCTATCCCTTCCTGAATGAATTATTTTAGACAATGACTACTTCATTCATATATCTATATGTAATTACAGAAGAAGATTAAAGTACTTACAGCAAGAGCTATGAGGCCTGTTACAATCCCAGCTTTCACCACTGTTGGCAGATATTTAGAATCAAAGTTTAACAAATGAATTGAGGAAGGATTTATTCCTTTCTTCAAATGTCCCACCTAACATATAAAGGACAAAGGAAAAGGTGAAAAATCAAATATATTTAGAAGAAAATTATTATTATATAAAAATTGTCAATTCTTTAAGCATCATATATATGATTAGGAGTTTAGGACAAAAACCCAAACTGAAAGTGTCATTTTAAAAGAGGCTCTTTTGCGAAGGATTTAAATACAACATGTTAGGGAAGCAGGATTGATATAAAGTGTAATATCTAGAGTATTGCACTTGATGCAATTGCTAAAAAAATAAAATTGGTAAAAAATTATTGTGAAAGGGAGGGGTTTATTTGTACAGTGATCTCAATCCAAGGAAGCTATCTTAATTCAAAAGTTTAAGTAAGTTAGTTTAAATGAACAAAATATTCTATTAATGACCCACCTTAATCATTTAATCAAACTTACTACTCACATGTGATGCTATCATGGGAGCCACCAACACACATGCACACTCCTCTTAACTAACATGTTTAGTTTCTCAAAAAAAAAAAAAAAAACCTAACATATTTAGATTTAGAGCCTTTACTTAAATATGTGTAGAGTTAATATGCTAGCCACTATCTATGTCCGTTCAATCATGATATCATTTATTGGGGGGTTTGAATTTGTGAGAATTGAAACTTAAAACCATAAGGAGTCCTTTTAACAAGGGTTCAATACAATATGTTGGGATACAATTTTAGCCTAAAAACTTAAGTTAGTGAGTTTGAGACTCAAGTTAGTGAGTTTTAGACTCAACGATATATATAATATTAAACGCTCACGTCAAATGGATGACTTATTACTTGAGTTAGTGAATTTTAGATTCAACAATATAATATTAAACGCTCACGTCAAATGGATGACTTATTACTTAACCAACTGTTTTACTCACAATTTTTTTTGAGATAACATATGACAAATTTTTTTTTTTTTTGGTAAATAAAAATAGGGGTTCGCTAGGTTACGCTAGCCCCCCGTGCAGGAGGCTAGAGTTAAAGCCCTTAGGCAACTCGTATGGATGCCCACCAATGAACTCCTGTTAGCAGCGGGACTAATACCTAGGTGGATTAGACGAAGTGTCCGAGCTTTACCAACTGAGCCAAGCCCCCGTTGGCAACATATGACAAATCTAAACATTAAAAAAAATGGTAAAATTTATTGTAAATATATCAATGATTTGTAAACATATGTGTTCTCCTAACCCGATACATTTAATTTTTTAAAAAAAATAATCCAGATTTGCCTCACTGCAAAACTCATTATTGTCATCTAACAAAAGCAAAAACAGCTTAAGAGGAAAATTAATAAAATAATAATAATTATTATAATTCACTTACAATTTGGATTCCATGATCTTCCGCGTGAGCAAAATAAGCAAAGAGACAACCTATAACTACGGTCACCAGTGGAGCCATAGCTGACACCCAAAATAGCTTCGGCTTCTTTTTTGCCTAGAAATTTATGTTTAAACAATATTATGAGAGAGAGAGAGAGAGAGAGAGAGAGAGAGAGAGAGAGAGAGAGAGAGAGAGAGAGAGAGAGAGAGAGAGAGAGAGAGAGAGAGAGAGCTCTTACCACATATCTAGTCAATTGGAGAAAAATAAGGAAAACTATACCAACAACTGCACTTTCCCATCTCCACTGCACAACAGAAGATCAAATGTCATTATCATCGTTTGAGAATCAATGTTTATTTCTTGATTTCGTTTTCTTTTTAAAGAAAAATATTAAAATTATTATTTATACCGGGAGGATTGCTGATGTTTCTTTAAAAACTCTGGTGTAAATAATTTTGAGAATCAATAATTAAATGTTAATAAAAATTAATTTTTTACACCAGTGTAAATAATAATTTTAATAAAAATTATTAAAAAAAAGTTTTTATAGAATTTTTTATAAAAAAAAGTTGAAGTGTATTTTCTAATTAAAATATCTTGATATATAAGAGAGAGTTCAAATATGACTTTTTATGAAATTTTTATCTCAAAAAAAAGTATTTTCTTCTTCAAAAACAGTACCATTTGTTTTATGTGATTGTCATTTTCTGGTGACATTCATGAATCACCATATGATGTGAGTTCATTCGCATAATGGACTCAACCAATTTAATCCCGACCCTCAATCTCAGTTTGGATCAAGGAATTAAAAGCAAACAAAATTTATTTATTTATTATAAGCTGGGGGTTTCTTCCAGAAATTACAAACCTCCTTTTTATTCTTGATGATTGCATGCATCACAGAAATGACGTCGGTTTTGGTGGTGAAATGTGTCAATCCGAAAAACCCCTTTAACTGTTGCAAGCAGATTATTGTAGCAGTCCCTCCCATAAAACCAGTTATCGTGGAATGCGACAAAAAGTCCACCAAAATTCCTAACCTGAACCAAAATCA
Organism: Castanea sativa; assembly: GCF_040712315.1. NCBI lineage: Eukaryota > Viridiplantae > Streptophyta > Magnoliopsida > Fagales > Fagaceae > Castanea > Castanea sativa. Next base: position 74,723,518 of record NC_134013.1, on the reverse strand, counting down.
TCTTACCTTTTATTAACAGCCGCCACACCAGAACTCTAATTATAATCATATTGACTTTTTTTTTATTAACAAAAATAAACAACGACGTATACTAATAATGTTTCTATCTTTTGCGTCAACATAATCAATTTAGATACAACTTCTATCTTTTGCCTTCAACATTATCAATTTAGATACAACTACTTAGTGTGCAGTAGAATAAAATTTTTAATTTTATATAGAATTGTACATTTAATTATGTATCATTTTAGAAAAGTTTTAATACAATTTTTGCTATACCAGGCACAAAAAACATATATCATTTGAAATAAATAATCACGAAATAAAATATTAAATGAAAAAGGATTCTGTTCCGAAAAACAATCCATCACTTTAATTTTCTCTCTATTATTAACTCACCTTAGAAAACCTAAAGCAGTTTGAAAGATTCCGGTGATGAACGTGGCAGTGAAAATCAACTGGAGATACAATGCCGGATTATCTTTTGATGATACCACATCATCAAGGGTTGATGATAAGAGCAATGATGCCGCTGCTACTGTTCCAACTGCAAGATGTTTCGAGCTTCCGAAAACAGCGTATAGAAGAGGTGGAACAAAGCTGGAATCTACAACAAAAAACATAGCCAAATCATTTATAACTTATTACAATTTCATGAGATAAATCTTTATATATTATATATATCTTGAACGTTGTGTGTGCCAAAAAATTAAACATGGGTCTTACAGAGGCCAATGATTGGAGGAATTTCAGCAAGTTTTGCATAGCTAATTCCTTGAGGGATGGCAAGGCTTGTAATGGTGAGACCAGCCAGGATATCATATCTAAGTAAACGTAAATTGTACTTAGGAAGCCATTCAAGGATTGGGATAAAGTATTGTAGAGCTTTGGTGACACGGCGGGTTGGTTTATCGTCCCTGAATTGCCAGAAGGGATCGTCAGGGAAGAAAGTTTCTTTCAGATCCGATTTCAACGTGGTGGCAAAGTCTCTTGGGGGAGCAAAGTTTACCTGGGGTTCAGAATTGATGGAATTATCCATACCACCACAAAAGTAAGAGAGTGGGCGGGAAAGTAGAGAATGTAGGGGGGCTTAATTAGTGTAAATAAAATGTGGAGTTTGCATACATATTTATAGGCACAAATTAATGGAGAGTGATACACGGGTGACAAAGCCTGGATAAGGAGGAGTTTGACGTGCTTGAGTGACGCAGATAAAATTTTGTGCTTTGGTTTGACTTACACAATTTTACAAACTTTTTTTTCAAAGATAACAGTATAACACACTTACTAAAAGAGAAATGGTATGTCGACAATATTTTTACTATAAATTTTAAGTGACAGATTGTTATTGGTTGTTATTGTTGGGGCAAAAAAATAATTTTAGTGTTAGGTTCAAATTTAAACCAATAACAACTAATCACTATGATTTGTTGTAAAAATATTGTAAAAATATTATGAATGTAGCATCTTTTTTTATTGAAATTGTAAATTGTGAGTGATAAATAATCACTTTCATTTAAATCTACTATTAATACTACTTTTGATTTTTGTTACTCAACCTACAAAAGTTGTGGAAAAAACCATAGTTGAGGTAAGCTTTTGCCAAGTCATGCAATATTCCTTGAGAAGGAAAGGAAAATCTCTTATGTTAAATGTATTAATTAATTGCCATGCACTCGTGTTAATATTATATTATTCCATTTATTATATTAATTATTTATATATGATGCACTAATTATTTATATAACATAAATTTATTTATTTTTTTCTATAAAATTTATATAAGAAAAATACTTATTTGAAATGCTAATTATAAATAATAAAAAAAACAAAAATCATTGACTTGGAATATGACACTCTTCCAACCGTGTAATAGCCTAAGTTCGTGCTACGTAACTTTTTTTTTTTAGAATATTAAGGGGCTGTTTGGATTTAGTGTTTTCCATCACCCATCATTCTGTCTTCATCACCCATAATTCAAAACTGGTGGGTCCCACGGCTATTTGGTTTGTTTGGATTTGTTTTCAATTTTTGTTTCTATCATTCAATTCTCTGATTTTTTAGTGATGAGTTATGAAAATTGAAAATAACTTTTAGGCGCTTTTTAAGTTATGGAAACAGAATTATGATGATATTTTGGTAAACACACATATTTGAGGGACCCACCGTCAAGAGTAGTCAAATCTGGTTTGGTCTTCTTCTTTTTTTCTTCTTCTTTTCTTTCCTTTTCACATTGGGTTTCTGGGTTTGGGTTTGGTTTTTTTTTTTTCCATTCCTTTTCACTGGGTTCGGTGAGTTTGGGTATTAGGGATTGAAGGAAAAAAGAAAGAAAAAAAAGAAGAAGTCAAAGCTACACCAAGTCAATCCATGGGTCCCATAAAAAGTAAAATTTTTTGAGTTATCAAAATTAGAAATAGGTGCCAAACATGCCACCTTAGGAAGTTGTGGTGTTTTCAGTGATAAGTGATGAGTGATAGAGTGATGAGTGATGAAAATTGAGTGAGGAGTGATGAGTGATGGTTTTTTAAAGACCAAACAGTCCGTAAGTATTTTTAACACACACACGAGGAGATGAGAGAAGGTTTTAAAGAAATTGATAGTGATATATATATATATATATATATCAAAAATTGTTTAACTCGTGTTACGTAACTAAACAGAGTAAATGTATTTATTTTTTTTCATGTATTAATCATTTATAGTTGATGAACTAAATATTTATATAAAAAAATTTATTATTATTTTTCTAAGATTTATATTAAAAAAATTGTTTCTTGCTCAAATTGAGTTGCTTTGACAACAATTGAAATAAAGTCCAGCAAAAGGTAAAAGAAAACTTAATAACACGCTGCATAGATTAAAAAAATATATATATTCTTAAATTAGTGAAAATAATTTTATCAATTTATTCAAGCAATTGTTTCATCATATTTTAAATGATATTATTTTAATAATCCGCGCTTCCTTTTTTTATGGTATACAATATAATTTAATTGATTCCCAAATATTATAAAACATAATAATATTATAGGCATTGGATCTAAGATAAGGTTGTGCAAAATGTTTAAAATATACCGCACATCTTGTAAGATATCGATTAGTTATTATTAACTGTAATTATAAAAGTTTCTCCAAAAAAAAAAAAAAAACTGTAATTGTAAAATGTTCAGCAGAAATGAAAAGTCCAATATATTAAAAACGCTTCACAGATCCAATACCATTCTCTAAACGTTCAATATGGCTGAAAAAGATAGCAAGCAAATATGTATCTCAAGATCACAAGAAAGTACAAAAATGGTACTGAATTTAAAAACAAAAAATTGCTTAGATAATCGATTGTACTTTGTGCTTGTGACTTTTTCACTCTTCTAAAGATGCTAGAATATGCAATAAAGAAAAAAAAAATTAAGAATAACACGCAATTAAGAATAGCAATAATTGTATGCTTTTCTACCCAAAAAAAAAATTTATGCTTAAAATAATTAAACCTAGCAAGTAATGAGTTCATATTCGTAATTAAATTCTAGCAATTTATGCTTTTCCGCTTTTGTAAAAATAATAACAATTACACACATATATGAGTTCAAATTATACCTAATTTAAGAGTTATAATTTACAACTTTTTAAATTATAAAATTTTAAAATATGCAATAGTTTCTCATATATATATATATATTAAAATCTAATTAGAATTTAACTTTTCAATTTTTGCACCAAATAATTTACTTACCACAAAAAATAAAAAAATAAAATAGGACACGTGGCAAAAAATTGAACTACAATTGAAATCCAATTTAGAATCTAATTAGATTTAGATTCTTCAATTTTTATACCTAATAATTCACTTAGCGCAAAAATTTAAAAATTAGATGAGACACATGACACCAAATTTGACTCAAATTTAGAATTTAATTCGATTTTCTCTCAGTTTTGGCTTTAATTATATATATAGATTTATACTTCTCTGCCTTCTAACCATTTAAGTTCTTGTAGGGTGGGAGGGACAATGCCAAGGTTCAAATTTTCAAGGAAAAATTTCACACACATATACAGTTAAATTAGGTTAAAGTATAATTAATTTCTCTATAAATATATATATATATATATATATATATATATATATATATAATTGAAGTTAATTCTCCAAATATTATAACATATATTTATATTTATAGGATGTAAAATAATTTTGCCAAATTTTTTAATACGTAGCACACATCCTATGAGATCCACTCGTTATTATTAACAATAATGGTAAAACAACATGTTTAAGAGAAATGAAAAGTCCAATATATTAAAAAAATTTCACAGCTTCACTACTCTCAAAATGTTCATATATAACCACAGTGTACCCTTGGTGTAGTGGTCATTCTACAAGTATAAATGCTTGTAGGGTGTGGGGGGCAAAGACCGGTGTTTAAGTCTTTAGGAGAGAGTTTTACACACATATACACTTAGATTAGACTAGAGTAGATATTCTATCTTGTATAAAAAAAAAAAATTCATATATATGATTCAAAAAGATGGCAAGCCAATATGTATCTCAAGAGCTCACAAGAATGAATTAATCAAAGTGAAAATTGAATTTTTTTTTTAAATTTTAAATGGCTTACATAATCGGTTTTTTTAGAGAGTTTCAACCTATAGTGTCCGTTCTTGATAATAGCTCATTATCGTCAGACCAAGACACCAATCAATTTTTGGTGTAGGTGGGGATTGAACCCCAGGTCTCTTATACAACCATCAGAGAATTTACCAGTTGAGCTAACTGGAACCTACAGCTTATAATCAAATGTTGGACTACATCATAAATATTCATCCAAATGAGTTATTAAGTACAAAAACCAAAGAGTTTAGAATAAAAGAATCCTAAAAAAAAAAGTGCTTCACAATAATTTTTTTTTTATAAAAAGCATGGACATTTTACATTTTATGCTTAATAATATCCTTACAAATTTTTTTAAAAAGTTAGAAAAATATAAAAATGACTATCAATATTATTTAAATTATATATATATGAATTATATTATACATCTTATTATATATATTTAAGTGTATCCACGCATATGCATGGGGTTACAAGCTAGTTATTTTAAATAGAGAATCTTAATTGTGAGATTGACTTTTTCTATTCAAGTGAAATGGAGAGAGACTTATTTAGTGTAGAATCAGAATCTAAATTATTATAAATTATAAATAAATTTGAATTTATTTATGATACATTAATATCTTTGGATGAAAGAAAAATTCTATTTTCTTACTTTAAAAAAAAAGTAAGAATAAATTTAAATTTATTTAAGATAATACTCTTGAGAATTTTAAATAAGCATTGTAGTATAAACGTATTATATGTATCTGCGAGCAAGAATTAATCCCATAAGTTTATTTTTTTAAAGCACCCATTTAATGACAGTTACAATGATCACAGTTTCCCAAATTAGAGTGCAAGATAAAAATAAAAGGACAAAATTTAACTACAACCTTACTCAATAAAATAAATATTACTAGATATTTTGAAAATCTAACTGTTGAATTGCATGTTCTTTACACTCTTAATACACATGTCAAATTTTGTGTCAATAAGATTTTATATATTATATGATCTATAAGCTTATATTTTATGCATAAATTTTAAATTACAAAAAATTTCTATTTAAACAATTTATTGATAACATAACTATGGAACTTTAATTTTTTAGAAATTTTACAAATATGGAGAATATATAAGAAGAAAATGTCATCCAATGGTAGATTTGTCAAAATTTACATTCAATAAAAAAGATACTGTGTAAGGTTGTAGCATAAGAGTATAAAAAATGTGCAATTGAACGGTTAGATTTTTAAAATATGTAGTAATATTTATTTTATTGAGTAAAGTTGTACTGTTAACATTTGGCTACAACGTTGTAGCCAAATGCTACAATTAATTTTATCGTTAAACTTTGTCCAAATAAAAAAAATACAAAAATATAGTACAAAATAAATTCTAATTAAATTTTACTAACTTGTACCTTAAGGACATACAATAATATATCAGTTTTTAAAAAACTGATATACAATAATATATCAGTGTTATAAAAGATTAAAAAAATTTACAACTTTTTCAATTTTCTATATTAATTTATCATGGTCAAGTTGTACCATGTTTAACTCCCCCAATCACAGTCTATAAGTGAACAGTAATAATTATATATAAAATAAACAACAAGGCTTAACTGGGAAAAGGATCTTCTAGATAAAAAACTGGTGGGGCAAGGAAAAAACATACTTTATTTTTTGGTTTACGCGCTGTGAATTAAACAACCCATCTAACAAGATGACAAGAACAGAAGTCCAAGAAAGAAGATTGATTAATCCTTTTGCAAAATGATACGTATAACCTTAATCTCATTTAAATATGGTTACGGGGTTCTCTCAAGTCCCAATCAATAAAAATAAAATAAGCTATTTCTTATTTAGTGATAATTCCAAGGAGTTCATAGAATTATTGAAATCCAAAATCATTTGATTATACCTGTTGTTCATATTCCAAGGAGTTCATATTCTCCTCCGATTGTTCTGAAAATTTTCTTGGTAGTGGGCTGAACCGCTGAACCAAGTAAATACCTGTTTATAATAAAAATTGTTCTATGTGTAGTGACACAAAACTACAAAAGACGAAGATTAAAAAAAAAAATGTAAAACCACTATTGTCTTATATGTTAAGTAACCGTGTTGATTTGTTTAGGTCATATGACCAGTCGGTATTTTTGCCCTCTTCTGTGAGATTATGATCCGAGAATCAAATACTCCACTTGCCCTTAGGGGGAAAAAAGAACAAACAAAAAAACTTTTGTTGACTTAAACAACTTATTGAGAGGGACGGGAGTGAATCAGGTAGAATTTCACATCCTTCTTTTGTCTTCATCAATTGCGAACTACGTCAATCAACTGGTCATTATAGTTATCAAAATATGATGTTACTGCCTAAGCCACAAGCAAGTAGCTTCATATTTTGATCAGAAAATAGTTTATAGCTTCAGAAAAGAACACAATACTCACTATTTAAGGATACATCTAGATTTTGTAGTGGGTGCCATCACATTGCTTGTAAAATAGGAAGTCTTTGAGAGATACCCTATGATTTGTACAGGATGTTTCAATTTTTTTTTTTTTTGGTGTGAAAGTATATCCATTATTCTGCTGCCGGAAAGAGACTAACTAGGCAATTTGCAAGGTTATGAATCTTTTGAGGACCAAGTTCTCTTTGATTCCACATGTGTCACAAATGCGCCACTTGATTGGCCAATGCCACGGGTGACCTAGCAATGTGGATTGTTTGATCCCATAGTTCGTTCAAGTCGACCTTTAGGACAACCACGATTTCAATGAAAACACACTCATGGAAACTTCGAGGCTTCAGGCGTGAGATATCCGCCCACCAAACCACACTCCCAAATCATGGGTGTTGACCTCGAGAATCTTGCTACCACTAACTCCATGCCTTCCATCACACTCATATTAAGGAAAGAAGTGAAGATCTTGTTGGATATATATGCATGGGTGAAGTCTCACATTGAATATAACGCGCTGTTTGTTTCAATAATGATATTTTCTAGAAAATGAGTCATTTTCTAAGAAGTATTTTCTATAAAACTATCTTATTTTTCAATGTTTGGTAGCAACTTTAAATGAGTTGAAAAACAAACTCTTAAATTCCCTTATTTAGTTTGCTGTGAGATAGAGTTGTTTTCCAAAAAAAATTTAATGGAAAACAATCTCTAAAAATAAGCCATACTTTTTATGTTGACCAAAGATAGTTTTCTTTTGACTCATCTTTTTTTATGCTACCAAATACTGGAAAACAAGAAAAACTATCTTTACACAAGGTTTTTCACTGAAACAAACGGAGCGTAAATGATAAGAAGGAGTAGTTAATATTTTATAGTTGAACCCAAACTTATAGGCTTAAGCCTTTTTGGTCAAATTGTGTCCTTATATGTTATATTAATTACTCAATTAGAGTCTTCCCAAGGTGTTCTCTCCCTAACAAATGTTACAAGAGGTTATGGTGGCGTGGCAAGGTATGGGAGTGGGGACATGGTGCATGTACTTGGAGCCCTCACAATTATGGTTCGCATAGGGTAAGCTCATAAATCCCACATAGACAGTCTTGAAAAACAAAAATCTCAACAAATGAATATTGTCAATAGTGCTAAATTATGGTGTGGTGCTAGGTTCCCATGGACATTAAAGCTTGGTCTAAGTTCCATGGATGAGCATGCGGGATTGATACCTAGTTCCCATGAATAGCGAACGAGGGTTCCATGGATGACATGTTAGTTAAAAAAAAAAACTCATAGGCAAGGGGGAACTAATAGGACTTTGTCAATCCACAAAAAGGTAGAATCTCACACGTGATGGAGAGATTATTGGGTATATACATGCAAGTAAAGTCCCACATTGGATAAGAATGACAAGAGTAAGTGGTTAATGTTGGATTTATTGGTGATGGGTACAACCATATCGCAAAAATAAAGTACAATGTACAATAAATGTGACACAGCGATATGATTAAAATGGGGAAAACCTTGACATAAAAAACTCCATCGAGTGATATATAGGCCATCCCACTCTTTGAAGAATCTACTAACAAAGATTGATGTTACAAATTACAAGTACAAAGGATATACCCAATCTTGAAGTACCTACTTAAACTAAAACCTATGATCTACTTGAACTCAGCTCCAAATCAGTTGGACAACTACTCTTTTTAGAGACCTCCTTCAATGTCCATGGATCTCCAATCTACGTGACTTCACCACAACAACTACTAATTGTACTACATTAACTTTGTAGTAGCTTCACTTGAAACACTTCAATGATCTTCAATATGGTGCCAAAGACGATGCTTGGTATATAACCCTTGGTGCACAAAAGTTCTACCAAAATCTCCTCCTCTTTTTGAACTCAAAGGTTTAACAGGCGGAGGCTAGGATTCTCCTTCTAGAAGTCTTAGGATTTCTGCCTTTACAACCTTATTTAAAGTGGGCTTTGATGGACCTTTTTGTAGCTATATATTGGGTTAAAGATTGACCTAAATAAATTAAGCAATTATCCAAGTTGATTAACTAGTCCAAATTACATGCAGGTTTAATTAATGTACAATCAAACCACCAAACTAAATAAAGTGTAACAGAAAATAAGTTTCACGTGACAATTTGATTATGATGAGGAAAATCCTTACAGGAAAAATCTTATTGGGTGAGTTTCCAGTCGCCATTCTCGAAGAATATACTAACAAGAATAGAGTTAACAAGTGCAAAGAATTTTACCCTATCATGAAGTACCTACCTACAGTAGAACCTATTGATTTGTAAGTAAGCTTAGCTCCAATTCCCCAATTAGACTACTTCTTGCAAAAGACTTATTCTTTGCACAATCCTACAATTCGTGACTAACAATACAACATCTGTTTGTTTGATTTAGCTTTTTGCAATATTCTTCAAATCACGCTTTGATGAACTAGTAGCAGCTTGGCATAAAACCCTAGGCACATAGAATGTCATAACAATTCCAAGTACGAGTGAGTCTCTTTGTGTATATGATGATGGCCATAATTATAGCCGACTTAAATAATTCAAAATAACACTGTTGTTGTGAATCTCGATCAGTTGGCTGGTGCCAAGTTTATGTGGGGATCAATTGATCGAGTGCAATTGAGACTAGAGCCTAGGTAGTAGATTTAGCCATTTTTTAACAGTCTCTTGTGTTTTCAAACATAATCTTCAAATATACTCCTACACTCTAACAACTTACAACTCAAAATATAGTCGAACAAAGTTTTGGATACGGGTTGCCAACACTTGATAATTTTGGACCAATAGTTAATATAACATAGTTGGTCTTAAACTCATAAACTTAAGCTTTTTAGGTCAAGTGGTGTTCCTATATGTTTTATTAATTACTCAATTGTAGTAACTTTAAGGTCACTATAAGGTGTTTTCTCCCCAATATGATTTGGTTTGGGTCGAACCTCTTGAATAATAAAAAAGTATATAGGAATATTATGAATGTGAATATACATCTTATAAATTTTTAACATTCAATAAATTTATTGTAAGTGCACAATTGCACCTGGTCCCATGAACAGTTACGGGCTCAGGCCCAATGAGCCTTAAACAATATGATTTGTAGAGTGTGGGCTTGAAACCCAGGTTAGAAGTGTTTGAGGATTAAATGACAAGCCAAAGATTGTAAACACTTAAAAACAACAAGGAATACTGTAAATCAACCTGCTCGGACGTAAGCCGAGAACAGTTCTTATATTATCTCTTTCTCTTTTTTCTTTTTCTTTTTTTGATTACAAAGAAGGGATCCCCCCATTTCTGTTCTAGGTTGCTCCTTAAATACTCTTCTTTTTGATACTTTGTACACGTGTTGCCCCAACTCCCCCTTAACCTAGATATTTCTTTTCTCAGTGCCTTTGAATAGTAACTAGAAGTTTCCCTTCCACTGTTCAGGTGTCACTTCCCCATTAATGCGGCCAGGGTGGTAGGTGCAGGGTCTTTAATGTGGAGGTGGCAGCCTTTATCTTTGGTATTTCCTTAACATCGGTGCTTCTAGGACATTCAAGGGTTTCCCCCCTTTAACCATCGGTCTTGACCGTGTCATTCCCTAACCTTTATCATGAAGTCCCAGGTTCTCCGGTATCCGTCCGAAGAGAAATTCACCCACGGCTGGATCCTCGGATCCTCGGTGTATGGGCCGACCCGTAGTACTAACAAGTTCTAAACCCAAGAGCAGGTCGGCCTTCCCTAGCATGGCCCAAAGGCCCACATCTCCATCAGGGTCTTTTTACTCCCCACATTTATAACATACATTTTAAAGACAAATAACAATAGAAATAAATCTACAAAAATATTATATGTTTAATGTATTGTTCATTTTACAGCCATATATTATATTCACTGTATTGGACTCAAAGAAAATATTATATGTTCACTCTAAATAACAACAATAAAAGTATCAAAGAAACTAATAGAATTCTTGTGCGATGCACAAGTTAATTAGAAATTATAAAATAAATACAACATTTAATTAATATTATCAAAATCATTTAAATAATTAGTGAGTCACTTATATAAAGTAGTTATCTTAATAATCAATTAGTCAAATGAATGTTTTAGTGATAAACTAAACAATCTTAATAATTGTGTCAAAAAAAAAATCTTAATAATTAATGAGAATGTTAACCACTTGTCATAAAGTGAAGATAGCCACTTGGAAAAAACTCTACAACCCAGCCTTTATTATATAGTTCTAGTAGCATGCTCATGCGATGCAAAAGTTAATTATAAATTCTTCAAAAAATACTATAAAAACTTTAGTGAGACATTTGAAACTTTATTGAAGTTTTATCTAATTAAGTAATCGAAATGTAAACATTTATTGAGCTACTTGACGTAAGGATGGTATGTGTAGGTGCACAATTTGTACCCGGACCCAACCGAGTGATGGGTTCAGGCTTAAAAAGCCTTATACAATGAAATTTGTAAAGCGTGAGCTTGAAATCTAGGTTTTATAAATATTAGACAACAGATAGATGGACTAGATCGCCACTACCTACGCAATCAATCGATGAAAATAACAAAAATTCTCCTCGGACGTAAGCCGAGGATCACTTGTATTACCTTTCTTTCTTTAGACAAAAGATTAAAACTAAAGATAATGTGTACAGTGCTTTCTCTATCTCTCCCTCTCTTTTTTCTTCTCCCATCCCCCCTTTTTCTCATGCCTCTTTCTTCTCTTATATCCATTTTCTTCTCCCTTTCATCTTCCAAGTGTAGCACAGATCATCTAGTTAGATACTTGTCCCATCCACCATCTTCTTGAAGTCTTCAAACAATAGCTGGAAGGCTGAACATTACTGTTCAGAGGTCATTTCCCCATTAATGTGGCCAGAGAGGTAGGTGCAGGGTCTTTAATGCGGTGGTAGCAACATTTTCCCTTGATATGTCTCATACGTTCTTCGTTTCTATAACTATGTGGAACACATCATTACCCAACAGACCTTCCAGAATTCTCTCTCCAAACACCATGACGCGTCCTATGATCGTCACTTGACTTAGCTGAGGAGATGCCTCTCCTCGGACAACCTCATCAACTTTTCTAGCAAGAGCTAGCTTGTGGGCCTCAAAGGCTCTGCTCGGACAGGCTCACACCACTAAATCAGGCCCAAAGCCCAAATGCGTGTTCTGACCATTTTACCCCCACAGTATGTAATGTGTAAATTGATTATATTAAAATACAAATTTATGATAGATGATCAAAATAATTGAAATAAATTAAATTTTAAATTTTATTTTAAAATTCTTGAAAATTTTTGAAATATAATTTTTAACTAGAATAAAACTTTAAATTCCTCAAAACATAGCTAATTGAGTTTCACCTAAACTAAACTATAGTTGTAATAGAATTTTAAAATTCCTTGAAACTTACGTAATACCTAAACTAAACTATGATAATTAATAAGAATTTAACCATTTATTGTAGAAAGAAGATAGTCACTATGCATAGTCACAATCAAGATGGCCGATATCGTACCGGTATGTATATCGGTATTGAAAGGCCAATGTTTCGTACCAGCTATACCGATCGATTTCTGGCATTATCGGCCGGTACTAGGCGTACTGGCCGATACAGAAAAAAGCTTTTTTTTTTTTAGTTTTGTAATTTTTAAATTTTTGTAAGGGCAGAATGGTAACTTATTTGCATTAACTTTAATAGGCCAAAAATGTATTGACCTCTTGTGATGGATTAATTGATTAATTAGCCAAGTTTAATTAACATACAAACGCGTGGTAGCATAAATAAATCACCAATAAACTAAATGCAGCGGAAAATAAATTTGACACGGTGATTTGTTTACGAATGGAAAAAACCTCCAAGGCAAAAACCCCACCAGGTGATTTTAAGGTCACCACTCCAAAGAATCCACTATTATCAAAACAAGCGGTTACAAGTAAAGGAATCTCAGTACTTTATACCAACCTACAGTTGAACCCTTACCCTAATACCCAATTGGACTTGTTCTATAGTGACAATCTCTCCTTTTGATGTACGGCTCCCAGTACATGACTAATTGATTGCACAGATCCCAATATGCAACTTCAATCACCAACTTGAGGAAGATGTTGGCTACAAAGTTCTTCTTCTCTTCAACAGATGAAGATCGTGAAGTTGCTTGGTCACAAAACCATACGGTGTACAAACGCAGCAGCTTCTTCAAGAACTAGGGCAAACTTAGGTTTCCGGTTACACTTGTGGAATTATGCTGTTGTGCAATTGTGCTCTCAGCTGTGTAACCAGATACAGCCCTTAAAATAATCCTTATATATGTTTAGGGTTGTGAGAAAAGAAAGCTCAAACACATAATCACGGATTGGAGTCAAAACAGATCTGAAATTCTGTTTTTCATAAATCTCGATAGATGCCTATTTGTCGAGCTACTGTCAAGCCACGAGCTTCAACAACTCTACAAGTCTCGATAGATGCTAGCTGTCGAGTTTTAATGAACAACACTTTCTTAGCTTGAATCTTGGACAAACTTGTATGACTTTAATACTTGGATTTGAACTCTTGTTTCTTAAAGTATTAAACACATCTTAAATCTACCCAATTACAAGTAAAGTGTGTTTTATCAAAGGATTAGCCAATTACATAAAATGTTGACATATGTTCCTAACATCCAATCACATATGTCCTAACAAACTTATTAGTATTATTTGTTTTCTTAGTATGTAATGAACAATTAAGCTTTCTATTTTATAAATTATGCTTTTTTTTTCTTTTAATTGATAATAAAGTCTAAAATTATGAATAATTTGTTTCGAATTGAGGTAATGTTTAATGGTAAACTTTTATATTTATTATAACACACACACACAAACACACACACACACACACACACACACACATTTATAAATATAAAAAAAAAAAATGGTAGACCCGAAACGGTACACTGGTATTGACCGGTACCGAAATATATCGTTTCACTAATCAAACCGGTACAGCCTCCGGTATGAGATTGACTCCCTTGTCAATGAAGCAGATATCATACTGTATCGACCATACCGGCTGGTAAATACCATACCAGCCAATGCACCGGTACAAGTACCCTTCTATTTCGTACCGGAAAATATACCGGCTGTATTGGACGTGTATCGGCGAAATCCAACCATACCAAACGCATACCAGCCGTATTGGGCTGAAACACTCCAAGCCAACTTTTTTTTTTTTTTTTGTAATTTTGACAAATTTTCAAGGGCAATATGGTAATTGTGCTAAACCTAATTCTAACCCTAAGTCCTAGCTGCACAGCCCTCTTTCTTTCTTTCTCTCACGCTCTCTCGTAGCTGCTCTATGCCTCTCATCTCTCGGCTTCTTTGTCTCTCACTCTGCTCTGTCTCGGCTTCTTACTCTACTATGTATCGGCTTCTCATTCTCTGTCTCGGGTCTCGGCTTCTCACTCTCAGGTAAAATTTTGCCTTAATCAAATTTGAAAATTGTTGCCATTGTATGATATAAGTTTTGCATAAGGTTTTAGAAATTGGCATTTTTATATGAGTATCTTGCAATTGTTCCATCATGTCATTCTTTAGAATTTCTTGATGCAAAACATAGGATTTATTTATTTTCTTTTTCAGTTTTGTTGCTTTTTTTTTAGTTTCTATATTTTGAAATTTATTTCTGTGTTTTTTTAAAATTAATTTTGGTTTACTTTCATTTGTTATAAGGGGGGTTGTTTCTTTCCTTGGAGAGACAATTTTACAGGTTCATTACGAAATGCAATTTCAACATTATGTTTATTTAATTTCACTAAAGAAAAATGAGACCAATTTATACTTGTCGTATTTCTATTACTTTTCTCTAATGATGAATTGTCTCGGCAAAGTCGTTCCTTTGTGTTGTAATTCCTATGCTTCTTGGGGCAAAAAAATAGTGGATAATCTTGTAAACATGGTACTAGAGATTTTGTGTGTGTTTTGTGTTGTAATTCCTATGCTTCTTGGGGCAGAAGAATAGTAGATAATCTTGTAAACATGGTTCTAGAGATTTTGTGTGTGCGTGTGCATGTGTGTGTATGTGTAATATATAAAATAGCGATAAATCTGAAATGGTACACCGGTATTGACCAGTACCCTAAATATATCATACCGCTGGCCAAATCGGTACAGCTTCCGGTACGGTATTGACTTCCTTGGTTTGGGTGGCTGAATTGGTGGTGGTTTGGTGTTTGGATGGTTGTGATTGGTGTTTGGGTGGTTGGATATGCTGGGTTTGGGTTGTGATGGTTGTAATTCTTGTTTGTGTGGCTGGATATGCTGAGTTTGGGTTGTGATTGGTGTTTAGGCGGCTGAATGTGTTGGGTTTTTAGGATAGAGAGAGACAGTGGTGGGGTTGGAGTGCTCTAATGATGTAGCCAAATCAAATTTACTCATAAGTAAGATTTTAAGAATTTCATGATAAAGTTATTCTAAACATTTGAGAGGAAATATTTACCCCCCAAAAAGAAAAGAAAAAAAAATTTTAGATGGATCCTAATTGTTATTGTCTAACTAGCTCGTGGATTAAAGTCTTTTTAACATGGTAGTCACAATCTACAGGTTAAGAAGTAAAAAGAAAGCCGTGGGTGCGTGGGTGGGGTAGCGGGCTTTGATTCTCTTATTGATTCTTAGTTTGTTACAGTTAATAATAACAGAGAATATTATATATATACTCCGGATCCGTTTAGAATTTGCTTATTTTGCTAAATTAAAATTTTTTTGTTAAAAGTATTGTAAATAAAGGTAAAAGCTAGCTGAAATAGTATAATGAAACCTATAAATAGTACCAAAAAATGCAGTAAAATCCATAAATAGTAGCAAAAATAAATTAAATAGTAAAATAAATTGACAAAATTAATCTTTGCCAAACCAACACTCCATATGCGTGGTCTTTTCAGAGTTCCCAAGTATATGTTTTGCATAATTAGCATGAAGAAACAGGTAAATCGGTATTATATTTGTTGAAAATAATGTATAACTTATGTCATGAATTTGGATCTTATTGTTAATTGACACGCACATGCACAATTCACACGCATATATAAATATAAACATATAATCCCATTATACCAGCACACGCTGATGTACCCAGTTTATGGTTCTCTTCTCTTTATAAAATCTTAACTATCGTTTATTTCAAAAGAAAAATAAGATTTGGTTTTTAGATTTAATTTTGGTGGCTGTTGTTGACTCGTTGCTACTGCTGTTCTTTCCGTAATCAACGACTTTAAAAGGCATTGTTGGGACATAATTTTTTGGTTAGTTTCGGCAAGAGGGGCCGCGTCAGACCAAGGGTCCAAGATATGTGTATACAATTGAAAATTAATTAATTTGTTTAAGGAAAAATCGGTAATAGACTTTATTTGTTTATAATTACAATTGGGAAGAGAAAAAATGACATTCTTCAAACTAAATGATGCCTTCTTTTTCTCTTATGCAACACTAAGCGACTGTTTGGATTTTGTTGTTTCCATCACTCATTACTCAAAAATGGTAGGACCAATGAAGAGAAAGTCTGTTTGGATTTGTTTTCAAGTTTTGTTTCCATTACTCAATTCTCTATTTTTGGGTAATGAGTTAGCAAAATTGAAACACTCAAACCTCAAAAATGGTGGGACCCATGAAGAGAAAGTCTGTTTGGATTTGTTTTTAAGTTTTGTTTCCATTACTCAATTCTCTATTTTTGGGTAATGAGTTAGCAAAATTGAAAACAACTTTTGAGTGTTTTTGAGTTATAAAAATTGAGTTATGATGGCATTTTGTAAATACACACATATGAGGGACTCACGATCAAAGTATTGTCACCTTCAGGCACTACTTTTCACAACCCCACCAACGGCTCCTTTTAGCACCACAACTCCTTCACAGTTCACAACACAAACTCCAAACCACACGAACACAAAACACATCCAACCTCATACCTCCTCATGCACACCCTTAGCCCAGCCACACCCATTGAGCACCCCCTCAGCCAACCCGCGCCGCCCCGAGCTCAGACCGTTCTTCACGACGCCGCCCCAAGCTCAGGTCATTTTTTAATGTTTCAAGTCTCAGAAAACCCAGATTGGGTGCCAAATAGAAACTAACAAAACCCAGTAAAATTAAACTTAGAAATCTAAACATATCAATTCAGACCCACAACTCCTTCACAGTTCACAACACAAACTCCAAACCACACAAACACAAAGCACATCCAACCTCATACCTCCTCACGCACACCCTCAACCCAGCCACTCCCATCGAGCCCCACCTTAGCCAACCCACATCGCCCAGACCTCAGACCGTTCTTCACGATGCCACCCCAAGCTCAGGCCATTTTTTAATGTTTTAGGTCCCAGAAAACCTAGATTGGGCACCAAACAGAAACTAACAAAACCCAATAAAATTAAACTTAGAAATCTATGCATATCAAGTTAGACCCATTACAAATCTAAACGTTGGAAGAGATCGACTCCGCTAGGTCACAATGGATGAGATTGACGTCGCTACTGTACGTTGGAGGAGATCTTGGAGTCCAAATCTTCTGTCCCACTTTTCCTGCTCCACTCTATACTCAACCAATAAAAACTTGCCACGTGTTTACCTAATTAATTAAATACTATCATTATTGACTTATTAATGCTACCGTTATTAATTAATAGTAGTATTTAATTAATTAGGTGAACACGTGACAAGTTTTTATTGGTGGAGTATAGAGTGGAGCAGGAAAAGTGGGATAGAAGATTTGGACTCGAGATCTTGCAGTGCTGGGTTACAATGGGCACGAGGTGGGCGGCGCTGGGAGACGGTGGAGATCGACACTGAGTGACACTGGGTGACGGTGGATTTCCTTTGCAATATTTGTCGAGGGTTTTGGGAGAATAACGGGTCTGAAGGGGAAAATTAAATGAAATGGCTTTGGTGTTAGTGTGTTAAGCGGGTATACTAATTGTGAGCCTAACATGGTGCTCAAGTAGTGGGTCCCATAAAAAGTAAAAAAAAATTGAGTTATCAGAAGTTGGAAACAAGTGTCAAACATGCCACCTTAGGAAGTTGGGGTATTTTCAGTGATAAGTGATGAGTTATTGAGTGATGAGTGATGATATCTCAATGATGAGTGATGAGTAAGCATTTTTTTTTCCAATCCAAACAGCCCCTAATAAGCGCCCGGAGCAACTCTAATACATGCAAAGTTACATTAACCAAAAAAAAAAAAAAATCATAAATTAGAATAATATCTTCAAGGATCCTCATGACCTTTTCAAAGGATACAAAATGCTTACTTCATTGGAGATGTAGTAGCCAAGCACAATTTTTTTGGGAGAGCACATGGGCGGATCTATGATTTCAAGCTAAGGGGGGCTGAAGTATAAAAAAAACACACACACACACACACACAAATAGACATCCATATAGTATTAACAAACTATCAATCAAGATAAATACACAAAATCATTGTTTCATAATACATTAAAATGCAATCATCTACCAACAACGACAAAAAAAACACAATATTATTGTTTCTTAAGAACATCAGCTATTGCAAAAAAAAAATTCACAAGCCAAATTTACTTTTGCTACTTTAATATAGCATTTGAAATTAATGTCTTGTACAATAGTGTTTTTGGCATTTGGTGTTCTAAATATTTAAATATTTAGAATTTAAAACACCTGATGCTAGTACTCTAATATAGGGCTCATTAGAATTTTTTATTTTAAAGTTTTTTTTTTTTTTAAAGTTTTTGAGTTCAGTAATTGCTAGATGGGCTAGGCTAATTAAAATGGGGTGGTCTAAGTTTTTGAAAATGGAGACGAACCTTTTTTAAGGATGTGGGACAAAAAAACAAAAAGAAGAAGAAGAAGAAGAAGAAGAAGAATAAGGTCTCACCTCCCCTCCCAATGTGAAGCCTCTAGTTTTTACTTCTAATTACGGTTCAAAATCAACCACTCAGTCTTTATTTGTATGCATACATTTTTTTTTTTTTTTTGCTAAATTATTTGTATGCATACATATATTGCTTCATAACTGGTAATAAGTTATAATTGATTTAAATATCTTTTTTTTATACAAAATCTACCACTAAGGAGCATTTATACATATTAATCATAATTTCATTATCACTTCAGCATATAATAAAAAAGAGTATATATACACTTAGAAAATTATTAAATACTTCGGGAGTATTATAAATGCGTACTTTTTCCTCTCACATGAATTGTGTGTCCCACCATAAATTTAATTAGTAAGACTCAAGTTATGTAAGAGGAGAAAGTACGCATTTATGGTATTCTATAAGTAGTCTCTAATTACCCAATACTATTTCTCATCCATTTGTTTTAGTTTCCAAACGTCTTGATTTCTGGCCATGCACATCAATGTACTGGATCAGGATGTGACTTTGATTTCATGGTTTTGGAATGATTTAGACATAGACTCATACTTGTTAGTTGTTGATTAGTTCTCTAATTTTTATAATGATAGACAATGATAATCTTTAATTTTAGTTTTAGGCTTTTTGTTGACGAGTATGCTAAATAATATTTAAGGCACACTAAATAAATGATTTTTAAATTCATTTAAAAAAAGTTTTATTGTATATAAATAATGATAAAGAGTACAAATAATATATATATATATTTATTTATTGGACAAAATTTATTAACATGTGTTATTAGAACATTCGTTAACACCAATTTTTTTATTTATTAACATGTGTTATTAGAACCTTCGTTAACACTTTAAGGTAGATCCCTATGTCAAGATCCATTAATTATAGTTTTTTTAAATCAACTTCCAACTTTTCGTTTTTCTAGATTGTGTTTAAGACTATATTATTGGAGCTCCAAAGTCATTGATGGTGTTTGAGTGGAATATTAGAGAAATGTGTGAAGAGGAAACTCAAATATAATATTTAGTAGTGGATGATATGATGTAAATCTTGTGATTTCTTGAAAAGAAATGATGAGAAATGTTACGTCCACAACATTTTTACAATATTTTCACACAGGTGATTAGTTGTTATTGGTTCAAATTTGAACATAACACGAAGATTACTTTTTTGCTCCAACAATAACCACTAGTAAAGATTGTTATTGGTTGTTATTGTTGGGGCAAAAAAGTAATCTTCGTGCTAGGTTCAAATTTGAACCAATAACAACTAACCACATGTGATTTGTTATAAAAATATTGTGGATATAGCATCTCTTTTTGTTAAAAAGGTAAAAGATTTATTCGTTGGCTTTAATTATTTCAACTAGTAAAGTTTTTAACTCTTAAATAAGAGACTTAGATGCAAATCCTTCCTATACTAAAAAATAATTATTTTAGCTTGATGATGAATAAAAGATCATCATGAAACTATCCAATTTGGTTGCAATTTATTAACTATTACTTTAGGTTCTCTAATTAAATTCAACCATTTAGTTGCATTGATCAGTAGTGCACAAAATGTGTTCTCTCCCTCTAAGTCTAAGGACAATTAAATTCAATTATGTGGTTATTCGTTAGACAATATAATCATATATATTAAAGTTGAAGTATAATCAAAATCCAAATCGAATCCAAAATAACATCTAATTTGTAGTTTAACTTCGCGCTAAATGTCTATATTAGTTTTCTTAATTTTGATGTTAAATGACCCATTTATAATATTAAACATGAAAGTCAAGATGACTATCTCACTCACTGCTACCATCTCATCATTAGTCATCACTATTATTGAATGTTTATGCACATAAACACAAATTACATCCTAGTTAAATTTAACTAAGAAACCCAATATATAACATCCAAGAAATTAGATCTAAAGATGAGGAATTTGCTTGTGCTAAGTGTCCTTTTACAATTGGCTATAATTAATTTGGTGGTTTAATACGAGAGCTTTCTACCCTGTTTGGTTTATGGATTTTAGTTTGTAGAGTCTAGAACTAGGACTGCTACCAACAAAACATGGAATTGACTGATCGCAACTTCGGTTATCATGATATTGAAAAATTAGTATTAAATGAATTAAAAAGGCAGAATCAATAGAAAATGAAATGTAACAAACATGCATGAATTTGGTGCCCACTTCTCAGAAAACAAGGCTAAAGGATGTCGTTTCCGGGAAAGCCTCCAAAAATAAGAGAGTTCAAATTGTACTGTGTCTACATTATCAAATAAACCTCCCTCAGTTAGCCATGAAGAGGAAGAGGGGCATTATATACGTACCGACTTCGAATGTGATAGTGTGCTGTGTGGTGTGCAACAAATCAAAAGATAAATCTACTCAAATTTGAAACGTAACTGGTGTAGTTAATTTGGTGGTTAATCATGCGCCCAACTTTCAATCAATTCAATGGCCATCATCATTGCTTGGTTTGCTTCCTAATCAATTCAAATGTGGATAGAAATTTGAGAAATGAAAATAGAAAACAAAAAAAGACATTTCATTAATACTTGTGGATGACAGACCAGCCTTGTCCAAGTCCAAGAGAGAGGTTGTGGAGAAATCTTGGACTATGGGGATGGTGGATCGACAGGCGAGTAATAATAAAATAAAATAAAAGTTCAAATTAGGATGAAACATTGATGAGATTTCGCTGTAAGACATCTCACTCACTGATTCACAGTGAAGTTCGTAGTTGAAAGACATGTAGAGCCCAAAGTATATTACTAGCCCAAACGTGATTTAGAACGAAACGCGTTGTAATTTTTGTGATGTGTTGTGTGAAATGTGAATGCAAAGAAAAATCTTTTCCTCTATGATCAGGTCGAAGCAAAGTTGTTCATCTGTTGTAAGTTTTTAGTTTTTGACGGTTCAACAGTTACAATAGGGAATAGGGAGTTGTCAATTAGTTAAGTAACAAATTCATAGTTATAACACTTTGTTAATTTAATTTAATTTATTTTTACTTCCATTCCCTATATGACAGATATGATTAATTGTTGCATATTATGAAAAGTTTAACATAGTTGCCAAGAATTTTGTAATTCAATTGACATTTCTTGATATTTTTAATTCCCTTCAACTCAATTATTGAATTATAAAATAAAAAAAAACTTAAAATTTTTTTACACCGTCAGACGACAATAAATGGGATTTCTAAATGGCTTTAAAGAATTATATAAGATAGCTTCTTATAAAAAGAAATAAAGACTTATCATTTAGAATTAGAAATGGCAGTGAAATAGAACATTAATGAATCATGGTGTCCTCGTCCTTGTCTTCATCTTATCCCTTTTTTGGGGTACAAATTCAACAAGTTGAGTAGGATATCTAAAACATTGTGAAAATATCTTATCATCCCTAATAAGATAGTTCCGACACTAATCAAAATGATATGAGAAAAAGAAGAGGGATGGCAAAATAGAAGTTTCTTTGAGAATGTCAACAGAATATATATATATATATATATATATATATATATATATATATATATATATAAAGTTTAAGTTATAAATAAAATATACATATATTATATAAAAAAAATATTAATTATATATGTAAATAATTTAAATTTATATTTACGTATTCCAACTAAGATTTAGCAAGAAAAGCAAGATGTTCGCGTGCTATGTTCTCTTCAAAGTTGAGAAAATCCACAAAAAATTAAACAGGGCAGAATGGGTGCGCAAGAAATCTAGAAAAGCTTTCTTGTACGTATGTTTGTTTCTTAAAAAAATAATAATAATTATTGATCAAATTCATTTGACACATCAGGACAAGGCTCTTGGGTATCAGCTGATTAAAATTCTTTTATTTATTTATTTTAAGAAGAAAGTACTTTTAGCTTTATTAATTCATATCGGAATACAAAAGAGAGAGGAGGACTGGTGGTAGATTCTCTAGCCAACAAAGTAATCATGAACTTGGTTTATTAAAGTCTTTTTGAATCAAAGTGTTAAACATTGATTCTCCAATTCTCTTGTTTTTGATAAGTTAATTCTCCAATTCTCATCCACATACTTTAAATTTTTTATTTTTTATTTTTTTTATCAAGGCCATTTTTTTTCCGACATATTGTTGCTTTAGCTGCATAAATTACTTATAAGAGATGGAAGTCAACCCCAAGGATGATAACAATTCCACCTTAAACTTTAATCATTCATGTTAGTCCGTAAATGGGAATACACGTGGCGTCCATTACCTGTGTTAAATACAGAGATATGCTGATGAATGTGGAAGATCCAGCCATTATTGCCACGATTATTCTACCGACTGTCCAGAAAAGTTGCATTCAAACAGGGCTTACGAAAAAGCTGAAGAAAATGCCCTGCAGTACTGGTGTTATAGAAGGGATTATCTGGGGGAAAATGCAAACACATAAAAAAAGCGAAAAAGAAAATGACATTTGAAGCTAATGGTTGTACTGTTGGTAAAGCGCTAGGGCACTAAAGAATGAACAAAATCATTAATGTTATTTTCACATATTGCCTTCATAAATTATTCACAAATTTAAATACTCTCAGACTTAAATTTGAAATTTAATAATTATGAAGTCAAAGTTTTTGAATATTTAATGAAAATAGATTTGTGAAAAGTAGCTTTAGGAAAGAAAAACACTAAGCAAAAAAAATGAATACATAGGTAGGGGGCAATGTACATACAGGGAATAATGACACCACTTGAGGCGTGGCTTAGTGGTTAGAAAATAACCCTCGAAACTCGTTATATTTGTGAGTTTGAATAATAACAAACTCTATTATTGCACACAGGTACTATTTCTTTTTTTTAAAGAAAAAGAAAGGAATCATCAAGATTCATTCTACTACTACTTTTAAGTTGCTCCAAAACTTGACCTTTGCTTTGTACATCTCTGACCTTTTGTTATTTTATTCTGACCTGGACCTATGGTGGTTTGGAAAGTCCCGGAAGCGTGCCTAACAAATTGCGTACTCTCCTCTCCTGCATTTTGCTAAAATTAAAATTTTTTGCTAAAAATACTATAGATAAAAGTAAAAAATTAATTAAAATAATACAGTAAAACTCATAAATAGTACTAAAGAGTACAGTAAGACCTATAAATAATAGTAAAAATAAGCTGAATAATGAAATAACTTGACAAAAATAATCCATGCCAAACACACACTTAGTTATAACTTTTATATATATATATATATATATTTTTTTTCCCAGACTTTCTAAGAAACGAGGTATGTAAGATGTTGAGCATGCGCTACATCGTTTGTAAAAGTAAAACGTGTTTTTATAACAGCTAATCATTTTTCCCCTGACTGAGGTATATATGCTTGACCTTTTCTAGTGGGATTCTATATATATATATATGGTCAAGAGAATTCATCAACTAATTAAAATCAAATCTATAGTAAAGTAAGGCAATTTTTCAGCTCTTGCTGAGGAGGAATATAAATTCCATAAAGAGAGTAATCCACACCTCACCTTATCTCTTGTGGAAATTCTATATTGATACAACCATTGTGGAAGTCTTCGTTGTGGTTTTCACCTTCAACTTGCAATCAAACTTCAATCCAAACAGGTGTAAGGGAGATACTAATTGTCATTTTATTTCTTTCTTTAATGACCATTTAAATCCAAGGACAAGACAATTATATAGTTGGAAAAGAAAAACACTAAACCTTGTTGCAACTAAGTTGTGGGCTTTAATAAACGGGCCATTTACGTGCACACGGTTACGGTTACAATCTGTTGAAGTAGAGCTTGATGCAAAAATGGTGGTAATTATTTTGATGACTAATTCAGTCGTCAAATTTGGTCTCGTACGTGCAGCTTATCCACAATGATCTATAGGTTTGTTTTTAGAAATTTGTAGATCTAAATTTTCGATTTGAAAAATGAGATTGGTCACGTACGTGCAGCTTATCCACAATGATCTATAGGTTTATTTTTAAAAATTTGTAGATCTAAATTTTCGATTTGAAATCATGAGAGTTTACGTGTTTCCAACTTAAAGGACAATGGATGATGGATCCCGTGTAAAGTGTATAGAGAACAATACAAGTTCAACCCTTTTCCGTTCAAAGTTCAAACCATGACACAGCAAGAATTGCTTAGATAAGCGTCGCCTACTCGAAAAGAAAAACAGAGGCAGAGAAAGAAGCAAAATAAAAGTCAGATTATGCTTACGACGATTAGAATTGAATGCAAATAGTAATACACTCCAAGATTTCAAAGCAGGATGTCCTTGAAGTCCTATATCTTGGTTGTGAATGTTACCTAATTGTTTGACTGGCAAGGTTCTTCGCAAACAAATGCAGAAAAGAGAAATGATATGTCCACAATATTTTCACAATATTTTTACAACAAATCTTAAATTTTAGGTTGTTACCGGTTGTTATTGTTGGGGTAAAAAAGTAATTTTTGTGTTAGGTTTAAATTTGAACCAATAACAACTAATCATATGTGATTTGTTGTAAAAATATTATAAAAATATTATAACATGTGAAAAATTCATCCAGAGCGGTGTAATATGACCCAAAAAAAAGTAAACAAAATAGTTTATGCCACTCAGTAATAATCCTTTCCTTCCATTATTTACATGCTGACTTGCATTGCTTGCATTCAACGCATGACTTCGGAAGCCAAGCTCATCGTCATTTGTGCATGGCCGTCTTTAGTGGAGGTACGATAATGCATAATCGAATTCAACGAGCAGGGAAGCTCTACTCTTTTAATTAGACCTATTATCGGATCAGTAATGATTATTACATCTGTTGCACATTCCATTCACACTGAATTTGAAATCGTGTTTTGAAGATACAACAATTTCAATTAAAATAATTGTGAAATCAAATTAGTTCGGTTATGTCTTCTGAATTATTTACATGAGATGGAAACTTCTCCTTGTCTGTCAAGTCTTAAGTCTAGCATGGCACAGTGTCAAAAGCCCGAACTTTAAAAATTCAAGATGGTCATTAATAATCTGGGCCCAACTTTGACCAGTCCAAAACAATCCTGGCCTTATTATTTTGTGTATTAATTCTTGCCTAAAAAGACTGTTGAATAACCCAGCTTTGGGGCCCAAACTTACCAAGAAACAGATAGGAGCGTAAATAAGCTTAGGCTTGGGTAGAACTAGAAGATTATCAATAAACGAGCGGAAGATGGTGTTTCCATCGAAGATACCAGTAAATTAGATGATGATGATGATGATGATGATGAGAAGCCTCCATAGTTCAATCAGACGAGTAAATGATTTGTGTGTACATGTAGGGGATACGAAATAAACGTTTTGGCCTATTTAAGCACCCAAAAATAAAAGAAAAAGCCTGGAATTTTTCATTATTTGTGTCTTTTACATTGGCAGTTTTCAAAATTCTAAATAGACAGGTTGCTTAACTGCCAGTAGAAGAAGAATATTGTTTGAAAAGCTCTTAGTCTCTAACACAGATTTTGTGACTATAGTTGCATCATTATAGTTTTTTTTTTAATTTTTTTTTTTGGGCAAACTACATAAATGGTCTCTATCCTTTACACTATATTTTAATTTGGTCCGTAATATTTCAATTGTGTCAATTTGGTCCCTAAATTTTTAGCGTCGTGTCAACTTAGTTCCTACCATTATCTCATGAATGGAAAAGTCTAACGTGTCAAACGACTTAAATAAAAAATTAATTTATTGCCACATTAACGAACACACGTCCTGCCACGTTAGTTTTTTTTTTTAAACCCAAATTAATTTAACCCAAATCATTTTTTTTTTTTTGATAAGAAAATTTGCAGAACAAGGGCAGAGCCTCCTTCTGACGGCCCCTTCTCTCTTCCGGCAGCGCGTTCTCTACTCCGGCGGCGCTTTCTCTATTCCAGCAGCACCGGGTGTGTCTCTCTCTATCTCACGATTTCTCTCTCTCTCATCCTTACTTCATGTTTGGCTCCCTCGAAATTCAACGATTTAGTCTTTTCCTGCTTTTAATTTCATGTTTTCATTTGGCTCAACTTTGTGTATTTTTTGCATTTTTCTACTTCATGTTTTGGCGTTTTGCTTATATATACTCTTTTTTTTACTTGATTTTTATGCTCAATCTCGCATCAGTGGAGATTGGCCCTACGGATGTTGCAATGTAGAAACTCCATATTTTAAAACCCTTTAACTTCGTTATAGTCGCAGCTCAAAAAAAAAAAAAAAACCTCGTTATAGTCCACTGTGAAACTGTTTGAGACCATTTCTACCTTAAATTGTTGGACCCACTTGTAGTAATATACACATACAGACAAACACATTCAAATGAACCTTTGCATGGGGTTGTCACATGATTCAAAAGGTATCAGATTCACGCAGAAAATTCAGCAAAAGAGCCAAGACATGGAGATGGTCAAGTTTGTATATTGTTGTATTTCTGATACTGTGAATATTCTTCTATACTAATTAGAGCCTTTTCTAAATTATCAAGTGTAATTGATATGATGTGGTTGTACACTTAATAGTTTTGGGACTTGGGCTGTCTACTATCCCTATCTGATTGTTTAGCATTTGTCTCTGATTTTTACTTTCTTCACTTGTTTGATGCATCAAGCAAGAACAGTTAGGTTTTAATTAGCATGGATTGGTTTTAAAAGACCTTAGTTGCAAGAGAATGGTCAACTAAGTTTTGCTCTGCATTACTTTGGGGAAATAAACAAGTGAGTTTGTTATTATCTATTAGGCTTAATTTCAATACAGGGTAAGAGTAATTTTAAGCTTTTATTATGTTTTTCTTGAGATTTTGGTGGTGTAAGAGTAATTTTAGACACTCCTTAACTTGGGTGTCTAGGGGAAGTTTTTCTTAACACTTCAACAAACACTTTATTTTACAGGTGGTAGCCCTTTCCATTTGTAAGTGAATAATTGTATTGATAAATGAACAGCAAGGGTGTTTCTATATATATATATATATATATGTTAATATCAGATTCTATGTGAAGACATTATTTTCTATTTCAGACCATGGATTTTTAGATTTTCCTTACTTTTGATTTATTCAAAGAGTTGTGTGAAACACTTTATTTGGCAGGGAAATGCTAGAAGGCTACTTGACAAACATTTGATGAGAATATCCACAAAATTTTCAAAATTAGGACTTGCCTCGATACTTTGGTGTTTAATATTTTTGCTATTGGTGACTTATTCTCAATCTGTCATCAATCATAAGTTTTAGATGATGATTTCGTATAATACTTTTGTTTGGAGCTCATATTGTTTGGCTGTTCTTTTATGCTTATGTATGTTATTGTGGGTTTTTTTTGTGGCTGTTCATTTGAAACTAATTGTAATTTATTTGTACCAGGTTACAAATGTCTTCAAGTATCTCATATGGAGGCTTGCAGCACAATGATGTTAGCTTAAAGGCTAACTAATGTACTAGTTTCAAATGATGTAATTTTGAGTTTGTAATAGATACTATGATGTAATTTGAGTTTGCAAATATGAACTATGTGTTAGGATTAGTGCCCTTAAATCTTATGATATTATGTATGACATTATATATGACATTGTGTATGACATAATATTGTGATTAATAAAGTTGTTTTATTATTATCTAAAAATAATGGTAACATGAATATTGAGACATTATCATATAGTCCATGAGATGCATTGTATGTGATTTATGTGATTTAGTCACAGAAGATGTAAATCACAAGTTCCTTGTAAACTTAAAATGTAGTTCGTAGTCGGTGATGAAAATTGGGCATTTCATCTGCGAAGACTATAACATATCAACTAAGATGATTTGTCTTGATCATGGAAATGGAGATTTCTAGTTGATATGTTTTAAGAGTTAAAACATATTGAACTAGACCGTGTGAGATTTATTATTCTTCTAACGACTGTCAAATGAATAATAAACTCACGACTTATATTTGCATGAACTCTTAATCCTGAGAGAATAATGGATTTGATCATGAGGTGTAAGCTGCTTTGATATATCAGGAGTGAGATCTAGAGTAACGGTCAA
Source organism: Castanea sativa (assembly GCF_040712315.1). Classification (NCBI taxonomy): domain Eukaryota; kingdom Viridiplantae; phylum Streptophyta; class Magnoliopsida; order Fagales; family Fagaceae; genus Castanea; species Castanea sativa. The sequence continues at coordinate 74,694,559 of NC_134013.1, read as the reverse complement.
AACCTCAGTATGTTGGGCAACCACATTTAGTATTGATGGAACATATATTCTAAAGATAGAATTCATAGTCTCTTAACGGAAATACAAAATATTCCCTTGAGATAAGTTTAATGGGATTGTTATTCAGAGAGTTAGGCCTAACCACTTTAGTAAAAAGTTACTAAAGTATATATATTTATGGAATTGGATTTCATAAGTATATAATGATTAACTTTAAAGGATTAAACCGGGTACTCAAGGATAAGATATAGTAATTTACAAAGTGACAGTCTATATTCATGACTTTGTGTTACTACGAATATTTTATGAAGGGGTTGCATGTACAATAAAGTCTTGGTATATAATTTATTATTAAGGTCTAGAGTGCAACTATATTTATATAATGGTATTAAATATAGTTAATGGTAACTTTGAACTTGTCAAGAGTTGACAGAAAAGCCAAAGACCCATTGGAGCTAGTGTCTTATTGGTCCCTTTTGGTTCCATTCCAAGCCACACACTTAAGCCCAATTAGAAAGGCCCAAAAGGCTAGCCCAATTAGATAATCTATTATACACAAAGGGAGAAATATACAGAATTTTCTGTAGAGAATTTTGTAAGAACACTATTGTGAAATGGTGTAAAAAGTGTTAGACACTTTGACATTTTCTCCCTTTGGAACTGATTGAGAGACCACACATCTTGGGCGTTAGTGGAATTGGAGTGAAGATTGAAAGTGTTCCCAAGCGCTTTTGATCTTCGATTTTGAAATTCACCGCTCCAAGGTACACTCTCTTGTTCTCAAATTCTGAAACTTACATAGTACATGTTAACTTTTATGAATGAAGTAGATTCATTATTTTTCCGCTGCGCACATGCATATTTTCATCAAATGGTATCAGAGCGGTCTTCATTTCGTATCTATTTAATATGTTTTGAGTTTTGGAATTGTTGACAATGATTTCATGTTGTTAGAAAATAGTTTTCTGCGTGATTGTTGAAATTATTGTTTGATAAAAACTGATTTTGATGTTCTGATGTTGTTTAATTTTTAGTTTAAGTGTGTTAAACTGAACTTTAAGGCTATAGCATCAATGAAATTTAGTTTTGATATCAATTTATGTTCATTATGATCGTATGTTGGTTGTTTTGTACATGAAAACGTAGAAAAACTGTCTTAGAAGAATTCTGGAAAATTCAAAATTTGCGATGCTTGATCGATTGAGGATCTGTTGAGCATCTATCGAGCTGACAGAAGATCTCTTGATCGATCGAGGATCTGTCGAGAATTGATCGACCTTTATAGAACTTATTCTCGATCGATCGAGAATCTGTCGAGGATCGATCGAGGACTGTGAATTTAGAATTTTTCCTAAGTGTTTTTACATATATAAAGAGCAAGGCAATTTGTAATTAGTTTATGCATGTTTTAAATTTAAAAAAAAATTTATTTTAAAACATCTAGTAGGAGAGAGATACAAAGATTGGATCTCACGATCTCCATTGACGGTTTATAGTAGTATGATTAAGCACCTCGCCTTGGTGTATATGCCTTGCTCCCTTTGGAGGGTGTTTAATTCATGGTACTACAGGTTAAACTTCTTAATGATGAATTTATGTGTTTTTACATTAAGAACGACCACGCTACCATGGAGTTACTTGATGATTCACATAGAATTCAGTCAATGGTGTACACTAGACTAAGTTTAATGTTAACCTCCCTTCGGAGCTATGTCATTATTACTTAGAGACTAAAAGAAAAACGGCATATTATTAGTGTTTGATAAGAGTTATCATAATATCACTAATAATGAGAATAGTTCTCAATCAATCATAGTGTTTATAATTTACTTGCTTCCAAGGAATTATAGACATGGATTAGGTTGTCGTTGCATATATTATTTTATGGTTTTGTTAAGGTTCCATATTAGATGCTCATATTCTAAATTGATAATGTCCAATTTACTTATTGTATTCATGTTTATTATTTTCAGATTTGAACATGGCATTATTTAGCCCACTTGTTTCTATTCTTAATCAAAACAAACTGACTGGATCCAACTATGTTAACTGGAAAAGAAATTTAGACATTGTTTTAATAGCTGAAGAGCACAAATATGTGCTTACTTAACCATGTCCTAGCTTTCCTTCATTAGATGCTCCTATTGAGGAAAAATAGCGATATGATCGTTGGCAGAAATCTAATGAAATGGCCAAGTGCTATATCCTAGCATCCATCTCAAATGTTCTACAGCATCAAATGCAGGATGTAGAACTAGCTTCGGACATTATGCATAGTCTGAAGAAGATGTTTGGTGAGCAAGGCCGTTCAGCAAGGCAAGAAATCATGAAATAAATTTATAATACCAAAATGGTTGAAGGTAGTTCAGTGAGAGAGCATTGTCTTACAATGATCTCTAATCTGAATACTTTAGAGGTTTTAGGTGCCGACATTGATGGAGAATCCCAAGTAGATATGATACTCCAGTCACTATCGGAATCATTCAAGGAATTCAGACTGAATTATAATATGAACAAAAAGGTTTATTCATTGTCTGAATTAATGAATGAGTTGGTAGCAGCGGAAGACATTCTTGGTACTTCTAGTGTTGAAGCCAATATTGGTGAAGCTTCTACTTCTCAACCTAAGTCGAAAGGCAAGGGTAAGAAGAAGAAGAAGAAGAAGAAGAAGAAGGACTTCACTAAGCAAGAGGGTAAGAAAATTTCCTTAGGGGTTGCCGATAAAGGAAAGAAGTTCAAAGGAAAGTGTTTCCATTGTGGTGAGAAAGGACATTGGAAGAGAAATTGTCCAAAGTTTAAGGCTGCCAAGAACAAGGTTATGAAAATTTCCTTTCTTCTTGAAATATGTTTGGTACAGAATCCCACGGATTCCTGGTGTGTGGATTCAGGTTGTACTAATCATATCTGCAATTCTTTGCAGTGGTTTCAGGAGACTAGAAAGTTGAGTGAAGGGGAATTGTTTCTTACTTTGGTTGATGGGAACAAAATTCCAGTTGAAGCTGTTGGTATTGTTAATTTGTGTTTTGAGTCTAGGGTTTTAATATTGCAAGACTGTCTGTTTGTACCTAATGTTCGTAGGAATTTGATTTCTGCAACTTATTTAGGTAAACATGGGTATTGTATTATCCTAAAAGACAATGTTGTAATAAAGAAGGATAAAATGTTTATCTGTTCTGGCAATATTGTGGATGGTCTTTATATTTTAACTCCTGATAAGCATGAATTACATAATTCTGAATTAGATGATAACTCTCATGTAAAATCATTAAAAAGAAAGTTTCCTTCTAGTGATGCATATCTTTGGCACTTACGTTTAGGTCATATTAATTCAAATAGAATTCAAAGACTGATACAAAATGGACTCTTAGAGCCCATAGATTTTGATGAATTTCCAGTTTGTGAATCTTGTTTGGAAGGTAAAATGACCAAACGACCTTTTAATGCAAAAGGTAGAAGAGCCCAAGAATAGCTTGAATTAGTTCATATAGATGTATGTGGTCCTATGTTAACCCAAGCAAAAGGAGGTTATAAGTATTTCATCACTTTCACGGATGATTACTCAAGATATGGTTATGTGTACCTAATGAGATGGAAGTCCGAAACCTTTGAAAAGTTCAAAGAGTTTAGGGCTGAAGTTGAGAATCAATTAGGCAAACGCATAAAGGCCATTCGATCTGATCGAGGTGGCGAATACCTTCTTGGGGATTTCAAGGATTACCTAATTCAAAATGGGATTGTATCCCAATTAATTGCACCTGGAACTCCTCAACAAAATGGTGTAGCGGAGAGAAGGAATAGGACTCTTTTGAAAATGGTTAGGCCCATGATGAATTATTCAACTTTACCAATTTTTTTGGGGGTATGCCTTAGATACAGCAATAAATCTTTTGAATTTAGTTCCATTAAAATCTATTCCCAAAACACCCATGGAATTGTGGAGTGGGCGTAAGCCTAGTATGAGGTATCTCCACATTTGGGGTTGTCTAGCATATGTGCTAAAGGGGAAGCCTGATAAGTTGGAATCAAAATCAGAAGTATGTTTGCTTGTGGGTTATCCAAAAGAAACTAGGAGTTATTTATTCTATAGTCGAAATGATAACAAAATTTTTGTTAGTACAAATGCTAAATTTTTGAAAAATAACTATATGAATAATTTTACTCCTAGAAGCAGAGTTGCATTGGCTGAAATGAATGAATTTGTAAATCAACAGTCGTTGGACAAAACTAGGAATGATGTGGTTGTATTAGATACACCACAAGATACTACTCATGAGATGTCTAGTATACAGGTGCCTCGTCGTAGTGGGAGAATTGTTCGGCTTCTTGTGAGATTCTTAGGTTTGGGAGAAACTTATGAAGCTATCTCTGAAGAGGCTGAATCAGATCGTTACACTTATGATGAAGCAATAAATGATATAGATGCACATCATTGGGTCCAAGCTATGAAATCTGAATTGGATTCTATGTATTCCAATCAAGTTTGGGATCTTATAGAGGCGCCTAACGGCATTAAACCTGTTGGTTGCAAATGAGTTTACAAGAGGAAGAGATGGATAGATGGAAAGGTTGAAACCTTTAAAGCAAGACTAGTGGCGAAAGGGTATACACAAAAAGAAGGCATTGACTATGATGAAACCTTTTCGCCAGTAGCCATGCTTAAATCTATCAGAATTCTCTTATCCATTGCTGCTCATTATAATTATGAGATTTGACAAATGGATATTAAGACTGCATTTCTTAATGTCAATCTTGAAGAAGAATTCTACATGTTGCAACCGGAAGATTTCATAGTAAAGAACCAAGAGCATATGGTATGCAAGTTAAAAAAGTCCATTTATGGACTTAAGCAAGCATCTAGGTCATGGAACATCAGATTTGATCAAGAAATCAAATCATTTGGTTTTGAAAAAAATCTTGATGAATCATGTGTGTACAAAAGACATCAAGACAAAGTAGTAATGTTCCTAGTGCTTTATGTTGATGAAATTCTACTCATTGGAAATGATGTAGGAGTAATGTCATCGGTTAAAGTTTAGTTGTCAAGCCAATTTGATATGAAGGACTTGGGCGAAGGTAACTATATTCTAGGGATCAAGCTTTGGCGAGATCGAAAAAATAGGATATTGGGTTTGTCACAAGCTGGATATATAGATAAGGTTCTAGAACGGTTTAGTATGCAAAACTCCAAGAAATGATTACTTCCTTTTAGACATAGAGTTCCTCTGTCTAATGACCAAAGGCCTAAGACTCAAGAGGAGGAAAATATGATGAGACAAGTTCCCTATGCTTCTTCTGTGGGAAGTCTCATGTATGTCATGCTTTGTACTAAACTGGATATTTGTTATTCAGTTGGCATGGTTAGCCGATATCAATCAAATCCAAGACCAAAACATTGGCAAGCTGTGAAGCATATTCTCAAGTATTTACGGAGAACAAGAGATTATATGCTTGTTTACTATTGTGAGGATTTGATTTCCATTGGCTACACAGATTCAGATTTTCAGTCGGATCTAGATTTCAGAAAATCCACGTCGGGATGTGTTTTCACCTTGGGAGGTGGAGCCATAAGTTGGAAGAGTGTTAAGCAATCTTGTATTGCTGACTCCACCATGGAAGCCGAGTATGTTGCTGCTTGTGAGGCAGCAAAGGAGGCTGTTTGGCTTAAGAAATTCCTTTCTGATCTTGGTGTTGTAAGAATTGAGCAAGTTCCTATTACATTGTTCGGCGACAATAATGGAGCGGTTGCACAATCCAAAGATCTAAGGAATCACAAGAAAGGAAATCACATTGAGAGAAAGTATCACATCATTCGAAACATTGTTGCTCGTGGAGATATAGTTGTAGCAAAGATTGATGGTGCAAAGAATCTAGCGGATCCCTTTATCAAAGCCTTGCCCCAAAGGACTTTCGAGTCACATTTGGAGGAGATGGGAGTTAGATTAGTGCACAATAGTCTTTAGGGCAAGTGGGAGATTGTTAGGATTAGTGCCCTTAAATCCTATTGTATGATGTTATGTATAATATTATGCATGATATTGTGTATGGCATAATATTGTGATTAATAAAGTTGTTTTATTATTATCTAAAAATAATGGTAACATGAATATTAAGACATTATCATATAGCCCATGAGATGTATTGTATGTGATTTAGTCACAGAAGATGTAAATCACAAGTTCCTTGTAGACTCAAAATATAGTTCGTAGTCGGTGATGAAAATTGGGCATTTCATCTGCGAAGACTATAACATATCAACTAAGATGATTTGTCTTGATCATGGAAATGGAGATTTCTAGTTCATATGTTGATATGTTTTAAGAGTTAAAACATATTGAATTGGACCGTGTGAGATTTATTATTCTTCTAACGACTATCAAATGAATAATAAACTCACGACTTATATTTGCATGAACTCTTAATCCTGAGAGAATAATGGACTTGATCATGAGGTGTAGGTTGCTTTGATATATCAGGAGTGAGATCTAGAGTAATGGTCAAAACCTCAGGATGTTGGGCAACCACATTTAGTGTTGATGGAACATTTATTCTCAAGATGAAATTCATAATCTCTTAACGGAGATACAAAATATTCCCTTGAAAGAAGTTTAATGGGATCGTTATTCAGAGAGTTAGGCCTGACCACTTTAGTAAAAAGTTACTAAAGTATATATATTTGTGGAATTGGATTTCATAAATATATAATGAATAAATTTAAAGGATTAAACCGGGAAGTCAAGGATAAGATGTAGTAATTTACAAAGTGGCAGTTTTTATTTATGACTTTGTATTACTACGAATATTTTATAAAGGGGTTGCATGTACAATAAATTCTTGGGATATAATTTATAGATAAGACCTAGAGTGCAACTATAATTATATAGTGGTATTAAATATAATTAATGGTAACTTTGGACTTATCAAGAGTTGACAGAAAAACCCAAGGCCTATTGGAGCTAGTGTCTTATTGGTCCCTTTTGGTCCCATTCCAAGCCATACATTTAAGCCCAATTAGAAATGCCCAAAAGGCCAGCCCAATTAGATAATCGGTTAGACACAAAGGGAGAAACATACAGAATTTTCTGTAGAGAATTTTGTAAGAACACTATTGTGAAGTGGTGTAAGAAGTGTTAGACACTTTGACATTTTCTCCCTTTGGAACTGATTGAAAGACCACACATCTTGGGCGTTAGTGGAATTAGAGAAGATTGAAAGTATTCCCAAGCGCTTTTGATCTTATGTTTTGAAATTCACCGCTCCAAGGTACACTCTTTTGTTCTCAAATTCTGAAACTTATATAGTACATGTTAACTTTTATGAATGAAGTATATCCATTATTTTTCCGCTGCGCACATGCATATTTCCATCACTATGGCAGTCAATTACATCCATTATTATTTGACCTTGTTCTTTTCACCTTTATTTTTCACACTTATTTTTGGCATTAAGAAGTACCAAGTTGCCAAGACAAGAAGGAAAAGATACATGATAATGGAAAGCCTGGGCATCATATATAAAGATTACATGTGCTTGCGCTCTTGAGCATAAAGTTGCCTAAAATATATGAGGAAAATGTTCCATTTAAAGTTTAAACAAAATAGGGTCAGGAACATGTTCCATTCACACGTTAAAAAATCAAAATGACACTAAACAAAAATATCTATTCAAACACATTGGCAATCATCCATATTTTTTGGCATTAAGAAGTACCAAACTGCAAAGACAATAAGGAAAATTATGGACACGATACATAAAAAACTGAGTATCATAAAATGGCACTAAATAATAACATTCATTCAAACCTGCTGTCAATCATCCAAATTTATTGGCATTGAGAAATACTAAATTGTAAAGAGAATAAGGAAAATATAAATTTAAATAAAAAAAATATTAAAAAAAAACCTAGGCATCATGAAATGACACTAAACAAAAACATCCATTCAAACTTGTTAGTAATCATCTAGAGTACTCAATAGTCAAATTACATGACATATCAAACTTGACAATACACAACTTAAAATGAACATCCAAAGTGCATGAAACGAACTGGTAGTTGACTTAAAACATCAAGCCATAATAGAATATAACTCAAAATAAATACAAATTCCAACAGGTCTTTAAAATGAATATAAATAAAAATTAGCATGACTTCCTTTCTCACTTTGTCCCCTAAATGATGGTGGCGCATGAACTGATTCCTGACTGCCAAGTATGTTGAATGTCTCCCTATACCTTGCAGTTTGACTAGCAGCCATCAGTGTTTCTTTGGTTACATAAGTGTTTTCTTTCCATGAAGAAGGTGGACCCCATAGTTCTGGAAGTGGTACATTGCTGACCCAAGGCTTTATTTTCCCCCTTGGCGTATCAATTGCTTTTCTCCTAGGCCTCTTCGGCTTTTTACCTTGTGGTAGTGGAACAAATGGACCATTTTCAGCATTGGTAAATGTCCTACCTATTGCGGAGGTCACTCCTGTGGCTGTTGCATTTGCAGCTGATTATGTATTTGCAAACACCTTCAGAATGTGCTTGTGCACTTGCAGTTGATGGTGGTGGTATTATTGGCTGTGAAGGCTGATTTTCATATGCACTTGTACTAGCACTAGCACCAGCACTTGTACCAGCACTAGCACTAGCACTTGCACTTGCATTTGCACCTGCATTTGCACCTGCACTCTCACCATGGCAAAGCAATAAAAGACAATTATCACAGTAGTAAAGCATAAAATGAAAATTACCATAGCACAGTTTGAATTTTTTTTTTTAAGACTATAAGAATAACAAATATCACTTTTATGCAGTAACTAAACTTATACCGTAGTAGGCTGTGTGAAATTACTCTGTTGTTGACTTGTAGGCTGCCTTTGATTGCCACCAACTTTTCCTTTGCATGTCCTTTTGTTATGACCAACCTCTTTACAATATTGACACTTCATAACTAGATTCCTTCTCAATTTTGAAGATTGTGGCCTCTGCTCATCAGCATCTCTCTTTCTACGCTTCTTAGACCTACCTGGAGGTCTCTGCTTACGTGGAGGTCCCACAGGTTCAAACCCAGTATCTTCCCACATATCTAGCCCATTCATAGGCATGACCATTGGCTCATAATATGCTGCATAAGTTTGCATCTTGAGGCACTCATTGACATAGGGCTCCATAGGCTTTTTTTGTAAATAATGCAACTGATTGCATGACAACAAAGCACTCTAGTCAAGTCCCACCTCCTACAAGTGCAAGATTTATCTACTAAGTCAACAATAAATTGCATTGCGCCACAATGCACCTCAAACTTGTCATCGCCCGCCCATGTTGACATCCAATTACCACCAGCATTTATGTTCTTCTCTAACTTCTTTCTAGTTACTTTACATAACTCATCTTCAGATTTCATCATTTGATCCTTACATGATTGGAATTTTCTCATTAGATACAACCTTAAATCTTCTACCAAATGAATGACTGGCTTCTCTCTAAAATCTAAAATAACCGAGTTGAATGATTCACACATGTTATTAGTCAATGAGTCACACTTAGGGTACACACTAAACGCATGTTTGCACCACTGTGAAGGTGAATGACCACTAACCCATTCAAATGCTTGTGTGTTAACTGATCTCAACTCTTTCATTGCCCTATCCCATTGCTTATAATAAGTTGCAGTAGCTATCCTCCAAAAAATATCCCTCAAGATCAAGCCAGGATGTTTCTTCTTAAAGTTGTTGTAGAAATGCCTAACACATAGTCTATGGTCCACCCCAAGCATCAACTCCTCAAATGTGGGTATTAAACCCTACATAACCAAGATAAACACATATTAACAACAAATAAATAATGGACAAAATATGAATAAACAAACAACGTTAAAAGTAAATTAAAATTTGGACAAACCTTTTGATCAGAGATGAATTTCAATCTATGCTTTGAACCGGCATTAATATCACTTATAAGCTTTGATATAAACCAAGTCCACGAGTCCTTCGTCTCAGCTTCTACAACGGCAAATGCTAAAGGGAACAATTGATCGTTAGGGTCTGTAGCCACAACAATCATGAGTTGTCCACCATAGTGTCCTTTCAAATGGCATGCATCCACACCAATAAAAGGCCTACATGCAACAAAGCCCTTCTTACATGCATCTAAACAGACATACAACCTCTGAACAATGGACATAATGTCCTCCCAGGCCTTTCAATCTCCTCAATAGGTAAGTTAGTACCGTAACCACATTCAATAGGAATGAACTAGCTCTATTTGTCCTCAACAACTCAGCACAATATTCTTGAATGTTGGTAAAATGTGCCGCTTGGTCACCAGTAATAATGTCTTGTGCACAAACCTTTGCTCTATGTGCTTTGCTCCTTGAAATGTGCACAACATATTTCTCCTGAGCTCCTTTTACAATTGTGGAACTTGTTGTGTTTGGGTGGTCACTCAACTCGCTCACTAGTGTCTTCCCCAACCATTTACTAGTGCATCTCTTATTCTTAAAAGTTCTAGTACAAGTATGTCAACCATAGTATGTTCTCATCTGAAATGTCATTTGGTCCCTCATCTTTGCAACATATGCTATCCATTTACACCCATCTTGACAAATTGCCCTCACTCGAACTTTATCATTTTTTTAAAACCGAATACCCCAGCCCCCATGAACTGCATAATCAGTTACAACATTCTTAAACTGTTCAAGTGAAATAAACAGCATTCCCTTTACAAAGTTGGTATGTTTTGGGTTTGTAGGAGGTACGAACACAGGATAAGGAGGTATAGCATTGTTGTCATCATCATCATCCATACTCAAAAGCTCCTCAGATTCATAAGGCCAGTCATTGTCACTAAGACCAGTTACGATATTGGCATTTGACCCCATCGCCATGTTACTATCTTGTTCTTTGCTTGCCTGGCCTAAATCTATTGGTCCCATCACCATCTTATCAAAAGCATCATCACTACCACTTGAGTCTTTAGAATTGTCAGAATAGTTTATATCATCCCCCACATCATCAATTATGTTAGTCACATCCACACAGTGCTCTACATACAACTCTATCACCTTATGCCCTTGAACAACATCTGCCATACCCATAACCAAATCATCATTGTCAATAGTTACAGGCCTAAGCCCACCATCCTCCAAGCTCACCATAGGCATCCTATACCACAACTTACCATAACTGATATACACCAACTTCTCAACCATATTTCTCAATTCTTGGGCAGACCAACAATCTCGTTCATTACCATCAAAATAATTTATAGCAACTCCCTCATACCTAATTGGATCGCTCAAAAATTTCCCACCATGATGAAATTCCACAGAAAATTCATCCATTCTTGCAAAAAAAAAAACAAACAAAATAAGATACATAAACAATATTATTTTTCACTAGTACTAGTTAGGCTTTTCTGCACTTCTTTTATTTCATTAAAGGGACAAAAAGATAAATACAAATTTAATATTTTGCTATCATTCTTAGAAGCAGGTCCTCAATTTCAATAACCACATTTGGAGAACATATTAACTTTGGAATTTAGTATATATAAAGAATGATGTGTCAACTTGACCATCTCCGCGTCTTGACTCTTTTGTTGAATTTTCTATGTGAATCCGGTACTTTTTGAATCATATGACTTATCATGCAAAGGTTCATTTGAATGTGTTTGTCTGTATGTGTATATTACTACAAGTGGGTCCAACCATTTAAGGTAGAAATGGTCCCAAACAGATTCATAGTGGACTATAGCCAAGTTAAAGGGTTAAAAAAAAAAAAGAGTTTCTACATTGCAGCAACCATAGGGCCAATCTCCACTCATGCGAGATTGAGCATAAAAAACAAGTAAGAAAAGAGTATATATATAAGCAAAAAAGTCACGATCTAAAGTATAAAAATACGAAAGACACAAAGCTGAGCCAAATGATAATACGAAATTAAGAGTAGGAAAAGACTAAATCATTGAATTTCGAGGGAGCCAACATGAAGTAAGGATGAGTTATAGAGAGAGAGAAATCGCAAGATAAAAGAGGTAGACCTGGGGTTGCTGGAGTAAAGAAGGGCTGCCGGAAGAAAAAGGCGTCGCCACCCTCACAGTTAGGGATTTTGGATTTTAGGGAGATATGTGTTTTAGATTTAATTTGGGTTTGCCCTGTTTAATAAAATCTGCTAATTTTCTTATAAAAAAAAATTTTTGATTTGGGTTAAATTAATTTGGGTTAAAAACAAAACTAACGTGGCAAGACATGTGTGCGTTGACGTTGCAATAATTTAATTTTTTATTTAAGCCATTTGACACGTTAGACTTTTTCATCCATGAGATAACTGCAGGGATGAAGTTGACACGACACTAAAAGGTTAGAGACTAAATTGACGCAATTGAAATATTAAAGACCAAATTAAAATATGATGTAAAGGATAGGAACCATTTATGTAGTTTACCCTAATTTTTTTTATAGATACTACGGATTTGAAGAGTATATATAATATAATATAATGGACAAAACTTATATACAGTACCTTAGGTGCTGTTTGTTAGGTTCCCCTCTTAAGATTCTGCCATGTGGCTACTTAACTTAAAAAATACACTTTCATTAATGAGAAAAAAGCCATATGGCAGAATTTTAAGAGAGGAACCTAAGGAACAGCATCTAAGTACTGTACCTAAGTCTTGCTCTAATATAATATAAGAAAAAATATTCTCTCATAATCATTTACATCCATTATTTCACATCAATATCCACAATTGAAGAAAAAATGTCAAAATTTTAAAACATAAAAGTAGATATAAAAAAAAAACAAAAACGAATGTAAGAATATAAAAGCTCTATATATAATTTTGTAACCGCATCATTATCAAAATTTAAGGAAAATGGAGAATAAAGAATTAAAGATATAGTCTTTAGTTATCTAGCTATTAAACGATATAACGCAGTGTTTCGAGTGAGTCTCACAGACAGGGTAGCAGCAATACTATGCTTATCATCTTTGAAGTCTTAGCCATAATTTTACAATAGAATGATAGGTCGTTACATATACAAGGATGCAGCGTCATATTACTCATTTTAACAATAGAATACAATAGAATTAGTAATAGTTACTCTTATAAAAAAACTATAATATACGAATTAGTATGCAATTAGTCATTAATCTATTCTATGCACAGGAACTTATCTATTTGTGAGGTAAACTAAAATAATTTTATAAAATCTTAAATTGATTAAGAAACTACACCATTATATGATTTGCTCTTGTATGATTTCAATTTGTGTTACAATTTAATGAAGAAGTCATGGCTTACAAAAAATTTGTCATACAATTTCAGATAATGCAAAAAATAACTCAAAAATTCAGATATTAAAACTTATGAAAGACCAAAAAATATTAAAGAATCAAATGATTTACTACTTAGAAATTATTGAAACAAAACAAAATATATATGACTAAAAAATAGAAAAATGTAAGAAAAAAATTGTGTTACATTCAAAATAATAATCCATGGCTATAAGTTTGCACCCTATCATAAAATATCACATTAGTGAAGTAGAGAGATAATAATAATAATAATAATAATATCAACGTTGAGTTTGAGTTTAAATTGGACTTGTTAGGGAGTTAGAGTTTTACTCATTGATAAGTTTAGATCAAACAAAAATATTTTTGTTTAAAAAAAATGATTAGCCTGAGTTTAAGTTGAACTTGTTAAAAAGATAGAGTTTCACTCCTTATTAAGTTTGGACTAAATAAAAATAATTTTATTTAAATATTATGCTGACGTACAAAATTGTGAAAGTTTCGTAAGTTTCGGTTATATATTTATATATATATATATATATATATATATATATAGAGAGAGAGAGAGAGAGAGAGAGAGAGAGAGAGAGAGAGAGAATTTGCGTTTGCATTTTCCCTTTTTTTTTTAAGCGCGTTCTGTGGCTGGAATGTTTTTCCAGTGGATCCCATGTACTGTTCACGTGGCCCACAAACCTCTTTTTTCACACAAACTTTCATTAAAAATAGATCCTACGGCACTATTCACACATTTAAAAATTATTTTGCTACAGTGTTTTCAGTTTTCAGTAAAATAAGTGGTATCTAAACACACCTAAAGACAAATGTGCTTATATATTTTATTCAACTATTTTTAAAACGTTCTATCAAAATTTTTTTTTTTAACTTTGTACAATAAATTGAAGATCTTGTTTGAGTTGCGGGATAAAGCTTTTTGTTGTTCAATTGGTGGAGCTAAAGACGATAACATATTAAAGAAGTTAAACAATAGGTTAATTTTTAATTTCTAAGAACAATATCTATAATTACATAGATTTATTCTGAAAATGGCACTAACAAGCTGTAGAGAGCTGTAGAGAAACACAAGCAATGCATGTAGTATGTAGAGGTGGTCAAAGGCTTCCACCATTATTGGTTAAATTCCACTTCAAGGTTTCTTTGCCCCAACCCGTTCCAAAGAGCCATTAACCTTGCTGCCAGTGCCACTACCGCCACCAACTCCTCCTCCACCACCTCCTCCTTCACCACCCCCACTAATCTCTCCTCCACCACCAGTGCCTTCACCAACACCAGCACCTCCTCCAAAACCTCCTCCTATTCCCTTGCCAATGCCTCCTCCTCCACCTCCACCACCACCGCCACCACCACCTTTGCCTATTCCTCCTCCAAACCCACTACCAGCACCACCACCAAATCCTTCGCCAGTCCCTCCTCCAAAACCACCACCTCCTCCTCCTCCTCCTCCTCCACCACCACCACCACCTCCTTTGCCAATACCTCCTCCAAATCCCCCACCAGAACCACCACCAATCCCCCCACCTGCGCCACCACCCCCACCTGTTCCTCCTCCAATGCCTCCTCCTGTAACACCTCCTCCACCGATTCCTTTACCAATGCCTCCCCCAGCACCACCGCCTATTCCTCCTCCACTACCTCCACCACCAATTCCTCCCCCAGAACCACATCCACCACCTCCTCCAATTCCACCACCACCATGATGATCTTTTCTCTTATGATGCTTTCCACCAATGCCACCACCACCACCAGCTCCACCCCCACCGCCAAACCCACCACCACCTCCAACCCCTCCACCACCTCCAATACCGCCACCACTACCGCCGCCACCACCTTTTTCAATACAATCAGGCTTTGCAAAACCAAAGATAGGCCTTCCTGAACCAAAGCCGAAACCATATCCCTTGCCAAAACTAAAAGAATGCCTGAAACCGAATCCTTTTCCTCCATGACTAAAACCACCCCCAAAACCACCACCACCCTCAAAACCACCACCATTACCACCTCCTCCTCCACCACAACCACCACCACCACCACCACCACCACCACCAATCCACCCTGGATTATTGAAGAACCACCCTGGCTTCTTCATTTTTCCTTCTCCTTCTCCACCCTTCTTCTCTAGTTTCCTGTTTTCCACACACTCACAGCTCACCACCAAAGCAACACACAAAACCACCCAAACAAACTTCCTCGCCATTACACTCCCCATCGATACAGTTCACTGCTTGTGAGATGAGATTCTTTGATGGGGCATGACTATATATATAGCAGAGTTGCACCAAGAACTAGTTTGTCAGTTCTGGATATGTTATCAGTAAAAAAAGTAGTTTCAAATTGAAATATGGTTGGAGGTTGGGAAAAGCAAATTGCTTTTCCGCTAGCTTTAGCTTTACAACAGTCATCCAGCTTGATCAAATGACCATCTATGCGATTGGCTCGTTTGCATTAATGGCACCGTGATTTACCAATCTCTCTCTCTCACATATTGCTTAACCTTTCTTGAGAACCGAAGTACATTTACTGGTGGGCGCAGAGCACAATAACTTGTTCTGCATGCTGAAGTGGAAAAAGGGCAAACACGTTAATACCCACGAGTTGGCCAGTTGGTGCTCAACAATTATTACAGAGGGACCAAGTGCTCTCTCTCTCTCCCTCACACATTGCTTAACCTTTCTTTAGAATCAAAGTAAGCCAGTTTGGATTGAGGGGGGAAAGGTAAGCTAATTTTAGGCGAATTTTACTTTATTCAAAAGCGCCGTTACTGGTGGGCAGAGTACAATAACATGATCTGCATGCAGAAGTGGAAAAAGGGCATCACGTGGGGTAATGGAAAATACCCATGAGTTGGCCAATTGGTGCTCAACAATTATTACAGAAGAACCAAGTGTGCGTATACCGAAAGCGACGTTGTTCCTTGACGAGGCTAATTAGATGGAACGGAGGTGGTTGTACTTGTGTTTAGTTAAGACGCCGCACTTGTGCTCTCTAATTAATTCTTTCACATGCCTATATGTATGCCCTTCATGAAATATAACACTTGCTCTCTCTGGTCTCTACAAATTTACAATCCATGTATGAGTTCTGAAATCTCGCTATATTTTCCTGAATTCTCTTTATCCACTAACTTCTGGAAATCTTTTCGGCCTTTTCAACTATCCAAATCATGGTCTTATCTCTTATGTTTTGGTTAAGAATTAAACATAAGATATATCGTAAGCCGGATTATATATGCAATATATACTAGTATATCAAAAAGACACTAACCGGATTATGCCCCATACTAATGTGATGAGATCGGTACCTTAATTAATTAGGTGGGTGCCACTGCCACCGGGACACGTTTTGGTCAATGAATTTGGAACCTTGAAAAAGGTTCCTCAACACTTTAGCGAGTGTTTGGGTATAGTTTATAAGTTAATTTTTTGCTTTTTTTTTTTTTACTTTCATTTACAGTTTTTTAAAACTTTATTTATATACTTTCTTGTTTTTTCAAAGTATAACTATATTTTAACATATTTTCAGCATATAATTTTCAACAGAAAGTTAAATAAGTTGTTTCTAAATAGACAATTATTCTCAAGTAAAAATTGTAATCCATAATTTCAGGAAAAGAAATCTTATGATTAAGGTTTACATGTTATAGTTAATTGATATATGATTTTCAGATAATTCTATAGTACTTTACCTATAAATACAATAATAAAAAAAAGATAATTCTATAGTACTATTGTATGATTTTCGGTGGTACTGGTACCTCCAATGATCCTAGCCATTCATTTTATTGTTATAATGTTTACCATTTCTTTATGATGGCATATTGGTTATCATATTTATGATGGCATATTGGTTATCATAATTATGATAACCAATATGCCATTATAATGGAAGGTTAGGAATACGCGGATATGAATCATATGATCCCCAAGAGTATTAGAAGTAAAATAGAAAGACCAAAGACCAGTTGTTTTCCATAGGAATTAGGAAATCAAAAGCATTTATCTTAAAAAATTTACATTTGCATTTGTAGCTTCCTCCATGCCATGTTGGTCTCACGGAATGGCAACTTCAAGAAAATGAGGACTTAAAAATTTTATAAATAATATAAAATTGAAACGTTTGATTTTTTTTGTTATTCACAAAAAGTTTGCCACAAACTTTGGAGGTGTCACAATTTTCCAAATCTAAACTCTCTCTGAAAAACCCTATGTGGCTATGCCATACGCAAGTCTCTCCAAAGACGCAGCAAAGAGACACAATACTTTCTCCACAATTTCCTTCTCTCCAACTCTCCCACCCATGACCGAGTTTGTGACTTTTTAGAGAATTTTTTGGATTTTGCATGTTGTATGCTATTCTCAAATTTTATGTGAGAATTTGTTTGGGTGCTGATCGAGTAAACAAGTCACAATCAGTTGAGAAGGTTTTTTTAAAAATTTATTTTATTACGTTTGTGAATTTTGCATTGTTATCTTGCCAATTGTGGAGTACTTTGTAGGTTCTGGTAGAGATTTTTTTTTTTTTTGGGTAGAGAGATCTAATAATTTTTTACTATAATTACATTTGTGAGTTTTGCATAGTTATTTTTCCAATTATGGAGTACTTTGTAGGTTTTGGTAGAAATGTATTTTTCTTTTTGCAGAATCAAAGATATCAGGTATGGAGGCTATTGTTTGTGACAAAAGGGTATGGTTATGGCAGCTCTATCATGGGATAAAGAACACATAACTAGTCAAGGCTTTGGCAAGGAGGCATGCAATCCAATTTGCCATGGATGTTGGGTTTTGGAGGCTGGAGCATCATCTTTGAGGGTGATTCACTCACAATGATGAAAGCTATACATGATAGTGCAAAAAAAAAAATTCTACAGTAAGACCTGCTATTGAGGACGCAAAAGCTCTAGTAACTCACCTACGGCTACGGTAATGGGAATTTGTGCATACCAGGAGAGACTCAAATCAGGTTGCACATATTCTCGCTCACTATGCACATTCTGTAAATGATGAGTAAGTATGGATAGAAGAGAGCTTATGCAAGCTCTAATCAATGACTTGATGAAAGAGTCTTTTGGTTTGGCTGTTTTCAATAAAAAGTATTAATTTCTCTCATAAAAAAAATTTTAAAAAAAGAAGAAAAAAAGACAGGGCTTTCAAGATTCTTTTCAAGTTGTGCTATTATGACTTGTAGTGAAGCATTGTTTAAATATGGCACCAAGACAATATTTTAAATAATCTGTGTGCATTTTTGTCTATACTTAAATCCTAATATTAGTTGATGTTTTCTTTTTTTGGCTGCAGAATTTTGCATAATCATTTAAGTATATACCTGTTTTTCTTTCTTTCTTCTTCTTCTTCTTTTTTATTATTTTACTTCTTTAATTTCGTTTGTCTCTCTGTGTGAGTGTGTTTTTTCTTTTCATATGTATTTAGCTATAGCCTATAGATGATGAAGCGGGGTTACAAAATGTACTCCGTATGTTGTATTTTAGTTGGAGAAGTTAAATATTAAGTCATTTCCTTTGTCTGATTTCTTCCAACGTTCTTGCTACACTAAAATATGAAAATTTGGGATTCATATCAGCATCTAATTAATAAGATGTTGCTTGATTTTAGATCCTGGTCAATAATTCAAAGTCTAGATTTTTTATGAAGATGAATGAGTTCTCATGCAACCCCAATAACAATGTTGAAGCTCTTCTTTCACGGCAATAATTTTCTTTAGGTTTAATCTGTAAGTATAATCAAATAACTATACGTTTATTGTTTTTGTTTTTTTAAATAGAAAAATAAGTTAAACAACCCATGTTGCTACTGTTTTTTCCTTTAAAAAAAAAAAAAAAAACTCTAAGCCAAGCAGATATATACAATTTTTTTTTTTGATAAGTAGATATATCTTTAACTTCCACTAAAATGTTGCCTACAAAACATGACCACTCTCCTGATGGTTTTTAAATTGCTCTTCTATTCTTTTTTTTTTGTAAAGGTTAATAATTTGTATCCATTATAATTTGAAATTACTACATTTTTCAATTACAGAAATACTTAAGAGTGTGATGAGTATTTTATGTTTTAGATGAAATAATTTACTCATCACACCCCTAGATTTTTTTGTGATTGAAAAATGTAGTAATCCCAAATTATAATGGATTCAAATTATTAACTTTTACTATAAAAAAAAAAAAAAAAAAAAAAACCTCTGAGCACGCGCGTGAACGCGTATTCGGAGGTGTAAGTGCACAATTGCACCCGGTCTCAAAAACAAGTGTTGGGCTCGGGCCCAATGAGCCTTATACAATAAACTTGTAGAGAATGAATTTGAAATCTAGGTTCGGGATGTTGGAAGTTTGATTAACAGACTAGAGTGTCACTATCTGTGCAAATGGTAATTGAATACAACAAGGAGATCTCCTCGGACGTAAGCCGAGGACGATTTGTATATATATATATATACTCTTTCTACGCCAAAGTTTACAATTCTTAGTTCCTGTTTTCTCTCAGCAGAAAGCGCAGATCCCCCCTCTTTCCTCTTTTGTTTCCTTATATATTTCTTCTTCACTAGTTCATCCACGTGTCATACAAATCTTCCCCCTGGATACTTGTCACATCCACCGCCATTTTAAAGTCTTCAAATAATAGCAGGGAGGCTGAATCCTACTGTTTAGAGGTCATTTCCCTATTAATGCGGCCAGGGAGATAGATGCAAGGTCTTTAATGTGGTGGTAGCAGCCTTTTCCTTAGATATTTCTCTCACATCCTCGCTTCTAGAGGGTGCTTGGATCACCCTTTTACCTATCAGTTTTTTCAAAATTCTGCCTTTAACCCGTTTAGCAAGTCCCAGGGTCATTGCCGGGCCTGTCCGATGAGACATTCCTCCTCGGACCTTTACAGTGCAGATTGACTTGTGGGCCTAGAGGCCCTGATAAAAAACAAACTAGTACTAGCCAACCAGGCCCAAAACTTAAATGTTTTTTCAAGAGTTTTTACCCCCACAATAGCCCCTCAAAACTTTATTTTTCCCACCCGTCCGAGGAGAGAAATAGAGTTTTGATCCAACCAAAATACCTCTCATACGCTTTGTAAACCGCCACGCGTGTATGGGTCCTTTCGTTCCCTGAAAACGCTTCTAACGCTTCGAAACCCGGAACGCACGCATTTATGATCGTAAGTTACATCTTATTCCCCACGTTCAACAGTAAGATGGACATCCAACGGTCTAGGTTGGCCCTGAAAATTTTGAGCGGGAAAAATTTAATTTCGAGGCCGCCTCCCGCACGTCAAAATGCCTGGAAACCCGCGCCTTCATTCATTTCTTCAGAAATCAATCATATCAAAGTGTCAATCATCACCTTTTCTCTCCAGAAACTTGTGAAGAATCGCATAACCAACTCCACTAAGTTTTCGCTTTTCCTTATTCATTCCTTCTCGGCTTCTGTCCTCGGCTCCCATCTAAACCTCCTTTCTTCTTCAAACTCTCATTTTCACTTCTCCTAAATGGGTAGATTTAAGTGTCTAGTTGATACTGACACCGGTATGGAAGGTTTTAGGGCCAAGTACCATATTCCCAATGACATAGGCTTGAGATACTGTCCAGTAGAAGCCGTAGGTAGCACTAGGAGAGACGGAGAAGTCATTATTCCCATGATTGCCTTCATAGAAGGTGGGATGACTCTCCCCATGAGAAATGCGACTAGTGAATATCTTCGCAACCATAGGTTATGCCCAGACCAGTGCGCACCAAACATGTTTAGGGTCTTAAGCACTGTCGACGCTCTGAACGAGCAAATGGGCTTAAACCTCACATGGCACGACGTTGCCTTCATGTACGAGTGCCACAAACTCAAAAATGTAGGATATTACATTAAATCCCGATCTAGCATAGTTAGACTGATCTCCTGTCTTCCTAAATCCAACAAAGGCATGAAGGACGACTACCTCATCGCGTCAAGAAACTGGTATGACGGTCCTCACTGCCCAGTCGAATGGGGAGAACCAGGTGTGAATCCTTAGGAGTTAGATTTACTAACCCATGATTCAACCCCGTTGCCTTTACCATTTTTAATTTTTACTGCATATTGTTCCTTTTTGTCTTGATGTTTATCACTAATCTGACCATGTTCTCCTTCTCGGATGTTTCTCTTCACAGACAAACAACACGTACGTGCACGCCTCAGCCTCTTCAACGTTGCCGACCTGAACCGTGTCCTTCGCTCTGAAGTATTCGTCAGTGAGGACCTACAATTGAAAGCTGCCCACCTGATACTGGGATACGACCCCATATTGGTGGATTCCAAGAAATTGAAAACGCCATCATCGCGGGAGGTAAGCGACGCAGAAGGATAGACGTGGCAAGACCAGGCTTCCTTTCCAACCGCGAAATTCCCGACGATCCCACCACCATTCTGTACACGCGCCCAATCGCAGCGATTCCCCTTTCGGCGCACTCCCAGACAACCGCCGTCTGAGAAGAGCAAACGTCCTCGCAACACTCGTTGGACGAAGAGATAGACAACTTTCAACTCTAGGACATCGAAAGGCCTCGAGGAAATCCATTTATCATTCTTTCGGATGAGGAACACGAGCCCCCCGAGACTTCGGGGATACAAGGTTTGGTGATTGCCCACCCTGACCCCAGCTCCGAAGAAGAAGAGATGGACGCCTTAAAAGAACTGATGCACAAGAGGGGTGCAAGAGTCTCTCAAAAGGAAAAAGGTGGGTCGCAAGTCCCTCCGTCCTTGCCCCCACCCCCTCCTCCCTCCGATCCTAAGCCTCCCATTGCGGAGCCCAAGAAGAAAAGGAAGGCTGAGGCCGAGGAGGCAGATGAGGAGAGGCAGAAGAAGTAGAAACAACAACAACAACAACCCCAGCAACAAAAACCCAACAAGGGCAAGGGACGTGCCTCTTCGGTAGAAAGCGGGGAGAATAGGGACCTTGCCGAGGTGCGCCGTGCACCGGCTAACTGGTCTCCCGAGTTTATGCTGGACGGGGCACCAATCCCTTCCCAGTCTAATATTAGGGCATTCCAACAAGGCCATGCTCCCCACCTGGCCGATGCCTTGGAACGTCCCCTTCTTCTGCCCAAGGACATGGAAGTCTTGGACAAGATGAACCAGCCCCATCTGTTCCTTTCGCTAAAAAGGGACTTGGCCTTGGTAAGTATTTAAGTCTTATGCTCACCTTATTTTTTTCATCACATCTTATTGTAAGAGACATTCTCACGCGTTAAATACTTTGATATTTCGCCACAGGCCATCCAAGAAGTTTTTGCTGTCGAGAAGTGGGTGGAGGATTCTTGGAAGAAGGCTAGAATTGAACTGGAGCTTAGGCTGGAGATCGAGAAGTCCTTAGGCCAGGCCCTTGCGCAGAATGAAAAGCTAACCACGCAGCTGGCGAAGCTTAAAAGGGAAAAAGATGGTGCCGAGGCTAGCCTAAGGACAATGAGGACCCAGGTGGAGGGGCAACGTAAGCTTCTTCGTCAAAGGGATGAAGAGTTATCCAAAGCTCAACAGGAACACTTCGACTTGAAGAAGGAGCTTACCAGGATGAAGGACGAGGCTCGTACCTTCAAGGATTCTATGGAGGCCGCGAAGAAGGCCGCTTACAAGGAAGGGGTAGTGGCGACAGAAAACCAGCTAATTGAGGAGTTCGCCAGGCTGTGTCGAGAGTACTGCCAGCAAGTTTGGGAGGAAGCCTTAAATGTGGCAGGGATTCCCTCAACTTCCGAGTTGAGGAAGCCCGAAAATGTTTGACTTCCCCTAGACATCCAGGAGATAGAAGAACTTCCTCCTATCGCCCTTGCCCCTGAGACAGCACCTTCCATGCTCCTTCCTAAGATCCCAAAGCCCATTCCTGCTCCTACAGAACCTACTAGTTCCAATAAAGAGAAGGAACAGGGCGAAGGTGCCGAGGAGGCTACGAGCCAAAGCGTCGAGCCTAATGTCCCTCCACCAGTGGCAATAGACAAGGGAAAACAAGTCCAGTCCTCTTTTGAAATGGAGATAAAAAGTACAGAAGTTGCCAGCACTTCCGAGCAGAACCCCCCTTCTAAGGCTTAGGATTTAGGCTATTTAGGACTTCTCTTTTTGTCATGTAACAAATTTTTGAACTTTTGCTTTGAATGTACATTGACAGAAATTAATGACAATCTGTTTGATTTTATTTTAATTTGCCTTCCAATTTTTTTTTGTATAGCAATACTCATCATCACAAAAATGAATGAATGGAACAATTAACACCACTTGCAATATTTCAATTTGTCATGACTTTTAATAGAAACACACATACTTAGCTTATACTTTGCAAATCATGACCCGCGAACAAGAAACGGCAATATACAATCAAAAACTTAACTTAGAATTTAACTTGGGATATAAAACAATCCAAGTGTTTCATTAACTCCTCAGCACTAATGTGAAATAGTTTTCTGCTAATGTTTTCAAAGTGAAGGGTTCAAAGACCTAACATAACCAAACTTTCTTTCTAGAACAAGTAAGATGCCAATTTTTACAAGGCATGTGGTCCGAGGACCATGCATATCAAAGTTTTTATCTAATACTTAGAAATTGCAACTTAAAGTGTTAATTTCTCAAAGTAGAAGGTCTATGGACCCGACATAACTAAGGTTCTGCTTAACACATGATAAAATATCAATTTCCACAAGGTATGTGGTCCGAAGACCACCCATGACCAAGTTTCTGTTTGATACTTAGAAATTGTAACTTGAAATGTTAATTTTCCCAAAGTAGAAGGTCTGTGGACCTGACATAACTAAGGTTCTGTTTAACACATGATAAGATATCAATTTCCACAAGGTATGTGGTCCGAGGACCATCCATAACCAAGTTTCTGTTTGATACTTAGAAATTGTAACTTGAAATGTTAATTTCCCCAAAGTAAAAGGTCTGTGGACCCGACATAACTAAGGTTCTGTTTTACACATGATAAGATATCAATTTTCACAAGATATGTGGTCCGAGGACCATCCATGACCAAGTTTCTGTTTGATACTTAGAAATTGTAACTTGAAATGTTAATTTCCCCAAAGTAGAAGGTCTGTGGACCCGACATAACTAAGGTTCTGTTTAACACATGATAAGATATCAATTTCCACAAGGTATGTGGTCCGAGGACCATCCATGACCAAGTTTCTGTTTGGTACTTAGAAATTGTAAGAGATAAACCCAAGTACGTATTGATAATTTTGAACGACGAACGATAAAAGTGCTCTTTATTAATAATAATACCTTCACAGGTTGTTTACATTCCAGGGGTGTTATACAATTTTTTCATCTAGATTAGCCAGTCGATATGATCCTATGCCTGCTACAGAGATGATCCGATAGGGTCCTTCCCAATTTGGTCATAGCTTTCCCCATACTGGGTTTTTGGCAGTACCCACAACTTTTCTCAACACCAGATCCCCAAGCGCTAGTGGCCTTAGCTTCACATGGGCATCATACCCTCGTTTAAGCTTCTGCTGATAATAAGCCATTTGGACCATAGCGGTCTCTCGCTGTTCCTCAACCAAATCCAGGCTTTTCTCCAGGAGATCATCATTACTTTCTGGCCTAAAAGAACTCGTCCTTAGCGTGGGGAAACCTAATTCTAAAGGTATCACCGCCTCGGCCCCATAAGTCATAGAGAATGGTGTTTCTCCAGTGGACCTACGCGGCGTAGTCCGATACGTCCATAAAACATGTGGTAGCTCCTCTACCCATCTACCCTTCGCGTCATCCAGCCTCTTTTTGAGTCCACTGACTATGACTTTGTTAACGGCCTCGGCCTGCCCATTTTCCTGAGGATAAGCTGGGCTGGAGTATCTGTTTGTGATGCCCATATCACTACAATACTTCCTGAAAGCTCTACTATTGAATTGGACGCCGTTATCTGAGATAAATGTGTGGGGTAACCCAAATCTAGTGATAATATTCTTCCAAATAAACTTCTTGGAGTCGATATCCCTAATATTTGCTAAAGGCTTAGCTTCGACCCACTTGGTGAAGTAGTCGGTTCCCATGAGTAGCCATCTTTTGTTTCCCACAGCACTCGAAAAAGGCCCTACTATATCCAATCCCCATTGAGCGAAAGGCCAAGGACTGGACAAAGGATTAAGGACTCCCCTAGGCTAATGAATGTTGGGAGCGAACCTTTGGCATGGGTCACACTTTCTCGCATAGTCTTGAGCTTCCCTCTGCATATTGGGCCACCAATATCCCTGAGTCAGAGCCCTATGGGCTAAAGACCTTCCCCTAGTGTGGCTTCCGCAAATTCCCTCATGCAATTCTTCCAAAAGTGCCTCCGTTGAGTCAGGGTGTACACATAACAAGTATGGTTCGGAGAAGGAGCGTTTATACAATTTCTGATCCTTGGACAGTCGGAAACGAGCACATTTCGACGAATCTTATCTGCTTCAGACTTGTCCTCGGGAAGAATGTTGCTTTTTAGAAAATATACCACAAGGTCAATCCAACTAAGTCCGGGCCTTATCAGATGGATATGGACGGCACTTGCAGTGGTCAGAGTTGGTTCTAGCAAGTCTTCAACGAGGATAATCCTAGGCAAAAACTGAGCCGAGGATGTCGCCAAAGTGGCCAACGAGTTCGCATGTGTGTTTCCACCTCTATAAACATGAGAAAGGATAAAGGAATCAAATTCGAATTGTAAACATTTGACCTGGGTCAAGTACTCCTGCATTCTTGGATCCCTAGCCTCCATGGTCCCCGTCACTTGGCCAACCACTAACTGAGAATCCGAGAACATATGAACTTCCTTTCCCCCCATTCTATGTACCATGTTCATACCGACCAAGACAGTTTCGTACTCGGCCTCGTTATTAGTGGCCGAGAACGCTAATCTCAATGATTTTTCGAAGACAATTCCCTCAGGGGATACCAAAACAAGTCCGACACCAAACCCCCTCTGGTTGGCTGCCCCATCAACGGACACTTTCCAAATCGAAGGTCCTTTGTCCATGATCATGCCAACTGATTTCTCATCCATGCTTGATCCCTCCACAGATTCTTCCAACAATGGTTCAGCGAACTCTACCACCAAATCTGCGAGAAACTGGCCCTTCACCGAGGTGCGTGGCATGTATTTGATATCAAAAGCTCCCAAAATAGTTCCCCACTTAGCTACCCTTCCCGAGTAGTTAGCACTGCGTAACATTGATTTGAGAGGCAGTTGGGTCAAAACCACAACGGTGTGGGACTGGACTACGGCCAGAAGTGCCTTCTCTAAAGGCAGGTAACGCACCTTAACTTCATTCAAGGATTTGCTGACGTAATAGACCGGTCTTTGCACCCTGCCATCGTCCCTTATAAGAACCAGGCTGACTGCATGGACAGCCACAGCTAGGTACGCAAACAGGATTTCATCAACCTCCGGCCGAGACATAATGGGTGGCTAGGAAAGATATTCCTTAAGTCGCTGGAAAGCTAGCACACTTCTCGGATCATTGGAATCCTTTCCACTTATTCTTCAATTGGAAAAAAGGTCTGCACCTGTCAGCTGACCGAGAGATAAATCTGCTGAGAGCAGCGATCATCCCGGTCAACTTCTGAACTTCCTTTGGGTTCCGAGGTGGTTGCAAGCTCTGAATGGCTCTGACCTGTGCCGGATTCACCTCTATTCCTCTATGAGTCACCATGTAGCCTAGGAACTTTCTAGAACCCACCCCAAAAGAACACTTTGAGGCGTTAAGCGCAGCTTGTACTTTCTAAGTATTTGAAAAGTGTCGTCCAGATCTTTCACGTGCGTAGGTATTGTCTTACTCTTCACTACCATATCATCCACATTTACCTCAATGGTCTTTCCAAGTTGTGACTTAAACATTCTGGTTATCATCCTTTGGTAAGTAACCCCGATATTCTTTAATCCAAACGATATCACTTTATAGTGATAGTTCCTTGTTGGAGTAATGAAAGCAGTCTTCTTCTGATCATCTGCCGCCAATGATGTTTGGTGATAACCTTAGAAGGCATCTAAAAATCTCATCTGAGGATGCCCGACCGTGGCATCTACAAGCTGATCGATGCGTGGCATTGAGAATGAGTCCTTTGGGCAGGCTTTGTTTAGGTCTGTAAAGTCCACACATACTCTCCACTTTCCGTTCTTCTTTTTCACCACAAGTGTATGTGCTAACCACTCCGGGTAGAAAACTTCTTTAATAGCCCCAGCCCTTTTGAGTTTGAGCACTTCTTCTTTAATAGCCTCGAAATGCTCTTTGGAGGAACGCCGATGTGGCTGCCTCTTAGGAACAACGGCAGGGTTGACGTTCAAATGATGGCAAATAAAGCTTGGGTCAACCCCCGGAGCCTCATAGGGATCCCAGGCAAAGACATCGATATTGTCTTTCAAAAACTTGACCAATTCCATTTTCTCCTGGTGTGGTAACTGTATCCCCACTTAAAAGAACCTCTCAAGATCATCGACTATTAGAAACCTCTCCAAATCTTCACACATGGCTTCCTCTGTTGTCACCACATCGGGTGCATCCAGAGTTGTTAATTGCTATAAGTCCTTCACAACCGAGGCCGAGGACTCTGATTTGGCTTGATGCAATACTGCAGCCGATATGCATTGCCTTGCCACTGCTTAGCTGCCAAGAATTTCTTCGATGAGTCCCCCGGAAGGGAATTTTACTTTAACGTGCAAAGTTGAGGGGACAGCACCCAAAGCGTGCAACCAAGGCCTAGCAAGGATGGCCGTGTATGGGGAATATGCGTCAACCACAATAAAATCCATCTCGACCGTTTCCGAGCCAGACTGTACAGGCAATTGAATCTGTCCCTTTGGTATGACCGACTTCCTTTCGAAGCTTATCAGTGGGGAGTCATAAGGAGTGAGATCCTCCAGTTTTAACCTTAGCCCCTTGAATAAGTCGGGATACATAATATCCGCGCCGCTGCATTGATCGATCATCACCCTTTTGACGTCGTTTTGTCTATCCTCAAAGTGACCACCAGAGCGTCATCATGGGGTTAGATGGTCCCAACCTTATCCTCCTCCGAGAATCCCAAGACAGGCACATTCCCCATAATCCTCTTCGGCTTCGAGCCTGACTCTTCGGCTTGGGAGTGTGACACTGCCATCACCCTAGTAGGACAGGAACCAGTCCTGCCAGGTGCAGCGAAAATGACGTTAATCGTTCCCAAGGGCCGAGATGAGTTGTTCTTCTGATTATTTGAGCCTGACTGACTGCCTTGCCTGTTAGGTTGGTACAGGTGCTGCTTCAACTTCCCTTCGCTAACAAGCTGTTCCAGATGGTCCCAAAGGGTCCGACAATTCTCGGTAGTATGACCCACATCCTGATGGTACTAGCAAAAAAGATTCTGATTCCGCTTCATAGGGTCCCCCGCCATCTTACTGGGCCATCTGAAGTAGTGTTCCTTATGGACTTTCTCTAGCAGTTGGTGCACTGGTTCTCGGAATACAGTATTAACTGCTTGAGGAGTGGCTGAGCCAAACTGCCCAGAGTAATCTCTCCTCGACTTATTGTTGTGATACTTGTTCGACCTGAAATCCCTTCTCTCCTGCAGGATAACCTTCGCCTTACCCTTACCCTGCTGTTGATCTTCCTCAACCCTTTTGTACTCGTCAATACGGTCCATGAGGCGACATACACTCCGTATGGGCTTTTTGGTCAAGGATTTCCTCAAGTCGTGATCAGTGGGAAGGCCCACTTTAAAAGTATTGATCGCCACCTCGTCAAAATCTCTATCTATCTCGTTGAACATCTCCCAATACCTGTCGGAGTATGCTTTCAACGTCTCACCCTCCCTCATGGCCATAGATAATAGCAAGTCCAACGGTCGAGGAACTCTGCTGCATGTAATGAACCGAGACGCGAATGCCCTAATAAGTTCCCTGAACGAACCAATAGACCCTGACTTTAGTCCATTGACCCATCTCATAGCAACAAGTCCCAAGCTAGAAGGAAAGACTTTGCACATCAAGGTTTCATTGTGAGAATGCACCGCCATCCTCTGATTAAAGTGGCTCACATGTTCCACCGGGTCTGTCCGGCCATTATAAATGGTGAAGGTGGGCTGGGTGAACCACCTGGGGAGCCTTCCATTCTCAATCCTGCGTGAGAAGGGCGATTTGGAGAGTTGGTGTAGCGCTCGGCTCATAGCATCGTTCCTCAAGCCCCTAGAGGGAAGCTTCCTATGCTTACGACTCGGTAGGTCATCCTCTTCACAAGAGAAGGTTTCGCTGGGGGGAGTCCTGGACCTTGAACTATAACTGCTTCCTCGGGATCCCCCTGAAGAAGGATTGGATGGGGGTGAAGCCCGCCTTCGTCTGACGCGGCGCAACTTCTTCTTGAGGTGGTCAATCTCCCTTTGCATGGCCTTGACATCATCCTCATGGGTGGCACTGCCTCCGCCGTGCGTATGACTCGCGCCAGGATATACAGTATGAATGCTTCCCTCTCGATCCATCCGGCGCTCAAGACACTTAAAAAGATCTTCGGGCTGCGATCCCTGAGATTCTGCATGGTGTGAACCTAAACCTGCCATGATGTTCCAATTCCTTCAACGCTAGATTTCCCACAGACGGCACCAATTGTAAGTGCACAATTGCACCCGGTCCTAAAAACAAGTGTTGGGCTCGGGCCTAATGAGCCTTATACAATAAACTTGTAGAGAATGGATTTGAAATCTAGGTTCGGGATGTTGGAAGTTTGATTAACAGACTAGAGTGCCACTATCTGTGCAAATGGTAATCGAATACAACAAGGAGACCTCCTCGGACATAAGCCGATGACGAATTGTATATATATATATATATTCTCTTTCTACGCCAAAGTTTACAATTTTTAGTTCTTGTTTTCTCTCAGCAGAAAGCGCAGATCCCCCCTCTTTCCTCTTTTGTTTCCTTATATATTTCTTCTTCACTAGTTCATCCATGTGTCATACAAATCTTCTCCCTGGATACTTGTCACATCCACCGCCATCTTGAAATCTTCAAATAATAGCAGGGAGGCTGAATCCTACTGTTCAAAGGTCATTTCCCCATTAATGCGGCCAGGGAGGTAGATGCAGGATTTTTAATGTGGTGGTAGTAGCTTTTCCTTAAATATTTCTCTCACATCCTTGCTTCTAGAGGGTGCTTGGATCACCCTCTTACCCATCAGTTTTTTCAGAATTCTGCCTTTAACCCGTTTAGCAAGTCCTATGGTCATTGTCGGGCCTGTCCGAGGAGACATTCCTCCTCGGACAACTCCTCGGACCTTTACAGTGCAGATTGACTTGTGTGTCTAGAGGCCCTGATCAAAAACAAACTGGTACCAGCCAACCAGGCCTAAAGCCCAAATGTTTGTTCAGGAATTTTTACCCCCTACAGGAGGCTAGTTATTTCTTAAGAAAGTTAATCTATTTTCTAATATAAAGATTACGTGTTCAATATCTTATAAATTCAAGGTAAAAACAAAAAAAAAAAAACAAAATCCCATATATTTTTTATTAAAAAAATTCAGATATATTATATAAGTTGAGACGGCCAATTTTAATAGGAAGCTGCCCAAGCTTTGATTTGACAAATACTCATAAATCAGCATACTTTCTTCTCATCACAAGCTTTGACAAATACTCATAAATCAGCATACTTTCTTCTCATCACAAGAGCCTTACGAGGTTTCAGTGTTGAAGGTTTGCAATCAGTTTAACTTCGTTCTTAAATTCACGTACAACACTATAAAGAAAAGGGTTTGTTACAACGAAATTTTTTGTTGTAATAAAGTCAAAATTATTGTTCCAATAAATGCAATAAAATATGAGGTAATAGGTTTATGTAGCAAATTTTTTTATTGCAATAAACTTCAAGTATTTTAATGATAACTTTAATGCAATAATATATATGTTCCAAAAAACAATATATTGTGACGAATATCTTGTAGTAATAAGCTATTATTTCACGGTTATTATTGCAATATATTGCAAATAGTTAACAAAAATAATTTGAGTCAAATTATTGTAATTATTTTTTTTCATTCTAAGTTATTGCAAACAAATTTCCTAATGGACTAAGATATTAAGGCCGTATTGCAATAAAAAATTATAAGTTGTTGCAAATAATTATTGTTGATGCAATAATTTACTACTTTTAAGTTACTATTGCAATGACCTATAACTTATAAATGCAATATTGTGTCTACATCATTGTACTTAGCATTTGAAGTAATAAACTTATTTTTGGTGTTATAATTAAATTACCAAAAATGAAGAAGTGACAAATAATGAGTTATTTCAAACTTGCATTTTTATTTTTTTTTTGGATACAAGAAAGTTGTGTTTTTTTTTTTGTGTGTGTGTGGATATAAAGAAGTTGTGGCCCAGCCTTTGGCCAGATTATCCCACTTTCCTCAGGGATTGATGATGTGGTAGATTGAACCTGAGACCTCGGGACTCCGAGTCATGTCATGTCACCAGCAACCCGACCCAATAAAAACCGAACCTGCCGAAAGTTTGATCAACTCACCTGAATGATTTATGAGGTTTTTGGGTCTTAGGTAAGGTTTGATTTTTTTTTTTTTTTTTCGTTGGGTCTTTTGCTTTTTTGGGGTTTTTTTCTATAATATTGGCATTGATGACCAAACCTCTTTCCAATTTGAGAACTCGACCAAATCTCAATATTTATGACTCTATTATCATTTGCCAAATTTCATTCAAGTTCAAATTTAACTTTTAAAAGAAAATATTTTGGCATTAAATTCATTAATGATAATGACCCAACTCATTTAAGGAAATGCAATATGAATTTATTCCACCTTCTTGATTTATTTCCTTCCAAAGGAAAGTTTAAATTCAAAATAGAATTCAAATTTTGAATCAAACTCTAATGGGGGAAGGCTAATTATGGAAACTTCAGTTTTGGCTAGCCATTGTTTCCTCCTTATTTCTTATTTTGAGAATACAAACACATCAACAATACACGTCAGTTTTGGAAGATGTATTACATCATACTAATCTCAAAGTCACAAAGATACTTATCTTAAAGGTTTGACTATCCTCATCTCATAGCACTAGCAGGACATAATGCATCAACAATACATGTCATTTTTGGAAGATGTATTACATCATACTAATCTCAAAGTCACAAAGATACTTATCTTAAAGGTTTGATTATCCTCATCTCATAACACTAGCAGGACATAGTTCCAAATAGAAGTTTTTGTATACCTCTAAATCATTTTCATTCCAATAAATGTGACAATCATTTTCATTCCAATAAATGTGACAATCATTTTCATTCCAATAAATGTAACTAATAAGCTTCTAGTAGAAACCAAGCCAAAAAGAGAAATAGTAATAAACATAAAATGAGGGAGAGATAGATAGAGTAGTTCTAAACAAGAAATAATAAGCAAAACAAGCAACAAATACAAACAATAACATATGCAAAACAAACTTAAAATGTAGCGGCCAACATTTCTATTGTTCTTTGATGAAACTAAAATGCAAAAAAGATCTCAATCACTACTTCCTTTTAATATCACTTGATCAAGATAGCAATGTCATCAAACAAAAAGGGTATTGACTCCAAGTGTCACACACAAAAAGGAAAAAAAAGAAAAAAGGAATGTAACACAACAATAAATAAATAAATAAATAAAACAATTCATATTCCTCCCATCAAACAAAACTAGAGCACCTCCAATACTGCAAGGCCTAAGTTCTCAATTTTCAACCATTCAAGTCTCCTTTAGGTAGTGTCAAAGTATGGGAGAATAGACTACCATGCTTAGGTCTAAATCACACAAATAATATGCTCATTTAATGGTTAATTAC
This sequence comes from Castanea sativa, assembly GCF_040712315.1. Classification (NCBI taxonomy): domain Eukaryota; kingdom Viridiplantae; phylum Streptophyta; class Magnoliopsida; order Fagales; family Fagaceae; genus Castanea; species Castanea sativa. The sequence continues at coordinate 74,661,484 of NC_134013.1, read as the reverse complement.
AACAAAAGTAATCAATAAACAAACTTAGGATGTTGGAACAGCCTACTCCTACAAGGTGACATGCTAGCTAAATTCATCAATTGTGTTTTGGACAAAAATATCATAACAACAAATAAAAATACCAAATAACTCACCAATGAATGTGGGCAAATTAATCAAGATTAGTAATAATGCATGAGGGAAAAGGTGACACTACTGAGGGTGAAGCTAACTTCGCATCCAAAAATGGATCTACAAAATAGATCTAGTATACGTTCTCCTATACTAAATGGATCTAATATATGTTCCTATACCTCTGAAGCTTGAAGCCAATTTTGAACACATATGAGAGATTGTACCATATCAGAGGTGAGTGAAGTAAGAAATAGATCTAGTATACATTCTCCTATACTAAATGCCAACTTAGAAGCCAGTGTAGAAACTGGTGCAACCAATACATCCCGTGCCAACCAAGATAATATAATATACTTACTTGTATTAGACTTCCACCAGTCCAGTATATTGAAGTTTTTCTCATTCACACCTTCACAATCCTCCATCAAGCATTTGTCAACCTCATTCTTACACCCAACAAACTTTGTCACTTGCTTAAAGGCCTTGTATTGAGAGACTAAGAAATTTTTGTGGATCATCATCATCAACTTCCATTCTTGATGTCTCACCCTCACTTTTCATAGACATAGATGATGAATTAATTGAATAATAATGATCAAACAAGCATGTCAATTTGGTGTTCATATGATTAATCATAGACTCAACGACAACTTTCCGATACAAAGTTTCATAAATTACACAAATACCTCAACTTTTTCGAGGACTAAGGACCACAACAACATATAAGATAAAATATATTTTCTTTGATAAATTCTCTTTGATCCCCCAATACTTGTCAAACTTCCCCGTCATTTCTTTTGCTATTGAGCTCAAAAAATAATCACCACTCTTAGACAATTTATTTATCTTGCTCTGAATCATATACATCTCGTCAAATAAATCATTTGATGTCACATACAAGGAACTTGAGAACCTCTTTGTGGCATTTTTTAAAAAGTCTCTAAAATTTCTTTCTCAATTTTCTTCTTTAAGACATTTCTGACTTGATTCAGCATCATGAAAGTGGGACTTATAACTAGGATCATGAATTTCCATCTACTTGAATGCCTCTTCAAAAATTTCAGCATTTTCCAACATATTATAGGTGGAGTTCCACCTAGTGGCCACATCTAAATATAAAATAGACTTTGACTCTATTTTCACTTTCTCCACACATTTTTGAAGGGTTGTAACCTATTTGGAGAAGCTTTCACATATCTAACTGTATCACACACCCTATCAATTGACTTATTATATTTTTTTAATCCAATAAAGTTGAGGATGTGAGCACAACACCTCATGTGTAAAAATTCATGGCCCAAAACAATACTTTTCCACATTTTAGTAGATTTTTTCAAGTAGTCAATGATCATATCATTTGAACTAGCATTATTCATCGACAAGGTGAAATGTCCTCAATATTCCAATCTTCAAAACAAGATTCTAATGGTCTTCCCCTTATGGTTATCAACAATACAAAAGTTCAAAATCCTTTTATGTTGCTTCCAATTACCATCTACACAATGACAAGTAAGACACATATAATTGAAATTTTGAATTGAAGTCCATGCATAAGTGGTAAGACAAAGCTTACAGCCTCTCAAGGCATTTTTCAACTTATTCTTCTCCATAATGTAAATCATACTCACATCTTTAGCTACTGTAAAATAAGATGGGGTATTAAAATTAAGTTAAAGGATCTTACAAAACCTTTTGAATCCTGAACCCTCTACAAACCTAAAGGAAATTTCATCCAATATTATCATTTCAGTAAGAGCTTTTCTACCTGCAACATTTGAAAAGCTCCTAGGTACTAGATTTTCCTCCTCCCCATCGTTGGACAATGGGTGTTCTCCTTCAGGCAAATCTTGATTAGGATACTCGAGACAAGTGGGCACATGAGATTTTACATTAGATGTCCCATAAATTCTACTATTAGCCATATACTCTTTTCTACGATATTTACATCTCGTCTTAGTTTGACCATCTTTGTCTACAAATTTATCAAAGTGTTCTCAAGCCCATGATTGTTTTCTCTTATTAGGATTAGAAGAAGAAGCTTTCACCTTGGCTAGACAAGGAGGTTTCCTAGCAAGTCTTGCAATGGCAGCAGGTCTTGCAATGATAGTATTATGTTGTAAAGGCTCATTTGAATCCGGTTGAGCAACAAAAATAAATCAACTAATAAACAAAATAAATAAAATAAAATAAGATTACATAGACGTTTTTTTCATAAATATAATAAACTATGTAAAAAAATACAGTAGAAACAAGTAAATTAAATATATGTTAATAACACTTTCACAATAACAATATACCAGTGGAAGCATATCATCATCAAAAAAAGTACAAAAATGATAGTTTACATCAAATACTACCTAAAAAACATGACATACTATGAACTCAAAAAAAAAAAGAATTGCAAGTTTTCAAAAAAATGAGGTAACCAATCAATGCTTGGTTAACTCACTACTAAGGAGAAATCGAATAACCAAACCATATGAATTCTCATTGAAAAATTTCAAACTACCTATAACAATCTTGTCTTCACTAGCAACAACATGCAGAAAATGGAACACAACAAAGCAACTAGAAAACTACAACATTAAGAACATGTCAAAATCATAGACAACAACTATTAAGTTTAACCACCCAAACAACCAAATTATAATTTAAACTAATCGGACTTAAAAGCCCAAATAGCAAAATTAAAGTAGAATCAAACGTGCACTAGAACCCAAATTCAAGCAGTTGTAACAAAACTAAAACGATGAAGTAAGCTTAAACTAATAAATTTAAGTAAAGCATTCCAGATATTTATCAATCTAAGTCGCCAATAGTCACAACTAACCAAAAGCATACCATTACATAGAAGCAAAATTAGCAAAATTACTCAAAAACTAAAATAACCCATTAAATAAACGCATGAATTTAAGCAAAAGCATTTCATATATTTATTAATCTAAATGACCAAAAGTTTCATTTAAATGAAAGCATACTTATACCTAGATGCCGAAATTCCCAAATTACTCAAAAACTAAAACAGCATTAACATCATAGTCTAAAAATACCCAAAAAACCACAAAATATCAAAAATCCGTGAGGCAAATCCCTTAAAGAAACCCAATCAAACCCCAATTTTACTAATACCCAAAACCGAAATCCTAAACCAAAAATCAAAACAATTTTTTTTTTAACTTATCGTTAGTGAGATTGTGAGAAAGGATTGAGTGAGATTGAGAAAGTTTCATTGAGATTTAGTGAGGGTTTGAGAGTGTGGAGAGGTGAGAAATTTGAGAGAGAGAGAGAGAGAGAGAGAGAGAGAGAGAGAGAGAGAGAGAGAGAGACCCAAAATCCAAATCGGATTTTTCCAAAAAAAAAAAAAATCGAGTGAATTATTGACCCACAACCCAAACCAAAGTCGATGACAACCTAATTGTGTGAGCCAACAATAGACCTAAGCATACTCAAACTTGCCCAAGATATGTCAGGTCGGGTCAGGCAAGCCCTTGCTCACCGCTACTAATGAGCCCATCACCTATGTACTCCCTTGGGGTTGGTTTATATTAACAAGTAAAACTGAGAGAAAATTCAATTAGATTTAAAATTAGAATTCAATTAGAGTCTAATTTTGCGCTACGTGTTTCATCTAATCTAAGTATTTAATTTTTTGTGCCAAGTTAATTAATTCAGTGTAAAAATTAGAGTTCAATTAGAATTAATTTTGCGTCACCTGTCTCATCTATTGTTTAAATTTTTGCTGTTTTTTTTCTCTAAACTAATGAGCATGTTTTTTGTACTGTTTCTATTAAGATATTTTGTATGCCAAGGTCTTGAATGTAACAAATTGTAATCAAGTTGAACGATTCCATGCACCTATCCTCGTTCAATTTAAGAAATACTGTTGGACCAATTTATTCTTTTATTTTGTGGTGTATTTAGTAGAATTTCATGAACAATGATCGTAAATTAATATTATATATGTAGTATCCAATAGTAATTTTTAAAATTATGTACATAATAGCAGTGTAATGAAAAACTTAGTGTAACTAATATCATGAAAATTGTAAGAAAAAAGTATTTCAATACCTCCAAATGTCCTGGTCGCATTAATATCCTATATGTTTTATAACCTAAGTTAACATCAATAGCACCCCTACAATTCATCATATGGATAAGCACTAGTTACATACTGCTACTAATAATAATAATAATAATAAACAAAAGAGGGGGGTGGGGGTGTGGGTGTGGGTGTTGTTGGTATGTTTTCATCCATCTCACGCAGTACCTGGGCTTTAGCCCACGTTTACCACTTCAGTTTCTAGCAAATTCTCGGTGGCCACTGGCAGCCTTCTGGAATCAAGTTCCAATCCAACATGGCCCAGAAACCCAGTGTCAGTGAGGCACAAGACAACAATACAAACACAACACATAGCTACGCGCACCGGTGACGCGTGGACAATCTACTGAAAACAGAAAAAGTGAAAACCGACGGCCACTTTAATTTAACACCACGCACGCACGCACGCACCCCGGGTGCATTTTAGCTCCCGCCGATATTTTCCCCAAAAACCCACCCGATTCACTCAGTTTCTCTCTCTCTCTCTCACCTACCCGAAACTTCCAACTCTTTCTTCAAAAATTTCACCAGAAAAATAGAACAATTTAGGGTTTGCCAAGCCCCAACAAAAACGACACCGTCCTCAATTCCAAACCAAAACAAAAACCCTAACATTTCTCAAAATCAAAATTAGGGCTCGTTTGGTTCTAAATCAATTTCATTGCAGGAAAAAAAAACAAAATGGACGACATTGAAGACGACGCGAGGTACCCTTCAAAGCCCTATTCTTTAAACCCATACAACCCGCCTCGTCGCCATAGAAACCCAATTCGCAATGCTCCTTTCTCTCACCCAATCTCCAATCGCTACGAAATCGAAGAAGACGACGACGACGACGAAAACGAAGTCGAGTTGCAAGAAGATTTGGAGGACGAAGATGACGAAAACCCAGATGGGTATTATCGGAATTTGGAAGGAGATGGTGAATTTGTCGATAGGCACTCAAAGAAGAGGAAGCTAAGGAATTCGATTCCGGAGTTCGAGTTCGACTTCGCTTCGGTGCCGAGGGGTAGCAGGAGCTCGAAGCCTTTGTATTCGGGTGCTGACTGGAATGAGCACTCGGTGTTTGTGCTGTTGGAGGTGTGGGGGGACAGGTTTCTCCAATTGGGGAGGAAGAGCTTGAGGTCTGAGGACTGGAAGGATGTTGCGGAGAAGGTATCGGAGGCATCGAAGATGGAGAAGGATGAGTTGCAGTGTAGGACTATGTTGGATAAGCTGAAGAGGAAGTACAAGAAAGAGAGGGCTAAAGTTGAGGACTTTGGATTGAGTTCTAGCAAATGGGTCTACTTTAAGAAGATGGATATGTTAATGGCTTCGTCGCCGAGGCAAGAATGTGGGTTGGCGTGTGGGATTGATTCCGGGGAGTATGTGTTTATGAATACCCGGGTTTATTTGGAGAGGTCTAATGGGTTTGATGAGATGAGGGATAGTCCTGGGGAGTCGGAGAATGAGGAGGAGGAAGAGGAGGGGAATGGGTTTGATGAGAGGGGGGGAGTGAGAGGAATTGGTGGAGATGGGTTGTCATATAAGGTGTTGGCGGATTCGATACAGAAGTTCGGGGAGATATATGAGAAGATTGAGAGTAGTAAGAGGCAGCAGATGATGGAGTTGGAGAAGATGAGGTTGGAGTTCCAGAGGGAGTTGGAGTTGCAGAAGAAGCAGATTCTGGAGAGGGCGCAGGTGGAGATTGCGAAAATGCAGGAAGAGGTGGAGGATGATGAGGATTCCGATGCTTCTGAAGAGAATCTCAGTGAGTGATGTTGGTGGTGGGTGTTTCCTTGATCTTACATGGCATGTTTAAATTATTTTTTATGATTGAATGGTTTGTTATTTGCTAGTGTTTGTTTGTTTTTTTTGTTTTTTTTTGAGAGAGAGAGTGAGAGAGAGTTATTTGCTAGTATTAGATGTGAAAAATTAGGGAAAAATATTGTATTTGTTTTATTCCTTTTTTGACAGCAGGTATTAATGATTAACTTATGCATCTCTTGTTTAAGGAAACATTTGATTTGCTTTGTCAAATTGTGTTGTGTTGACTTACATCTTTGTTTCTCAAAAAAAAAAAAAAAAAAGACTTACATCTTCAACTCTGGCTAGAATATGCAATTTGTAAGAAGTTGAAATTCAAGTAAAAACAATACATGTGAAAATGTGAACCCTAATTATTTTACACTCATAAGGTAGCTGGTTTTATGTAACCAAAGTGAATTGACTTCTACTTGGATTAATGGTTATGGATGTCAGTTTGTTCTCCATTGCAAATTAGGACAGACATAACATAGTTGAGGTCATGTGATACTTTGTTTTTGTGAAAGCTTTAGTCCATTAGAAAAGAGAACATTGCAAACCTTTCAATTTAGATTGTTTGGACCTAAATGTCGTGGTTGTGTTCTTGCAAAGGCGTTTGATATGGACCATTCCATAGGTGGCTTTGCTTCAGTTTGATGTGATGCGTATTTCAAAAGCATGGAGTAGCTAACAAACATTATGGAAACCTCCCTTGGGTTAATGCTTAAGGAGTGGAGTAGCTAGCAAACATTACGGAAATTTTTTAGGGTTAATTGCTTTACTTTAGTATTGCCTATAGCTTGTACTAATTTTTTTTTGAGGAAATGATATGTCCACAATATTTTTTTAACATTTTACAACAAATCCTAAGTGGCAGGTTGTTACTGGTTGTTATTGTTGGTGCAAAAAAGTAATCTTAGTATTTAGTTCAAATTTGAACCAATAATAACTAACCACCTGTGATTTGTTCTGAAAATGTTGTAAATGTAGCATCTTTTTTTTTTTTTTTAATAAGTGCCAATAACTTGTACTACTTGTTTGGTCCTTATTACTAGCAGTAGGTGCGTGCTCTATTAGGTAAAGAGGCACCAGAAAAAAACAAGTTAACATAACTGCCTTTGGAGATTGGAAGTTTTTCAACTATATGCTATCTCTAAAATACTTTTTTTTTTTCACTGGATAGCCATGTTTGTCTTCTTTATTTATTTTTTTTTGGTAATAATTCAATAGTTGGGGGAGGGGGGGTGGGGATTTGTTCCCTAGAAGTGTCCATTGGAAACATGATATCCATGTTTGTCCCAGTTAGCCTTTCTCTTTGAGGTGATACTGAGAAGTGATTAAATTTTGGGAACAAGGATATTATCCATTGTCTTTGTTCTGTTTCTCTGTACTTTTTAACTTGCAGGTAGTAGAAATAATCTTTTCTCTTGGTCTGTGGAACTCTTGTACCTCATTGTTGCTAATGTTAGTGCGTTGTGGCGTCTGTCAGTGAAAAACCTGGTACTGAGGCCTGAGTTTTTCATCCTGCTGCATGTAGCTCATTATGCTTTTGCTTTTCTTAGTGTAGGGAACACATTATACTTGTAATGTAGGATCTTAATATGTGTGGATCAATTCTGTAATTTATCTGAACTTATACATATAGTCCTTTTTTAGTTGTCAGATCTACATACTCTGCTGCTTCTTCCTGTTGGTTGCATTTTGATTAGTATATAAAACTGGTGGGAATTTAATTGGTGGATTTCTGAGTTGCCAGTGATTTGAGGTTTTCTATGCATATAAATTAATTAACAACTTGGTAAACATATTTTTTGGTTGAAGTCATTTTCATAAATATGATGGCATTTTACAATCGGAGGTATTGGTAGTAATAGATTTTAATTGTTCACTTGTCTGAGCAGTTGAAATTTCTGAGCTGATGGTGGTATCGGGACCTGTTGCAAGGGTTTTGGAAAAAGAAGCATCTGCTCATTGCTGAAGCAAGGGGTAGCTATCAGGCCAAGGGTATGTTTGGGGAGGAGAGGGGTTGATAGGGAGGAGAGGGGAGGGGAAATGTTTGGAACTTTCCGCATTTATGCAATGCCTTTGTATCAATAGTGTATCATACTCTCCTGATTAATACTCATGGCTATTCTCTTATGTTCTCTCAATTATCTGAGCTCATCTCTACTTTTGCCCAATCTCAGATAATTTCATGGCTTGCTAATTTGGTTTCTTGGCAATGCATTTCAATACAATTGCCAAAATAAATTCCCTTGGTAAAGGGCCATTGAGATCTGACTCAAATGGAATTTCCTTCCTTCGTAAAGGTGGAGAGCAGTTTGTGCATTCAAGACTAATGGAGTGCACGGGTAATTCACAAACTTAAATAAATAAATAAATCTTGGCAAAGGATTCCATGTTAATGCTGCCTTTTCACATCTTCCCCTTAAACCAAAGATATAAGTTTGTGCAGTTGATTGAAAAAAGAAGCAAGGGTATATCTTGCTTGTATGAAGTTATACAAATGCAAGGGTAGATCTTGCTTGAATAACTCTGGCTGAAGATTCCCTTACCAGCAGATTTTGTTCTCTTTCTTAGAGATGAATTTGCTTCTAGGGGCTAATAGGAAATTAACCTCGGTCAGTCGTATTTTCTGGCTTATACAACAAATATTTTCAGTCCCAAAAATTGTAGAATCATTCAACTTATTAAAATCCTTTGAAATTTGTGGAATCAAGCGGATTAGGATTCTTGAGAGTTCAAAAGGTTTCCACCAAGGAGTTACTAAAATCTAATCTATTTATATAAAATGTGTTAATTGGATTTTGCCACTTCATTAATAATATATATATCTCAAAATGGCGATCATTAACATTTACTTATATATGTTGATGACTTGGTAAAATTTAGTTCACTCATTTCAAACCGAATGAATTGTATTTTAGAAATTTCTAAAACTCAAGATGATCCTAATCTGAATCAACCACGGTAAAGGAACATTTGCTACCTATATGACATTAGAAAATCTCAAGGTTTACATGCATAATAGAACACAACATTCATGACAGTGTCAAAAACTAGCACCAAGGAATACATGGAAACCAACAGAGGAGCTTCCCATAAGCTGATTCCGCTGCACATCCTAAACTCAAACAAACGCTCAACTAGTGTAAGACCCATATTGCTAGACAAAGCCATAACCAAAGCTGTTTGTCGCTTTCCTTCCATGAGACTCTTGGCCTTCAATAATGACTCAAACCCATAACTCTCACCCTCCAATACTGATAAAACCCTCGCTAGGTTCCCTACAACCGTAACATGTGCAAATGCCACACAAAAGGGCACACCTAGAATCCCTAGGACACCCCAGAGTCCTAACATTTTGGAACAAATACCCCATGCAAATAATATCTTTGGTATTGTTGCCAACATAGCCACCAAAACACCCAGAAGGCCAAATACAACAAGGAATTCACAAAAACTTGTATGGAGAAGCCTAATCCAAGCCAAGCCACTTCTCATAAGTAACCTTCTTCTGTCAAGGTTTATTCTGTTGTAACTATCTGACACTGCTTGAGCAGTGGCAGCTCTTCCAAGCAGAGAGAAGGTGATAAATGAAGGAAAACATATGAGGATGTGAACAATGTTTTTGGAGAGTAATTTAGACAGAGGTAGTCCAAGTAAATGATGTGTGAATTTAATTGTTGAGGCGGGCATTTGGGGAAATTGGTGAATGAGAAAGTGGGAGATGAAGAGAGAGATAGGGAGAGGTGAGAAAAGGAATATTGAGATTGAATGGAAATGAGTTGAATGAAGAAGTACAAGTCTGATAGATTCCCTGAAAATATGTGCTGCGTTCATTAGATGGATAGATTCAAGGACTTGTGCTGTTCTAGGCATGCTGTGTGGAAGAGTACTATAGAATGGAAATGATTTAGAGAGTATGAAACACTGCAGCTGGGGAGTGTATGAGGAATGTCATGGTTAAGGTTAACATAATAACTAGAGGTTTGGTTGCTTGCAACTTAATTTTTCATGATTGAAGAGGTTTGTTAGAGTCTTGTTATATTATAGTCAACATGTCCATGAAAATGTTTTTTGGATATTAAAGCTATCAATTATGGGGTGGTGAACAGTTGTTTAAGAAGCTTGATACTTTTAATTTTAGAAGAGATCTATTATGGAATATTCAGAACTAGAGAACTACATGCTTTACCCACGTTAGAATCGTTGATTTCATAATCGACGGTGGTTGGAACTCTAATACAAATCATGGAACTTTAATTCTCAATTTGATCATTTATACTCTTCAAGAAATTGTCAATTGAGAAAGGTTTGCTAGTTTTGGAATCCTTTAGGCTCTATAATGTTTTTTTTTTTTTTTGACAGAAGTGATAGAATAGGCTCTATAATGTTACTACTTAGAACATAATGTCAATAAAGAAATGATGGTGGGTTGGCTGATTTGAGGGTAGTTAAGGTAAAACGAAAGGTTCAATGATTTCCATAAATGAGAACTCATGATTTTGCCTTATCTAATCAGCTCTTAATCTTATTGGGGGAAAGCTACTGTGTGGATGAAATGATGTGTGTGTGTGTGTGTGAGTGAGAGAGAGAGAGAGAGAGAGAGAGAGAGAGAGGGGTAAAATAATGATAATGTCATCTTGGAGTTTAAGACTAGTAGACAGTATTGCAATATGTAAGTTTGCACATGAGCAATTGAAGAATCAAAGAAAATTATTCCATGGAAAATATACACGCAGAATTAGATAAGAGCATCCACACCAGATCAATTAAAGTGTTCTAAAATAAAAGAAAGTACAATTTTTACACATTTTATGCAAAAAAAACACCCACATCAGTGGGTGTATAAATTGACAAAAATATGAAAATCCATACACGAGCTATAGTACCTGTGTAAATATACACAGGTACTATAGCTCGTTCATTTATTATTTTATTCCTTTCCCGTTCGCTCTATTTTTTCTCTTTTTTCTCCGTGCTCAACAAATTCAGTAACAAACTCAGACATACACTTACTCCAACAAAAAAAAAAAAAACTCACAGAGATACACAAACAAACCCACACGAAAAAACAACAAAGAGACAGATCAGTGCTTAATCAGAGTTGGGTCTTGCCAGATCGGAGCCTGATCGAAGCTAGGGAGATCGATGCTTGTGGATCGGAGCTGCGGATCAAAGTTGCGGATCAGTGCTGTGGATCGGGCTGTGGATTGGAGTGTGGATCAGTGCCGTGGATCGGAGCTGGGATCGCTGCTGTGGATTGGCTGAGCTGCGGATCGGAGCTGCGAATCGGTGCTGCGGATCGGGTTGTGGATCGGAGCTATGGATCGATGCTGTGGATCTGAGCTATGGATCGGAGTTGTCAGGAGAGTTGATCTAGAAAATGGGTAGAGAGAGAGAGAGAGAGAGAGAGAGAGAGAGAGAGAGAGAGAGAGAGAGAGAGCAAAATTCGGAAAAAAAAAAAAAAAAAGGTACAGAGAGTGAGAGAGAGAGAGAGTGTGTGTGCGCGCGTATAGGGTAGTTAAAGAGAAATAATAAAAAATTTAAGAAAATTGATTATTTAATTAAAAGATGTGGTAGAATAGAAAAACTGATGTGGGTGTTTTGTAAAAATGAATATGTAAAATAGAAAAGTAGGTTTTTAGTGTAAAAATGGATGGGTAAAATAAACGAAGTGATGTGATTGCTCTAATTACGCCATTTTTTACATCCTTCTAAATTCTAATAGTCTACTGCCCCAAAATTAAATAACCATAAACGAAACGAAAATCGTAAGGAGAAGTGGGAAAGGACAAACACCACAATTAGCATTTCTACTTTGTTGCTGCCCATTGCTTTTAAACTAAAACAAACTATCCTTTCATTTCCTTCCTTTTCTAAAAAATTTTCTTCAAGAAATAGTTCCTCCTTGAATGAGAAGAGCTACAATTGAATCTGAATATATGTAATCTTCCAGAGATCGTTACCTTGCTTCTGCATTAAAAATCCTCTTTTCCTTCATCTGTGACATCATCTTTCTCAACAAGTCTAGGATTAGTTTTTCAATTTTCGATGTACCATACCCTACCAAATCAGCGTTCGTACATGCATCCATTCTTCTTAACAAGCCAAGCTAGAATGTTTGACATCCAGGACCCTGTGATATCTGTTTCAAAAACTGCAAGTACACATCTATCAATAACTCCATTGCAATCTCTAGGGTCCATTCGATACTTCTCATCTTCTTCTCCAAGTTCTCCCTTATCAAGTATTCCAACATCTTGTGTAAATCATCAACCATTGCAAAAATGATAAGTTTAAAATAGTTCACACGGTTGGTGGTGAGATCCAATTCCTTAGCCAGTGTGAAGCTTTTTTGAAGAGTTATGATTGGATGGTTTCTCATCTCTTCTTGCCGAGCTAAGCTGGTTTTTCTATTTTCTTTCCCTAATTTAAGAAATAAATTCGAGGCAAAGTTTGAAGAGCCAAGCCCTCTTGAATTTCCCTGTAAAGAGGACTTGTATTGCTTGAATTGCTAAATCTGTGCCCTGATTGAGTAATGATTTTTATACCACTAGATCAACAAATTCACAGAATCTGCCACTAGGTCCAGTATCTTCAAATTCTTCTCTAGTGGACTGTTCTTGAGTACAATAAAATTAAATGCAATGTATACAGTAGGCATAGTTTGTCCGTGAAACATGGTTTCCCATCTGACATCAACACAATCAAAATCTCAACTCCCTGATCATAGATTTCAAGGTGCCGCAATAACAAGTGAAGGATTGATTTTCATCCAAGTTGGGTTTGCAAATTTACAGGATACTCAAGAAATAATCTTGCTCACTGATTGTGTTATGAACTCGTGTCCAGAATTTCGTTTTTAAGTTCCCACATTAAATTAATGAACTTGAAAATGAGCTCCTCAGGGAGTTTCTTAAACTGATATGTACTGAGGAGCTTAAGAAATACGAATACCTTGAAAAGGCCTAGAATGGCCTTCTCTGCAAATGGAATTGGAGATAACATAGGAAACTGATCAACTGCTAGCATATAATCTTGAAAATTAGGCCAAAATGTCCGGAAGCTTTGTGCGTTGGCCAAAGCAATGGAATGACCAAGTCCCAGCAGAAACCAACAGTTTCTTCTTATTCAATCGGTGTGCTGAACTTGCGGCCTTTGTCAGAAGCTGCAAATGTCTGAGAGCGCCCAAGATTGGGCAAAGCATCAACAGGCAAGTTTGTACTTTGAACTATTGCTGACACTGGTGACTATAAATTTTGTTTAGGGATCATTAAAAAACTAAAATGAAAAAAAAATATATAATTGAGTTATTGACAAAAAAAAAATTGAAGTTTTACATTTCCTTCTACAAGTTTTCAAATTTTGAATTGTTATATGATAGTTCATTATGAGTATATATTGCTTAGCTATGACCATTTTATATTGTTAAGTTTGTCTAATATTTTTATTTTTATGCAATTGTTATTATCTATTTGTTTTTGTTTTTATAAAAATATTTTAAACTAAAAGAATAAACTCAATTCATTGGTTTTGTATTAATCATTGACGCACACAACCATACTCATTCATATATAAATAATACACCACATGTCTATTTAACCAATCAAATACTTGAACAATTACTAATTTTACAATTTTTTTTCTTGAATTTTTCTGACTTTATAACAAAAAATTATTATAACACGATGACAATACACACATGCAACAAACCCTCTCTAGGGCAATTTTTTAGGGTCATGCTAACAGATACTCTTAGGACAATTGTTATATTTCCTATAAAAAGAATGTCAAAACATTTCCCTTATATTTATACTGTACAAAAAAAATTTCACACACATCATTATTTACACAAATAACGTTATAACAAAAAGTAATGCACACAATCAATATTAGATACACTCACACATATATAATATAAAGAATAATGCTAGAGATACAAACTATATTACAACAATTTTTATAAATTGCTGATGTGATGAGTGATTATTGGTAAATGAAAAAGTGATATTAATGGTGGATCTAGATGAAAACTAATAAGATATTAACCACATCAATATTTTATAAAAATGTTGTAAAATAGTTTGTGATTGTAGCATTACTCTAATATAAATTTATGATAAAGAGGACACTTATAATCCACAAACTCTTAGATTATGTTTGGTAATAGTGTTTGTTTTCTATTTTCAAAAACTTGTTTTTGGGAATATAAAGAAAAAAAAATTTATTGTATTTTCAAAATAAAAAACACGTTTGGTTCATTGAAATTTTAAAAAAAAAATAGTTTTTTGAAGAAAAAAAATAAAAAATACTAACATATGTTGTTACGAGGGTTTGAACTCTAATGCTAGCTTATTAAATGAGACAGATTTATTAAATCAAATATGTGTTTTTATTAACTTTTGAAAACTAGAAACTGAAAACAGCCTTTTGCATGTTTTCAATTTTCTTCACAAATTGAGTTTTGAGAACAATTTTTGTTTTCTTTCTATTTTGGGTTACCAAACAAATTTTTTAGTTTCAAAAATAGAAAATTGTTTTTGGAATCAGAAAATAAGGGGAAAAAACAGTTATCAAACATACCCTTATTCTTTCTCTTTTTTCTTTTATTTTTTGATACATTATTCTTTCTCTTAAAGTTTGAAATATTTGTAATAAGGGTGTATAAAATTTAAATCAAGGCGTCCAAAAATAATATTTTTAAGAATAAATTAAAGTAATAAACTAACAAAAAAATATATATTATATATAAAAATAAATAAAAATTGAAGTGAGGGGTTCAAATGAACCCCTGAACAAAGTGTAGCGCCGCCTCTGATCGCTGAAGATATTCCTAATACAGCACTGCTTAATTACTTTAGATTCTATTCAAATTCACTTGGATTTAGGTACAAAGCGTCATCCATGCTCCCCAGTAGAGGAGTCTGATAGATAATGAGAAAGTTGACTAATCATGCCAAAAATTTAGGGTCACGAGGAAGATTATAGAGTAAATAGCTAAGAAGGACCATAGTAACATGTAGGCGTAGAGTCAGCACTGCTTAATTACTTTAGATTCTATTCAAATTCACTTGGATTTAGGTACAAAGCGTCATCCATGCTCCCCAGTAGAGGAGTCTGATAGATAATGAGAAAGTTGACTAATCATGCCAAAAATTTAGGGTCACGAGGAAGATTATAGAGTAAATAGCTAAGAAGGATCATAGTAACATGTAGACTTACGGTAATAGTTAATAATCC
This sequence comes from Castanea sativa, assembly GCF_040712315.1. Taxonomy (NCBI): domain Eukaryota; kingdom Viridiplantae; phylum Streptophyta; class Magnoliopsida; order Fagales; family Fagaceae; genus Castanea; species Castanea sativa. The sequence goes on along the minus strand of NC_134013.1, from coordinate 74,646,240 downwards.
ATTATAAAAAAGTTTTAATACCACTTTTATAAAAAATAAAAAAAATTGTCAAAATTTTAATTTTTTTTTTTTCCTTTCCCATAAAAAACTTTTATAAACGGATTATTAACTATTGCCCTAAAAGCTTCTTATAGCATTTTCTAACTAAAAATTGGCTGTCTTCCTCTTTCTCCAGGCATGATGCACAGTTGTTTTCGTTGGTGTCATGATTTTTATAACTTTTTGTCTGCATTATAAAGTAAGTAGACAGAAAGAAAGGATGGAAGGAAAGACGAAAAAAAAAAAAAAAACGATTAGGAATGGAAGTGGGGAATATATTTGGTAGTTGTATATGGAAAGAGAGGTGCTACGTCCACAACATTTTTACAACAATTTTACAATAAATCATAGGTGGTTAGTTGTTATAAGTTCAAATTTGAATCTAACACTAAAATTACTTTTTTGTCCCAACAATAACAACCAGTAACAACTTGCCACTTAGGATTTGTTGTAAAAATGTTGTAAAAATGTTGTGGACATATCATTTCTCATATGGAAATGTTGTGGTCAGGAAGTGACGAAATGAGTAATTTATTAGTGCATGCTTGGATTCGGTTTTTGTCTTTTGACTCTGTCAGGGTGAATTAGGCAAGAAACATTGCAAGGGACCGCTGGATTATTCTCTAAACAAGTTGTTAATTTTTTGAATTATCTCGCTTAAATAACTTATTATTTAATTTGTATGGTTAAAAATGATACTTATATATTTAATTTATACATTTACAACTCCTGATTTATTCAGTTCTGTTTAAGTGATCACAAACCTACAAAGTTTTTGAACACCTGATAAAATGGCTGAAACTTTAAAGCCGATACTCGCATTGCTATTTTAATGTAATAATCATTTCAAAACTTGATATTTACAAAGCGTTCCAATGTTTTCTTTTTAGTTACCCGATCCATACGAGCTTTTTAGCTCATGCCACAAGCAAAACAACGTATCGAAATTGTCATCAAAATTACAATCTCCAGTATCAGAGATTGCCATTAGCATCTTCAACCACTCTTCATGGAGAGTTGAGAACTTTGATCTCTGTTCACTTGTTCTAAAACTGTCTCCAAGAGAATTTTTCATCACCAGACCAGCCTTTGATGCTACTTGAACCACCTTTTCAGGGATTCCAGCCATCATTGCCACTTGCAACCCATAGCTCTCTGGGCAGGCTCCAGATGTAAGCCGGTATAGAAAAACAAGCTCCTGGTCACTTCTAGAATAGCATTCAGATTTTGACTTAAAAGCACAGGCCATATGTTGCAGGGTAACATGCGGATGAGAAGCAAATTCCTTTGTAAGTGGGTGGTAGTGTGTAGCAAATAGTAGTCGACAATTAACTTTTTCGATCAAATGGCGGAATACCTGGACAAGTATTAAAGGTTAATTCCATTGAAATGAACACATCAAAAGTAAAACATAGTCAGCTATGGCACATGGAACACTTACAAGTCAAATGGTTAATAATACAGGAGTATACAATCAACTTAGAACTATTAGTAGCCTATGGGAGGCATTAGTGGCTATATAGAATAATAGGACAGGAATTTCATATCATACTTGGTTTAGGCTAATTACATGCAGCCCTAGAAGCTACCATCCCCTTTGCATGATATGTGTATGTGTGACTGTGACTGTAAAAATAATTTCATTTTTGTTGTTTTGATGCGTAAAAATAATTTCATTGTATCTTATATTTGCTTTCTTTCAGTTGTTGACACCCCTGATTTAAAATAAATAAGTACTGGAACATTTAATATATGTTTACCCTGATTTAATTGCTTAAGTCCATTTGGATTAGGAAGTCTATAGTCAAACTATGCTTAAGCACACGATACATGCATATAATTATAAGTTTGCAACTTGTTATATTTATACATCCATTTTTAAACATATTACAAGCCTCTCACAAATAGACTATTTAGAAAAGCCAACTAGTTTCGATAGAACCAAAGATGTTTAAAGATATTCTAATTGGAAGTTAGAAATTTGTATGCTAATTTCTGAGGATAAGATGAGAAAACAAAGAAAGGGGGCAAACGACTAGTCATTAAAGAGCAAAATCTCACCGCATAAGCAATGGCATATCCATCAAAAGTGCTTGTTCCTCTACCCAGTTCATCAAGAATAACCAATGAATCTTGAGTCGCATTTTGAAGAACTGATGCTGTTTCTGTGCACTCAATAAAAAACGTACCTACAAAAGATTGACATTGTTTCCAAAATCACTTTGCAATTCCAAAAGTCCTTACACATACAAACCCGTGTCCATGTCTGTGAGGGTGAGTTTCAATCTATGTTGCATTAATTTTAATAAAAACAAGACTTGGATTTAAAGTCCAATATATTAGAAGGATGCAGGCATTCAGTTTGCTTGATATTTATTTTAAGACCCTCAAAAAAATAGCCCATGCATATGCATGGAAGCCGCTTTACTGAAGTCCAGCAATTGATTGTTTAGTCTTATAGTATGATTTATTTTATCACCACAAATATTTGTACAATCAAATAAATGCGAGCAGCTGTGAAGCATTATTGAGTGAAAGTTTTGATGCTATCTCTCCTGCAGTAGCCAAAGCCTTGGCTATCAGACAAGTTGTGTCACAAACCTTTGAATATTATTGAAACTGTTACCATGCCCAACAAAAGCCATGCAGGGAAGATTATCAAATAGTCAGAGATATTCGGTGAGATTTTAATGTTGTTACTGACTGTCTTGCTAAATGGGCTCTGAGATGTTCCTCAAAAAAAAAAAGGAAAAAAAGGGCTCTGAGATGTAATGTTAATGGTTTTTTTGTCTGAGAGGAATTTCCCCCAAGTGCTTAGAGTTGCTTTGGGCAGGGATAACTAATTTATTGTTCTGCTTCTGTTAGTTTTGAATTCCTCTTTCTTTTTGACACACACCCCCCCCCCCCCCAAAAAAAAGGGTTTGATGATCAAACTACAAAACTTTTAAACAGAAGGTAACTTGCGTTACTTCATTAAGCCTTCCAGAAGTTCTTTTTTTTTTTTTTTTTGCCTTGCAATTGAACCTAATAAAAACCACCTAAATAACACCACCAGGTCCAGCCACCAAAGGTATTTACAAATCAACTGCAAGCACCCAGCACTATGACTACCGTACTATCAAAAGATTCAAAACCCACATACCCACTCCCATTCATAGCATGATAATCAATAACAGAGTCCAACAGTTAAATGGTCCAGCATGTCAAATTCTTGCACAGAAAACTTCAGATCATAAACATTGAATCAATCCATAACAATTAAATTTTTTTCTTTGGCTAAGGCGCACTTACTCTCTCCGGTCATGATTCGATCAGTAGCTCCAAGCCTAGTGAAGATGATATCCACGAGTGTGAGAGCACACATCTCGCAGGGTACATAACAACCCAGCTGCAAGTCAACATAGATTAAAATATATACATGAGTTGACCCCAAAACAGAACATCCTGGTGTTTTTTTATTTATTTATTTAATTTATAGGTAGAACGCCCTAGAATTTTAAAATATATGTGATTATTTCCTCCACTAAGACCAAAAACCTAGGTGATAAACAACAAAATTGCCCATAGGGAGAAAAAGAAAAACCTGTGCAAGTATGACAGCTAGACATGTCGCACGCAGGAGGGTTGATTTCCCTCCCATATTCGGTCCAGTCAGTAGCAAAGTTCGGGCATGATAGTCATCTGTATCCTCACCAAGGATTATGTCATTTGGGACAGGAACTCCCCCATTCTCTGCAAGGGCAAATGGATGCCATAGCCCTTTAACTTTAAGTATTGGTCCTCTGGTCTCTTGGCCCATAGTTATGTTTTCAGATTGAGGCAAAATAACAGGTCTGGACATAGGCCCACATGAAAAACTAGAAGTGACTGCAAAAGATCTTAGTACATCGATACAATTGATGGCATAAATGACTTCAAACCATTCAGTAGCTTTTTCAATAAATAACTCAACCAGAATAGAGAGTGTTTCAGCATCCGAATCTGTTACATCATGATTCTGGCAACAAGACAATATCACTTGAGTGTTAGCCACAACACTGGAAACTTAAATTATTACTCAAGGATAAGAAATTTTGAGAGCATACAATAGTGAAGATGCTAAAACTTTAGCAACTACAAAATATTGATTTAATGCATTGCCTGGTAAAACAATCACCAAACAAGCTCATTCATAAGAATGGAAAAGTTGTTTTGAACTAAGAGGTCTATATGGTAGAAAGAAAGGTTATGTATGCAATAATTTACTCAAAAAATATATTATATTTAGGTCCAAGTACATCCAAACAGAACATAATTCCTAGATAATGTTAACAAGTTGAAGGTGGGAGCAAGCAATATGTTGATAATAAGACTTCAAACAATGTGTATCATGCACAATATCCACTGACATACAACTGCTAAGGTTCCTACTAAGATCTACAAGAGACAGAACTTCATTCAGCATTGCTGATTACACACTTCTAACCTTCTTGAAAAGATAAAATGAAAAAGCACTTTTCAAATCATATAAATTTTCAAAAATCCAAACAAAAATAAACCATTGCTAGCTGCAGCAACATTTTCAACTTCGTCACAGGAATCTTCCACTATTAAAAACTGAAAAAAAAAAAATTTGGAATTTCAGCTTACAATGTCTATAAAAAAAGGTACAAGCATAAACAAACATTACCTGGTACTTCGGGAAGTCACTATCTACAGCTGCTTCAAATTGGGCAAGGAATTGATCCAGCCCATTACTACCACTTAGCATTGGAAGCTTAAAAACTTTTGACAAAGATGAAATTATATGCCCTTCATTCTGTAAAAGCATTAACAAATCCAATCCAATACGAAGGCCTTTCACAAGTGACCCAAATACTTTAACCTGTACCACAAAACATTATATATTTTCATCTAAATTATTGAAGCAGAATATTCAGTTTTAAAAAAAAAAGGAAATGTATTTACCATTTGAAGGAAAAGGTAGAGAATACTTACTCGCTGTTTCAAAATTTTTTTGCCTAACAAGGGCAGTATGAGTGAAGCTGATGACTGAACACTAGCCTTAACCCGTCCAAGCAGCCTTTCTAAGTCTGGCAGTTTTTTCAGATTTTGAGAAACAAGCAACATAACTTCTGAATTTGCCATTAGATCTTCAACCACGTTAAGCCTATTATTTATGCCTTCGATATCTTTTAGTGGATGGCAAATCCAATTCCTTAAAAGCCGCTTACCAGATGATGTCACACAGTTATCAAGAAATTTGTACAATGTACCTGAAAATCAAGGAGTATTAAACTTTTAGATATTACATAACTAAGAATTAAAGCAAAATATAGGACATCATATGCCAGAGTAGTTTGCTTGAAGTGAAGGAGATGCAGGAACTTGCCTGATGGACCACCATCAGCATTATTGCTGAAAATCTCCAGATTAACCAGTGTCTGTCCATCAATTCTGAGGCAACCCCTATAAACTTGATAAGGTAATACATCTCCATTCCGTAAAACATCATCTAACTGTAATTGACACAGGACAATCATTATAAACAACACATATAGATGCTCCCATTTACTTTTTCTTATTCTTAACTTTTAAAAAAGGGTACTAGCAAGCTTACCATCAACCTGGACAGATGACTAATGAGTCCACCAAGAGCACATAAGGCAATATCATGGTGCATTGCACCTTCAAGTAAATTTTCCCACATATTAGAAGATCCTTTGAAATATCCCTTCAAGTGAATTAAATTTCTAACTTCGGAAGCATCCAGGAAGTCTGTAATAGGCTGAACTGGACTTGTTTGTGCAGTTGCTGGACCTACAATGAACAAACATGATAATTCAATCCTACTTATTGTGGGATTCTAAACTGATTATCATGCAGCATTTTTTTTTGGTAAATCAGTATGCAGATAATTGATATATTAGCATATAAATATGCATCTCGGTACCAAAATTTGGTATTAACTTCTCAAATATAAAGTTCCCAAACCCAAAACAGCCGAAAGAAAACTCTGATTTGAAACTTGTGCTCTCATTCCACTTAAGTCGCACACATGAATGTAGAAATCACATCTACAGAACTCATACTATTCTCCAGGTTTCAAAGAACAATAAAAAGAGCATCTATAACACTGAAGTCAAAGCTCAACCTTTTTTCTCAAGTCACAACATAATTCAAACAAGAAAATATATCTAACCATCTCATATTCACCAAAGTTGAAATCAATGTCAATTATATTGCAGAAAAGTGGCTGCAGAATTACTCTTCCTAACTATTTTTCATTTGGTACAGCTTCAATTTGTGGCTTATGTGGCTTAATTTTAAAAAGTAGAGCTCATGTATTACCCATTTTAATCATTTAATCACTATTTTAACACTTTCCACAGATGTGGGCCCACTTCCCCTTACTAAGTGGATCCCAACACATGGGATTTTTAATTTTTCAAATGGGAGGTAGAGTGGAAATAAGATTCGAACTTAGGATCAGGATCACATGCTCTCATACCATGATAAATTGCCACTAATCCCAAAAGCTTAAACAGATAGAGGATGGAAAATTTAATCATTATTCTAACACATGGAAAAACAAAATTTGTAAAGCATGTATGTTAGTGTGTTTACATGGAACACTTAAATGTTATACTCCACTCATATGTAATCTGGCATTCAGAAAAGTTTAGCAACATTCTGACCTGTTAATGAGTACTTTCTGAGTGCTTTCTGAGCTTCTTTGGACAGCCCTGCAGGAGTTGAATATTTAAAGTTTCAACTATGCAGTTATTTTCATGTAAGCTTCAGAAATGGAACCCTGGTCAAATCACAAACATCAGGGTGGGGGGAAGAATGCTCACCTCTACTCTCATATATAACTTCTTTGGGTGACACCTAAAATCAAATCCCAGTAAAAGCACTAAATTTTAATATTCAAATTTGATAGACTTTGCTTAAAAAAAGATTAAACAAAGGAAACAGTACGTTAACCATACTTGCATTAGTAAAGCCCCCAGAGCAGCAGAGGACACGTCATCATTGATGGAACCAACCCAAATTCTTAAAGCAGCACAATCAACAAAAGCAAAGCCATAAACAATTGAACCATTATCCAGGCCACAATTTTCCTAAAGAGAAAATTTAACAAAACATAGTGTTAATATATTGGAACAAATTTTCTAGTAGATAGCAGCAACAAGATAAACTCATAAAACCGTTACTAATTCAAGTAGTGCCAACTTTAAGAGGAAAAGGCAAGTAGTCAACTGCTGCATTACATATGATTAAAAGAGATGAAAATAATAAATAAATAAATAATAATAATAATAATAATAATAATAATAATAATAATAATTGCCTCTTTTTTTCAAGGTGCCCATAAAGACCCCCCACCCAAAACAAAAAAAAAAAATCAATTTTCAACAAGATAGGAGCCAGGTTGGATGCTTTCTTATAACATCAGTAATAATTCAGGACTTTCATGATATACTATAAAGCTTTGAATCATGCATTTTTCAGAAACATAGATATGAAGATAAAAAAAATCTCAAGATAGAATCTTTTTCCTATTGTTGACTGTCTTTACTGATAAGATCACACAATGAGCTCGCATCTAATGCGATTTCAGGAATGTGCATTGAAAGATAAATGACAAGCTTTTCCCTTCATGTAAACAGGAAAATTGGAATTCAGTACAAACTAAGATTGACATTCTGTTTGTACATATATGAACATAACTGACTAGTAGCAAGCATACCTCTTTTATTGCAAGAAGATGAACAGCATCAGGCCCAATATTACCATCAGTTGCGGTTGATGGCGTAACCACCTGAACCAATTTTCTTTGAATTACCTGAAAACCAATGTTTGAAGTCAATCCAAGCACACAATAAGATAAAAAAGAGCAAGAAAAAAGATGCAAAAGAAGACGAAGGACATACAAGTTTAAATAGAAAAGTGAAATTTCATCACTTTCAAATAACAAGGTCAATAGGTGACGAAGCATATGTATTTTATAAATTATCGCAAAGCCCAGTCAATAACCTATATAAGTTAAGATCCGTCTTTAAAATTACAGAACATCTTTTTTTCTTAAGAATGAAATAAGGGAGTATTTTGTTGGAACGCAAGAAATATTTGATTCTGAATTCAAACATAAAAAAAACCTCCAAATTATGGAATTAATGAATGGAAAAACTGGCTAAATGATCATTATCAATATCAATACGATTTATCTCAGATTAAATGGTCTAGATTAGTAACACAAAAATGGCGAACCAGATTCAACCATATGACTAAAAATAAAGATCTCAATAAATGTGAGTCATGAATATGAAAAAACCAAATTTATTCATTACGAAAAGGCAAAAGATTTTGAAATAGAACCATTACCAAATCAAAAACAATATAAATATGATTTTTTTATTGTATAAATCTATTAATTATGAAAATAAGAAAGATTCGTATATTTATGGATTGCCATTACAAGTAAATAATAACCAAGAGATTTCTTATAATTACAATTCGCCTAAACGCAAATTATTTGATATGCTAGGAGGTATCCTTATCCATAATTCTCTCGACAAAGATGATAGTCTACATATAGAAAAAAATTCATATAGAAAAAAATTCAAATAGAAAATATTTGGATTGGAAAATCCTCCATTTTTGTCTTAGAAATAAGATCAATATTAAGGCCTGGGTCGATATTGATAACGTTACCAACAGGAATAAAAATACTAAGACTGGGTTTAATAATTGTCAAATAATCAATGAAAATTAATAAGAAAGGCCTTTTTTATTTGACGATTCATCAAGATCAGAAAATTAACCCATCCAATAACAAGGTTTTTTATAGTACAAGTAAAACACCTGCAACATTAGTACAACCCCTGCCTGGTGCAACTTTATCTCTATTTATTTGATTTTCTTGAAGCTTCCAAGTAACCATACCAAAAACAAAAAACTGGAAAATGGCCAATGTCACCACTTTCTAGGACAAAAAATTAATTTTAAACAAACAATTCTTTCAAATGAAATATTTCTTGTCATTTTCCTACAGGCTTCACATTGCATCACTTCATTTAGTAATTGAAATTTCCAAGAATTTTTTCTAGCATAAAGGAAAATATATGCCTTTCAACCACGTAATAAATGATTAATTGCAATAGTTATATCTTAAATTTAGAGATGGATCACAAACAGGGTAGATTTGACCCCACCATCATTGGATCCTCCATTTAGTATTTAGCTGTCACTAGTTTCAATCTAATTCCCAATTTTGACCCTCACTTTTATTTGTACAACACACATTTCTATCTTTTGGACGATTGAAGGTCCAATTAACTCAACCCCCTTTATCATGCCACCATAGGAATGATATTTTAGATTGCATAATATGAATAATTTGAATAAATGATAGAAGCTGAGCCTTGGTGTGATAGCAAGTGCCTTCCACCAAAGTGACAGATCGAGGGTTTGAGTCTGAGAGTCATCATCTCCAAAAAATTAAAGTTGCTTACCATGACCTCTCCTAGATCCTGCAAAAGTGAGAGCTTTGTGCACTAGGTATGACGTTTATTATTTATTTAAATCCTCATTTTGACAATTTTCTGCCTTTTTTTTTTTCCTTCAATAAGTTCCTTAACTTTAATGTGGACATGTCACTTTCTTTGGATCGACCTTGGTCTTAAATTTCAACAAAATAATTCAATCTTTAGGTGTGGCTAACAATTTTTATTAGAAAATTGATGTCAAGACTAGAGAGCCCAACAATAATTTCATTTGTAACAAGCTGCAAACACAGGATGGATTTCAAGTCAAGTAAAACCCTTTAAAACAAAGACTATAAATTCATGTGAAGGCCCATCATGCAGCAATGAAAAACTTACAGAATTTGCACCTCTGGCTTTTGCTTGATCAGATGTCTCCAACTGCTCCACTCGCCCAACTTTATATCTTCACAAGGAACAAATTATAAGACAAGTAAACTACAGCATATAAAAAATATCATAGCAGAAATTTAAATAAGTACTTCATTAAACTAAATCTCATCCTAACTACCAGCAGATGGCTAGATCGAACAAGTGCTCTCATTAACTCTCTCTCTCTCTCTCTCTCTCTCTATTTTGTCAGATGTAGCACATGAACAAAAGATTGTCGTTTCAGCCATATGATGATCCTTAAAATCTCAAAAAATTTAAATACACATTTTTGCATACCGAACCTAACTGCCATGTACCAGAGGATTTTAGCTACAAAAAAGACTCAATCAGAAATGAAATAGAATGTCCTCATTTTTCCTTGAAGACAAAATGAAACAAAGAATGAACAAATATGGTTAGGATTAGGAATACATAAGTCCAGTCACTTCCTTACCCCCGAGCAACAAGCTTTTGAATAGCATCATCAATCCCACTTTCAGATATGCCAACCTGACCAGAAAGTATTGCTGTTATTGCATGCAAGATCACTCTCTTCGATAGATGAGCAAATATCTCAAGTAAGTTTATGAAAATAACATGAAGTCACCTGCCGACATTTCCCCACGCCACTTAATGTCATTTTCCAATCAAGCTCCTTATGGCCAATTTCAGCATCTAGTTCATATAGCTCATAGAACTTTCCCTGCATTTGATCATAGGTTGCTACACTATGTAATATAATTCCAAAAGAAAGAATTCTGAATTTAAAAATAGTACTGCAGATATGCTTCAATATACAAAATCATCCTTTTTAAACTGTAATTCTTAATGTAGATAGATATGAATAACTTTCAATGATCCAAAGTTGGGACAATTATTTCTTTCCTTTCAGTCAATTGGAGGCCACTTGAGCTAATGGGATACACAAGAGCAGGCAGCCCTCTCCCATTCCTTAAAACACCCCCCCCCCCTCTCTTTTGTCCCCCTCCCAAGCAAGGGGGTCCCAAGTAAAGGAAGCATTTAATTACATAACCATGTATGTTGCAAAGAGACTTCCCATCATGATAGAAAAATTAAAGCTTAGCAAGCCAAACTATTGACTTTAGTCCCAATAAAAATATATAAATAAAAGACACAAGGCTACTTTTCCCACATTGAAGATCAAAACGAATTGCATTGCTCAAGGTGCATTTGTCATGTTCTAGCATTTGATAATTCCAACAATGCTCCAAAGGAAGAGGACTAGCACCTTGTTTATGTTGATAAATTACCACTAGTCCAAAAACCTTAAGCTAGTAGAAAATGGCCATTCTAACAATAGTCACTGATTAGAAATCAATCTCAATTAGAAAACTAATAAAAATATGACATTTCACATTTGGGCTTATTCATGCTCTAATGCAAAATGATAGCTAGAAATAAATTATTTCAACCAAAAAAAAATCAAGATTGGATAAAAACAATAACTAACCACTTTAAAGAAAAGTGCAATATCCATATATTGACTTTTGACACTCCAATATTGTTTTTGAGATGCTGACATTTTCTTCAAAGCATCTGGTGGTATATAAAGTGTCTTCCTGTCATAAAGAGGATCACCAGGCCTTCGCCCATTAGCATCCCTGATTCGAGCAGGATCAAGCCACTCAAACTTGCTGATTGTATCAGTTACTTCCGTATGATTCTTGTTCAAGACGGTTGTATCCTGAAGTAGTTTCAGCCTTTTGCTTGAATCGAACTTGGGACTATCCTCTTGAGATCTCTTTAAACGAGGAACAAGGGGTTGCGTACCAGGTGTTTCCGGCCCAGGAATATCATCGTCACTTTCAATATGCAAGACACACCCTTGATCAACTGCCCCATTCGAATTGACAATATTACCTTTTTGGGGATGTTGTTCACCATGACTGTGGTTACTGCAAAAGTTTACACAAACATTACTATACCATGCAACACAACCGTACAAATGTAAAGTTACTTTCGGATAGTTTTGTATACTAGCTATGACCATACGACACATGAAATTTGCGAAATAATTTGTGTATTATGACAGAATCATAAATCTACATGACTACATGTATCATTAACCAGCAATAAGCTGTAACTTCAAAACTTATAAGAATTGTGCAAGACTCGAGAATAAGGTTGGACAATACGAGAATAAGGTTGGACAATACATATATCATTCAACAATGAATTTAAGGGGGGAAAAAGGGTAAATTGTATATTTGGTCCTCAACCTTCGACATTTGTTTCAAAATCATCCTTATACTTTAAATATAACCTTACTGTCATCTGCTAGATGGAAATTCTAACATGGCAAATGGAATTGATGCCATTTCATAGGCTCCACGTCATCAAAGTGACCACGGTTTCATGAATTTTGTTTGTTTTTTAAACGATTTTGAAAGCATCAAGAATGAAGTGAAAAACATTTTAAAAGTATAGGGATGATTTTGAAACAAAAGTGAAAGGTTTAGGACCAGATATGCAATTTGACAACTTCAAATTCCTTCAAAAGTTTTAAGTTGGATACCCAAAACCATCATTCAGTCACTTCCAACAATGCCATTATATCGCAATCGGCTATTGTGAAATTGGATTAACATATTGACAGCTTCAATAAACGAAATGCCTCAGTTAATCTGAGATTTTCATCTTTTCAAAGCAACAATATGGAATGTATCATCACATTTTTATTTCGTTGTCAAATCCTCTCACCAACCAAACAGTAGTTAGCATTTCAAAAATAAAAAATAAAAGAGATGAGCAAAATTTCCAGTTCTACTTATTATTTTAAAAAAAAAAAACTATAATAGATTTAAATAATTGCAAAACCCTCACACATGCATTCAAATAAAAATAATTTTTAAAAACAAAAAATAAATTAAATTAAATTAAATTAGTACCTCTCTGTAGCCTTTTTTCTATCATCGACCTTCACAAACTTATGCATAATACTCGAGAACAGTGAAGAACCTCTGCTGTCCTCGCTTCCGTTGGACATCGCCGGAAATATCGGACGTGGCACTTTCTCAGGCGGTGTGTCGGTTCCTCTGATTTCAAGAGACGAGTCCAAAACAGTGTCATTCACAGCCTGATTTAGAGCGACACCGTTTTGTTTCTCTTGCTTCGCCGGAACACGCCGTTTGCCGAGCTCATTTCCGGCACCGGAGCCATTGCTTTCCGGCGAGGGTTTTTGGAAAAAGGAGAGTATAGATTTTTGGCGCTGCATTTTCAGACTTTTAGAGAGAGAGAGCGCGCGAGAGGTTGTATAATGAAGTGAAGTGGTATTTATTACTAAAAGATTTTAGAATGTGAAAATTTGGCGCCAAAATTTTGCCCCTTCGAGTGTCTTGCCCTGGGGCGAAGAAAACTCGTGGACTGATTTTGACTTATTTAATTCACTTTCCAGTGATTTAGCACCAAAAAAAAAACTTCACTTTCCAGTGTAAACATCTACCGTTTGATTTCCATTGCATTTTCTGATGCGTCTGATTCAATTGCAGAGCGAAAATCCAAAATTACCCTTCACCGAGAAAGGAAATTTCAAAGATTAGTGACAAAGCAGATCAGCATAACAACCAATCATAGATCGCAAGCATCAGCTTAATCCAAAATAAATTTTCACTATACAATTACGTGGCAAATTCCTACTGGAGGAAAATTAATTAAAGACCTCTAGAAAAACGGGAAAGCCAAATTTTTACCCTTTCTTACGGAACGGAGAGAAGTTAGTAAGGTCCAGGTCAGCAACAAGGACGAATAAAATAACGACACATCAGCAACTAGATCAGATATTTCTTTTTAACTTCATGGCTTGTTTTGCAAGCTAACGGAATGGACCACCAAGAGTAATAACCGTTTCAACTTTCAAGAAGGCTTGAGAATTTTCCAGACCCTCACCTCCTATATATACCCCTATCTCCAAGTTCTGTTTCATGAACAATCGGTTACAGAATTTCTGTATTTCTTTGTCGTTCTCTCTCTTTTGTTCTCCTTGTGTGTGTTTCTCTCTCTAAGCTTTCTTCGTTAGTGAAATTCTCTCTGTTTCTTTGTTGCTGTCTCTGAGTTTGTTACGATGCCGAGCCGATATCCAGGAGCTCTGACCCAAGACTGGGAGCCAGTGGTGCTTCACAAGAACAGGACCAAGGTTCAAGATCGCGACAGGAAGGCGGTGAACCAGGCGTTGCGGACCGGGGCTGCGGTGCAGACCGTGAAGAAGGCGGAAGCCGGTTCGAATAAGAAGGCGGCTCCGGTTGTGAACGCGAAGAAGCTTGATGAGGCGGCTGAGCCGGCGGCGCTGGACCGGGTCTCGACGGAGGTGAAGCAGCTGATACAGAAGGCGCGGCTGGAGAAGAAGATGAGCCAGGCTGAGCTGGCCAAGCAGATCAACGAGCGGCCTCAGGTGGTTCAGGAGTATGAGAATGGGAAGGCTGTGCCGAACCAGGCTGTGTTGGCGAAGATGGAAAGGGTTCTTGGTGTAAAGCTGAGGGGAAAGATTGGAAAGTGATGGGATGTTTCGAAACGACGTAGTAGTGTCTGTTAGTGTTTCGGTGGTGTGGATCATGAACATAACATAGGGTGTTTGGTTCTTGGGTGTAACTTGGTAATGGGTGTTCGTAAATAAAAGTAGAAACTGATCTGGGAAGAAAACTAGGTTGTAAAAAAAATATGAATATTAATGGAGTTTCATGACCCTTTTTTTTTTTTTGGCCATCTCTATGCGTATTTTTGGTTAATTTCGTTTTTTCTTTTTTAATTGTGTCTGGCCTCTGAATCTGAAATTATCTTATTTTCTATCTTGGTCTGTTAGAATGAGATATCGATTTTAACGGAGGTGACGAATGTGCGCACGCCAGGATGAACATATTTTTCTAAGTTGGATCCAAGAGCATGGCTCAAAAAAGTTAAAAAGAGTCAAATCCTTCCAAACCCATGGAAATAATACCTCCTTAATCAACTGATAATAGACACTATGTAAATTTATTCATATATATATTTGGATACCAATTAATTACATTTTGCAACAATCGAATTTTTAAAGAAATAATGATTCAAGGTTACAATTATTTATGTGGGAGTATTATATTTTTCAAAGAAGAAAAATCTCTTTTAAACAGGTTACCATTTGAACACATTATGGTATGTATATGCTATGGTAATTATACAAACGAGTATAATTTGACATCTTTCAAGAAATTATGTATCAAAAAATCGGTAAAAAAAATACAAAAATGAAAAAATAACAGTACGGATACTTTTTTTTTTTTTTGGGGTGAAATCGCAACATATGTGTTTGGTTTCCAAGGTTTCTGTTTTTGGGTTGTTAACTGGTGAAGGACAACGGTAAATGAAAGTAACAACTGATGTGAGATGAAATTAGGTTGTAAGAAAACTGAAAATATGAATGTCATTGGAGTTTTATGACTTTCTTTTTCCTTCTTTATGCGTATTTTCCGTTAATTTCGTTTTTTTACGTGGAAACAAAATTTGTGCCTGACCTCTAAATCTGATATTGTCTTCAATTTTAAACTTTGGTCTCTTAGAATGAGATATCGATCTTAATGGAGGTGATGAATGTGCGCACGCCAGGTTGCAAATATTTCTCTAAGTTGGATCCAAGTTCATGCCAAGTAGTAGCTAAGAAATCTCAATTTAAGATTCAAATTCTTTAACCCTTAATTGCAACTATAAACTTTTTAAAGAAATAAAAATGATTCAAGGTTTTAGTTATTTATGTGGGAGCTATTATTTTTTCAAACAAGAACAGGTTACCAAAATTTCTTTGAGCAAAAAACAAGTTACCAATTTGACACATTTCTAGTCACGAATGTCTTACTCCGCGAACCTTGCCTTTCACGTGACACGAGTTAGAGCGATCATAGATTCATAGTTTGTACACCGTAGTCTGTAGACTTTGTACACAAAAGTCCAATAGTTTGATTGTGCAATGGGTAAAACCACACAAAGTCACAACGTGAAGCGTAGCGGGATGTTGAAAATGAATAACAGGAGGACCACAGTCTTTCTTAACACCTATGTGACTAATTGTGAGTGTTAAAAAACAAGTTCACACCTCTTATGTGACTAATTATGAGTGTTGAAAAAAAAAAAGTGAAGTCCATGTGAAAATAACAGTGAGTCACTGCCTTCACATAAATTCATTTTTCTTCTAAACAAATGCGTTTTCTTTATAGCTTAAACGCTAAAGATTGGGGCCTTTGCCATTAAACAAGAAGAGCATAGTTTACCAAAAAAAGAAGAGCATGATGATCTAAACATACTATAGGCAAATGATAGACTCAAATAGAATCGTGATGCAAAAAGTTGGCATTGGTGTTCCAAGTTTTCATTGTGGGTCCACAACTTGTCATGTGGACAAATTGTGAATTTTGCTGTGGTTCTAGAATTATTGTTTCACCAAACCTCATGCACAAAAAGGTTATGGACATTAACAATGCAAGTGTTCTTGAAATTTATATCGATATACTTATACTACGCGCAGATATTATATCAACTTCTTATCGGCATTAATTATTTAATTTTTGAATGACTGAAATTTAATATCATGGGAAGGAAACAAAATAAGTCACAACTACAACACAAACAAATAAGTGTTCATTTAACAAGGTGAAACAATCCCCAATTTTCACAGAAGGATCTATTACTTCATATCCTAAATTGTTTTTTGGAACACAATTAGTGGTGTATGTCACACACATACGGTAGTACAATAGGCCTAGAAATCAAAGGAGTCAATCTCGTACCAGAGGCTGTACCGATTTAACTAGTGGAACGATATATTTCGGTACTGGTCAATACCAATGTACCGTTTTGGATTTACTACTATTTTTTATATTTATAAATATATATAAACATTACCTCAATTCAAAACAAATTATTCAAGGTTTTAAACTTTAACATACTAAAAAAACAAATAATACTAATAAATTAATGCAAATCCTTACACAAAATTAAAAAATTACAGAACTGAAATTAAAAAAAAAAAAAAAAAAACCTTATTTCTGTATCGGCCGATACGGCCAGTATTTAAACCGGTACGAAATGTTAATGTTTTGTAACAGTACAGGTACTAGTACAGTACATACCGGCGGTACCAGCTGATATGGTACGGTATCGACTACCTTGCCAAAAACTAAGAACTTTATTGCAAACGTTATTATATGCTAAATGGTGAATTCTCCTTTTGCCAGGCCTGAAGGGATATTAAATTCAAAGCCAAGGAGAATTATAAAGGGGAGTGACAACCGACTTGACTTGAAGATACTTGTGAAGGGCTTCAAGTCCAGAATCTCTTCCAAACCCACTCATCTTATACCCACCAAAAGGGCAGTCTTGGCAGAAAGCAAAATAGCAATTGATCCAAATGGTGCCGGCACGGAGTGATCTTGAGACAGTGTTAGCCACATTCAAGTCCTTTGTAACGATACCTGCTGCTAGTCCATATCTAGTACTGTTGGCCCTCTTAATCGCCTCATCAATTGTTCTGTAATTGTTCATGAAATAAGCCAACATAGTCAAGCGCTTATATATATAAATCCCCAACACTATTTTGCACTATTGTGTTCATTATAATACACTTGCTCCATGTTTTACTTTCTAAAACCATAAATTGATAAATGAAATAATTTTATTCTAAAGTTTTGATCAAAGAAATAAGAGGATTAATGAAGAATGTACTCACTTGAACTTGGCAAGTGCCAGAACAGGTCCAAATATTTCATCCTTTGCTATAAGCATATCGTCCTGATCAAGTCATCAATAGAAATATATCAAGGGAGGGAAAGATAAACGGACTTTAAAAATTAAGATCCTTAGATGCATGTTGTAAAGTGAAAAATATATAAACCTTCACTTCGGCGAAAATCGTGGGTTCAACGTAGTATCCCTTCCCACCCAAGGTCAAGGGCTTGCCACCGGTTAATAGGGTGGCCCCTTCTCTCTTGCCATGCTCAATGTAGGTAAGAATTTTTTCAAACTGCTCCTTATCGGCCTGCAAATCAAAAAAGAAATAAAAATGTTGTTTTTCATTGGAAACCTACTAAGGGAAAATTGTTAGCTTAGTACTACTACTTCAATATAGATTGCAATTTTATTCAGATTATAGGCTATAATTTATAAGTGGATTATGTTCTATCTTTCACATTAAGAACTCTGTTGTATGTTGCTCCCTAAAGCCCCATGTTTCATGTTTGGACTTCAAACAAGAACAAAATCTTGAATCCTCTCACATCGTGATCATACCTGGGGTCCTTGTTGAACTTTAGGATCAAAAGGATCCCCAACTACCCATGCTTTTGCCATTTCCACTAATTTCTTCACAAGTTTGTCATATATCCCTTCTTGAACATAGACACGAGAACTTGCCATACATATTTCTCCCTGAAAAAATAGAAAAATGTCATTGATGTACATGTTTTAGTCATTAATTAGTTTTCTAAAATGCAAGTTGATGAAAAATTGAGTAGAAACACTTCACCTTATTATATAAGATGCCGATGAGAGCAAGCTGAGCAGCCATATCAACATCAGCATCATCAAAAATTATGAGGGGTGACTTGCCTCCTAATTCAAGTGAAACCACTTTCAAATTGCTTTCTGCTGCGGCCTTCATAACTATACGGCCTACTTCTGTGGAGCCAGTGAAACTCACCTGAAAAAAAAAAAAAAAAAAAAAAGAGAACAAATTTATAGCTAAATAATTTCCTTGAAAAGATTCACATATAAGACAAACATGTATTGTAGTTAAAACTAGAAATTACCGCATCAATGTCCATATGAGAGCAAATGGCAGCACCAGCCGTTGGTCCAAATCCTGTCACAACATTGAGCACCCCATCCGGAATACCAGCCTTTAAAAAGAAAAAAACAAAATAAGGTCAAAACAGTTAGACCTCATAAAATCCAAAGCAGGCCAAAGTTTATGAGCCATGGTGGCAATATGAACGTCAAAAGAGAAACAACCGTGTTTGTTACACACAAATTATTATACATAATTTTACAAACGCAAAAAAATGACTTAATCGTAACTTGAGTTGAAAGTCCTAATTTCAGTTGTTTTTTCGCTTATCTGTAAAACTATATAAAATAAGGTGTGAAATGAGTTTAACCCAAAGAGAAAATCTAAGACCACTACTATTTTTGCCACAACTTGCCAAACTATGTGTAATACAGGAAAAAAAAATTGTGAGTTCGTATGAAAATAATAAGCAACTCATATATAGTTTGACATATTAAAATTATAACAAAATTATAGTTCTAAAACAACTTGAGAAGAGAAAATTTAGGGACACAATTTTGGTGCCACAACTTTGAACTGAAGTGGTCCACTAAGTGGTATGAAAAACATAATGGGATGGATCCCCTACATCAAATTGCGGTCCTAAAAGAATTGTTGAGGAAAACCTTATTTAAATTCCATGTTGGGAACAAAAAAATAAAAATAAAAATGTTGGGAATATGAATAGTGTGTGAATCAATTAACCCTTAAGCGTTTGCAAAACAGTAAATAATCGAATTGTGATGCAACTTACAAGCTTAGCAAGATGAGCATAATAAAGAGCCGAGAGAGGAGTTTGCTCAGCGGGCTTAACGATCATGGTGCACCCAGCAGCTAAAGCAGGGCTAACCTTCAAGAAGAACATGGTGGTGGGAAAGTTCCAGGGAATAATGTGTCCAACCACACCAATTGGCTCGTGCAATGTGTATGCATGAAAGTCACGTGACATTTTAAGTACATCTCCATGAATTTTATCTGCTGCACCTGCATAGTAGCGGAGAGTATCTGCTGAAGAAGGAATTTCCACAGCCTTGCCCATACTGAACAATTTGCCAGCGTCAAGGGTATCCAAGGCAGCTAATTCTTCCACATTTTGGTCAATCAAGTCCGCAAATTTCATCATTCTCTTTGCTCTCTCCTGACAACAAATAAGGGTCACCCAAAAGTATGAGTTTCTAAGATTTAATGGCAGCTAATACTACTAGTCTACAACTACCCATTAGATAGAGTACGTTAAAAGTTACTAAAACATAAGTACTTATTCACCAAAAAAAAAAAAAAAAAAAAAAGAAGAAGAAGAAGAAGCATAAGTAGTTAAGATTTAAATATAGTAAGAAAACTCTTGTGGAGGTCCAATCTATGCCTAAGACGAGTAATATTAGAACCACAATTTTTTTCACAACTTTTGTCACATAAACAAATTGTGAGAAAATTTATGCTCCTAGCATTTTCCACCTATGGCTCTTCCATTACATAAAAAGCCCTAGAGTTGTACTATCTGCCAATATATATGTGAGGGTGTAACAGCATGAGACTAGCTTAATTAGAAACTCTTTCTGCCCATTTCTAAAAAGAGTCCCAAAATTGTTTTACCCAAATAAAGGCAGCAAATTACATTCTAAAGTCTAAACCTTATAATATATGGGTGTAACTACTAAAACCCTAATGCGGCGTTTGATATGAGGTAATGTTTTAGAATTCTCAATAATGTTTAAAGATTCTCATATTTGGTTGTCAATCATGCTAAGAAATCAGATGCCAAAGAATCTAGATTCCATCTTTAACCCCCTTTCACTAGAAATGTGGATTTCCTTTAAAACAGGTGAGTATCCAAATTCCCAAGTTTAAAGGAGATTATATTTTTTTTTATAAATTGACAATTTTAACCATTTTTCCCTTATCATTTAAGCAATTGAGATAAAATATAAAACAAATCATCAATATCTTTTCCTTCGTCTTTATCTCTTCCCACCAAAACAACATTATCTCTTCTCGCCAAAACAATATAAACAAGATAGACAACTCTATTGATATATTCATTTTTTCTTCTTTTAGAATATATTTTTAATAAAATTGTCATAATTTATAGTTTATATTTTGTTTTTCATTTTTTATTTAGAGGAAGATTTTTTTTATAAAAGACTTATATTGGATTTACAAATTTAAGGATAGAATGGAAAAAATAAATAATTCAATTAATATTCTTGGAAATAAACTAAACATTATAATTTCACACTCCAAAGAATCTTATTAGATTCTCAATTAAACCAAACATAGGAATAGTTACATTACTAGGCATCTAGATTGCAAGGCATTACATTTCCAAGAATTTAGATACTAGAAGTAATGTGGATTTCTCGTACCAAACATCACCTAAGATTTAAAAAATAAAAAATTAAATCCTCAAATTTTAAAATGTAATAAATTAAATATTATCATTTAAAAAAGAAAATAATAATTTTTCATTTTGAGAACCAATTAAATAATGACGTTGAGAACTGCTATGTGGTGAGAACCAATTAACTTGTAAGTATCTTTATTGATCAACACAAAAATGACGTTTACAATTTGTTATATATATACATTATATTATATTATTATATACAAATTGGGCGAATCTCCTCACGCATCAATTTTTAGTCTTATCCAAATATAAAAACACAATTTGACTTAGAAGATCTGAATCTGATGATGTATGGCTTTGGATTTGTAGTAGTTTATTATTCAATACAAGCTACATAATGCTACCTGTAGGGGTGCGACCGAGCGGGCTTGCGGCTTCTCTTGTCGTTATGGAACATTAAAAAAAAATACAATAGAATTTATCTTCAAAGTTCAAACTAGTTTGAAAGATGCTCAAAGAGACCATCATGTGTATTTTCAGTCGGTTCTCTTAAAAAAAAAAGTATATACTTTTAATCACGTGACCTTTTATATTTTAAATAATTTTATAAATTTTCACCTAATGAAATGGAGAAATTTTTTATTATTTTATTTTAATATAAAATATAAATTCTATTTTAGCCTAATCTAAATATATATATACGTAAAACTCTTCCTTAAAGATTTAAACTATAATCTTTATCGCCCTTATCCCATAATAACTTTGTAATTAGAGTAAGTATCACGCCATGACCAAGATTGAGTGATGGTGAAATTTTTTTAAAATTGGTTTTGAAGAAAAATTTATCCAAAAGGAAAGGCACAAATTTAGGGTACTCTAGTCAATATTTAAAGGTGCAGTATAGTAGGCAGAAAACAAGAGCATTAATTCCGGAGACAAGAGGGGTTACATACGGAGCCGGGCAAGCGAGGCCAGGGACCATCATCGAAAGCATGACGTGCAGCTTTTACAGCCAAGTCAACATCTTCCTTGTCTCCTTCTGCAATCCTTGCTATTACCTCCCCCGTTCTTGGATCTATCGTCTCGAATGTTTTTCCTATTTTCATTTTTAGTTTTTTGAGATTTCGGACACGAAAAATATATAGTATAATATTAATTAAAATGTTAGTATCACAGTATGCAAGCAATGACAGCAAAATATATAGTCAACTTTCCATGCATTACCTTAGTCGGCTGAAAAAAAAAAAAAAAAAAACTTTCATCATTTCTTGCCTTGCTGATGAAATAAGATTAAAGTCAACGTACCAACATGCACTATTCTATTCTTCTCAAAAAAAATAAAAATGCACTATTCTATTAATTATATTGTTATTCTTCAAATAACTACTATTTGCTAAGGAACTCTTTTAAACAAAAAATATATTGTCAAGGATAAAATTGACTTAGACTTATTTCTAATCTAGCAAGCATGATATTCATCACTATATCAACTCTATCTGTAATATAGACTGTGTTTCACAAAATTTTCACTTTGAAATAATTATTAATATTTAAGTTTTGAATTTTTGAATTTTTTTTTGGATGAAAAGAGGGATTTAATGATATAAACTTAGGAGCTAATACATCTGTCCAGGAACCGTATCAAATAGATGGTTAGTTACAAAATAGACCATCAGATCAAAAAAAGCTTAAAACGCAAATTAGTCATAGATAAATGAATATTAGTTTGTATCGACTTTTTTATTTTCTTCTAGTATGTTCATTGGTGAAGGGTAGAGAGCAGGTGGATTTTAATAGTAATTAGGGACAAGTTTTATTTCTAAGGACTCCTCTCCTCTATTAGATTTATTTTATTTTATTTTTAAGAATCAGATAAGGATTTTTTTAATTATATTTATAATGGGAATCAAGATAAGGATTTTTTTTTTGATAAAATCAAGATAAGGATTTTGATTTCACTGGAAAAGTACTACAATGGAAAGGTCTGGCGGCAGAGAGCCAAATCATACGTGTACTAGTTCTCTATGAAAACTTTTTTTCTTTTTTTTTTTAGAAGATTCTCTATGAGAACTTTTTTTTTTATAGAGAAATTCTCTATGAGAACCTGGAATAACTTTTTAAAGTTTTTTTTTTTTGTTAATTTTAAGAATGGTTGTATTTCTGACTATGCTACTATTTTTAACATTAATAAATAAATGAAAATAAAATCTCCCAATCAAGAGCACTGAGGAGACACGAGATTACACTTGTGTTCATGTTTTTTACCATAAGAGGAGACCCAAAAAAAAGAAGAAGAAGAAGGAGAAGATTTTAATGTAACTTTAGATACAAATTTTTGGTAAAAACACTGTAACTTTAGATAAAAATTTAAACAATGGTCCCCTTAAAGTTTTACCAAAAATATATAACACATTTATTTAGAATCAGATGACTGTGTATTATTTTTGTTTCATTTAATTACTCCTATACCAAAAATAACTTATTAATTCAAAGTATATTCAATGAAAATAAAAAATATTGTATAATATTAATGCACTGTTACTTTCTTGTAATTACTCTTACACTATAATAACATATCCTAGAAATATATAAGTATATCTTTTAATAAAAATATTTTAAATTTAGAAAATTAGAGATATGAAAAGGTGCTATTTCTTTCTTCTAATTACTCTTTATACCATATATAACAGTGTACACTGTTATATTTATGGGATACATGTATCCCATAAATATATAAGTACATTTTTTAACAAAAACATTATTTATTTTTTTAATTTATAATTTTGAAAATTAGAGAAATGAAAATTTATTGTTTCTTTCCTCTAATGACTCTTATATCATAATAGCATATCATAGAAATATATAAGTAAATCTTTTTAATAAAAAAATTCTTTATTTAAAAAAAAATCATCTTAGAAAACTAAAGATATAGAAAAGCTTTCCCCCCTTTTCGAAGAAACAATAATTATTGATTTCATGGTTAGGACTTAGGAGTTAATATATGTGTCGTTTTTATTAATTTTAAATAAATATTTTTTTATAAGTTAGAAAAAAAAAACAATTGTTGCAGTTTCAATGTAAAATGAAAAAAAAAAAAATATATATATATATATATATAAAATAAAAAAAATCAGGCGTGTAAATCCACACAACTCTACAACATTACAAGGTATGAATTTTCCAATTTTTGGCCGTATCATAAACTGCTTATCATATAGTAATCTAATAATTTAATTAATCATAGAAGGAAGAGTTAAAATATAAATGATCTGAAACTAATCTCAAAATATGAAGCAAACCAGAAGGAACATCGATCTATCACAGAGAGAGAGAGAGATAGATTAAAACCTGAAATGGAATCAACAAATTCTCCATTGATGAAGAGCTTGGTGAACTTAATGGTCGGGATCTTGACAGAAGACTCCAAGCTGTCATAAGTACCATGACTCCCCATGTCTCTCTTTTCTCTCTCTCTCTCTCTCGTTTGTGAAGGAGACCACCTTTCTTTTAGCCGTTGTTCTTAGTAATAACTAATATGTAATGGACATTATATAGAGGCACGTAAAGGTTTTTTTCATATATATATATATATATATAGAAACTCACTAGGATTGCAGGTGAAGTCAATAAAGGGATATACGCGTGTCCAAAAAGAATAAGACGGTAAATAAAATGTTTATATAGTTACCGACTTACCGGGTTGGAACTTGGGAGTATAACAAACAGAAACCGACTCCCACGGATATTTATGATTTTTTTATTTAATCTTGTTCTTTTCTTGTTTTGCGTCATTGTTTGTATTATTGTATTGTATATTCATAAATCCGTTGATAACGACGAACCTTAAGATCATTCTCAATGAAAAATGTCATCATAATCTATTTTATCATCTCAAAAAATTATTTTATTAATTATATTATATTAATTTACAATACACCCAACATCTCAATTTTTATTTTTCAGTCCTATTCTACTCATTAAAATAATATATATTACCCACTAAAATAATATAATATATTCTAATACAATTTTCTCTTTTTCTTCTTCCTATCTCTCTTCCACTTTATCAATTAAAATATATTATAATTTTTACTAAAGTGCTATAATCACAATTGCAAAAAAAGTTGCAGTTGTAAGATTTTACAAGTTCGGCTGCTGGGCTCTTTTTGTACCTTAATGTTAAATTTTCCCTACATATACCATTTACAATTGCCAATGGGAATGCTCTAAGTAGTTAATATTTTAATTCTCCACTTTTTTTTTTTAATGATCCTAGGTGTAAGGGCATAACTTGACCCACGGCTCAAAAGCGGCTCAGGCAGTGGCCCAATAAGCCCACCACAATAGATTTGTAGAGAATGAGATGTATATTCATTATTTAGTAAGTTAAAGTCAATCACAATGAGATAAAATACGTATGAAATGACTAAGGCTACAAATTATGAAGAAAATAGGCTCCTCGGTCTGGCCCGAGAAATGTGTATTTTATATATATGTATGTTTCTTTCTCACTTATACAAGTATTTCAACTACTGGGTACAAATTTCTTTTTTTCCCTCTCTTTCTCCCTGCCCTTTATATGCATCATAATTTTTCTTTTATATTTCAACACAAATCATCTTAATCCTACACTTGGAGGGCTAATATTGCATTACTGAGACTTCTGTCTCATCCGGAACATGCTAGTAAAATTTTACCCTGCAATTTTAGCTGTGCCACCATTGTTCATGGTCATTTCCTCATTAATGTGGCCAGGAAAGTGGTTGTCTGGCATTGAATGCGAAGGGGATGACTTCTACACCCTTCTTCCTTCATCTATCTCGTGTTCTGCACCGAGTTTGCTTTCTCCCCTTTGTGAGATTTTAACTTCATGCACCCCAGATAGCTAATGCTCGTCCCCAAGGTCTAAGGTGTATCCTCGAGAATAACATTAATCGCCCACTTAAGTTAGACTAGGGATCCTCGTCCTCACACTAGGATTTATTTAGGACAAAATTTAGATACAAAATTAATTGTAACCTTAAACTACAACTATATTTAATATTTTTTTTTTATTGAAGGTGAATTTTACAAATTTACCATTGAATCGCTTATTCTTCTTGTATTTTTCATACTTGCAAATTTTCTAAAAAATTATAGATTAATAGCTATATTATCAATAAATTGTTTAAATTGCAAGTTTTTACGGTTTAAACTTATGTATAAAATATAAATTTTATAGATCATATAGTAAATAATATCTTATTGATACAAAATTTAACATGTGTATTAAGAGCGTAAAGGACATACAATTTAACGATTAGATTTTCAAAATATGTAGTAATGTTTATTTTATTAAATAAAATTGTAGTATTAAGGTACAACTAATTATATAACTAAACTTTATCCATTTATTTATATGTTTTAATTCCAAAATAACAACAGAATTCTATTTTACGAATCAAGTGGGATTATATTGAAAATGACCCACAAACAAACAAGGTACTGACAGTTTTTTTTTTTTTCCTTTTTTTGGATAGGACCAGAGGAATGAATGCTTACAGTTGAATATATATATATATATATATATATATATATATATATATATATATATATATATATATATATATATATATATTGATGGGATACAGTTGAAAATTTAAGATAGCGCTATCAACAAAAGTGGTGCTTTGTGCGTATGAAAAGGCAATAATTAGTTTAGTGAAGCTTTAGAGCAATTGTAGCAGTGAAATTAAATAGCTATATAACTATTTTAATTCTACCAAAACATAAAAATCAGTCATGCAGTAGTAGAGCTAAAGGTATTTTTTTTACCTTTATTGCTACAGTGCACATCTATAGATAGATGTGCACTGTAGCTGAGAGCTAAAAAAAAATAGTTTTTTATTCTCACTTCCTATTAAAATATTATTTATTTGTTTTTTTTTCTTCTTTTTTCTTTTTCCGTTCAGAACTCTCAACTCTCACCTCTCACCTCTCTCTCTCAACTCTCTCAGCTCGCTCTCAACTTCCACTCACCGCTACCAACCCACCCCACGTTGCCGACCCACGCCACCGGCTCACGCCGCCGATCCACGCTGCCAACCCATCTCACCTTTACTTGGTTGCTTTTTTTTTTCTTTTTTTTCCTACTGTGGTTATGGTGTGGTGGCAGTTGTGGTTGTGTGGGTAGATCGGCGTCGGTGGATGGCTGGGTTCGTCAGCATCAATGGCTGTGGGTGGGTTTGTGCATAGATCGGTGTGTTCGTGGTGGTGGCTCGAGTGGGTTTCGTGGTGGTGGGTGTGGGTGTTGCCTGGTGGGTCTGGGCTTGGTTGATTTTTTTTTTTCTTTGTTGTGGACTGTGGTGGTGGTGGTGGTTGTGTGTGCGGCTGTGATGGTTGTGTGTAGTAGATGTATTATTTTATTATAGTGGATATATTATTTTATTGTAGTAGATATCTTATTTTATTGTGATGTTTATATTATTTTATTGTGTTGAAAACTAAAATAGATCCACCGTTGCAGCATGTGTGTAGGTAAAATAGATAAAGTAATTTTTTGTAATGCCAAATAGCTAAATTTTTAGCTCCACTTCTGTGAATGCTCTTATGCAGTCACATGAAAAATGCAATAATTAGTTTATAATAAAGTTAGGAATATTATAAATCTGGTCATATTAACGAGTGTCTTTAGGGCAATAGCTAACAATTCATCTTAGAAAAGTTTTGATACTACTTTTATGGGAAATGGAAAAAGACTGTCAAAATATTAATTGTTTTTTTTTTTCCGTTTCTCATAAAAACTTTTTTTTAAATGGATTATAAATCATTACCCTAGGGGCATCCATTAGCATTTTCCTATAAATTTTATTATACAATTCTTGTGAGACTAATTGAAACCTTTTAACTATAAGACTAATTTTCATATAAAAAAATCCAAGTGTACTAGCCACATGATGAATTGTCATTTATTTATTGAATATGCAAGATAGTCATTCTATCTAGAACAATGCAAATCAAATGATATTTTAGCATCTCACTCCCACTTGAAAATAATAGGCTCTTTATTTTTCAATTAAATAGATTTACAAATAATGCTCAATTAAATGGATTTACCAAATGCATGACCAGTTTAAGCAAATGATATCATTCCAATAGCCAAAAGTCTTTTACCTTAACTGGTTGATCCCTCATAATTATGAGACTAGTTTTCATATAAAAAATGCTAGGAGTATAACTAGCCACGTGATGAATTGTCATTTATTTAGTGGATATGCAAAATAGTCATTCCATCTATAACAACGCAAATCAAATGATATTTTAGCATCCCACTGCCACTCGAAAATAATACGTTCTTTATTTTTCAATTATATGGATCCATACTACCGCACACCCTTAGTACGATGATCACTCCACAAATATAAGTGTTTGTGGAGTGTGGTATGGATTCATACCACCGCACACCCTTAGTGCGATGGTCACTCCACAAGTATAAGTGCTTGTGGAGTGTAGAGGGCAAGGGCCGGGATTCAAGTCTCCAGGAGGGAGTTTCACACACATATACACTTAGATTAGACTAGAGTAGAATTCTATCTTGTATAAAAAAAATTATATGGATTCATAAATGCATAGCCAGTTTAAGCAAATGATATCATTCTATCTAAGAAATAGGGGTAAATTTCACAAATCCATCCTAAATTATGGGGTTGCTTGTAAATTATGGGGTTGCTTGCATTTTATACTTCAAATTATAAAGACGTGCAATTAACACCCAATTTGAACAAAGTTAACAATTTACACTCCACCATTCAATTGGCTTAATTATTATTATTATTATTATTATTATTATTATTATTATTATTATTATTATTATTATTATTATTATTAAAAAAGAAACTTTGATAGTATTGTCTTTGTATTCATTTCAATACAAATTAAAAGAAACACTAAAATAAATACAAACCATAATTGACTCGATCCTTAAAAGTTTAGATAAGGATTATAGGTTTTACATACCATTTAGGAAAGCCAGGTTTTTTACCCAATCTGATCCATCTAATCCATTTTCCAAGTTTCTCTATACTAATGAAACAAATATATTTAAGTTTTGATTCAATGTATCTAAAAAGTTCAATAAATGTTTAATTAGCAACCAAATACGAAAATATTTATCAAAACATATGGAAAATATTTTCCAAGTTTTAGGTTCCAAGTTTGAAATCCAAAATAAATTAGCAAATAGAAACTAGCTAACTACAATATGAAATCCAAAAGCAAAATGAATATTAAGGTAAAGTGAACATTTAATTATTCTCATTATAAGATTCTTATAACCAATGTCCTAAATTCCTAATCATCATCATTCATTTCATCATCTATGTAGACATTATATATTTGTATACTAGAGCTGCAAAAGATATCAAGATACAATTTCACACTCAACTATTCAAGATATACCACTTAGCAATAATTAAAGAGCATGCTCAAAAAAATCAATCAATCAATATACAAGTACAAGCATAACTGATAAAAATATATATATAAAAAAAAATATTTTAGTAATATTAGAACACAAATTAGTATATTGATCAAATAAATTTAACAATATTGTTTTTGGTAGGATCTCATACGATCCTACACAATCCTACTTACAATCCTACCATTTTTACGATCCTAGTGCGATCCTAAACATTTTGATGATATGGGATCATAAAATTGTGCAATCCTACAATCTATATAGCAATTTTGACAACCATGATATACACACACGCACATTTTGGTAATCCCAAAACGGAGCACTAGTATCATCTAGTACCGAAATATTTAATGCCCCCGGCTAAACTGAAACTGTATTTTTTAGCACCATTGGTTAAATCTCTCTTAAAAAACTTCACCACTTGCGTATTTGTTATAGGCTAATGGAAGAACCATCATGACTTGTCATCACCACCCTTACATCAGTAGCAGCTCCAAGAAATTTTTCTCAAGGTGTTCCTTAAGAATCATAAATTACACAATTTAATAAAAAGAAAAATTCATATATTGACAACAACAACAATAAAAAAAAACACGCAAATACATAAACTTTACAATTGTCTTCTACGAGTTTTCACATTTTGAAATCGTTGCATGATAGTCTCATTATCAATGCTACAAGTTACATCTCTTTCAATATACACAATCAAGCAATCATTCATTCACTGATTTCTCATTCGATTGCGCAGTTCATTCTTTATAGATTTCATTGCTGAAAAACTTTTTTCTACTGTTGCAGTAGTGACAGGAAGGGCCAAAACTAACTTCACAAGAAAATAGACTAATGGATAAGTCTCATGCTTCCCTGTGTTCACTAACTTTTCAACAAATTCACTAACTCCTTGAATCTCTAAAAACAATTCATTGTTGTGCATATCAAAAATGTAATTCTGAAGTTGAGAGTCAAGTGCCAAGATTTCTGTCCCAAGAAAATTAGATGGATAGAACTTTGCTAGATGTATCAACTTTTCCTTATCAAAAGTCACAAATGAATTACTTGGATTCAAGTAAGCCATACAAAGTAGCAAATCGGTATTCGCCTCTAAAAAACGGTTGTTAAGCTCTTGAAGTTGCATATCTACAACTGTGTAGAATAGTTCAACACGATAATGATGTAAATTTGTATTTTGTTGGGTGTTGCGTCATGGCCTCCCACTAACTACAAATATTTCATCCATATTCAAGATAGGAATATCATGTATAGTACAAAATGAAGAAACTTCAGTCAATAAAGATATCAATTCATCATCTCTTATCACTTGCAATCATTGCTTAAACACTTTAACAAGATCCATAGCATTTACTATATCTTGATTTTTTTTTTTTTGCAATGCTATTGACAACTCATTTATGATCCCTAAAATGTTTTTTATCAAGTGTAGAGCAAAGACATATTCAAAAGATAGAATTGACCTCATAATAGATCGAGCTTCAACTTTTTGGTCAAAGAGACCATCTTCTTCAATAATCTCAAGTACATCAACAACAGTAAAGAACATTAAAATCAAGTTGAGAATAGAGAATAGTCCCATAATATAGTCCCCAACGTGTATCATCAGGACGTTTAAAATTTGTGTCTTGATTCAAACCTTACCCACTTCTACGTGCACCATTCTCTAATTCTTCTTTGATTTTGGCAAATTGCGCATCTCGATGAGTATCTCGTCTCTTACAAGAGCCTCAATAACAGTTACTAAATTACTAACCACATAAAAAAATTCAGCAATGTTAATGTGATTTTTAGCAAAGGCAATAAATGTCAATTGAAATTGATGAGAAAAACAATGGACATAAAATGCTGACTTATTCTCTTTCAAAATTAAAATTTTGAGACCATTGATATCACCTTGCATATTACTAGCCCCGTCATAACCTTGCCCACGTAGTTTCGATAAACTCAAATTATGTTCACAAAGTAAACATTCAATAGTATATTTGAGTGGCAAAGCGGTGGTACTTGCTACATGTACAATACCAAGGAACCGTTCTATAATAATTCATTTTTTGTTCACACAACGAAGAACGAGGGTCATTTGATTTTTCACTGAGATATCACACAACTCATCAACTAATATTGAAAAGAATCCATTGTCAAGATCCTTGATGATGGCTATAGATGTTTCACGTGTAATTGCATTCACGATGTCTTTTTGAATTTCATGGTGGGTAAGCTTGCAAATTTTCAGAGCTTTTTGCAATACTTCATTGATAGATTCATGATGATCCCCCAAATATTGTAGAAGCTCAAGGAAATTTCTTTTATCACTTGAACCTTGAGATTCATCGTGACTGCGAAAAGCTAATCCCCGACATAAAAGGAATCTTATGCAATCAACTATTGCATTTAATTGAACCCGATATTCAATTTTATCTTAATTTGATTACTTAACCAAAAAACTTTGAATATGTTATTTTTCCTTCATTAGATCTTCACTCTTCTTAACAGCTTGGTTATAAGCACTATTAACTCCTCCAACATGGGAATTTAACTTCTCTTTCTGATTCTAAAGTTTGAATCCCTTTCGTTACAAAAGTCTCACCTCCTCCTTATTTACCAACATCTTGCCCAAATAGGTAGCAATATAAACAAAATACTGCATCCTTGTCTATATCATATTCCAACCACTTTCTATTTACATACCATTCGGATATAAATCAATGGGGCTTTCCAAAAAAAATATGATAGAGGGTAATCATCATGGTTTTGGAAAACAGGTTGATAAGGGCTTTTTTGTAAATAATATCTTCTTATTTCATCATGATTATTAGGATGATAAGATGATATTTTTTCTCGTAGCCCAGGATTTGAATGAAGATTTTCTAAGTTAAAGTCAACACAAATTCGCTTAGAAGATGAAGATGAAGATGAATCTTGCACAGGAAATGAATCTTGGGTATGTGGTTTTCTTATCAAATATTTGTCCATAATTCTAGCAAAAGAATAAACAATAAATTATAAGTTCATTTGAAAAATTAATAAAATTATTAATTATTTTTATTTGGTTGTTTCATTAATTTGTTTATCTTTCATAAACTATACTTTGTTTATTATTGTTTAATTAATTATAAAATTATTAATTGTTGTTTAGCCTAACATAATTTAATTTGTTTGTCTTTTATATTGTATTGGTTAATTAAATTATTAATTATTGTTTATTAGTTGCTTCATTATTTTTCTTTACTAACTATTAGCACACCCCCATAATTTAATTTTGTCTTTTATTGGCAAGTTACTGCCTCAATTCCCCCAATTCAAATATCCCACCAGACCCCATGCTCCCATCCACCCCCCACTCAACAAACAAGCTCCATGGCCCCAATCAGATGAATTCACAAATCACAATATACTAAAAGACAAACTCAGTAACTCACCAACACCAACACCAACATCAACACCAACGGATAAAGCCAAAACAGCAGGGGCAAATATTAATAAAGTTATAAGGACTAAAGTAAAGTTAACCAATTATAGTTCAAACATCAAAGAGAAAGAGAAAGAATCATATAAAAGAGAGAGAGAGAGAGAGAGAGAGAGAGAGAGAGAGAGAGTCATTTCATTAATTCATTTTCATTTTTTAGTCTTTAGATAAAGAGAGAGAGAGAGACAGAAAATCTTAGAGACTCCAAACCCATTAACCCCCAAACCCACAACAAAAGCAAAGTGAGTGAGAAAACCCCTTAACCCATTAACCCGATCGTGTAAGAGAGAAAAAGAGAGAGAAGTGTAAAGATTAAATACCTTGATGGAGCAGGGAGGCCTGAGGGACGAGGCCGTCGGCAGCACGTTGAGGTGAGGAAGGAATCGAGGCCAAGCCGAGCGACAAGTGTGACCAATCTCCAATCCGATTTGATCTATCTCTGATGCTCGATGCAATGTGCTCTAGACTGGAGCTTGAGTTGTGCTCTATTGGCTGTTGTGTTGCAGCGTTGCTCTGTTACCTGATGAGTTTTTTGTCTTTAGGTTTGGTTTCTGATTTAGTGATTTGAGATTTCAGTTTTAGCTTTAGTTTTACCATTTGATGAATCAGCGGACACGTATATTGGGTTTTTTTTTTTAGAATCCGTGGGTTTGCTTTACCTGGTTACCATCTGTTGGGTTGTTTTTTTTTTTTTTCTTTAGATTGGGTTTGCTTTACCATTTGTTGTTTAGGATTGATGTTGGGCTTTTTTGTGGACTTGCTCTATTAATTTTCTTTTCTTTTCTTTTTCTTTTTTTTTTTTTTTTTTTTTTTTTTTTTTTTTAGATTTTAGTTCAAAAATTTTTTTAGGCTTTTTTTTTTTGCTTGAAAGTAGAACAAATAATTTTTTTTTTATTTGAGGGTGTTCCTAATTTTTTTTTAAGTGTAAACAAATAAAAAATTTAAATTATTATATATAAATTTTTTTTCAGGTCAAGGTGTTCCTGGGAACAACCTGGACTGAACGTGGTACCGCCACAACCCCACATCATAACTAGGCCAACAATAAAGAAATGTTTGGTTCTATGTTTTCTCTTTTTAAAGCATGTAATTCTACTTTTTATTTTTTATATTTTTTTTGTTGTGCAAGTATGAACTATGAACAGTAGATCTAAAACTATCTTTAATTTTTAATTTTGGGTTGTTAGAAACTTAGAGCATTGGCATTAACTCATGCAAACTTTTTTTTTCTATTTTAGTAAAAAAAAAAATTATTTATTTATTTATTTTACACAACCGCTTTTCAAAATATCCCACATCAAATTATTTTTTTATACTACATTTCATTAAAAGATTACATGCACCAAAATTTCCAGCAAAACCCAAAACCATATTCTCAAAAATCAAATATTACACAAAAATTTCCAAAAAATCTTACATAAAACTCAGCTTCTAAAATTTCAAAACCCAAAACCAAACAAAATTTTCAACAAATCTTATACTAAACCCATGATGCCTTACTTGTGCAGAATTTGCTGTTTTATTTTATTTTATATTTTTAAATTTTTTTCATATTTTCATGTGTTTGGTAGTATCATAAAAATGAATCAGATGAAAACTATCCCTTAACTTCCCTTATTTAGCTTGACATGATATAGAGTTGTTATCTACTGAAAATTTCTAGAAAATAACTCTATCTCACGTGAAGTTAAATAAAGAAAATAACTATATCTCACACAAAACTAAATAAGGGATGTTAAGAGTTATTTTCTAACTCATTTTAATATTGCTACCAAATATAAGAAAATGAAATAGTTTTCTAGAAAATATTTTTTGAAAATTGATTCATTTTCCAGAAAATGTTGATGTTGAAATAAATAGAGCGTAAGGTACAACCAGAAGGGATCAAAACACTTCACTTTAAAGGAAAGTTAAGACAGTAGAGATGTTGGATTTGAACTTTAGTTATTTCTGTTGAAAACATTAAAAAGTTCCAATTAACATATATAAACACAATAAATAATTTTTCGTTTTAATTTTTATTCTAATTAATAGATTTTTAGATTTTTATTGTAATTAGTCTTCACTCAAATATATAAATGATTAACTATATTATCTTTTTTTTAACTTATGTTTGAAAGTTATTTAAATTTTAGAGGGTACTTTTAAATAAGGTTTTACAAATTTATTTCATTTTTTGTATTTATTTAATATTAAATCTTCATTTCACCTCAAAACCTTGAACATATCTGTTTTACAGTTCTTTAGATAAGCTATTTTCTAAACCTTTCTTGTAAAGCATTTAAATAAAATAAAGTTATCAATGACCAACTTTTCTTTTTGTCTTTAAATTTCAAAGACAAAAATTACATACCTATACAAGAAGTCCAATGAAAATTAAAAGAAGTGAAAGAAAGAGAGAAAAAAGAGAAGAGAATGAACTACATAAAAATCATAAATTATTATAAAAAAAACAGAAAATTAAAAGGCATTTGATGTAGTTCATTCTCTTTCTTGAGAGAAATCCCTCATTTTTTAATGTAGTTCCTTCTCTTTATTTCTTTTATTTCTTTCACATCTTATAATTTTTTTTTGGAATTCCTGTATAGGTAGGTGATTTTGGTTTTTGAAATTTAAGGGAGAAAAGAAAAGTTGGGTTAGTTTTGTATTCATACTATATGATTCATTGATAACTTTAAATGCTAATTGTGAGAAATGATTAAAAAATAGTTGTTTTAAGAGATATAAAATAAATATGTTTTAGGTTTTGAGCTCAAATCAAGATTTAATATTAAATAAATACAAAAAATGAACTAAATTTTGTGGTGTGTCCGAGGACTGAGAAGAAGAAGGAGTAGGACGTCCTACACCAACTCATTTGTAAAGCGCATCCGACCCGAGAAGTAGGTCTACCTGAGAAGAGGATGGGGAAGGTGCATAACATCTTATGAACGCCCGAGTGGGAGAATTAGCATGCTAGGAAAGGATCAGTACGGTGGGAGGAAGTTCCTTGAAAGGGCATACCTACCACCCCCACATTGAATGCCCTATAACAACCTTATCAGCTACATTAATGAAGAAGTGACCCCTAAATAGTGTCTTCATAGTTAGCAACCCCTTTTGCCATATTCAGCAGAACCTTGATGGGACAAGTTTCAAGGAAAGAATTTTGTGGCGTACAAGTGGAGGGCCAGGATGCCAAGGAAGCAGATATATAAGAAGAAAGAAGCTCTACAAAGAAGGGACTTTTTGGAAAAGATAGAAAAGGAAAGAACAAAAAAAAGAATAGTGTATTGACCGATAGAAACCTGAGAAAAACTTATATAAGAACACTTCCTCGGAAGAGATCGAGGAGAGCTTTTTTCCCAACAGTTGCTTGATTCATTCTTCCTTAACTGTGAACCACTTCATTAGCCTAAAGCTTACCGAGCTACTATACTGTGATTGCATTCCCATCTCTACTCACAAACAACTTTATTGTTTAGGCTTGGGTTGAAGTACAAGGCACTACTATTCTAAAGTGGGCTTGGGCTTCTAATTCCAGCTCTTACAATTGGCGCTGTTTGTGGGAATTACTGTTAGTTTTCCTAAGTCATGGCTAATTTGGAGTGCAATAAGGAGGAATCTGTTGGTTCTCAGCCTGAAGATCATTTTGTTAATCTGGAATGACGGAGGGATAGGGAGGATAATCGTACACCTAGTGTTAGAGTAGAAACTTAGTATACAGAGCACACTGAAAGGAGTTACTCCAAGTCAGGGAATCATGTTTTGCATGAATAGGAAACACGAAATTTGAGGTTGGAAATTGATCATTTGCGCAAGAAATTTCGTAGGAGGGAACGTAGTGGAGAAATTTCACTCCCTCATCAGGAGAGGGGTCCAAAGAGAAGGAGGATATATCTTATCGGCGGAGATCTTGAACCCCTCCCAGTGAATCTTTCTTTGCATCTTTGCAGGGGGATAAATTTGAAGAGTGTAGGAGGGAGTGTGAAAAAGGGAAGCGGGCAGACAGTTCATTTCCTCAAAATATAGGGAATGATGCGATGAGTAAGGCTCTTCGTCAAATTTCGAAGTCACCATTTGCGAGGAGAATTGATAGAGCCAAGCTACTCCATCGCTTTACTCACCCCACATTTACCATTTATAATGTTAGAATCGACCCTGTGGAGCATGTTAGCCACGTTAGCCAGAGGATGGCCGTTCATTCTAGAAATGAGGCTCTTATGTGCAAGGTTTTTCCTTCTAGTTTAGGCCCTATTGCGATGAGATGGTTCGATGCTCTGGAAGAAGGTTTAATAAGATCTTTTGAGGAATTGACCCGAACATTTGGAGCAAGGTTTGTAACATGCAATAGAGTTCCCAAGCCATTAGATTCTCTACTATCCATGGCAACTAGAGAGGGCGAGACTCTTAAGACCTATTCGGATAGGTATTAGGAAACATTTAATGAAATAGATGGGGATTTTGAAGATATGGCCATAAGAACCTTTAAGGTAGGGCTTCCAATGGAGCATATTTAAGGAAGTCATTGACGATGAAGCCTACTCGTAACATGCGTCAACTCATGGATTGTATTGATGAGCACAAGCGGGTCTAACAAGATCAGACGCAAAGAAAGGGTAAGGCCAAAGTGTTTCTAGAAAAAAAGGATCCTCGGGCAGGAGGATATGATCAAAATAGACAACGAAGGGTTTTTTCCAATCAATCACCGAAAGATAGTGTGCCGATGGTCAACTCAGTGTTTAAGGAGCCAATTTATCAAATCCTTGAAAAAATAAAAAGATGAGCCTTACTTCAAGTGACCCAACAAGATGGGGGGAGATCCGTCCAAGCAAAATTAGAGTCTCTACTGTCATTACCATCAGGAAAGGGGACATACAACCAACGATTGCAACTTTGCACGATCACTTGGGTCAGCTGGTAAAGATAGGAAAGTTGAAGTAGTTTTTAGTTTTTACATCAACTCGCATGCCTGATAGGGAAATCCGGGGCAGGGTTTCAAAGGGATGGTGCTCCTCGACCAGCGTTGGTTTCAATCAATGTAATTTTTGCTACACCTGAGAGTGGTGTAAATCTGCATTCTAGGGTTTTAGCTATTGCTTCGAGTTCAAAGCAGAGAAATCTAGCCCAGGTGTCAAAAAGGGCTAAGGTGGAGTTATCACCAGTCTTGGGCTTCTTAGAGGAAGATAAAGTAGGGACGTTCCAGCCCCATAAGGATGCTCTTGTAGTAACTTTATGGATTGGGGGGTACGATGTGAAGAGGGTCTTTGAGGATCAAGGGAGTGGAACCGAGATCATGTATCCAGATTTATATAAAGGGTTGAATCTTAAACATGAGGATCTGGAAATATATGATTTGCCTTTAATAGGATTTGATGGCCGAATGGTAATCCCACGGGAAGGATTAGGTTACTTGTGCAAACAGGGGATGAAGAGGTACTGGTTAACTTTATTGTGGTGGAAGCCTATTCCCCATACACAGCAATTTTGGTGAGGCCTTAGTTTCACGCAATGGGAG
Source organism: Castanea sativa (assembly GCF_040712315.1). Classification (NCBI taxonomy): domain Eukaryota; kingdom Viridiplantae; phylum Streptophyta; class Magnoliopsida; order Fagales; family Fagaceae; genus Castanea; species Castanea sativa. The sequence goes on along the minus strand of NC_134013.1, from coordinate 74,607,725 downwards.
CAGTGTCGTCTACCCTACATTTGAAGGTTAAGTATCCCACGCAAGGAAGAGTTGGGGAGATTGTTGGAAGTTAAGTAATGGCTAGACAATGTCTGGCAGCTGCTGTTAGGCAGTATTCAGTGGGTGAGGCGCGAGTAGGAGAAGCACAAGTCCCATAGCAATTAGCTAAACCTGAGGAGAAAATGGGAGCCAGGGTGAAGGAATTACTGTATGTAGAATTGCAAAAAGTTATGATTGATCAGGATGAAGACAAATACTTTTAGGCCAGGGCTCAGTTTCCTCCTCAGGAGAAAACAGAGCTAGTAGTATTTTTAAAGGACCACGTGGACGTGTTTGCATGGAGTAATTATGAGTCTCCGAGAGTGGATCTCAAGTTTATTTTCCATCAGTTGAATGTGAATCAAGGGGCAATACCAAGGAAACAACCACCTCGGTGTTCTTCGAAAGAGCATGTTGAAGCTGTGAAAGAAGAGGTAAATAAACTTAAACAGACAGGGGCAATTAAGGAAGTCTTTTATCTTAAGTGGTTAGCCAACACTATAGTGGTTAAAAAGAAGAATGAGAAATGGCGTGTGTGTGTAGATTTTATTGGCCTAAATAAGGCCTGTCCAAAAGATCCTTTCCTTGTTCCTAGGATTGACCAATTGGTGGATGCGACAGTTGGACATCCTCAGATGAGCTTCTTGGATGCTTTTCAAGGATACCACCAAATACCTCTGGCATTGTCTAACCAAGAGAATACTGCTTTTCGAGCCCCCACCAGCAACTATCATTACTGGGTGATGCCCTTTGATTTAAAGAATGCTGGATCTACATACCAAAGGATGGTGACACAAATGTTTGAAACACAGATCAGGAGGAATGTGGAGGAGTATATCGATGATATGGTGGTAAAAAGTAAGCAAACTTCTGAGCATCTAGAGGATTTGAAAGAGGTATTCTTTGTACTCAAGAGACATAGATTGCGCTTGAATGCATCTAAGTGTTCTTTTGGTGTCGTTCTGGAAAATTCCTTGGTTACATGGTTAATCACTGAGGAATAGAAGTGAAGCCTAATCAGATAAAGGCTATTAAAGATTCGCATCCTCCTCGGAATCCCAATGAAGTGCAGAGGTTAACTGGGATGATGGCTGCTTTTAAATAGATTCATTTCGCGGTTGCAGATCAGTGTAGACCATTCTTTCAGCTCCTCCTCAAGTGGAAGAATTTTGAATGGACCGAAGAATGTGTAGCAACCTTTGAGGAGTTCAAGCAGTATCTATCTCATCCACCTATCCTATCCCGACCAGAGAGGGAGGAAGTACTATATGCATATATTGCAGTCACGGATCATGCAGTGAGTTTAGTCTTGGTTAAAATGGAGAATGGAGAATGGAGTTCAGAAACCCGTGTACTATGTAAACAAATCTTTACAGGAAGCCGAGACTCGTTACCTGCCCTTGGAGAAGGTAGTGCTGGCCATTATACATGCCATAAAGAAGCTCCCGCATTATTTCCAGGCCCACACTATGGTGGTGCTCACATAGTTTCCTTTACAAGCGTTGCTGCAAAAATCGAACTACACAGGAAGGATTGCTAAGTGGGGACCATGGTCAGGGCTTCTGATGTTAAATATATGCCTTGTACTACCATAAAGGGGCAAGTATTAGTAGACTTCATTGCAAAATTTACCAAGGACGTTGGGAAAGATAGAAGGTTGGAGCTAAGCATTTTAGTGGTTTTCGTCCTTTCTTCTTCACCTTGGGAGGTGTACACGGACGGAGTAGCAAACCAAAGAGGTTCTGGAGTGGGAATTGTACTAGTGACACCCGGGAGGCTGGTAGTAGAGAAGTCTTTGTGATTTTGTTTCCCAACTACAAACAACGAAGCCGAATATGAGGCTTTGTTAGTGGGGACGGAGATGGTTGGTAGGCTTGGAGGGTAAGTCCTGCATGTATACTCGGATTCTCGCCTGGTGGTTGGGCAAGTCAATGGAGAATTTGAAAGTTAAGCGTGCTCAATCTAGCTTTAAACATTTTTCCCTAAGGCAAATCCCAAGAGGGCAGAACTCCCATGTAGATTCACTAGCTATGCTGGCTACTTCTACGGGATCAAGCTTACCCTGAATTATAACAGTAGAAGATCTGATATCTCCTAGCAGTGATGGTCAATTTTCTGTCCAAGTAAATAGCATATAGGCAAGTCCAAGTTGGGTGGATCCTGTAATTTTATTCTTGAAGGAGGGGTTACTGCTTGAGCAAAAAGTTGAAGCTGAAAAAATACGTTGGAAAGCCACACAATATTGGCTTTTTGAGGAGCAAAAGTTGTATAAGCGTTCCCATTTGGGACCCTATTTATTTTGCGTACATCCGAATGCTGTGGAACTGTTGTTGAAGCTGAATAAAGGTATATGTGGTAGTCACACTGGAGGGAGGTCTTTATCTCATAGAGCTCTCACTCAGGGATATTGGTGGCCGAGCATGCAGAGATTTGCGCAAGAATATGTGCGGAAGTGTGATCAGTGTCAAAGATATGCCCCTTATATCCATCAGCCAAGAGGGGCTCTAATCCGCTCACCAGCCCATGGCCCTTTGCTCAATGGGGCTTGGATATAGTTGGACCCTTCCCAAGGGCTGCGGGAAAGCGACGATGGCTCTTAGGTGGAACTGATTATTTCACAAAGTGGGTGGAGGCTAAACCTCTTCCAACATTAGGGATGTAGATGCGAAAATGTTTATTTGGAGGAACATTGTTACTAGATTTGGAGTCCCTCACACATTGATCTCGAATAATGGAGTCCAATTTGATAGTAAAGCCTTCAGAAGGTATTGCAGTGAGCTCGATATCGCAAATAGATACTCTACCTCAGCCTATCCCTAGGGGAACGGCTAGGCAGAAGCAACTAACAAGACCATAGTCTCGGGGTTATAGAAAAGGTTGGACGACATAAAGGGGAAATGGGTGGACGAGTTGCCACACATGTTATGGACATATCGTACACGCCTCGAAGGTTAACAAGGGAGACTCATTTCTCAATGACTTATGAATCCGAAGCTGTTATACCTCTCGAGGTAGGTTTCCGGACCTTGAGAATTGGTAAGTTTATTAGGGAAGAGAATGATCGTTTACTCTGTTGTGAGCTTAGAATTAATGATGAGAAAAGGGAAATAGCCATGATCAGAATGGTGCACTACCAGCAAAAGCTCAGGCAGGGGTATGATAAGAAAGATAAGTCAAGACCATTGGCACCAGGAGATCTGGTTCTCAAAAAAGTTGTAGGAACGACGAAGAATCCTTTGTGGGGAAAAGTAGGTCCAAATTGGGAAGGTCCGTATAGGATAACTTTAGTAGCAGGAAATGGGGCTTACTACTTAGAAGATTTGGATGAAAAAGTGATTTCACACCCGTGGATGTAAATGATCTACATTTGTATTATTATTAATAATATGAAGAGTTCTGTTCATTTCTAGTTCATTTACTTACTTTTGTAGTTGCAAGTTAAATCGTAATGGTTTTCAACTAATTGTCTAAGTGTTAAACAGAACCTCGGTCTTGTTTGACTCCTCAGGTCACAAGCCTTGGGTAAATTAACCCTTATGTGAAATTGTTTGAGTGTTAAACAAAACCTCAGTCTTATTCAACTCTTCAAGTCACAGGCCTTAGGTAGATTAACCCTTATGTGAAATTGTTTAAGTGTTAAAAAGAACCTTGGTCTTGTTCGACTCCTCGGGTTACAGGCCTTGGGTAAATTAACCCTTATGTGAAATTGTCTAAGTGTTGAACAAGGCTATGCTCTTGAATGATCCCTCGGGTCACAAGATTCGGTTAAATTACCCTATATTGAAAGGTCATTGTGCGTGTATGGATCCGTGGGTTTTAAGGCCTTAAGTGTTCGTGCCAGTGAAGCAGAAATCAAATGCAAAGTGGAAGGAAGGCAAAAGTAAGTCTAATGTGATTTGCAACGTGACAAGTTATCTGCTTTCATCTACGAAATATAGACATTGATGGTAAAAATCAGGAACTTGCAACTAGGGAAAGTTAATAGTAAAAAAAAAAAAAAAAAACTCGCATATATTTCTATTCAAAAGTAGACATTACAAAAGATACGTGTCTTTTTGGAACCCGTTGCCCTACAAACTAGAAGAGCCTATTTAGTTACATCTTTGGCCTTCTCTTTCTTCTTCTTCTTCTTTTGTTGTTCAACTTTGTAGACGCTCATTTTTTGACAAGCCCAAAAGAGAGGACGACCCAAAGTCATGGGCTGAGGAAAGTATTGTGGAAGTACCATTAAGCGAGTGGCAGGAACAACAAATAGTGGGTCTAACAGACAAATAAATGGATCCTGAGGAAGTAAGTGGGCCTAAAAAGGCCGGAATAAAGTAACCACGAACCCATGGGCTGTATAGATGTGGAAAAGTGAGAATGGGCCATAGCCGCTATGGCAGGCCCAAAGTAGTGCAAGTAAAGAAAGTAGGGGACTGTGGAAAACCCATAAGCCCAAAAAGAAAAGTGAGAAATGCTTGGGCCGAGGAAGCCCAAGAAGTTAGTAAAAGCCCATGGGAGACATAGAATTGAGAAAGGGCCAAGGATGCTCGAGAGAATAAGTGGGCCAAGGACGCCCAAATAGAAGTAGGTGGGACAATAGGAGCCCGCAAGTAACAAAAGGGCCCAGAGGGATCATTGGGCATTCGGAGAAAGAATGAACAGAAAAGGTCCCAAGTGGCCCAGTAGGCTTGGGGTTAAGAAGGCCTCATGGCAAGCACGATAGACTCGTGTGGCAGGAAGCAAGTAACAGGGGCCGGGAATAAAAGGCTTGGAACAGTCGACGAACAAGCATGGCCCAGTCCTCAGAAGATGCAAGCCACAAAAGAAAGGTCGGGCGAAATAACCCATGCCAAAAGAAGCCAAAAATGAGCAGCAGGCTGAGCAGTTTGACGTTCAGACCGCGGCAGACAGATGAGCAATGGGCAGGATTTGAACAAGTACGGAGGTAAGGCACGCGCAAAGCCCAGACATCACCAGCCTGTACCCAGCCAATATAAGAAATGGTGAGGTCATGGGTCAGAGGTAAGGGGGGTATGGTCTGGAGGTGGGGAGGGGGAAAAATCCATTTTTGTGTTTCTTGCTCAAGTCCTTTTGGAAGCAATGTCCTGCTGGGGAGCCATGCGAACCAAAAGAGGCAAGTATGAGTGGGAACCACCAGGTGCATGCCGTGAGGGGTAAACGGAAGGAGAGTATTCATCCTGTGCCAGGTAGGAATGCTGCAGAGTGTGAGCAAAACAAAAAAGTCTTCTCTGACTAAGGCAGGGTAGCACTGGCTGGGTGACTGACCAGTCAGTGACGATCGGCAAAGGAGCCCATGCCAGACAAAAACAGTTCAGGGCTAAAAGGGTAAAAAGCCAAGCACGGCTGAGGCTATATAAGAAATCCTACAGTGAATGGCCAGAGAGGACGGAGGGGGGAACGAAAAACGGGAGAAAGGGAACCTCTGTAAAGTAGTAGCAAAAAATTATAGAAAACAGGGGAATTAGAGGGCACAGAGAAGAAATGAGAGAAAAGACAAAAGGAAGAAAGAAAAAGAAAACAGAAACAAGAAAGAAATAGAGTGAATGGAGTGATTGGCATGCACCGAATGGATTAATCTCCCTCTCCCCTTCTAACTCATGCTCTCTGTTAACCAAACAAAGAATCTCGATCAGCCAAAGTCACTTAGGCCCGTTCCTTCAAAGCAGCTAATTTCCCCTCAGAGAAATTAGTCGCGTTGAGGGAGTGGTTCCCTTTCCTGACACAAGCTCTGTAAAATAGCCCATCACGGCAGGCTAACGTTTGTTTCCTTAATACGCTCTTGACTCTCCATCTGACATTCATTATTCTGATATTAAATCGTAAAACGGCCACCCTGCATTAAGGCCCACTGACCATGTTGTTTAAATCTCTATTGTTTCCTGTCCTCTTTTACTATATCTGCCTGCTGTAGCTAACGTGACAGTTCTGCCTACCATAAAAATCTGATTACCAAAAGGTATTGTTTGTGCACAAGCCAGACCAGGAAGGTTTGTTCCCAGACCGGTCCCAACTCTCCAACTCAGAAGAAAATCTTGGGCCCAGTATAGCAGCAGGCGGCCCAACCTGACATTGCAAAAGAGGCCCACACATTTAAATTGGCGACTCCACTAGGGAGTTGGGAAGCAGACGGATACAAAGATCCTCGCAAACAAATGCTGCCAAGATCTAGAACAACACGCAATATGAGCGCTATCCCCTCGCAGGCTGAGTCAAGGCCAGCAACGCCTCGTCAGCCCAACCAGGCAGAAAACATCAATGATCCGGGGGTTAAGCCCCAACCGCAAGCAAGTAATCCCGCTGACGAGATCAATGTTTTTGTCGAGGTGCTGCAAGCACTACAATACTCACAGCAGCAGATGATGGAGGAAATACGCCACTTAAAGACAAAAAAGACTAAGGAAAAAGGAAGTCAGTATGACCTCGAGCATGTGGCTGAAGAGACGCTAGTCGGAGGTGTCCCGCAGACAGAAGGACAACACTATATCACTATGGTCGAGGTGGCAGCCCTCTTAGAACAGGAGAGGGCCAGAGCACCCAAAGAAAGGTTCTACGCACGCAGACCCCCTATCTGTTAAGGGTGCTTAGCAAGCCATATCCAGAAAGATACGAGCCATGCACCTTTGCACAATATAACGGTAGAAAGGGGAGTGCTGTTGAGCACATGAGCAAATTTATTGATACTCTAGGCCCGTATGCGTTAAACGAGGACTTGTGCCTGCGTGAGTTTTCGAAATCACTATGCGACTGTGCCTACACTTAGTACATTGGTCTGAAGCCGGGATCCATCCCAACATGGGATGATATGGTAGATGTGTTTTGTACTAAGTACTTCCACGGAGAGGAAACAGTAACACTTGCCACCTTGCAAGCTACTAAGCAGAGAAACGGAGAAGACTTGATGGAATACATCAAAAGATTCAGGGACATAGCGCTGGATTGCTATGACCATTGTGAGGAGAAGACATTGGTGGAGATGTGTATGACGAATATGATCAGAGAATACAGAGCTGTTCTGAAAAACTTGGAAATTTCCCAGTTCACACAGCTATTACAAAAAGCCAGGAAGACCGCCTAATCTGTGAAGCCAAGTTCCGACAAAAGGAGCGCCCCGCAGGCCATGGCGGCATCCACCGATGACAGGAAGAGAAAGACAGACGAGAGGGAATACGATACCCCTCCGCCAATACCATGCACTCCTAAAGAATTGGATGTTCTTTTAGATAAGTGGATAGCAAATGGGATTTTTAAGCCCAATTAAGTCGCCAGGGAGCCCACAGAAGAGGAACGAAGGGACCCATGCTTCTGCTGCCTGCACAACTATGTGCAACATCCTACGGCAGAATGTTGGGCACTCCGCAAGCTGGTGCATCGAAGGATCAAAGAAGGGACACTGGAGCTGACGCAGCAAGAAGTTCAGAGGAACCCACTCCTGAACCACAAAGGGAAAGGCGTAGCATCGGTGGTAATCTGTGCGGACCCCGGGGAAGACGAGGAGAAAAACCTAACCCTGCCTGCCACGGCTATCCCCACTTTACAGAGAAGCTCTAAGTTCAAAAATCTGTTCGAATCTAGGTCTTATAGCGAAGGAACGAAAGACGACCACAGAGGCTCTAGTAAGCATCGCTTTTAGGGCAAGAATAGAATGCTTGTCAGCAAAAGGTACAAAAGTTAGGGCTCTCCTTCAGGAGTTAACCAAAATCATCTTCAGTGATGGAGATATGGAAGTGGGCTATCCTGACCACAAGAGACCCCTTTACTTGGCTGCGTCTATAAACCAGATCCCCATCAAGAGAGCCTTGGTGGATACTGGAGCCTCGGTGAACCTGGTACCTTTAAGCACCCTGTAGGCGGCAGGAATCTCAGAGAGAAAGATCCAAGGGTGCCCAATGGAGATAACGGGGTTTGGTGGGAGCAGAGAATACACTGCTAGTCATATCCAACTGTGGTTAAAAGTAGGTCCTATAGCCTCTTTAGCCTGGTTCCACGTAGTAAAGACGGAGGTTTCATACCATGTGCTCCTGGGGAGGCCATAGCTGCGCAAGCACCGGCTAGTACCATCTACTTATCACCAGTGCGTAAAGGGAAGGCTGAATGGACGCATGATACGTATAGCGGCAAACCCATCACCATTTGAGCAGGTGGAGGCTCATTTAGTGGAAACAATGTTTTACGACCAATGGGCACTGTCTGGGGAAAGCTCAGTATCAAAACCAAGGGGTACTTTTGTCCCTAGGTGGGAAGACGTTCGAGACGACCCAGAACCTAATCTAAGGGAGTTACTCTCTCAAAGGAAGAAAAGAAAGGAAGCATCTGCCGCAGAGCTTAACGATACACCACGATGCGTCAAGGTTCGAGGACCCGACGGCAGGATTGTGTATAAATTATGAAGGTGCGTGGGGCTCATGAGTGAGACACAAGTGGGCCCCATGAGTGAAGAGCAGCGCAAAAGCTTGATATGTTGCGTAGCTCAGGAAGACTCGGAAGAAGGAAATTGTGAAGAAAGAAACAAGGAGATTGCGGCAGACAAGGATGCGCAGGTTACAACAGAAGAACAGACGGAGGAAGTCGACTTGGGATCTGGCCCACACGAGCCAAGGCCCATTTTAATCAGTTCAAAGCTGTCAGAAAGAGAAAAGTTGGAGTTCGTACTATTATTAAAAGAATACAAAGACGTTTTCGCATGGAATTATAGTGAAATGCCAAGATTGGATCCTAGGTTAGTAGTGCACACGTTGAAAGTGGACTCGGAGGCCAGGCTAGTAGCCCAGCTTGCCAGAATTTTCCATACCGAAATAGAGGACCAAATAGTCAAGGAAGTACAGAAGTTGTTGGCCGCAGGATTCATCAAACCCATTCAACATCCACGATGGTTATCCAACATTGTGCCAGTAAAGAAGAAGAATGGGCAGATAAGGTGTTGTGTAGATTTCAGAAATCTTAATAAAGCCTGCCCAAAGGATGAATTCCAGCTGCTAAACATGGACCTATTGATAGATTCTGCAGCAGGAAATGCCATGTTCTCCTTTATGGATGGGTTCAGTGGGTACAACCAGATCAGGATGGCGTCGCAGGATGCGAAGAAGACTGCCTTCAGAACACCCATAGGCAACTTTTACTACACAGTAATGCCGTTCGGGTTGAAGAACGCAAGTGCAACTTATCAAAGGTCAATGACGGCCATTTTCCATGACATGATGCATTGAGAATTAGAAGATTATGTAGATGACATAGTGGTGAAGTCAAAAAGGCGGGAGGAGCACATTCAAGTGTTGAGAAAGGTGTTTGAAAGGTGTAGGACCTTCAAACTTAGAATGAATCCCCTCAAATGCGCGTTCGGAGTATCCTCAGGGAAGTTCCTGGGTTTTCTGGTCCATAGCAGAGGAATAGATGTGGACCTAGGCAAGGCTACAGCCATAGCCACAATGAGACCTCCAGCTACAGTGAAGGAGTTGAAAAGCTTCTTGGGGAAGGTCTCATTCATTTGGAGATTCATCCCAGGGCTAGCATCCATCACCTCTGCCTTCGGGAAATTACTAAAAAAGGGGCAAAATTTCTAATGGGGGGAGGTACAGCAGGCAACCTTTAACAAGTTACAGCAAATTATGATAAACCTCCCTACTGTGCAAGCCCTAGTCCGCAAGAAGCCACGGTTATTATACTTAGCCACCAACCAATGCTTCGTGGGTGCGCTGATCGCTCAGGAAGATGGAAATGGGGTAGAACAGCCAGTATATTACATCAGCCGGGCCCTAAAAGACACAGAGACTCGTTACCCGAGGGCAGAAAGGGCATGTTTAGCAATTGTGTACGCCTCGCAGAGATTGCGACACTATTTCCTAGCCTATGAGGTGTGGCTGATGACTAAGTCTCACGCTATCAAAGCCTTATTGCGACAAACCATCCTCTCTGAGAGGATATCCCAATGGTTGCTGCAACTATCACAATACAATCTAAAAGCAGGAACGCCCAAAGCAGTAAAGAGCCAGGCTATAGCGGATTTGCTAGCACAATTCCCAGGAGAAGAAGAATTTCCATTGGATGACGGAGTCCCTGGGGAAGTGGCTACGGCAGAAGAAGTTGGGGAACGGTGGTTGATGAAGTGTGACGGGTCTTGTACCGCCCAATTAGGGGGGTGGGAATAGTTCTATATCACGAAGAAAACGAGGCTGTAGCACTATTGTTCAAGCTGGAGTTCCCTTGCTCAAATAACACGGCAGAATATGAGGCCTACCTAACTGGGTTAGCCACGGCCCTTAAAATGGGGGTTAAACACTTGAAGGTGGTGGGAGATTCGAACTTAGTGGTCTGCTAGACCAAAGGGAGCTTCTCCTTGAAGGAACCCAGCCTAGCTTCTTATTGGGCGATGGCCCAGAAGATAGAAGAAAGGTTTTCAACCTTTGAAATAAAACATGTGCCGAGAGGTTAGAATCGATTCGCAAATGCGTTGGCCGTGCTAGGCTCGCAAATAATATTTGAAGGAAATAGTGCCAAGATAGAAGTCAGCAAGAGAAGAGAATCAATCATAGAAGTTTTGAAGGAAAAGTTCCGGGAAGAACAGTGTGAAAAGGATTGGTGAAATCCCATAAGGGACGTTCTAATCAAGGAAGGCGAACCTGCGGAGTTGAAAGCGTTAAAAGACTATACTCTGGTAGGAGGAGAACTGTACCGTAGGATGCCAGGAGGGATCCTGTCAAGATGCGTGGGGCAAAAAGAGGCCCAGAGAAAGCTGAAAGAAATGCACGAGAAGACCTGCGGATCCTACGGAGAGATCAGCCTCTATCGCAGACTCCAAAGGGCAGGTTTTTATTGGCCCAGTATGGGGAAAGATGCGGACCAGGTCCAAGTCCAATGTGAAACCTGTCGACTTGCGGCTGACAGGGAGGAAAGTTACGCTGTGTTTGCCAGCGAAGATTGGAGGGAGCCATTCACTCAGTACCTAGCAGAAGGCGTCTTGCCACGGAAGCACAATGAGCGTTACAAGCTCAAAAGGCTAGTAACACGCTACTTTTTGCACAACGAGGTCCTTTTCAAAAAAGGATATGCTGGAGACCCACTGCGCTGTTTGGGCCCCGAAGAAGCAAAAAGTATGATAAAGGAAGTGCACGTAGGAGAATGTGGAGAGCATCAAGGAAAGAAAAAGTTATACAGGTGCTTGTTGTAGATAGGTTACTACTGGCATAGCAGAATTTGTAAAAAAATGCCACAGTTGCCAAGTACAGGCCAAATTGATCCACACCCACCCGCAGCAATTGCACAGTATGGTCACCCCGTGGCCATTCCACACCTGGGGGCTTGATTTGGTAGGGCCCGTTAACCCACCATCACGTGGGTACATATGGATCCTGGTCGCCACGGAATACTTCACCAAGTGGGCAGAAGTAGTGCCACTTCACAAAGCTACTGGGGGGCAGTGGCCAACTTTATCAAGGAAAATATAATAGTAAAATTCGGAGTGCCCCATAGAATTATTAGCGACAATGGCACACCATTTGTCAACAACGATGTAAGGAAAATGCTGGAATTCTACCAAGTTAAACACCATCGATCATTGCCTTATTATCCGCAGAGAAACAGGCAAGCGGAGGTGACGAACAAGGTTCTCATAAATATCATCAGTAAAATGAGCCAGGAGTATACAGGAGGATGGGCAACGCACCTGCCAGACGCCTTTTGGGCCTACAAGAATTCACCAAAGTCAGTCACAGGATTTTCGCCTTTCTCTCTGGTCTACGGAACGGAAGTGATGGGTCCGGCAGAAATAATGACCCCCTCCCTACGTGTTATGCAAATGAAAGAAAGGGAAAAAGAGAAAGAAGTCTTTACAGCAGAAAGATATGAGGACCTGGAAGGGCTTGATGAGAAGAGAGAAGAAGCCCAGGAACGCAGCCGCAGATACAGGCAAAGGATGACAGAAGCCTACAGTAGGATGACCAGAGAAAGGGTATTCATGGAAGGGCAACTCGTACTGAAAGTAGCGGATTATGTGAGAAGAGGCATGGCAGGACCATCTAAATTTGCACCTAAATGGGAGGGACCATTCGTGGTGAGGGAGGCACACCCCACTGGATATTACCGACTAACTCAGACAGATGGCAAGGACTTGATGGACCCAATCAATGGGAAATGACTAAAGCGTTATCATGCGTAGAAAGAAGGAGGGTGAAAGGTCACGAAACCACTCTAGAATGTCATTTTTCTTTTTCTTTTTCTTTCTCTGATATTTTCCTTTGTTTCCTTTTATCTTTCCAAGTGGCCATGTCACAAAACAAAGGATTGTAATATGCTTTCATGAATATGCAATGAAAAGTTATGAGGCATTATAAAAAACATCCCATGTCATAATAATTAGCTAAGGCAGTAGCATCGCATAGTTATAAAACCCAAGTTATGGCAAACCCGCTAGATAAGTGCACAAAAAAAAAAAACAACAATAAGGGAAATACGAAAAGGGATTAAACAGAAAAGAAACTGGGATAAAACATCAATGGAGGCCGGAGATGAGAGTCTGGTCACCAAAGCGGCTAAAACCATCAGTGCCAGAAACGAGGCGCTCACGACGACCCTCTAAGTCTGCCACCTCCTTCCGCAAAACCTCAAGACGCGCGTCAATAGCTTCAATGGCAGGTTGAACCTTCCTTATGAAATAAGCACGGGTAATCTCACGAAGATAGTCCAAAACAAACCCCACGACGAACCCCACGTTGACAAGTTCCTGAATCGCTGCCCTCCACTGAAGAATCCTCTCAGTCGAGACGGTGTCAACAAATTTGTGCTCAACATCATTCATCACACTGCCCAACAACTTCAGAAAATGCTCCCTGGTAGAACGGCCAAACCTGAACTCCCGCATGAAGTCACCGCGGCTGCTATAAATTGCCTCGAGGTGGAAGACGCAATCCTCAAGAACCCTAAAGCCATGGAAATCAACATAGGGAGGCCCAAAACCCCAGAAATCCTCTGGACCAAGGTCGTTGACCTCATGCTGATCAAATTGGGTAAAGAAAGCCGCGGCCTCACTCGCCAGATCAGGTGCTGTGGCAGAACTACTACCCACTTCAAATTGAGAAGGAACGGTGGGGAGCAAACCTGGCAGATGGCACCAGAAGCGGAATAAGAACACATGACTAAGCAAATCGAAATACACAGAGAATGAAGAAAAAAAAAAGAGACTTACCAGGGCCTACGGGAGTGGGGGCTGTAGGAATGGTAGAAACGGGTGCTGCGGGTGTGGCAGAAGTAGTTATAGTAGGCATATCTTTGTCCGTTGCCATTTCTTGTTCTTTGGAGGTCTCTGCAATAAGAAGGAATGGGCATGCAAAAAATAATTATATATATATATATAACGGGGAACCATAGCAGGAAGAATATTATATGCAGAAGAGAGATAATAAGAAGAAAGAGGGAAGAAAGTTTGGTGACATATGGAAATACGTACCCATGTATTCAACTCCGTGCTCGAAACTTTCCTCCTCTCCTTCAGATTCCGAGACTCGCTTCTTCCTAGCTGGTTCATCATCAGAATCCTCCAGGATATCCTCGGATTCTTCGGAGGACAAGTCTACGGCAGGACGGCGTGTAGCAGAATCAGGAATGGAGGAAGGGGTGACCACCAAAGAAGAACCATCCCTCACGGCCTGAGATAGGGATGCAAAAGGGTCATTAGTGGAGATGATGACCGGCGTGGTCGAGGAAGTAGCCTCAGCTTGAACAGCAGCAGCAGGAGAACCCTTCTCCTGGGAAGTGGGCATCGAAGCAGGAATGATAACGGTCTCGCTGACCCCCTCATCAAGAACTCCCGGTGGAACAGCAGGAGTAGCAAGGGTTCCAGCAGGAAACACTGCTTCCGCCCCATTAAAGAAACCCTCCGTTGGAACGCCCTGGGAGGCAGAAATCTTCGCGGCCGAGGGACAGTACTCGGAGATGGGTTGAGGGTCAGCCTAAAAAGAAAAAAAAAAAAGGACGAAAGTTGGAGACATAGGAATTTAAAAAAATAATAATAATAAAGGAATAAAAAGGAAGAAGTCATACCTCAAGCTCAAGTTCATCCAGTGGAATGGGACGGGTAGCAGATGAGTCCTCCTTGTATCGAGGGGAGAAGTTTTCCTTTTGCTGCCTCGTGTCCTACTCGAGGGAAGAGCATCAGTAGAGGGCAAAGGAATGGCAGGCTTGGTCCTGCCTGCAGCGGAATGTTTACTGGAGCGGGTGTGAACTGGGGGAGGAGTGGTGCTCTCCAACACCACATCACTCATAGGAGGCACATCGCTTTCGAAGGGAACAATATCTGAGCAAGTCTCAGAGGAATCATCGCCTACCTTCTTCTTTGCAGGCTTGGATTTAGCAGAACTCTTCTTCGTCGGCACGGGAACATTGATCACCTTCACCCTCTTTTCCCAGCCTGCAGGGTAATCACCATCATGCCAATACCACCCTTGCTCCTCCTCAACCCACTCAAATATGGCAAAATGACTTTGCTTCCTAGCATAAGCCCACACAGATGTAGAGGGCAAAAGCAGGCGGGGATTGGCGGAGACAACCATGCTAAGCCCACTAGGCGGAATAAGGGAGAACCCACGGCTACCCAACAGCTCTTTCTCAAACGAGATCATCACTGCTTGCCGGTAACCATGCATAGTGGCGGTACACATACCTTCCCTCTGAGAACCTGGGATAGTAACTGCTGTGAAGTGTTGGCTCCAGAACTCGAAGGCAGTATGCCGCAGGAAAGGTCGGATAGAAGTGGGGGACTCCGCAAGAAAAGACAAGCCATCAGGAATGTCTTGGTCAAGTCCAAATTGCCTTCGCACACGATTGGCAGGATAATGTACATACCTGACACCTTTATCAGCCAAGTAAGGTAACCACCTAGCGTTGGTGGCTACCAAATATGTTATGCCCCTCTTATCAAACTCAGTCAACGGGGTGGTGGTTCCAACAATATCAGTACAAGTACCAATAACAGAATCCATACATGTATAACCCTTGCCTAAATCCCTATACGCCCTCCAAGAAAACCCAACTCCTTTATCAAAAAATTCAACGATAGGATGCCCAATTGGCTTTAAACCAGCCCAACGAAAAGCCAAAGGAAAATCTGAATCAAACCTACCACAAAAGTCCATAATAATCTCCAGACATGAACTGTACTTCCCTTTGGCAAAGCGCACGGGCCTACACTTAGTCAGATGCTTGGCACAGCGCTTATACAACATGTGCTGCAAAACGGTGCTGTGAGCGGAAGTAGTAATCAAGTGACAAGAGCCCGCCCGACTCTCGTCGCTCTGTAGGATGTCTAGTTGGACATACAGATGCCCCAAGAACATAGGTGCCAGCGGCAGGCTCACCCCAGCAGCAATCTTAATAGCCAAACGAAAATACAGAGGCTTCACGGCGTAGTGGGGGTGAGAACCAAAAACACACTTACATAACTAGAATGCTACAAAGGCTGCGCGGCTGGTAGCGGTGGAAAGCTTCAAGCGAGAACTGATCCAAAACGACAATTTTACGTTACCACTCATCTGCTTCTTCAATTTGGCTTCTATGGCTTCTTCTTTCGCGGAGAGCTCAAGGGTGGCAAGATCGACGTCACCGAGAATGGGCAAAAGCAACTGGTTAGCCACGTCTTCCAAAGTTATGGTAATCTCACCGCAAGTGAGAAAGAAGGTATGGGTGGTGGTGCACCACCAGCGGACTAAGTGGCGGAGGTTAAATAAGTCCCTGAAGTTCGCCAAACAATGGGATTGAACGATGGCCTTCAGAACGTCGGCCCGCTGAAGCAAACCCATGAAGTGTGTGTCCGACAACTCTCGGTCTACCCACTCCTTCCAACCTGAAGCGGCACCACACCCAAATTCGAAATGAATGGGTACAGGAAGTGAAACCCCTTGGCGGATGGAGAGATCAGAGATCGAAGAGGGCAAGGGAGCCCAAGAGACGTCGGAGCTGCGCCGGCAAAGAGCGAGCCATACGCGGCCCACCGGCGGCAGCACATAGTCCCTAGGAACCTTAGGAAAATGGCCGTGAACATCGTACCAGGGGTCTAGGAGAGGCGCGCACTCGCTGTTGGGGTCGCGCCGCTCCGCTTCTTCATCGGAATGATCTGAGTTGGAGTAGCCGACCTTTTCGTGCACAGCAGGATCATTAGCAATCTCCTTCCCTTTACGGCGGGAAGAAGATTTACCTTTTGCCGGAGTCATATCGTATCGGTTTGAGGGAGAAGGAAACTCGCAGGGATTGGGAAGGGAAGCACAGAAAAGGAAAGAGAAAGGAAGGATTGTTTGTACCCGGAATCTGAAAAGACTTGGCTTTAAATACCCACGCCATGGGGAAGGGTACGAAGGGATACAATGGGTCTGTCAGAAATGAAGGAAGAAGTTAATGAAGTGGAGGCTATACTTCAGAATAACTGCTAAACTGGGAAATTCGAAGAGACAACACTGTTCACGGTAGAGGAAAAAAAAAAAAAAAAAAGGGAGGGAAACATGTATGGGTTGGGGTCCACTTTTCGAAAAAGCCTGCGAAGGAAAAAGAGAAAAGGAAAACCAAAATTATAGAAAAGTATTTATTCACGTATGAACTGCGGAAACATTTCATACGTTCAGGGGGCTAAATGTAGACGCTCATTTTTTGACAAGCCTAGAAGAGAGGAAGGCCCAAAGTCATGGGCTGAGGAAAGTATTGTGGAAGTACCATTAAGCGAGTGGCAGGAACAACGAATAGTTGGTCTAACAGAAAAATAAATGGATCCTGAGGAAGTAAGTGGGCCTAAAAAGGCCCGAAAGAAAATAACCACGAACCCATGGGCTGTATAGATGTGGAAAAGTGAGAATGGGCCATAGTCGCTACGGCAAGCCCAAAGTAGTGCAAGTAAAAAAAGTAGGGGACTGTGAAAAACCCATAAGCCCCAAAGGAAAAGTGAGAAATGCTTGGGCCGAGGAAGCCCAAGAAGTTAGTAAAAGCCCATGGGAGACTTAGAATTGAGAAAAGGCCGAGGACGCCCGAGAGAGTAAGTGGGCCAAGGACGCCCAAATGGAAGTAGGTGGGACAATAGGAGCCCGTAAGTAGCAAAAGGGCCCAGAGGGATCATTGGGCCTTCAGAGAAAGAATGAACAGAAAAGGTCCAAAGTGGCCCAGCAGGCTTGGGGTCAAGAAGGCCTCATGGCAGGCACGACAGAATTGCGTGGTAGGAAGCAAGTAACAGGGGTCGGGAATAAAAGGCTTGGAACGGCCCACGAACAAGCATGGCCCAGTCCTCAAAAGATGCAAGCCACAAAAGAAAGGTCGGGCGAAATAACCCACTCCAAAAGAAGCCAAAAATGAGCAGCAGGCTAAGCAGTTTGACGTTCAGACTGCGGCAGACAGATGAGCAGTGGGCAGGATTTGAACAAGCACGGAGGTAAGGCACGCGCAAAGCCCAAGCATCACCAGCTTGTGCTCAGCCAATATAGGAAATGGTGAGGTCATGGGTCAGAGGTAATGGGGGTATGGTTTGGCGGTGGGGAGGGGGAAAAATTCATTTTTGTGTTTCCTGCTCAAGTCCTTTTGGAAGCAATGTCCTGCTAGGGAGTCATGCGAACCAAAAGAGGCAAGTATGAGTGGGAACCACCAAGTGCATGCCGTGAGGGGTAAAGGGAAGGGAAGGAAAGTATTCATCCCGTGGCAGGTAGGAATGCCGCAGAGAGTGAGCAAAACAAAAGTCTTCTCTGACTAAGGCAGGGTAGCACTGGCTGGGTGACTGACCAGTCAGTGACGGTCGGCAAAGGAGCCCATGCCAGACAAAAACGGTTAAGGGCTAAAGGGGTAAAAAGCCAAGCACGGCTGAGGCTATATAAGAAATCCTACAGTGAACGGCCAGAGAGGACAGAGGGGGGAACGAAAAACGGGAGAAAGGGAACCTCTGTAAAGTAGTAGCAAAAAATTATAGAAAACAGGGGAATTAGAGGGCGTAGAGAAGTAAGGAGAGAAAAGACAAAAGAAAGAAAGAAAAAGAGTAAAAGAAAACAGAAACAAGAAAGAAACAGAGTGAATGGAGTGATTGGCATGTACCGAATGGATTAATCTCCCTCTCCCCTTCTAACTCATGCTCTCTGTTAACCAAACAAAGAATCTCGATCAGCCAAAGTCACTTAGGCCCGTTCCTTCAAAGCAGCTAATTTCCCCTTAGAGAAATTAGTCACGTTGAGGGAGTGGTTCCCTTTCTTGACACAAGTTCTGTAAAATAGCCCATCGCGGTAGGGTAACATTTGTTTCCTTAATACGCTCTTGACTCTCCATCTGACATTTATTATTCTGATATTATATTGTAAAACGGCCACCTTGCATTAAGGCCCACTGACCATGTTGTTTAAATCTCTATTGTTTCCTGTCCTCTTT
This sequence comes from Castanea sativa, assembly GCF_040712315.1. Taxonomy (NCBI): domain Eukaryota; kingdom Viridiplantae; phylum Streptophyta; class Magnoliopsida; order Fagales; family Fagaceae; genus Castanea; species Castanea sativa. The sequence goes on along the minus strand of NC_134013.1, from coordinate 74,589,311 downwards.
TACTATATCTGCCTGTTGTAACTAACGTGACAGTTCTGTCTGCCATAAAGATCTGATTACCAAAAGGCATTGTTTGTGTACAAGCCGGACCAGGAAGGTTTGTTCTCGGACCGGTCCCAACTCTCCAACTCAGAAGAAAATCTTGGGCCCAGTATAGCAGCAGGCGGCCCAGCCTGACATTACAAAAGAGGCCCACACAAACTTCAGTCACCTTTTCTGGTTTAAGTTCCACAACATAAGATTGAGGTTGTTGTACTTTCTCAGAAGAAGTGACAAAAGTTGACGTCACAACTGGCTTGGGCACTGAGGAGATGGAGCTTGGATCAGGAAGAGTAGGAGTAGGGTTGGGAGCAATATAGAGGGGTTGAGGGTAGTAAAATTTCTCTAACTCCCTCAACTTGGAATCCGCATTCACCCTTACGGCGTTCAGAGCTTCACTTTAGACTTCAATGCAAAAGGCCTGAGCAACATCCCGGAGTTAGGTGGTTAGGCTCTGAGCAGTCTTTGTCATGCCAGTGTCATATGCGGCCTGCTCAGCCTTTGTCTTCTCGACGCCTTTTTCTTCAAGCTGCTTCTGTTGTTGCTTGGTCTTCTCAATCGCTAAGGCCAGCTGTTCTTCAGAGACACCCGCGCCTCCTCGGCTTGTTTCTCGAATCTTGCCAAGGTCGATTCAGCATTCTTCTATGCCTTTTCCACCTTGGCCTGATGGAATAAGGTGTCTTTAAGTCTTTTCTCTGAGTTAGCGTAGGCTTTCTCGGATTGCTCCAGTTTAGTTTTTGCCTCATGGGTTTTGGACAGAGCGTGATCCACTCATTCTTCAGCAACGAAGGATGCTTGTACAGCCTACAAAAACATATATGTGAGTACATGGTTAAAAGTGCTGGACATATAAAGATAAAGAATTAAATATATACCTTGGAAAGGTCCCTCTTGAGTGCTAGAAACACCTCATGCTTTTGTAAGGACTGGAGTTCATGCATGTCTTCTAGAAGTAAGAAGGCCTTCTCCAGACACTCGAACAGTATGCCAGATTTGCCCTTCTGGGGTTCCTGAAGGGAGGCATCATCCATAACTGGATCCCCTGAGCTCAATGCAAAAGTTGGGTTCCATATTGAGGCCTTAGAGTGCTGCTCTCCTTTAGCACCTTTGGAGGATCCAGAAGACGTACTCTTTTTCTATTGAGCCCTCGTGACTCTGGATTCCTTGGCAGGTGGTTGTTGTATTGGGCAGGTTATTTCTCCCTCCTTGGTGCCCTCAGATCCTTTGCCACTTTTTCTTTTCTTCTCAGGGAGCATTACTCGAAGGAACACGTGTAGGGGCAGGGGTTGGCGGTCGAGTTACCACAGGAATTGTGGGAGTATTACCCCAGCATGTGCAGTGAGTAATGCCAGCAAATCTGGAGTCTTCTCTTCTAGAACCATTGCTTTGGGAGTGTTGGATGCTTCTTGACTAGTACTAACAGAAGCAGCAGGAAGACGACGATGAGTGGGGGCTGGGAAACCATCGGTGTCCTCTTGATAAAAGACTTCAAAGTATCTAAGTCCTCTTAAGTAGGTTCGAGTGCACGCTCTTCTTGCTCGTCGTCAGAGGGGATAGGTTGCTCTTGGGAGTAGAGTACTTTGGTTGCAAGTAGGGCCAATAATTGTGCGTTTTGGGTGCCAGACGGAGGAGGTTGCATAAAAAATCTAGGAACAGCTATGTCTATCAACGCTAGCCTTAGGTCCTTTGCCTTGATCATGTGCTTAGGATTTTGAAAGCGATTAGAGATGGGCTTGAATCCGAAGATCATGTGTATTGCCCAGAGTTGTCCATTTCGATGGAGAAAGATCTCTGATTTAAAGATTCGGTTGAGATTTGCAAAGTTTACCAAGCTTTTTGTTGAGGCTGTATGAAATTTGTCTGCAAGTAGATAAAAAATGTAAGTTGCAGGGTGGATTATTTCTTTTTCTTTTTTTAATAAAAAAAAAAAACAACCAGGAGAAAGTGGATGCCCTAAGCTAGTCTATAATATGTGGGAACCCTACTTGGTTCCCCATCTTGGGTAGGATAATGCAATCCATCATGCTAGTCTCCCGAGACAATAAGGAAGTCTTCGTCCATGCCCTTATTCGACTCAAGTATACAAGAGATTAACCTAACAGAGGGGACCCTACACTTGAAGTAGTAACTGGTATCTTTTCCTTTTTGGCAATTGTATACCTAATTTACATCGTTCCTACGTGAGGTTAGTCCCTATCTTTTGGTTTATCATATCTACACTATCGAGGACCCTAAAAAGGTTGGGAGAGCATTGGGTTAGAGATAACCTATAGTTAATAAGAAAGTCCCTAGCAACCCTACCCATGGGAATTTCCATCCTGCCTTTTATGAAGGTGATCGTCAGAATAACTACTGAACCAGGTGGCCTGTTTATAACTAACCATTTGCCTAGTTCACAATGTTAGATTTCAACGTTGTCGGGAATCCTATACTTAGCCCTAAAAGTAGCCATGCCTTTGGGAGTGTCAATTAACCTAGCGAATCTACCCATGAGTTCCTATAAGGTTAAATTATAAAGAACAAAAAATAACAACAACAAGTAAATCCCTTTGTGGTACGAAATGTGAGACCAAACGCACCTACAAGCACTAGAAAAGCTCTTCCTCGGACTGCTACTTCAACAAAAAATTGGAGAAAAAGTAAATGGGATAGAATCGCTCCCAACACCTTCTTATATAGGTGTAAAAAAATGAGCGGTAAACTTCCCGCTCAACAAACTATGGAAAATGAGGATCGTATGATCTTCATCATGCCATAGAACATGGGGGGGGGGACAAGCGGCCGCCCAATGCAATAATTGCAAAAATGTGGATACCGAAGCATCAGAGACATGCAGAAGATAGTTGAAAAGACATCTTCACATGGGAACGCGCTTGGCACGTACCACCCAACCCAGTGTTACTAAAACCTTACTCTTAGATCAAGCTTTAATAGCAAGGCTTTAGGGGGCTAATATGAGGTGTCCGAGGACCAAGAAGGAGAAGGAGAAGGACGTCCTACACCAACTCATTTGTAAAGCGCATCCGACCCGAGAAGTAGGTCTACTCGAGAAGATGATGGGGAAGGTGCATAACATCTTATGAACACCTGAGTAGGAGAAATAGCATGCTAGGAAAGGATCAGTATAGTGGAAGGAAGTTCCCTGAAGGGGCATACCTACCGCCCTTGCATTGAATACCCTATAACAACCTTATCAACTGCATTAATGAGGAAGTGACCTCTAAACAGTGTCTTCATAGCTAGCAACCCTTTCTATCACCTTCAGCAGAACCTTGATGAGACAAGTATCAAGGAAATAATTTTGGGGTGTACTAGTGGAGGGCCAAGATGCCAAGGAAGTGGATATATAAGAAGAAAGAAGCTCTACAAAGAAGGGACTTTTTGGAAAAAAAATAGAAAAGGAAAGAACGAAAAAAAAAAGAATAGTATATTGACCGATAGAAACCCGAGAAAAACTTATATAAGAACACTTCATCGAAAGAGACCGAGGAGAGCTTTTTTTCCAACAGTTGCTTGATTCATTCTTCCTTAATAGTGAACTACTTCTTTAGTCTAAAGCTTACCAAGCTACTATACTGTGATTGCCTTCCTATCTCTACTCACAAACAACTTTATTGTTAGGGCTTGGGTTGAACTACAAACACTACTATTCTAAGTGGGCTTAGGCTTGGGCTTGGGCTTCTAATTACAGCTCTTACAAATTTGTAAAACCTTTATTTAAATAATTTTCAACCATATTACATGAGGTTTTTTTATTATAAAAAAATAATATATTTAATCCTTTAAGTACATGGAAGAATTGCATAAACAAACAAACAATTTCAAGTTTCCAAAAAAAATATTTTTATTTTTATTTTGAGAGAATACTAATTACAATAAAAATATATAAATTTATTAACTAGACTAAAAATAAATAAATAAAAAACTATATTATTTATTTATTTTATTGATATATGCTAATTGAAACTTTTTAATGTTTTCAATAAAGATGTTCAAAGTTTAAATCCAACATTCCTGTCACCAAAACTTTCATTTAAAAAAATTATAATTTTTTTAAAGTATCTAAGAATAAATGATTTTATCTTACAATACTAACCATCAAGTCTAGTGGTTGGTTGTTATACTAACACTTCTTCTCTGAAGCATAGTGGGTTCAATCCCTTTTAGAATGGAGGACCTATCACAGGGAAATAAAAAAAACTTTGCTTTCTCTAATTTGAGCAATCTTTAGCCAAAAAGACAGAAAACCACCACCACAATGATGGTGGTTTAGTGTTGGGTATGAGTAAGAGAGAGAGAGAGAGAGAGAGAGAGAGAGAGAGAGAGAGAGATGAAAATTGATTAAAAAAATGAAATACAGCTATTTTGCATTGATTGGTCTGGATGCTCTTAGAACGAGAAATCAATACGGAGATGATGCAAGTAAGCTTGTTTATAAATGGTACACAATAGATGCAAGAATGAGACTAAATTTTATTAATATCATATTTTTCCGATGAAATATCATTTTCTTTTTCATAAAAAAAACTAATTGATATCTTGTCACAACAACAACAAAAAATTAGACAAAAACAAAATATTAGACATCATGAATGGAGAAAGAATGAAAAGAAGAGATATAACTTTATTACCGTACACAAAATCACAAAAAAGATTAATTGTCTATTTAAGAAGCTGAGCTGAGACTATTCCCAGATTTCACACAAAAGATATAACTTTATTAATATCATCTTTCTTTCTTTTTTTCCTCAAATGTATTAATATCCTCAATAATCTTATGGAACATAAACTTGCAGTCCATGATGCCACACATGGTACAGCACTGCACTGCACTGCAAGAAATTATAGTAACTTGGAAATTTATTGTACACATCATTATTTAAACGCAGAAAGGTGTGAATCCCCATCTGCCACTCCAAAGAAAGGATATCATATTCAAAGCCAAGGAGAATTATATAGGGGAGTAACAACCGACTTAACTTGAAGATACTTGTGAAGTGCTTCAAGTCCAAAATCTCTTCCAAAACCACTCATTTTATAGCCACCAATTGGGCAGTCATTATCGAAAGCAAAATAGCAATTGATCCAAATGGTGCCAGCACGTATTGATCTTGACACTGTGTTAGCCACATTTAAGTCCTTGGTCACGATACCTGCTGCTAGACCATATCTAGTACTGTTGGCCCTCCTAATTGCCTCATCAATTGTTCTGTAATTGATCATGGAATCATTAGACATTAATAAGTCAAGTGCTTGCTATCACCAACACTAGTTTACAAGGGAATATGTGAAATCAAACTTCAATAAAAAGAACTTGGCTCTTCCAATTGAATGGGTAACGTTTCATTAAAACACTATTTTGTTCAATTCCATACATTACTTTTGAAAAATTATAAATTGCTAAATGAAGGCATTTTCTTGTAAAGTTTTGGGTAGAGAAAGAACAAAAGGAGATTGAAGATGGATAGTACTCACTTAAACTTCGCAAGTGCCAGAACAGGTCCAAATATTTCATCCTTTGCTATAAGCATATCTTCCTGATCAAGTCATCGATAACAATAGATGATGGGAGGGGAAAAAACACTTAAATTTTTTTTTTTTTAATTACACTAAAAAGTAAGATACCCAGTTGCATGTCGTAAATTAAGTGAAATATATATATACCTTGACTTCAGCAAAAATTGTAGGTTCAATATAGTATCCCTTCTCACCCAAGGGCTTGCCCCCAGTTAATAGGGTGGCTCCTTCTTTCTTGCCATGCTCAATGTAAGAAAGAATTTTTTCAAACTGCTGCTTATCGACCTGCATGTCAAAAATGAGCACTTTCATTGGAAACACACTAATAAGAAGACTATTGCTATTTATTTTTTGGTCCATTTACAAATCTATTCGGATTCACTCCTTCAGAATAATTTTTTTTTTTTTTTTTTGTCATTTCATACCTGGGGTCCGTGTTGAACTTTGGGATCAAAAGGATCCCCAACTACCCAAGCTTTCGCCTTTTCTACTAATTTCGCCACAAGTTTGTCATATATCCCTTCTTGAACATAAAGACGAGAACTTGCCACACATATTTCTCCCTGCAAAAAATAAAATTAGGGGGAAAAAATGTCATCTAAACTACATCTTTTAATAAAGATTATTAGTCCCAATCTTGGTGTTAAAACCCAGACTTATGATATAGTGCAGTTACCAGGCCCAAGGCCTAAGCCTCCACTATACAAAGGCCACACTCCCTTTAATTATAAAAATGCTTCAAGTTTTAAGATAATTACACAGTTTTTTTTTAAAGATAAAAAAATTGGTTATGCACAATTTTTTCATTTCTAGCAACCCTCCAAAATTTTAAATCAATAGAAACTTAACCCAATTGAAACTTTAAACTATTTTGGAAAAAAAATTTGTGCTAAATCATCAATGATGATTTATTTTCCCAAATAGCTTGAAACTTTAATTTTTATAAACCAATATTCTACTAAGTAGATTGTCTCACTTAACCTCACACATATGTAAACACTAAACAATTTCACTATCTTAACAACAAAATATAAAATTGAAAATTGCATTATACCTCCTTTTAAAAAAGATATAAAATTTATTTTATCTTTGTAACAATTTATGCTTGAACTATTATATTTGATTTTCTATATGAAATAAACCTGGTTTGGTTTCTATTAATTCATCAAATTAACCTTGGTTTGATTAGTATGAAATAAATTAATCTAATTAATATTATAATATAAAAGACTACACTTAAATCTGTCATCTTACAATTCAAATTATATCGAGTTAGCCCCATAGAACATTCATTGTAGGACTGAGTAACAAAATAAATAAAAACACTTCACCTTATTATGTAAGATCCCAATGAGAGCAAGCTGAGCAGCCATATCTACATCAGCATCGTCAAAAATTATGAGGGGTGATTTGCCTCCTAATTCAAGTGAAACCACTTTCAAATTGCTTGTTGCTGCGGCCTTCATTACTACACGGCCTACTTCTGTGGAGCCAGTGAAACTGACCTGAAAAAACAATAGGAAACATATAGCTAGTGAATTCAATATAGATCATGCAAATTAAGCAGTAAAGCGGACATGGGATTTTCTTAAAAGATTCAAACCAATAATACAAACATTGAAGTACAATCAGGATTAATTACCGCATCAATGTCCATATGAGAGCTAATAGCAGCACCAGCCGTTGGCCCAAATCCAGTTATAATATTGAGCACGCCATCAGGAATACCAGCCTTTAACAAGAAAAACAATATCAGTTGTCCCTCATAAAATCCAAAGAGGCCACCATATATGAGCCATGAGCCACGTTTGCAATATGAATAATGTACGGTTAAATTTACTATTTTCTAACAACTTAATCTTTTAAGACAATTAGTTATTTATCATGATATCAGAGTAGAAGATCTTGAATTCAATAGATTAAATTCGCAACTTCTTAGAATTATCAGTACCATATAACTAATCTTAAACCATTTGCAAATAAATCATCAAATTCAATTGCAACTTACCAGCTTAGCAAGATGAGCATAATAGAGTGCTGAGAGAGGAGTTTGCTCAGCGGGCTTAACGATCATAGTGCACCCAGCAGCTAAAGCCGGGGCAACCTTCAAGAAGAACAAGGTGGTGGGGAAGTTCCAGGGAATAATGTGTCCTACCACACCAATTGGCTCGCGCAAAGTGTATCCATGAAATGCATTTGACATTTTCAGTACCTCTCCATGAATTTTATCTGCTGCACCTGCATAGTAGCGGATAACACTTGCTGCATGAGGAATGTCTACCTTCTTGCCCATACTGAACAATTTGCCGGCATCAATGGTATCCAAGGCAGCTAATTCTTCTACATTTTGTTCAATCAAGTCCGCAAATTTCATCATTCTCTTTGCTCTCTCCTGACAACAAATAAGGGTCCAAAAAATTAACACTAATTCACATGAACCGTTGCAAAATTTTGGTCAAATGAGTAACTCCAAGGAAGACAGGAGAGCTACACAGTAACCTAGCATCCCAATGAAGCATATATCCTGTTAATCATTTTACTACCTACGGAGTTGGTTCAAAACTAAGGTCCATTTGAATTGAGGGAAGGAAGAGGAGTAGAGTAAAATAGAGTAGATTTGATCTAAAATTAGCCTATTTTAATCAACTCAACTCTCCTCTCCCTTTTTCCCCTTTCAATCTAAACAGGCCTTAAGATAAACCTTACATAAATAGTAGAATTGGTGAAAATAAAGATATTGGTAGAACACTATGGTGTTCTTAGTCACAAGCATCTTCTCAAAAAAAAAGAAAAAAAAGAAGAAGTTACGAGCATACTTAATAAATCCATCCGGTCCATTGTTGGTCCAATTAACAATTTAGTACTATGAAAAGCTACTTAATTTATTTTACCACTTTACTTTATAAAACACCTAACATCAATAGTTCTATTTTAGTTTTCAACACAATAAAATAAAATAAACAACACAATAAAATAATAAATCTACTACAATAAACAACAACAACCACCACCACCACCACCATCACAATAAAATAATATAACCTTTAATAAAATATATATATTTTGTTTTTACCTTCTTAGCTACATTTCACAGCCATCTTTGGCGGTACACTGTAGCTCAAAAGCCAAAAAGTTTGGCTTTCCCTCTATCATTGTAGCATGCTTTTTGGCGAAATTACATTATTAGTCCTTGAAGTTTACCTTATGAGTACAATTGATCTCTTAAGTTTCAAGTGAGTGCTATTAGTCCTTCAAGTATAAAAAATGAGTGTTTCTAGTATTTTTATTAACTACAATTAATATTAATGTCTATATGGCTAACAAAACAGCGACATGACATCTATTTAACTGATGTGGCATTCTTTTAATAAAAATATTATAAAATTTAATTTACACGTCATTATCCCCACAGCTGATTGAATCAACTATTTCTCTGAAAACCAGAGCATAGCTCGCCTAGCCTTCTCTTGCTTCCTCTTGTTTCTCTCTCTCTTTTTCTCACTAGCAGGTAATTGTTTTTCTTCCACGAAAATTCTTCAATTTTACCACTTTACTTTTTAAAACACCCAACATCAATGATTTTATTTTAGTTTTCAACATAATAAAATAAAATAAACAACATAATAAAATAAAATAAACAACATAATAAAATAATAAATCTACTACAATAAACAACAACCACAACCATCATCACAATAAAATAATATAACTTTTAATAATATATATATATATATATTGTTTTTACCTTCTTAGCTACATTTCATAGCCATCTTTGGCTATACATTGTAGCTCAAAAGCCAAAATTTTTGGGTTTCCCTCTATCATTGTAGCATGCTTTTTAGTATTGGTGGTACTAAAAATAGTAATATGACTTTTTAGCACCACTAAAATACTAATGCTCTTAATTGGAATCGTAACCCAATGAACAAGTACCTAAGCCAGTTCATTTTTTACTAGACCATTTATACAATTAAAAGCATTCACAGCAATGCATCTAAAAAATTTAGCTTTTAGCAACTCAAAACACTATTTTATCTATTTTAACAACTTACTTTATAATACACCCTACAGTAAAAGTTTTATATTAATATATATATATATATATATATTTTTTTTTAAACTTTATCTGCTTTGCTGCAGCCACAGTTTTGGAGAGTTGGTTGCTAAACCAACTCTCCAATTTAGCAACAATTTTGTCAATTTAGCAACCTCACTAGAGATGCTCTAAACCGGTAAAACCTAATAAAATCCAGTGGGCATTTTGAAAACCGAGCAACCCAGATGAGTCATTTTCACCCAACCAGTTTTATACTTTTAAATAAAATTGACCATTTTAAGTCCATTGCAACAATATTTTCTACTTATTTAAAATGAGGTTATTTTCTACGGTTAATATCTAAAAAGGAGTAAAAACAAAAAAAAACAAAAAAAAAACAAAAAAAAGAAGAAGAAGAAGAAGAAGAAGAAGAAAAAAGTAAATTGCATTGCAATGTCATGTTCTTATTTACCTATCCTATTGTTTTATGCGTTTGTGCCCCTATTTTTTTCAGTACAATTTTGCACCGTGCAAACTAAGATATTAATTTGTTCACTTGTCAATTTAGAAATTAAATAGGGATGTTATTAAGACATGTAATAGGGTTTTATTTAGCGAAGGTTTGCTGCAATTTTATGACATCCTTTTATTTTATGTTTCATGTTGTTACTTGTGAAACCTTAATTTTATATTATAATAGCTGACTAGTTTTTTAAAACTTAATTTTAATTATTAATTGGAAAATGTTTTTCATCAAACTAGTTTGGAGAAAAACCCTCCAAGCTCCTCCAATATTTTTTTATTGGATATGAATTTTTAAAATCTAACAATTGGATTACATGTTCTTATTATATCCTCCATTCTTGCAAAATTTCAAGAAAACCAAAAATCAATAAATATATCATCAATCAAATGTCTTAATTTCAAATTTTTGTAATCTAAAATTGTGCATAAAAAATAATTTTATTGATTAAAATTTTATTTATATTTTTCTTTTTATTTGACCTTACAGACTGTGATTCAACCACGACCCATTAGTTGAACTAGTAATCCAACTCTTAAACATGTTAATGTATGAATCATGTTTAATAAGTAAAGTTACAAGTTTCCGGTCCAAAATCTTTTCTTTTTTCAGCATTTTAAAGTTTTTTCCTTTCTAAATACCTTACCCGTTATTATTAAACAAATCAAATAATCTCCTCTAGGGGGAAAAGGCATAACTAATATTTTATCCAAGTTCATATATGTGTGGTGGTTAGAATAAATAGAGTTATTCAAAAAAAAAAATCTTTAATATAAGGAAGTTATGTCTCAATCTTTAATCAGACTATTACACTCCCTACCTATAAATACTCTTGAAACTCCATGAATTGATAGTATAGTAGATTAAACTTAAGATCTTTGAATTTACATTACGCTCCAGACTAATAAGCTTATCACCCAGGTAATCTTGTGGGGGGGGGGGGGGGGGTTATTCAAACAAAATTGAAAAATAAAAATTATATAACTTTGATAAGTACATCATCTACTATCCAAAAATATTTTCCTGTAAATTTAATAGACATTTTTTATACAATTCTTTATCTAATAATTTAGAATGAATATGTGCTAGATTTACAAGTTTAGCGTTACACTTATATAGTTAATGTTTAAGATAAATTACAATTTACCTCTTGTGGTTTATCATAATTTAGTCTATAAATTTTTAGTTTCTAAATTTAGACCGCTAAAGTTTAGAGTAAGATTAAACCGTTAAGTTCTATCATATTTTATCTCTTTTTTTTTTTCTTTTTTTTTACCATGATGAGTAGCACAGTCAAGGATGTGCCTCCCATCACCATGTCACACCCAATGACTTATCGTTTTCGGAACTACTATGTTCTCACCTTGTCATTTTGTAAAAAAGTCTTGCCATTCGATTTGAACCGCACAATCCACCGATAGACAATAAGAATGGAGTCGATGATCTTCAAGCCACCATTTTGTTATTGAGAGCACAAAGTCAGTGGGGGCTTTGGCGGTGATCTTCAAGCCATCGCATGATCGTGGATCTAAAATTTGATGGTCATTTTTTTTTTACAAAAAAAAAAAAAATTCTTAATTATTTTCTCGGAAAAATGATAGAGATGGAAGAAAAAATTGGTTCCGAGTAGTTGATAAAAATTGGGATTTTTTTTAAAAAAATTTTACAATTCTACTATGGGTTAGATAGTTATGAATATTTTGTATGGTTTGCTTTGATCTCTGAAGAATTTTGTTCAAGTTTTTTTTCCCCTGGATTTATGGTTGAATTTAGGGTTTTCATTAAACACCAATCTCTAAATTTAGAAATTCATATTTGTATATATAAATTCTTTTAATGTTGGTAAGTATGTGTGGATTTAGAGATAGGCCATATGAAGTTATTTATTGTACTAAAGAAAGAAAATATTTGTCGGTACTATAGAGAAAACACATTTCAACATATCAACTTTGAAGAAGAAGAAGAGGGCTATACATGTCCAATGTCCATACAACATAAAATCTACTAGTTTGGATGGAATCCTAACAATTTCATTTGAATTTGAATTTGAATTTTAGAGAGGTAAACATAGCAAATGAAAATTTGTGATAGTGACGAAACCAAAAATGGGTAAATTGTAATTAATTTACCTTAGTGTTTATGGTTAGGATTAGTATTTAGTTTTTAGTGTTAGGGTTTGCCAAGATCCTTGTAGTTTAATCAACGTATCCTAGTATTTCTAACGAGGAAATTTACGGTTTAAATCATTTCTTCCCTTTTGTAACTATCAGAAAAGTGTTTCTAAGGTTAGGGTTAGTATTTAAGTTTAGAGTTGGAGAATTAGGGTTATGATTAGTGTTTAGGGTTAGGATTAGAGTTTTAAGGTTACGTTTATTTCAGCTAAAAATATATTCCATTTTCAAGGTGCAAATTGTTTCACAATTAAAGCCCCCCGTCCCACCCTACTCATTTCCTTTGATCCTCTCCCTTGCAACGCCATTATCGCCCACGGGTACCGTAACTCACCCTTGACCTGCGACATAACAATTCCCATCCCACCACTCTAGCAACTTATTCACACCCCATCCCACCCCACCACTTCTGTAAAACTTTACTTCGACTCAACAAGTAGCGAACCACTAACAACTTGTGACCCACCATTACAAAATGCGAACAAGTGTGGGTAAGTTATGGTAGGTATGGGCTAAATTTTGTGCAAGTAAGATTTATGAAAAGTTTGATTTTGATTTGGCTGCATATGTGTGGGGTAAGCTCTTATGGGTGGGAGAGGTTGATTTTGACTTTGTGACACTGACGGTAGGTTTGATTTTGATTTGGCTATGTTAGAGATATATTAGACATATTAGTCCAATATAATAAGTCCAAGCCCACTCTTGGTTGTACTAGTAATCTAGAGTTTAGTCGTCTATATATACTCATGTTAGGGTAATACAGGTTATTGTACTACACTCTTATACAATAAAGATGTAACTCTTGAGGGATTCCTCCGTAGATGTAGGCCGACAAGGCTGAACCATGTAATCCTCGTGTTCTTAGTATTCCTATTCTATGCTTCCACTTCCGCATTCACTCTAGCATATACAACATAGTATAACACGTTGTGTTGCTAATAACATTATTTAAGAAGCTAGATCTGTGTGAGTAAGCTCTAAGGTTGGATTTATGCCGCTAATTAATTTTTGTGATTTTTATTTTGATATTGATTATGTGGACCTGTTAGGGGTATTATGGAAAAGAAATATTAATAGTTTTTTGTCCACCATTAAGCTTCATGATATTCAACAAAGAGTTCATCCAAGAAAAAATGATACCCAATAAAGACATCTGAAGAGACTATAGTTTTTATTTAATATTTTTTTTATCTTTTTATTGACTTAAAGGGTGGATCGCCCGGAAATTTGTTTAACATATTGCGATGGATATATATGTCCCCCACAGCCTCACGCCACCGTTTTTGACTAACCGAAATAAAAGCAAATGACATGTTTGACTTTTAAAACGTAAATGGCTCTCTCGTTTTCAAATTCAATGCATATGACGTGTATAATAAGTAATAACCTATATTATTGGAGTATGAGTTCCTTATCTTTTTACAATATGTCAAAAAGTTAAAAATAAAAAATAAAAGTATCTACTTCCACAAAAAAAAAACAATCTACATTGGTCAAAAAGTTAATTGCACGTGTGACACAAAAAGAAAAAAAGAGAAGACATCAGGGAATCATTAAAAGAATCTTTGAATTTTGAAGAGAAATGTGCATTTTCTAATTCAAGTATTCAATAAATGCGAGTTCTGACTTCTAAGATCGGTTTGAATACTGAAAACGAAAAATATTGTAATAAAATAATTTTTAAATATGTCAATAGTACCGTATAATCTATTTTTAATAAAATAATTATTAAAAAATAAAGTTTGTGAGTCTTAAAAATAATGCACGAGAGTCCCTAGAAACACCACAGCCACACAAAACCACAGAGTGCTCAGCCACAAAAAAAAAAAAAACAAACAAATGCAGACACTTGAAATATGTGGAGTATGGACATTTAAAGTGGTAGTGGGTCTCGTGCAGAGTGCACAAAACACACAGACAGATGCGATGGAACACTTCTCCATAAAGAATAAAAAAAATAAAAAAAGAGCTGAAAATGCACTCTTGAAACCCAGCCGCTATCCAAACACGGCCTAAAAGTGATCGTTCTTTTACGGTTCTTCCACGACAGCATTATATCCATTTCCATTTGTCAAAATTTTTACTATAATTTAATAAAATAGACTATTATAAAATATAAATAGTAGATAGGGTAAAATACGACATAATCATTATTTTAATTAATTGTTTTAGAATGGCAAAGAAAATTATGACATACACGTCACGTCAATGGATTTTGAGCTCTTCTTGTTTTATTTTATCTTATTGACTAAAAAAAGTCTACCTGGGCACAAAGCCTATTCCTCTCTTGGGAAGAAGAAAATGACAGAATTTAGTAGAATGAGAAAATTGAAGAAAGAAGGGGTTGCGTGTACATACGGCACCGGACAAGCGAGGCCATGGACCATCATCGAAAGCATGACGTGCCGCCTTCACAGCCAAATCAACATCTTCTTTATCTCCTTCTGCAATTCTTGCTATCACCTCTCCTGTTCTTGGATCTATCGTCTCGAACGTTTTACCTATATAATTTTTTTTTTGGGGTTTTGGATAATTACCCCAATTAAAATTTGGTACACAAAAAATTGTATATTAGTCAAAATGTATATATTAATATTACCGTATGTTAACAGTGACGTCTAAATTCTTGAGAAAAAAGACAAAGAAAAAAATTGCAAAGACAACAAAGGTGTGACTTTTCAGATTAGCAACAAAAAAAAGTCGTAACTTTCCATGAAATTATTGTTCCTATCTAGCCTACCTCACAGATGTTTTACTCATCTATAAAGAATTTGTTTTTTTCTTAAACCAGATTGAAAGAATACAAAATAAAGATTCGAAGGTCCAAAAAAAAAAAAAAAGCTATTAGCCAGATACATGAACCTAGTTTTTAAAAGTTTTTTGTCAATATTTTTAATTACTTGCTTCTCTTACGTTCCTTGGTGTTTGTTAGAGGAAAGAGGAGTGGTTGTGAACCGTTTGGGAGCAGTACTTTAGATTTATCAAGACGGCTAAAGATTTCCTATCTAAAAAAAGAAAACAAGGCCAGAGTTTACCATCAAATTAAATAAATAAAAATAAGGCTAAAGTACGTCATAAGAGCCTTCTAATAAATTCTTTTTTTTTTTTAGTATAGTCATATGTTTTTTTAAATACAAAATTTTATCGGATGAGTTCAAGAGCAGAATATATAACCCTTTAATACATTTAAAAATAAAAATAAAAGAAACAATTGTATTTTTAGTTTTTACACAATTAATAAAATAGATAAAATAAACCACAGAAATAAGTTTACACATTTTAAAGATATAATTATACTTTTTTTAAAGATAATTATACTTATATATAATAAAGAAAAAAAATTAATAAAAATGTATCATCCAAGCACGGGTAAAACAAAAATATCCGGGTAACAATCGACTAAGGACGCTAATCATATAATCGGGTATATACCAGTAAAGTATCCGACAATATAGGAAGGGGATGGGCGATTGTTGGAAAACCCAGGATTCTGGAACCATTGGGTATTCCTTGAATCCACAGTGGATTACACTTGTGGACCATTACTATAGATTTCAGATGATTTTTTCCCGGAAAGCTAATAATAATTAATAATAAAGCATACCAGAAAATATATGATGTAGTTTTAAGCTTTTTGGGTATGCTGTAACTTGTACAGGTCCTTCAGAAAAAAAATCAAAAAAAGAAGAAGAAGCAAGTTTAACAAGTCGTGGCTTTTGTGTTTGTTGTGTTTTGTAAATCGTTTAGAAAAAGAAAAAAGAAAAATAAAAACAGTTTTGGACTCAAGTAGCCACCAGCTGAATTTCCCAATTTTGGTGGTACACGACAGGTCTTTTCATTTATTAATTTATTACCAGAAAAAGGGACTGTAGGCGAAAAAGTTGTAAACCAAGGGAAGGCGAGAGTGAAAATAGAATCTGAAAAATCTAAAAAAATGAAGTAAGTGAGAGAGAGAGAGAGAGAGAGAGAGAGTATGTTGAAAACCTGAAATGGAATCAACAAATTCTCCATTGATGAAAAGCTTGGTGAACTTAATGGTGGGGATCTTGACAAAAGACTCCAAGCTGTCGTTGGAATGACTCCCCATTTTTTTTTTCTCTCCTTTCTCGTCGTTTGTGAAGTAGTAGAGCTCGTTTGGGTGCGACAGCAGCTGGCAACGGACATTATATATATAGGCACGTAGGCTGTATGTATATCAAATAGAATAACACAGATAAATATATTTAATTTTCACGCCGCTGGGAAAAAAGTATTTTATATCACAATACTGTACAGATAAATATATTTAATTTTCACGCCGCTGGGAAAAAGTATTTTATATCACAATACTGTGTTATTCCTATAAAAGATCAATAAATATGAGATAAATGTATAAAAATAATTATTAACTAACATCTTTTTTATTTGTTAGTGTGCTAGTTATTTTTTATTAATATATTTTACACTTATTGAATTTTAATACTATTGATATGATATATTATTTGATACCAATTATTTTTTTAGACGATGGAGACTAGAGTAAACAGATGGTTGTAAAAGAATCTGATAGCATAGGAAGGGTCCATCTTTAAATTGTTACACATAGAGGTGTGTAGTCAATCCACCAAAACTGACCAAACTCAATCTAATCCGCTGAGTTAGGTCGGTTTTTAGGGCTTGGTGGGTTGGGTTGGGTTACAAAAAATTTTTTGATAGCAAGTCGAGTTGAATTTGAGTCATAAAATTCCAAACCCGCCAAACCCAACCCGACCCACTCATATATTTAATATATATTTAAAATATTATATAATTAATAATTTTTAAAAAATAACAAACTCTTCCTATTCTATATAAAAACCAATTAGTTCATACAAACCCTAGTAAATTACTATTGTTGTTTAGTTATTAGTGTTGTTTGCCTTTAAGGAGTTACATTGATACCAATCTTTCGGTTTTTTTAATATATTTATATTTTTTTTCTCAATTTAATAATAATAGTAATGAAAAAAATTGTCTAATCTATGGATTCAACCCTACCCAACCTGACCCATGTGGATTGGGTTGGGTTGGATTTATGTGATAGGCTGGGTTGAGTTGAATTTTTTTTTTAACTCACTATGATGGGTAGGGTCAAAAAATCGTCTTAATCCAACTTAACCCGATCCATGCACACCCCTAGTTACATATGGATGGTCTATCATATGATTCATATAGTTTATAAGGCTCTAATTTGAATTGCCATACTCTCTCTCTCTCTCTCTCTCTCTCTCTCTCTCTCTCTCTCTCTCTCTCTCTCTCTCTCTCTCTCTCTCTCTCTCTCTCTCTCTCTCTCTCTCTCTCTCTCTGGGTAAATGTATAATCAATGATAATGCTCTATTTGTTTCAACATCAATATTTTCTGCATTTTCTAAAAAATCAACTCATTTTCATATACTTGGTAGAAATTTTAAAATAAGTTGGAAAATTATTTTTTGACTTCCCTTATTTAGTTTTAGGGTGAGATTGAGTTGTTTTTGTTATAAAATTTTAGTGAAAAACAACTTTATTACACATCAAGTTAAATAAATAAAATAAAAAAAGTTAAGAAATAGCTTTTCTTTAACTCATTTTTTATTTTATTTTATGATATTACCAAATATAGAAAAATGTAAAAATCTATCATCACATAAGATTTTTCATCAAAACAAACAGAGCATCGAGCCAACTTCAAATATTTAATTCCCAAAATTGTTAGGTTATCTGTCCTTTATTTTTATTTTTTTATCATAATTGTGATACCCCATATTATCTTAATATATGACTTAGATTGGATGAGTATGCATTGTTTGGGTATATGTTAATTGTTGAGTGATTGAGTCTCGTACTGAGTGTCATTATAGACAATTTACAAAAGAACAATAATTATATATAGCTTGACTAATCATTTTTTTTTTTTTTGATACGTTGACTAATCATTTTAGGTACAGCATAAATGCGGCCAGGGTTTACTCAGCACATCATAATTTATACTACATCATATGTTTAGTCTATGATTAACATAAAGTTAGTCTACATTACATTAATTTTTGTTTTTTTTTTCTCTCTCTCCAAACAATTTTAATATCCAGGGAAATAGTGTGTGTGTATATATATATATATATATATATATATATATATAACATGATTTATTGTATGTTATTTTCTTATATATAACAAAAATATTTACATCAATTTAGTCTTATATCTAAATCTTGCACCACTTAGAAAATGGAGCTAGGCTACATGTTTCCTTTTTTTTTTTTTCTTTTTTTCTTTTTTTTTTTTTGGTGAAGAACGTGTTTCCATTTAAATGTGAAATAAACGCTGTCAACGTCTGTGATGGGTTAAACTATATAGTCATAGATAAGGTACAACTATTTCCCATAATTTATATAGTTATTATAAAACTGTGTATCTTCACCGATCATTAGAGCCCATGTGAGTGATCTTTCATATTGGGTGTTCCTTACGAAAGTTCTTCTGAATTCTGACTCGTTTATTTAAATTTTAAATGGATTTACACTGAAATTAAGATCATTATTCTATTATTTAAAACAACACAAAGCAAATGATATTGCAGCATCCCATTTAAAAATAATTGTTTTCTATTTCTTTTAATTTCAGTTGACTTACATATGCAAGACGATAGGTTAATCTAAAACGATAACGCAAATTATATTGCAGTATCTTATTTAAAATGATCAGTCATCTTCAATGAAGGGTGAAGCTAAGTATTGGGTGGGGGCCATGTTTTATATATCTGTACAAAGCTCAGGCAATCGTCACATATAGTCCAATAAAAAGTTTTGCAATTATTGAAATATTATGATCACACTATTGAGATTTATTACATTCGCAACAAATTTATTGCTACTGTTTCTAATATTGAGTAGTGTCTATCATCTAGTGCCGGTTCTATAATAGAAGCAACCGATGAATTTGCCTAAGGCTCTAAGTAGAAAAAAAAACTCCACTACCGCGCATCCTTGGTGCGGTGGTCACTCTACAAGTATAGATGTTTGTAGAGTGTGGAGGTAAGGGTCGGGGTTCAAGTCTCCAAGAGGAAGCTTCACATACATATACACTTAAATTAGGCTAGAGTAGAAATTCTATCTTGTATAAAAAAATAAAAAAATAAAAAATAAAAAAACCCAAATTTTAATCAATAGGGTTTATTTATTTATTATAATAGTATTAATTAAATCCAAATATTAGCCTATAAATAAACTAATATTTTTTATCAAATGAAAAACAAGAGAGAGAGAGATGATACGATTACAACATTTTTCATAGCATTTTCACAATAAATATTAAGTGGTAAGTTGTTACAGGATATTATTGATGACAAAAAATTAATTTCAATGATGGGTTCAAATTAGAACTAGAACAGCTTAACACTTAAAATTTGTTGTGAAAATATCATGAATGTAGTACTTCTAAAAAAAAAAAAAAAAAGCAATACACAAAAAATTCACAACTTTTTTCAGAAGTTGAGTTGACAAATTTTTACTAGTTGTTATCTAAAGCCCACCACTAACATCACTTTTTTATTTACCATTATCAATCTACCACATCAACAGGTATGAAAAATTTTGTCAATAGACTTTCTATAAAAAATTTACGTGCTCTTGTTAATTAATAGTAATTTTGCATTTAAAATACGATAATACAATTTAAGTAATATTTATTTTTTAAAATCTTATTTAAATATCTAAAAAACCTCAATTTTATTTTTCGCCCTAGGCCCTAAAATGCATTAAGCCGTCTTTGCTCACATCTCAATTGAGCCCCAATCTTCTGGATACACTATCAACCTCTCATCAGCTAAACTACAAAACATCATACCCAAGCTATTCATATGGCTAGTAAGGTATATATTTCCCTTACTCTCTTAGTTTTACCTAGAAAGTCTCACTCTTGGATTTTTTATTTTTTATTTTGCATGGTGTAATCACATTACACTTCATCCGTTCTTATTTTCTAAACTTGAACCTGTACCACATTCACTAAATATTCATACAATCGATGGTTCCACCGTGCATTACAATAGTGTAGGTTTTTCTTGACCTCTAACCTTTCGCTTATTAGGGTCTTCATGGGCATGACCTATCCTATAATTTGTATTCTATGGGCCAATTAGCTGAACTTGGAAATCACTTTTTTTTTTATTACTCGGGGCATAATGTGCATGATTCAAGGACAAGGCAGGAGCTTGGAATTGGTCTTAGAAATGGGTGTATGTTTCTTATGGACAATCTTTATCTTTCACCTATTGCTCTTGTTTCTGTTGCTACTGCAGTGGCTGTGGTTTCTTCTATACATTCTCTTGCACTTTGGCATCCTCATCTTGGTCATGCACCCTCTTCTCATGTATAACAATTAGCTTCTAGGGGGTCTATTAGGTTTTGTCTCCAAAGACAAATTTGATTGTATTTCATGCCAATAAAGAAAACAACTAGCTTTGCATTTTAATAAAAGTGAATCAATAGCTACTGATATTTTTGACCTAATTCATTTTGATGTTTGAGAATCTTCCTTTGTTATTAGTATTGGTGGATCTCGATATATTTTTTTGTTTTGTTGACAATTACCCTCGTTATAGTTGGATTTTTCATATGAAATTTCGTTTTGAGTTATTACAAATCTATTATAACTTTGCAAAAATGGCTGAAACACAATATTTAAAACGTATCAAGAATTTTTTATTTGATAATGCTCTTGAATACACTTAACATGCTTTCTAAACTATTTTGCATTCATATGGCACTTTACATCACCTAACTTGTACAGACACCTCTTAGCAAAATAGTACAACTAAACAAAAATTTTGTCATATTCTTGACACTGTTTGTGCTTTCCTTCCTTTTACCAAAGTTCTAGCTCCATATTGGGGTGAAACCGCTCTTCAAGTTGTTCATGCTATTAATCGTATTCCTAGTAATGTCATCCATAATCAAACTCCATATGAGCATTTTTTGGGGTCACCTCTGCTCTTTTGACTCTACCTGTTTCGTTCTTCTTCAGCCTTATGAGCATAAAAAACACGAGACTCAATCTAGGATTTGTTTTTTTCTTAAATATGAATAAACTTGAAAGGGGTAGTGGTGCTATGATCTCGTCTCTTATCATCTTTTTATCTCCTAAAATGATGTCTTTTGAGATCATCACTCATTTGTTAAGCTCTCTCACTTTTGTTCCTCTTTATTTACCTCCTATGTCTTAGAAATCTTTTCGGATGAGCCACATATTTCTTTTATAGTTGCTCTTAATCCTCCTTTGGACTTCTCTGACCAACCAACATATATTTTTGATGCCTATCCAAGATCACCCTTTGATGAACAGGTGGAAGATGAGCTACCCAATTTTATGCCTAGGTCCCCTACTCTTGGTTTGCCTGAAGATCTTGCACAAGAGATTCCACTACGTCAGTCTACTCGAGTAAGATCTATCCCTATACATGTGGAGGTGTCAATTCAACTACAAGGCATTTGGCAAAAAAAAAAAAAAAAAAAACTTTATAGTTCAATTGACACTTTTTTATATTTTCAATGTAGATATCTAGGTTCAAATCTCACATTTCTTAATTATCTAATTTTAAAAAATTACAAATTAATGAGTCAACTTTTTTAAGACAAAAAAAAATTATTTATTTTATTGTTAATGTGACATCAATCACACTCTTTATTATATCAATTTATAAATCTTCAAATTAAAATTGAAATAGATTTAGCTTCTTCTTATTCAATTTTTTAAAAACATAATTAACAATATCAAATCAAAGGTAAATTTTGTAAGTGAAAAACGCACAATTATACTTTTAAAAAAAAAAGCAAAAAATTTAGTGGAAAAAGAAAAAGAAAAAAGACAATTCTTAAATAAAGTTCTTTAGAGAAAACTTTATGTTTTGGCAATAAAATTTTTATAACTTAATTAGTACTTTTGGTTGTTTCTAACAAAAACGTCCATAATCTAAATCTCCTCTATTCCATTGGTATCAAATTTAAAAATAAAAATAAAAGTTTATGTTTTGGCTTAAATTAATTATGAGGACAGGTGGTATAGCTGATACTCTGTCCTCATAGTCATAATCAAATGACAAAATAGAATATCCTCTTGGTGCCAAAATTGGAGATGATAATATGCTCCTGAGTTCTATTGGCTGCTCGGCTGTATTTTTTATTATTGTTACAGTGAACTTTGGCTGTTCAGTTGACCTTAAAATCTTCATCAACTAAGTCCCTATTACGAGTTCACGATGTGGGTCGATCCATTTATTAAAAACATATCTGGTAGAGCATCTGGTGGGTGAGTATTGAGTGGGCACTTTGATCCATTTACCAAAAACATATCTGGTAGAGTATTCTAATTAAGAATCTCCCCAAAATAATATTACTTTTTAACTTTGAACTTTGAAGATACGTAATGATACTGTTTTACTTAAGTTAGAGCATCTCCCGCAGATTTATCAAATTTTTGTACTGTTTGGAGAATAAACAGTAACTTTTAGTTATTAATTACCCACTTTTTCAAATACACTTTCTAAGAGATTCTCTATCCCATTCTCTATTTCATTTAAATATTATTTCTTTATTCATTTTTTTTTATCATCATTTATTCTTCCTATATTCATTTTTTCAACAATTATATTTTTCAATGAAAATTGTTATATTCATAATATTTTTTGCAATACTTTCACAAGAATCACATTAAAATCTTATGTGAAAAGTTGTTACTAGTTCTGATTTAAACCCACCGCTGAAATTAATTTTTTACTTCACAATATTAACTAATAACAATCTATTACTTAAAATTTATTGTGAAAATATTGTGGTAATATTTCTCAATTAAGATTTTTTATTTTTTATATTATTTTTCCTTCTATTCCCTTCATTCTCATCCACCCACGTTTTCATTTCTTTTTTTCTTTTTCTTTTTTCTTGTTTTTCTCCTCTACACACCTGTCCACCTATCTCTACCCACCCCACCCCTTCTTCTTTTTTCTTTTTCTCCCTCACGTTCAAGACCATTCCAGAGCTCATTCTCCCTTTTTTTTTCTCCAGCTCTCTCTCTCTCTCTCTCTCTCTCTCTATTTTTTTTTTTTTGAGATGCAATGGAGAGAATGAGAGAAAAAAAGAAGCAACGGAGATGAGAGAAAAAAAAGAAAAGAAGCAACGGAGATTAGAGAAAAAAAGAAGCAATGGAGATGAGAGAAAAGAAAAAAAGCAACGAAGATGAGAGAAAAAAAGAAGCAACAGAGAGAATGAGAGAAAGAAAAAAAAATCCGGAGGAGAGAGAAAGTTTGTATAATTTTTTAATAAAAAAATTCAATTGCTAATGTACAGTGGTTCATCAGATTTGATGAACGATTGTTCATGAGCAAAAAAAAAAAAAAACCAGGTATAGAGAAGCCATTGGAGACCATTTTTATGGTCTCATTCTCTGTTATAGACAATATTTTACCTTTACCTATACTTCTGGAGATGCTCTTAAAAAAATAAATGATAAAATAATGGACAGTGTTTTGCTCTAAATCACTTTGAAATTTGGAGAAAAGTTCCTCAAATTTACTATGTGGCAATTCAAAATATTACTTTGTGTAGTTTTAGGAATAGTCTGGCTACAAAGTCAACAGATACAACTCCCGATATTTTCTCAAAAGAAGAAAAAAAAATCCACTAAAAATTAATATGATCACATATTTTAAAAATTAAATGTCATGTTAATTAAATGTTATTTACTATTCAATCCATAAACTTATTTTTCATGCATAATTTTAGATTATAAAAACTTAAAACTCAAATATTTTATTGATGGTATAGCTATTGATTTTTTATTTTTTGAAAATTTTGCAAATATGAAAGGTATAAGAAGAAATTTTAATTTAATGATGACTTTATCAAAACTTACTTTCAATAAAATGATATTGAGTGGAGTTATAACCAAATTTTGTCCTAATTTGTACTTACATGACTTAGTTAATAGTCGTATGACTTATTTATGTGTGTGTGTGTATAGGTTTAAGAAAAAGTATATATATGATTTTTATTAACTGAAAAGATAATGAAAAACCAACTATTAATAAGTAATAACTAAAACAATAAGATTATCATGCGTAGCGCGCGGGTCGGCGACTAGTTGAGTATAAAAATTGAAGAGTTTAAATCCAATTTGATTCTAAATTAGATTTCAATTGGAATCCAATTTTTTGCCATGTATCCATATGAGTTTTTAATTTTTGTAGCAAGTGAATTAATGGGTGCAAAAACCGAAGAGTCTAAAACCAATTAAATTCTAAATCATATTTTAGAAATGTATGGTTAAAAAAATGTTAGTTAATAATATGTATAATTTGAACATCTTCTAAAAAAGGTATAATTTGAACAATATAATTGTGATTATTTTTAATTGTACTCGTGCATATGCATGGGGCTATACACTAGTATATTAAAGCCAAAGCTTAGAGTAAATTTAATTAGATTCTACAATTGAAGTCCAATTTTGCGCCATGTGTCCTAAATTATTTATTTTTAGAGAGAGTTTTATTTTTTAATTTTTGAGTAAAATGTGAGACCACATCATAATTATTCATCCAAGTGAGTTATTAAATATATAAACCAAAGAGTTTAGAATTAATGAATCATTCAAAAAAAAGATAAAAAAGTACTTCACAATGACAAAAATTGAGAAGAAATAATAATCTTACATGACTTTTTCTACCTAATAATAATATTGCAAGACTTTTTAAAGAGTTAACAAAATATAAGAATGACTATCAATAATATTTAAATTATATATGTAGAAATTATACTATGCATTTTAATCTACATTTTTAAAGTATTGTAAGGACACAATTCAAATTCTCAATCTACAACCGAAAGGAAAATGGCTTGAAAGGCTTTTTTACAATAAATTTGTAGAGAGTGAGCTTGTAATCTAGATTTCAAGGATGGTTTAAATAACAAAGAAAAGAAACGGGCTCCGGGCCCAATGGCACGAAATAAAGAGTTATTGTAAGAGTATGAATGAAAGCTCTTCCTCGGACACAATCCGAGGATAGTTTATAATATTACTTCCTAAGGTTGATTACAATTATAGATCGTCAGATTATCATATACTATTGTCTTTCTTTTCAAAAATAAAAGCCTCTCTTCTTCTGAAGGTCCTTTCCCTTATTTATACTTCCTCCTCTTCTCTTTATCATCTTCCACCTCATGGTTGTAACACTGACTTTGGATACTTGTCCCATCAATTTTTCCCTGAAGTCCGCAGGGTTCAAGGACCAAGTTCCGAACCTCATGCTCAGGTCCAATCTTTCCATTAATGTAGTCAGTATATCAATTACAGAGCTTTTAATGGGTGGGCGGTGGTAGCAGCTTTACCTTAGATATTCCACCGCTCTTTCTATTGTCCTCCACGTGTGCCGCGCCTTCCCGTAGTCATAGGATTTCTCATAACATAGCCCGGGGACATTAAACTTCTCTTCCTATGACCTCGGCTTAATTATCCGAGGACAAATCTATTCCTCGGACGTTATTGGTCACTCATTTATCACCTCTTGCCTGGCATTTTCTTTATAAGGTACATTCACGCACTCCTAGATCATCTGATGTCCTTGGATTTGGGTTTTTAGCCCAAAAGACTTTGTCAGGCCATCCTTTGTAAATTACTGGGCCCAATGTCCCTACAATAGCCCCTCGAGATTCTTTATTTCTTCACCTCGGGAGGAAAAGAGAATCTTGACTTAAATTTCCTTTTATCTTGCAGATTTTTGGCAACATTGCTGACGGGGACAATGACTTTTGAACTACACGTCGCATGCTCCCGATGCTTCGGCATGTGAAGCGCCCCTGAATTAAATTATGGCATCTCTATGTCCCCCATGTTTCAATGATGCGACACATATCCAACGGTTAAGAGCTGTTCCTGGGTTGAGGCGGGAATTCTCCCGCTTCATAACTCCTATCTGATATATAAATACCAATTTCCTTCAAATTTTTCACACTACAAATAATCTTATAACGTACTTGCTACATTTGCTACCTTCCCGTGCCTTCTCCTTTTACCCAATACCCTGTCCGAGGTGACCGTGCCTTCTTCTTTTTTAAAGTAAGTTCTCCCATACTCTCTCCCCTTCTTATCAGCTTCTTTGTTTCTTTTGTTTTTCTCTCCCTTTCTTTTTCTTTTTCTCTGTATCTTTCGTCCTCGGCATAATCTTTTTAGTTTCTTCACACCCCCTTTTTCAAAGATGGGTAGATTTGCATCCCTGGTGGATTCAAACGAAAAAGTAGAGCAGTTCAAGGCTAAGTACCGAATCCCCTCGAACGTATCTATTAGGTACTGTAATGAGGAGGAATATTTTGTAAAAAGAAAAACGGGGGAGGTAGTAATCCCGATGATTGCATTCATCGAAGGGGGAATGAGAATCCCAATGGGAACCATGACTAGGGATTACCTTAGGGCTTTTAGATTAACTCCCACCCAGTGCGCCCCAAATGTCTTTAGGATCTTAGGTTCCATAGATGCTTTAAACGAGAAGATGAACTTAGGGCTCACTTATCACGACGTGAACTGGGTTTATAACCTCCATTACCTGACAAAGAAAGATGAATATTACCTAAAATCTAGATACCCAAAAGTTAGGCTAATTCAATGTTTGCCCAAATCTAATAAGGGTCTAAAAAACGACTTCCTGATTGTATCAAGAAATTGGCACGACGGCTTACCCTGTTCGACAAGGGAGGGGACCCCAGGTGAAGTTTTTGGATTTTATCTAGAATCCTTAAAACCATTTTTTTTATTTACTTTTACCCCTTTTCTTTTTGGATAATTCTACAGATCCACACGCAGCAGATCGTCATCCTCTCCTTGTCGATTTTGGTCTGTTGGATAGGATCCTACAAGCCGAAGTTTTTGTGCAAACTGACGACCAACTCCGAGCGGCTCATCTCATCCTTGGCTACAAACCTATTTCCAAAGCTTTTCAGGCGCCGAAGTGTGTGATCAAAGCCAAGGACCCCTGCCTTCCCTGGATTAGTGTTGTCGTTGAAGGTTTCCTGCTACCCGAGGGGGCTCCTATTCCTCAAGGTACTTTGGTCACTCAACCTATACAACCCCCACAACCCGTTCCAGTTGGGATTCCCCTAGTACCTATCCATACACAAAACGTACTTGGTGAAACCACATCTTCCCATCCCACTGTAAAGGAGGAAGAAGACATCGTCGAGGTATCTGATTCTGGGGACGAGTTCGAGGTTTTCAACCAACTTCACTCTCCCGAAGACCCATTTTCTATCCTCGGCACCTCTTCACAAGTCTCGCAATCTGTTGTTCAACAGTCCGAAAACATGGGCATTCAGCGTAAGGTCAAGCCCAGCTTAAAAGACGTTCTTGAGGGTCACGCAGGTTCTTAAGAGCCTCCTAAAGAGCTGCACCCTCGGGCCCAAGAAAAGGGTGCTGACAAAGGCCCTGAGTCTAGGCTCCCTCCTCTTCCTCCTCCTTCCCAAACTCAACGTACCAATCCGGTTGACCTTAAAAGGAAAAGGGATCAGCAAAAGGGAAATGAAGTGATGGAGGTAGGAAAGGGCTCTCTTCCTAAAGAGCCCGAGATTAAAAAGAGGGGTAAGCAGGCCCGCATCGTGCAGACCAGGTCGGACAAAAGGACCAAATTGTAGGTGACCGTGCACGCTCCTCTATGGCTCCCTGACATGACCATGGATGATCGGGCTATTACCATGGACGCGTCCATCAGAAACTCTGATGAGGGAACTGCTGCATGCGTGGCAGACGCATTGGAGCAAGCGTTGCTGCTCCCCGAGGACATGGGTGAGCTCAGAAAGAAAAGAGACCACAATGTCTTCATGATTTTGAAGAAGGAGCTTGCGATGGTAAGTTTTTTCTTCTAAACCTTGTCTATTTTTATTATTATTATATATATGTATTTTCTTTTATTATATATATTTTTTGTTCACAGGCTGTTCAATCTGCCTATAGGGCAGAAGAGATTGCCATCAGCTTGTACAAATCTCTGAGGGCCGAGGAATCAAGGCGCGAAACCGCCCAAAGGATCTCGGACCTGCAGAAGAAGAAGCTACAGGAGGTCTCAGCCAAGTTGGTTAAGGCAGAGAGTGAGAGGTTAGGTTTAGAGGCTGATCTCAAAACAACCACTAAACAGGCCGAGGACCAACGACTGATGCTCCGACAAGCCGATGAGAACCTCGCTGCAGCACGAAAGCTTATTGAGGATCTCAAAAAAGATCTGAAGGAGTTTGAGAAGGTCAAGGAGGAAGCCATCAAGGGCAAGGAGAAAGCCCTTCAAGAAAAGGAAAAAGCTGAAAAGGCAAAAGAAGAGGTAGAGAATTCAAAGGACCGAGCCGAACAGGAAGGTTATGAGATCGGTGTGAAGGAGGTCACGGAAACCTTCAAGGCTCAGGTTCCTGAGGTATGTAGACATTACTGCCTCCAAGTGTGGAACGAGGCACTTTCCCAAGCTCAGGTTGATACCTCTTCTACTTTTTGGAAAGCAGAGAGTGTCTACTATCCTCTAGCAATTCGAGCCTCTGATGTTCCTCAAGCTGACGATGATGCTGCCTAGGTATCATTTGAGGATAAGAGAGGTGAACTGGCTGAAGACTCAGCTCTTTCTGAAGATCTTCCTAAGCAAGTTGATCCAATACCAGAAAAGGCACTAGAAGACATACAGCCTTCAAGTGACCTTCATGAATCTTCCAAGGATGAGCTGGGTGATCAAGCGAATCCGATAACTTTGAAGGATGATCCCAAAGGCAAAGGAATTGCCGATGAGTCTTCGGTGCAGCTTCCACCTCCTCAAGACCCTAAAGGCCTTTTGAAGATAAAGTTGAAGCAGTGACTGCTCTTCCTTAGTTTTGGTCTTTTCTTTATTTTCTGCTAAGTGTAATTTCGCAAGTTTTTTGTGATTTACAAAAGTACTCTTTGAATATAATGTAAGCGCAAATTATACTTTCTTTGTTTGATGCCCTTTGCCTTTGTTTTGTTTTGATCATATCACTTCATATTTGTTTTGCTATATATTTAGAACAGTAATCCTTTTACCCTTGTTAATTTACTAAAGTCAAAGCCACAACGTGGATCGAACTTGATACCATAGGCAGGTTCAATATGCCAGGAGATGCATTAAGTGATGCTCATGGATTTCTTATCCATTTACTACTATCTCAGGGAGACTTTAAGCAATTGAATTTTCATTTAGATGGGGCACGTCTAAGGGTCAAAAAATCCTCTAGTAAACTATGTTAAATACTTTAAATAAGGCATATGGTCTAATGATCTAGGCATACCAAGCTTTGATACTTTAATAAAAAGAAAAGGAATGTTAATTTCCCCAAAGTAGATGATCCGAGGACCAGACATAACTAAGGTTCTGTTTAACACTTGGTAAAAAATGCCAATTTAGACGAGGTATGTGGTCCGAGGATCCAGGCATACCAAGCTTCAGTTTGATACTTAGATGAAACAATTGAAATGTTAATTTTCCCAAAGTAGATGGTCCGAGGACCAGACATAACTAAGGTTCTGTTTAACACTTGGTAAAAAATATCAATTTAGACGAGGTATGTGGTCCGAGGATCCAGGCATACCAAGCTTCAGTTTGATACTTAGATGAAACAATTAAAATGTTAATTTTCCCAAAGTAGATGATCCGAGGACCAGACATAACTAAGGTTCTGTTTAACACTTGGTAAAAAATATCAATTTAGACGAGGTATGTGGTCCGAGGATCCAGGCATACCAAGCTTCAGTTTGATACTTAGATGAACAAAGACAATGAACGCAATACAGTTTTAACAAAAGTGGCCGAAGTGCCTTTCATTTAATAATTGTACCTTCGTAGGTTATTTACATTCCAAGGACATTGTACAACACGTTCATCCAAATCCTCAAGATTGTAAGCCCCTATTCCTGCGACCGAAGTAATACGATAAGGTCCTTCCCAGTTAGGCCCCAATTTTCCCCATGCTGGGTTCTTTGTTGTGCCCAAAACTTTCCTCAATACTAAGTCCCCAGGTGCAAGAGGTCGCAGTTTTACATGAGAATCATACCCCTGCTTGAGCTTATGTTGATAATAAGCTAGTTGAACCATGGCATTCTCTCGTCGTTCCTCAACTAAGTCTAAATTTCTTTTCAATAGATTATCGTTGCTATCTGGAATGAAGGAGCTTTTCTTTAGGGTTGGAAACCCAGTTTCTAGGGGTATTACTGCCTCGGCTCCATAAGTCATGGAGAAGGGTGTTTCTCCTGTGGATCTTCGTGGGGTAGTTCGATATGTCCACAAGACATGTGGCAGTTCTTCCACCCATCTTCCCTTAGCGTCACCCAACCTTTTTTTGAGTCCATTAACTATCACTTTATTGACGGCCTCGGCTTGGCCATTCCCTTGAGGGTAAGCTGGAGTGGAATATCTATTCGTGATGCCCAGATCACAACAATATTTCCTAAAGGCTTTGCTATCAAATTGTAGACCATTATCTGAAATGAGAGTATGAGGGATGCCAAACCTGGTAACGATGTTTTTCCATACAAACTTTTTCACTTCCATGTCTCTGATATTTGATAATGGCTCAGCTTCAACCTATTTGGTGAAATAATCCGTTCCGACGAGGAGCCATCGCCTGTTTCCTGTTGCTTTTGGGAAAGGTCCAACAATGTCCAAGCCCCATTGAGCAAAAGGCCAAGGGCTAGATAGAGGATTAAGGACACCTCCCGGTTGATGTATGTTTGGAGCGAATCTTTGACATTGGTCACACTTCTTCGCATAATCCTGCGCCTCCCTCTGCATATTGGGCCACCAATAGCCCTGAGTAAGGGCTCTATGAGCTAAAGACCTTCCCCTAGTGTGACTTCCACAAATCCCTTCATGCAACTCTTCCAAAAGTAACTCCGTCGCCTCGGGGTGCATACATAGCAAATATGGTCCCGAAAAAGAGCGTTTGTACAATTTATGGTCCTCGGATAACCAGAACTGAGTTACTTTCCTGCGAATTTTATCTGCTTTGGCTTTTTCTCTAGGCAGGATGTCATCTTTGAGAAATGTTACTATTTGATCCATCCAACTAGGCCCTGTCCTAATTTGAAGAATTCGAGTGGCGTTACCATTCGTCTCAGCGGGTTTCAACAAATCTTCAACAAGGATAACCCGCGTTAGGCTTTGCGCCGAGGATGTTGCGAGTGTGACTAAGGAATCGGCATGGGTATTCCAACATCTGGATACATGTAATAAAGAAAAAGACTCAAATTTAGATTGCATACACCTGACCTGGGTTAGCTATCCTTGCATTCTTGATTCTCTTGCTTCTAGCTTCCCTTCTACTTGGCCTATCACCAATAGTGAATCCGAGAACATTTGTACCGTCTTCCCTTCCATTTTATGAACCATGTTCATCCCTGCGAGGACGGCCTCATATTCTACCTCGTTGTTGGTGGCCGAGAACCCCAATCTCAAAGATTTCTCAAAAGTAATTCCCTTCGGGGATACCAAAACTAGCCCTACACCAGATC
Organism: Castanea sativa; assembly: GCF_040712315.1. Classification (NCBI taxonomy): domain Eukaryota; kingdom Viridiplantae; phylum Streptophyta; class Magnoliopsida; order Fagales; family Fagaceae; genus Castanea; species Castanea sativa. Next base: position 74,557,495 of record NC_134013.1, on the reverse strand, counting down.
CTCTCTGATTTGTTGCTCCATCAACGTGTACTTTCCATATCGGAGGCTCTTTGTATGAAATCATGCCTACTGATTTTTTACCCACGCCTGATCCTTCAATATATCCTTCTAATGAGGGCTCAGTAAATTCTGCCACACGATCCGTGATGACTTGCCCCTTTATAGAGGTGCGAGGCATATATTTGATGTCGAAAGCTCCTAGGACAGTGCCCCATTTGGCAATTTTTCCCGTATAATCCACACTCTGAAGCATAGATTTAAGAGGGAGTTGTGTAAGGATAACAACCGTATGGGATTGGAAGTAATGAGGAAGCCTTCGTGTAGCATGCACCACCGCCAAGATAGCTTTCTCCAGTGGCAAATAACTCACCTCGGCCTCATGCAGAGACTTGCTTACATAATAAACTGGCCTCTGGATATTATTATCATCTCGGATAAGAACCAAACTAACTGCATGGTTAGCTATTGTAATATATGCAAACAGAATTTCATCAATTTCTGGTCGAGACATAATGGGCGGTTGTGAGAGATACTCTATAAGCTGTTGAAAAGTCACCGCACACTCTTCGGTCCATTCAAAACCCTTCAATTTATTCAATAACTGAAAGAAAGGTTTGCATCTGTCCGCGAACCGAGATATAAATCGGTTGAGGGCAGCGGTCATACTTGTTAGTCTCTGCACTTCTTTAGGATTCCGAAGTGGGTGTAAGTTGTTAATGGCCTTAACCTGAGCAGGATTCACCTCAATTCCCCGGTGAGTTACCATATAGCCTAGAAACTTGCCCGATCCCACACCAAAAGAACATTTAGAGGCATTGAGTCGCAATTTATACTCTCTTAGCGTTTGAAAAATGTTGCTCAGATCTTCCAAATACGTAGAAACTGCTTTACTCTTTACCACCATATCATCCACATATACCTCAATAGTCTCTCCCAGCTATGTCTCAAACATTCTCGTCATCATCCTTTGATAGGTAGCCCCTGCATTTTTTAAACCAAAGGGCATAAGAAAACTCATCCGAGGATGTCCAACAGTAGCGTCCACCAATTGATTAATACGAGGCATTGGGAAAGAGTCCTTCGGGCAAGCTTTGTTTAAATCTGTGAAGTCCACACAAACTCTCCATTTCCCATTCTTCTTCTTCACCACTACCGTATGGGCTAACCATTCAGGATAAAAAACTTCATTGATAGCACCAGCCTTCTTGAGTTTCATCACTTCCTCTTTTACAGCCTCAGAATGCTCTTTTGGAGGACCGCCGAGGTGGTTGCCTCCTCGGTACCACAGCTAGATTGACTTTTAAATGATGACAAATGAAACTCGGATCAACCCCAGGGGCCTCATAAGCATTCCATGCAAATACATCCATATTTTTCCTCAAAAACAAAATCAGCTCTGCCTTCTCCTCCTGTGGCAATTGAACCCCTACCTGAAAGAACTTCTCAGGGTCGTCGTCTATGAGAATCTTCTCCAATTCTTCACATGCAGGTTCATCTACCTTGGTAGCGGCAAAAAACTTTGATTGCTACGCCTCTCCGCCAGCCGAGGCCGAGGACTCCGGCTCAGGTTGACGCAGAATTGCAGCCGTGACACATTGTCGAGCCATAGACTGACTCCCAAGTAGCTCCACCACCTGGTCTCCAGAATGAAATTTAACCTTGACATGCAAGGTTGAGGAAATAGCTCCCAACGCATGCAGCCAAGGCCTTGCCACAATAGCCGTATAGGGAGAATAGGCATCCACCATGATGAAATCTACGTTTACCACCTCTGGGCCTGATTGTATAGGCAGTCTAATTTGTCCCTTTGGAACAACAACCTTTCCCTCGAAGCTTATCAAGGGTGAGTCATATGCCGTAAGATCTTCAAGCTTCAATTTTAAACCTCTAAACAGGTCAGGGTACATGATATCTGCGCCACTATCTTGATCAACCATCACCCTCTTCACATTATAGTCCCCTATTCTTAGGGTTACCACCAAGGCATCATCATGAGGCTAGATAGTCCCTATTTTGTCTTCCTCCGAGAAACTCAAAAATGGTAGGATATTCGCCTTAATTCTCTTCGGCTGATCCCTTGATTCTTCGGCCAAAGTCCGAGCCAGTGACATCACCCTAAAAGGAGCTGAGCCAGTCCTTCCAGGTGCCGCAAAAATTACATTGATTGTACCTAGAGGAGGCCTTGACGAAGGGCCACCGTGGTTTGCCACTCCTGATTGGTTTCCTTGCCCATTAGGCTGATACAGGAATTGCTTTAGCTTTCCTTCCTTAACCAACTGCTCCAAATGATTCCACAGAGTGTGACAATCCTCGGTGGTGTGACCCCTCTCCTAGTGATAATGGCAATGGAGATTTTGGTTGCATCTCAAAGGGTCCCCTGCCATCTTATTTGGCCATTTGAAGAAAGACTCATGCCTGATTTTCTCCAACAGTTGTTGCACTGGTTCTTTGAAAACGGTGTTGACCACCTGTGGGGGCATATGACCAGCTTGTCTGGAAAAATCTCTTGTAGGCTTATTATTGTTGTATCTGTCCGACCTGAAATCCCTCCTTTCCTGTGGGATAACCTTCGCCTTACCCTTCCCCTGCTGCTGATCTTCCTCAACCCTTTTGTACTCGTCGATGCAATCCATGAGCCGGCGCACGCTTCTGACAGGTTTCTTCGTTAAAGACTTCCTCAAGTCATGCTCCGTCGGTAGGCCGACCTTGAAGGTCCTTATCGCCACATCATCGAAGTCTCCGTCAATTTCATTGAACATCTCCCAATACCTATCCAAATACATTCTCAGGGTTTCCCCATCCCTCATGGCCATGGATAATAATGAATCCAATGGCCGAGGAACTCTACTGCAAGTGATGAAGCGAGAACCAAATGCTCTAGTAAGCTCTTTGAAAGAATTAATAGAGCCTGCCCTCAAGCCATCAAACCATCTCATGGCCACGGGCCCCAAGCTAGAGGGAAAGATCTTGCATAATAAGGTCTCATTCTTGGAATGTACTGCCATTCTTTGGATGAAATGGCTCACGTGCTCCACAGGATCTGTCTGGCCATTGTAAATAGTGAAGGCTGGTTGTGTGAAGCGCCGAGGTAACCTCCCTTCTTCCAACCTGCGCGTGAAGGGTGACTTGGAGATTTGGTGCAATGCCCTACCCATTGCATCATTTCCCAAGCCCTTAGAGGAGTAGTCTCTGCCATTCCTCCTATGCAGGTTGTCCTCCTCGGAAGAAAAAGATTCACCCGAGGGAGTCCTGGACCTTTGCCTGTAATTGTCATCTTCGGGTCCCTCCGAAGAGGGGTCGGAGACCGAAAGAGTTCGCCTTCGCCTCTCGTGACGCAACTTTCTTTTTAGGCCGTCAATCTCCTTCTGCATGGCCTTGGTATTCCTCTCGTGAGGAACTCTGTTTCCTCCTTAGGAATGACTCGTACTCCTGATAGTGTGCGTAGTATGCACACTACCTTCCCGGTTCTCTCCGTGATCAGGATGCAAGGAGTGATCATCATGCTGGGAGCCTACGGACTCCGCACTGCGTTGTGGTCCTGAGCCCACCATGATGTTCTAAACTTCCTTAAAGACTAAATTCCCACAAGCGGCGCCAATTGAAAGGACACAATTCAAATTCTCAATCTACAACCGAAAGGAAAATGGCTTGAAAGGCCTTTTTACAATAAATTTGTAGAGAGTGGGCTTGTAATCTAGATTTCAAGGATGGTTTAAATAACAAAGAAAAGAAACGGGCTCCGGGCCCAATGGCACGAAATAAAGAGTTATTGTAAGAGTATGAATGAAAGCTCTTCCTCAGACACAATTCGAGGATAATTTATAATATTACTTCCTAAGGTTGATTACAATTATAGATCATCAGATTATCATATACTATTGTCTTTCTTTTCAAAAGAAAAAGCCTCTCTTCTTCCGAAGGTCCTTTCCCTGATTTATACTTCTTCCTCTTCTCTTTATCATCTTCCACCTCATGGTTGTAACACTAACTTTGGATACTTGTCCCATCAATTTTTCCCCGAAGTCCGCAGGGGTCAGGGACCAAGTTTCGAACCTCATGCTTAGGTCCAATCTTTCCATTAATGCAGTCAGTATATCAATTACAGAGCTTTTAATGGGTGGGCAGTGGTAGCAGCTTTACCTTAGATATTCCACCACTCTTTCTATTGTCCTCCACGTGTGCTGCGCCTTCCCGTAGTCATAGGATTTCTCATAACATAGCCCGGGGACATTAAACTTCTCTTCCTATGACCTCGGCTTAATTATCCGAGGACAAATCTATTCCTCGGACGTTATTGGTCACTCGTTTATCACCTCTTGCCTGGCATTTTCTTTATGAGGTACATTCACGCACTCCTAGATCATCTGATGTCCTCGGATTTGGGTTTTTAGCCCAAAAGACTTTGTTGGGCCATCCTTTGTAAATTACTGGGCCCAATGTCCCTACAAGTATATTCATGCATATACATAGAGTTATAAACTAGTTTATAATTTAGTGAATCCTATGATTTCATCAACTCTTATAGTTTTATAAATGATCACATATTTTGGAGAAAAACTTAGGGCATGTTTGGTACACTGTAATGATTATTACATGGGAATAGGAATAAGTATTACAAAGAATACATTAAGTTGGAATGTAATAAGTATTACTATTCATTAGTTTGGTGACCATTTAGGAATAGAATCCTGAATATGCATCCACAATTTAGTAAAGTATAAAAAGTATGTGTAATTAAATCATTTTAAAGTCAAATTTTCTAAAATACACTTATTTTAGGGTGTTCAAAATAGAGCTAATAATTAACATTAAGGAAAATTTATTTTCTTTTCTTTTGAAGATGTGACAACTAATGACTTTTTAGGAAATTTTTAAAAAAAGTTATTACATAAGGTGAAGGAATAGATATTCAGTACTTTTGATAAGAAATAACTATTCATTGTTATAAAAATATAACCAAACAACCGAATAGTTATGCTATAAAAATATTTATTATATTACAGTGTCTATTACAGTCTACCAAATGTGCCCTTAGTTTATAAATAATAACTCATTGCATTTTACGACCTTAATAGTCTGTTTGAATTGAGGAGAAGTATAATAAATTTGACAAAAAATTAACATATTTTCAACTAACTCTACTCTACTTTCCCTCCTTCCTCCACTCCTCTTCTTTCATCCTTCCATTCAAACGGACCTTAAATTTGAACTAGAATATACAGCGGCGTGATCCATAATATGTGATTGGCAACCTGTAAACAATAGAATGCCATTCTTAATTATGCTAAAATAAATAAAGGACTTGTTGTATTTCACAAGTTTAGTTTGACAGTTTTCTTACATGCCGTGAATTTTTTTTTTTGGGGGTGGTTGTTGAAAGGAAAGGGATGACCTAACTAATTTGACTTACATTTAATGCTTTTCTGCACTAAACATAACGCAGACACAACAAATGTTAAAAAAAAGGTCACATGTCACTTCCATGTCCAGACTAATACAATAGGCACCAAGTCACAACTTCACCTTGACTTTTTTTTTTTTTTTTTTGCCCACAGTGTATCCTCAAAGCTTTCAACCAGAGACTAATCACTGTTCGCAACGGGTGAGCCCATAACGGGGTAAATTGCTGGCCCAGGGAGTTTGTTTCAAAGTGCTGTTACCGGGACTTGAACTAAGGAGCTCCTAGTCAAACCCCAGACAGCCACTTCACCTTGACTTGATACTATAGCCCTATTGATCATTGTGTGCTCAGGATGTAGTTCAATTTTCTTCACTTGAATAAAGTGATTCACACGTTTCCCATAAAAACAAAAAAAAAAAAAACAAAAAAGGCGGGTGGTTTCAAACCACCACCATCCCCTTTCAAGATCCTATAGAATATTAAAATTAGGATGTTTTTTTTACTTTATTTTCTTCTCGAGAAGTTACTGAGTTTTTTCTAGGTGATATTGAGTAGGAAATCCAATATGCTTTATGCCTAATTTTCTATTTTAAATTTATAATTTAATAGTTGAGGCACAGAGAATTTAAACTTTACATGTCTATTAGAAATTCCAAAAAGTACCATTTGGATTATTTGATTGTTATGTTTGACAAGTCATTTTGATCATCATGTATATAATTATATTTTGGAGTGGAATTCGTGTTTAGTGAACGATTTAAATGACATTTTCTACTTTTGGAGTATTTTGGTAAATTACACCTTTTGCCCATGAATGATTACCCGATTGCAAAATGGGGTATTTATACTAGATATCATTTTTTCAATAAAATTTTCTTGATTATCAAAAAAAAATTGGTTGGAATTTAAATTTGGTGAGCATTTGATTTTCCTTGAGATATATACAACAAAACAAAATAATGCCTTAAGGTTCGTGTGGTTAGAGAAGTAGAAAAGTAGAAGGATTGAAAATTAGTGGGAGGATGGAAATATAGGAAGATAGCAAAGATTTAGTTTTCTCTTGTGTGTGTTTGGTTGGAAGGTTGGAAAAATGGGAAGGATAGAAAACTCTTTTATTTGGTTGAGGAGAAAAGCGGGAGGACAAAAAATGTAGTTTATATAAATTTACTCTTATACCCTTATTACATAACATGTTAGAAATAATTTAATTTTACTCATTAAATATATATATTAACACATCATATATATATAAACATATAGTATTATATATATACTAGCCTCTAAGCACGTGCAATGCGTGTGCTCAGAGGCTCTTCTATTTTTTTGAGTAAAAGTTAATAATTTGCATCTATTATAATTTAGAAATATATTTTTTTATTTTTCAAATAAATAAAAATGATAAATTTTAGAGATAAGCAGAAGATGAAAGTGAGGGGATAGAATGATAAATTTTAGGAATTCTCTTAATTTTTTATTTTTTATTTTCTATACTAGGGGTGTTTTACTTTTAGCCTTCGTTTGGGAAGCGCATTTTGCATTTCGTAGCGGTGCTTTTTTTTAGTGGGTCTTGTGCACTATTCACGGGACCCGCAAACTATTTTTTTAACAAAAAAAACTTTAAAACTGGGTCCCACAACACTATTCACACATTTAAAAATTATTTTACTACAGTGTTTTCAGTTTTCAGCAATAAGCGGTATCCAAAAAGACCCTTATTCGGATGAAAAATGAATAAAAATACTAAATTTTAAGGAACAAAAAGATGAATGTGAAGGAAAAAAAATCTTAAATTTTAGGATTTCTTTTTTTGAATTCAAAATAAAATTTGTTATTTGACATTTACGACCCTATTTCTAGGGGAAGTTACCCTTTATTAATGAGGGTAATTTTGAACCATATAAAAATCTAGTTCAAAAAGGAGAATCCTCTTATATATAGTATAGATATATATTTGAACATGTTGCTCGGTGTAAACAAAAAAAAAAAAACTGGGCAGCAAAAAAAATATGGAAAATAGAGAGAGTAAAGATAACAAGAAAAAGAAGAAGAAGAAGATGATGAGGTGAATTACCTTTGAGGGAGTGAAGAGGAGATACAAAAAAGAGAGGAAGACATAAAGGTGTGGTAGACATTGGATCATGTGGGGAAGTGGGTGGGGGAAGGTAAGATTCTAGAAAATGATTAGAACTTGGGGGCAATTTTGTCATTTTGCTGGAACAAGAATTTTCTCTCTAATTTGGATAGATAGATTTTTGATGGGTTAGGGGAGATAATGCTTAGGCCCTATCAAAATATTTCTATTGTTTCTCTCCTTACTAAACAACATACAAACTCATAATCTTAATCAAAGCTCCACATAATTATTAATTTATATAACCAAGATTGACCTAGTATACACATTGGATGTGGAACACAGGCTACACAGCATTGAGCAATGGCTTCACAGTTTTTTATTTGACACAAAAATCCATACCATCTGAGTATTACAGAATCATATCCATCTGTTTCTCAAAAAAAAAAAAAAAGAAAAAAAGAATTTAATCCATCAAATATAAAAATGAAGCTGAGCTGAAATTACCTTATTTGCTATCAAGGTATCAATAACTTGGTCAAGTTCTCGTGGTGAGACTACGAGGACATGCACTTTACTTGTTATTTAGAGTTGGCTAATCCTTTAACAAAATGCACTTTACTTGTAATTGGGTAGATCTAGGATGTGTTTAATACTTCAAGGAACAAGAGTTCAAGTCCAAGTATTGAAGCCATGCAAATCTGTCTAAGAAACAAGTGAAGAAGTGCTGGATTTTAAAGCTCGATAGATAGCATCTATCGAGGTTTAAAAGGCAGTTTAGCCCGATGCTCGACAGTTGCTCAATTGATAACCTATCTATTGAGAATTATGAAAATCAGTTTTTCAAATCTGATTTCACACCAATCCGTGTATGCATGTTTAGGCTTTCTTTTCTCACAACCCTAAACATCTATAAGGATTATTTTAAGGGCCGTCAAAAGTTGCGCAAGTGTGAGGCTAGGTTATGTTAATGCAAACTGTGACCGGAGATAAAATTTGCTTTAGTTCATCTTTCTTTTGAAGAAGCTGCTGCGTTTGTACGCCATTGGGTTTTGTGACCAAGGAGCTTCGTGATCTTCATCGTATTGATGAAATGAAGAACTTTACAGCCAATATCTTTCTCAAGTTGGTGAGTAAGCCGTGTACTGGGATCCGCGCATCGATTGGTTAGTCAGTCACGTACTGGGAGCCGTGTATTGAAAAGGAGAGATTGTCACTACAGAACAAGTCTAATTATGTATTGGGGTAAGGGTTCAACTGTAGGTTGGTATAAAGTACTGAGATTCCTTTACTTGTAACACCATTCCTATAAATTTGTCATCAAAGTACGAGGTGTGCTTTATGATGAAGTCTGCATTCAAGGTAATGAACACATGTTTGTGGTACTTTGACAGTGGATGGTCATGACACATGACTGGAGACCGCTCTCTCTTTAAAGTTTTCGAGTCTAAGAAAGGTGGTAATGTCACTTTTGATGATGGGAGCAAATCACAAATTAAAGGAAAGGGAACCATCTCTCTACTTGGACTGCTAGACATTGCAAATGTGCTATATGTAGAAGGTCTGAGAGTGAACCTATTGAGCATAAGTCAGATATGTGATCAAGATTTTATGGTGCTGTTCTCAAAAGGGAAATGCCTTGTGTTGGATGAATCTTGAAAAAAACTCATAAGTGGTGGTCGCATTCTAGACAATTGTTATGGTCTGGTCCCTGATGCTGATATTGTTTGCAATAGTATTCGTTTGCCAAATGAATATCTATGGCACCAAAGCATGAGACATGCTAGTTACAAATATCTTTCAATTGCATCTAAGCATGAATCTGTTTTGGGGATGCCAAAGCTCAGTAAAGTGAACAATGTTGTGTATGGACTGTGCTAGCTTGGGAAACAGACAAAAGTTAAACGTCTAGACACTCAGACATCCGCTACATCTAGACCATTGGAGCTACTACATCTAAATCTCATGGGTCTAACTAGAACTGAATCTCTTGGTGGGAAGAGATACATCATGGTTGTGGTAGATGACTTCACCAGGTACTCTTGAGTCATTCTTCTAAGATCCACGCCAGATGCTCCTGAGCACATTGAAGCCTTGTACATAAGATTGCAAAATGAGAAGAGCTTAAAGATTGATCGAATTCAAAGTGATCACAGTAAATAATTTGAAAACTCGTACATTGAGTCTTTTTGCACTAGATCAGGTATATCTTAAGAATTCTCTGCTCCTATTACTCCTCAGCAAAATGGTGTAGTAGAAAGAAAGAATAGGGTTATTCAGGAGATGGCTTGAGCCATGTTGCACAACAAGGATGTGGCTAGAAACTTTTGGGGAGAAGCCGTCAACATTGTGTCATACGGTTAACAAGGTGTATTTCAAACCCAGTACCAAGAAGACTCCCTATATGAAAGGGATGGAAGCCAAATGTTAAGTATTTCAGAATCTTTGGAAGTACTTGTTTCATTCTCAAAGATAGAGAGAATGTAAGAAAATTTGACTCCTGAAGTGATGAAGGAATATTCTTGGGATATTCCTCTACTAACAAGGCTTATCGGGTATACAACAAGAGAACCAAGAAGGTGATGGAAATTGTCAATGTTGTTACCGATGAAGCTTCAACAAACATATCTACCTCACTTGATTCTGAATCTCATAAAGAGAAAAGACTCTCCTCCAGAATTAAGTTGAATCATCCTCCTGAAGTTATTGTGGGAAACATGAATGAACTTACACTAAGGAAGCGTACAGTTGATAAATGTGTTGCTAACTTTGTGTCATATTCTTGTCATTTGTCACAGGTTGAACCCACCAAGGTTGAGGAAGCTCTTCAAGATGAAAGCTGGGTTGAGGCTATGCATGATGAATTGCTTCAATTTCAAAGAAACGATGTTTGGACTCTAGTACCTAGACCAGAAGGTGAGCATATCATTGGCACAAAATGGATACTCTGCAATAAAACTGATGAGGAGGGTAATGTGATCCACAATAAGGCTCGTCTTGTGGTTCAAGGATACTTTCAAATGGAAGGAGTGGACTATAATAAGACATTTACTCTAGTAGCCCGTATGGAGTCCATCAGGATTCTCCTAGCCCTGGGATGCCATTTGAAGTTCAAGTTTTACCAAATGGATGTCAAGACTGCTTTCTTAAATGAGCTCCTTAAAGAAGATGCTTATATGGCTCAACCAAAAGGATTCATTGATCCCCACTTTCCAGATCATGTGTTGTACCTCAAGAAGGCACTCTATGGTTTAAAGCAAGCCCCTAGAGTTTGGCATGATCGACTCACACAATACTTGGTGTCACATGGATTCACAAAAGGAAAAGCTGATCATACTCTCTTCATCAAAAGGGAAGGCGACGAGTTGATAGTTGCTTAAGTCTATGTTGATGATATCATCTTTGGGTCGACAAAGGATGAACTTGCTCATGGGTTCTCCAAACTCGTGCAGGCCGAGTTCGAGATGAGCATTATTGGAGAGTTGAATTACTTCCTTGGGTTGAAGATCCGTCAGCAAGAGTCAGGTATATTCATCTCTCAATCTAAATATGCTAAAAATCTTATGAAAAATTTTGGTTTAGAATCTACTAATTCTATTAGAACCCATATGAGCCCAAATGTTAAACTCACTGTTGATTTGTTGGGAAAAAGTGTTGATCCATCTCTCAATGGAAGCATGATAGGTAGTCTTCTTTACATTACTGCTAGTAGACCTGACATTAGTTACAGCGTGAGAGTGTGTGCTAGATATTAGGCTAATCCCAAAGAGTCTCATATGATTGCTTTATAATCATAAAGTATGTCAAAACCACTGCCGATTTTGGTGTGTGGTATAGCAAGGACACAAATAATGTCTTAATTGGGTATTTTGATTCTAACTAGGCTGGGAATGCTGATGATAGAAAGAGTACTTCAGAGGGTTGATTTTATGTGGGTAATAATCTTGTCTCCTAAATGAGCAAAAAGTAGAACTCCATCTCATTATCCACTGCAAAGGCTAAATACATTGTTGCTAGAAGCTGTTACACTCAACTTCTATGGATGCAAAAACTCCTCCTTGATTATGGTATTCGTCAAGAACATCTTACTATCTATTGTGACAATACCAGTGCCATCAACATCTCTAAAAATCCTATTCAACATTCTCGAACTAAACACATAGAGATTCGACATCACTTCATTCGTGAGCTTGTTGAAGATGGTACCCTCACTCTTGAGTTCATTCACACTGATGATCAGAAGGCAGATTTGTTCACCAAACCTCTTGATAGTAAACGATTTGAATTCCTTCGTCAAAACATCGGTGTTATCTCCATGGATTGATCTTCTCTTCTCCTCCTCCTTCCTCATGAATTTGCATCTAGTTTTATGTTTTGCTTTGTTTAACATGTTTTTGTTTGTTTGTTTTTAGTTTTGCTTTATTTTGTTTTTTCATAAAATAAAAAAATTTGAAAAATCAGAAAAATACAAAAATAGTGTGTGTTTGTGTACATTGGTACTTGTTTACCTTGGATGTCCAATGAAACAAAATTTTCTAAACTTTGTATCTTTTGTAGTTTAGATGAGTATCTTTATGCACAACTAAGCAAGTGAGCTTTGTGGCTCGTGTTTGTGATGAGTAAAGATTACGTAATCTCTTGTACTTAACACTCGTATCACTCTTTTTGACGAGAAGGACTAGAAAATCCTAAGAGAAATGCATAAATAACAATTTCACCACTGTTGCCCGCCAATCATGAAATGACATCTATATACTTCGACATAGCAAAAGTGCAATGTCAAAAGCTAAACATTATTGGGTATTTCTTTTCTCTCTTTTATATGCCCATGCATGATATACTTAACAGAAGAAAATATGCAAAGAAAAATAAAAACAAAAAGAATAAAAATGCTTTATATATGATTTCAAGCATGTCTTCTAGGATATGTGGGAGTTATAGGATGTACCTTGAAGGTGATAGTCTCCATCAAGCAGCTATGATTGTGTGTGAGTTAAAGTGATTTTCTCATATCTCAAATCATCATAACATGTAGAAACTTATGCAATCTTGCGATATTTCTCATACACAACACACAATATTCTTTACTACTTTTGATATATGTGCCGGTATAATATGATTTGGTCATCACAATGAATACATGCGTTAATGTATGCTCACTAAATTGTCTTGACTTGTTTTTGAAATATAAAATTCGTTAGACTTGTTTAGTGTGTGCGTGTGTTTTGGATCTATATGCTTGACATTTTTTCTTGTTGAGAGATGTTTTTTAGAGTTTAAAATGTTATTTGGATCTTTAGTTGAGTAGCATGTTTGATTGCATTCATATATGTGTTTTTCTCTTCTTTGAAAAATTGTTTTGAGCAATCTCAACAGCTTCTCGATACTTCTCGACAGCTAGGCTATCTATCGAGCCTCTTGATCTTCCTTTCTCGGTAGCTACTATCGCAATTTCGTTCCATCGAAGTGTTTAAGAATTTGTCTTGATAGATTCTCGACAGCTTCTTGATCCATCTAGAAAGTTTCTGTATGCTTGATTGATGCTCCATAGCTTCTCGATCCATCGAGGTTTTTGTGCTGTGGACACCTCTCGATAGCTCTATCCATCGAGTTTTAAAGCTCAACACCTCTTGATCCATCGAGCTTTATGTTTTCTATATATTGGCTTCAGCGCGATTTTCTCTCATTTTTCTCTAGTCTCTCTCGACAGAAACACTCTTTTCTCTCTCCCAAACACTTCTCACTCAACCTTTTCATCTTCCCCACTCATGCTTCGGCCTCAAGGGTCATGCATTTTATCTCTTTTGACCTAACTTTTGAGGTTTTAAAAAATTTTCCTGGTTTTTCAAAATTAATGAAGTTTTTGTGAAATTTTTGGGATGGGTTTTGTTTAAATGATCTTAAATGTTCATGCATTGCATCACATTTGAATTGTAACAATGACTCATGCATTTTAGATGTGTGTTTACTATGTTGAAATGATACGTGTTGGTAGGTTTGGATTTGGCTGAGCCTATGATGTTTTTATTGTTGCATGACACATGCTCATGTATTTTTCATGTATACGTACCTTGTATCTCTTTCTTATTGATTTTGATATGTGTTGGTACTTTTCTGTATGTCCCTCTCTCTCTCTCTCTCTCTCTCTCTCTCTCTCTCTCTCTTTCTTTCGGTTAGTTGCTCTATGGTACCTAAGCTTAAGTCTACTCTGTCTCGGAACCCTCTTCGTTTTGGGGCATCAACGTCTGATTTTACCCCCTCACACATCAAGTTTCGTGATGATAAAGCCCGTAAGGACTTTTCGGAGAACTTTTCTCGACGAGGCATTCATTTAGAACGCCAAGTCATCCTATCGAACTTTTCAGATATTGACCTTCCCACTGTCATCTACAATAGGGGTTGGGAGTCCCTTTGTGACATCCCGGTTGCTTGTCCCTTCGTGATCATATAGGAGCTCTACTCCAATATACATAGATTTGATTATTCTGTACCTCATTTCATCACTCACGTTCGAGGTACATGCATTGTAGTTACTCCGAATCTTATATCCAAGGTGCTACACGTACTGAGGGTAGCGCATCCTGATTACCCTGGCTGTGATTGTTTTAAGACTATGTCTAACGACGAGCTCATGTCTCTATTTTGTGAAACACCTTCTTCTTGGGCTGGTCGTCAAAACACCCCTTGCTCGACCTTTGCTAAAGGTCCGAGATTCCTGAATATGGTGATGACATTTGTTTTACGTCCCTTGTCTCACTATAATTCGATTAATGAGCCTTGTGCTCGATTTTTGTTGTCCCTCCTTGAGAGACTTACCATTGATTATCCCTCTCACTTCATACTCTCCCTTATAGATGTCTATAAGGATACGACGACCCGTGATAAACTTATCTTTCCTTCCGCTATCATGTGGATTATTCACCACTTCTCTGTCTCTTATCTCGAGTCAAACCACTTCTGCGTCATGTGTGCCATGGATGCAGCGACCGTTCGATGGAGTAAGGCCCAACTTTGACCGAAGCAGCCACGAACCAAGACGACGACTCCTCCGGCTTCTTCAACTCCATCCACATCCGCTCCCTCTTCTTCTACGGATGGTGTGACCCTCGAGGCAATCATGGCGCAGCTTCAGCGCATGAATGCTCGCCTTGACACTCTCAGCAATGAGTTGAGTCTGGTGAACACCTGTGTCGGTCGTATTGCACGACGACAGGCTCGCCTTGGTGGCTTTGTAGAGTCTCCCTCTCCTTCTCCAGAGTCATCTGAGGATGAGGACGATGATGGTGATTCCGATGGTGGTGGTGCTGATGAGGATGATGATGCTAGCTCTTCCAGTGACAAGGAGATGACTGCTTTTCAGTGACTTACTCTTTTTCATTTGTGACAAAAAGGGGAAGTAATTTTGGATATGAGAGTAGTCATGTACTTAAGGGGAGAGTTAGTATAAGAGTATAGAAGATATTTTTGTTAGGGGGAGTGCTTATTGTTTTTGTTTATTGAGGGATGTAGTGAGGACTTTTTGTATCTTTTCTTTTCTTTCTTTTAGATACATTGTTCTTACATTGTGATAGCAAACCTTGTATCCATTATTGATATATATATATATATATATATATATATATATATATATATATATATATATATATATTGAGATTGTTATTACAGTTTCACCTATCATGTGTTGTTTCTTTTCTCTTTTTATGCACATGCTTCTTATTACTTGTATGCAATCTTTTATTTCAATTTCACACTAAGATGCCGTGATGAGTTTTGTTTAAAGTGTTTTAGAAATACAGATATCTCTTGCCATGAACTCTCTTCTTGCAAAGTTTTTAAGAGTTTGTGTTAGGATAAATTTTATTGTATTTAACAAGTGAGTATGAGTTGAGTGATTTATGACTTCTCTCATATGATCCTTTGTTTGTTGTGGTTTTGTCACTGATTGCCAAAGGGGGAGATTGTTAGGATATATGTGAATCATGTTAGAAACATATGTCATTTAGAGTTGGCTAATCTTTTGACAAGACGCATTTGTAAGGGTAGATTTAGGATATGTTTAATACTTCAAGGAACAAGAGTTCAAGTCCAAGTATTGAAACCATGCAAATCTATCCAAAAAACAAGTGAAGAAGTGCTGGATTTTAAAGCTCGACAGCTAACTCGATAGATAGCATCTATCGAGGTTTTAAAGGCAGTTTAGCCCGATGCTCGACAGCTGCTTAATAGATAACCTATCTATCAAGAATCATGAAAATTAGTTTTTCAAATCTGATTTCACACCAATCCTTGTATGTATGTTTAGACTTTCTTTTCTCACAACCTTAAATATATATAAGAATTATTTTAAGGGTCGTCAAAGATTGCGCAAGTGTGAGGCAGAGTTTTGTTCATGCAAATTGTGACCGGAGATAGAATTTGTTTTATTTCATATTTCTCTTGAAGAAGTTGCTGCGTTTGTACGCCATTGGGTTTTGTGACCAAGGAGCTTCGTGATCTTCATCGTGTTGATGAACTGAAGAACTTTGCAACCAACATATTTCTCAAGTTGGTGAGTAAGCCACGTACTGGGATCCGTGCATTGATTGGTTAGTCATGTACTAAGAGCCATGCATTGAAAATGAGAGATAATCACTACAGAACAAATTCAATTGTGTATTGGGGTAAGAGTTCAATTGTAAATTAGTATAAGGTACTGGGATTCCTTTACTTATAACCGCTTGTTGTGATAATAGTAGATTCTTGGGAGTAGTGACCTTAAAATCACCCGGTGGAGTTTTTGCCGTTGAGGTTTTTCCCATTCGTAAACAAATCACCGTGTCAACTTTATTTTCTGCTACATATTAACTTAGTTAGTGATTTGTTTGTGCTACCACGCGTTTTGCATGTTAATTGGATTAATTAATTAACTTGGCTAATTAATTGGTTAATTCATCACAAGGGATCAATACATTCTTGGTCTATCATTCATAATCTTTTTACTCAATGACAAAGAGCTGGCTTTATATTAGACAAACATACAAAGACAAATGTTTGATTATCTCAAACTGGAAAGAGGATAATAATAATTCAGAATTTTTTGCAGGGGACTAATTTGTTTGGAGACGTTATCCCCATTTTCCAGATTATGTTCAAAGCCAAGGAGAATTGAAAATGGGAGTCACAACAGATTTAACTTGGAGATACTTGTAAAGGGCATCTAAACCAAAATCTCTGCCAAAACCACTCATCTTATACCCTCCAAAAGGCAAGTCCCGGTCGAAAGCAAAATAGCAGTTGATCCAAATGATTCCAGCACGGATTGATCTTGAAACGGTGTTAGCCACATTCAAGTCCTTGGTCATGACACCTGCTGCAAGCCCATATGTAGTGTTGTTGGCCTTCTTGATCGCCTCATCAATTGTTCTGTAATTGTTCATAAGTATATAGAGATGCAAAATAATAACTAGTTTGGCCTTCTTAACGTGTTGATCTTTGAAAGAGCCTTTATGGGAAAAAAAAAGAAAAAGGAAAAGGAGACTGAAAATTGCACTTACCTAAACTTCATCAGTGACATCACCGGTCCGAATATTTCATCCTTCGCTATTAGCATGTCCTCCTAAGAGAGTTATCACCAACAAAAAATAAATTAACATTGATTAAATTATATCTAACATTTTTTTTTTTTAATCTTCTATGGAAAACCAAAAATTGAATGGAATATTTTAAAGTTTAGATGTACTTTTTGAAGTTTATTATGCACCTTAACATCAGTGAAAAATGTTGGCTCAATATAGTACCCCTTGTTGTGCCCCAAAGGTTTACCACCAGTTAACAAGGTCGCTCCTTCTCTCTTGCCATGCTCTATATAGGAAAGGATCTTATCGAACTGCTTTTTATCAATCTGAAACGTATATCACAAAAAATGGAATAGTGGATCAGAAAAAACGCAACAAAGCCTGGTGTGGGTCAAAATTTTGCTGTTAATTTTTTTAAAAAAAAATTGCTGATATTATACAATTAGGAAGTCATTAAAACAATTTAATATTTGAGTGTATGGTTTTGTTAGGGTCTAAATCTACAGGCATGCAGGTTCTTACTACTTCCATCAAGTTTTTAGGTTCTAGCATACCTTTGAAAACCAATTTTAGGATGTTCCCAATTTTTACCTGAGGTCCTTGACGAACTTTAGGATCAAAAGGATCCCCAACTGTCCAAGATTTTTTTTTCTCCAATAACTTTTTCACAAATTCATCATAAATCCCTTCTTGAACAAAAACACGAGAACTTGCCACACATACTTCTCCCTGAAAAAATGAATAAGGAAAAAAAAAGTCATGGAATTAAGCTGCATATTTTTTAGCCGAATTCATCTATAAAATGCAAATTCTGAACTTGATACAAAACAAAAATTAAAATTAAAACCTTATTATATAGGATGCCCAACAGAGCAAGCTCAGCAGCTTTATCTAAATCAGCATCATCAAAAATTATAAGGGGTGACTTGCCTCCTAATTCAAGTGAAAGTGTTTTCAAATTGCTTTTTGCTGCAGCTTGCATTACTTCACGTCCTACTTCTGTGGAGCCAGTAAAACTGACCTGAAAAACAAGCAAAGTGAAGATGTAATATTACATAGAAAGTATTGAAGTGGCTGTGTAAATTTCTCAAAATATACATAAACAACACAAAGGTTGAAGTGAAAACTAGAAATCAAATTACCGCATCAATGTCCATATGAGAGCTTATAGCAGCACCAGCAGTTGGTCCAAAACCCGTTACAACATTTAGCACTCCATCTGGGATACCAGCCTTAGCCAAGAAAAGTTGTTTTATTATATTTTTAATGAGAAGGAAATTGTTGTTATTTGTTAAGAAAGAAAATAAAAGACTACCGTAGTCTCATTGATTTTAGACACGTTTTAAAGAGTTTGATAAGCTATTATTTATTTCAAAAACTTATAAATAAACATAAATAGGCCAATAAATAAATAAAATATACCTAATTATATTAATTTATTAATTGTCATATCCCAAAGTATTGTATCCTAATTTTTCAAGAATTGTTTTGTTACACTATCCTTTCTGTGTTCATATTCTTTAGAACCATGAAAAGCGATTAATTTATAGGAGCATATACCAGCTTAGAAAGATGAGCATAATAGAGAGCTGAGAGTGGTGTTTGCTCAGCGGGCTTGACGACCATGGTGCAGCCAGCGGCTAAGGCTGGGCTAACCTTCCCTAAGAACATAGAGGTTGGGAAATTCCAGGGAATGATGTGTCCTACAACACCAATTGGCTCACGCAATGTATAGGCATGAAATTCTCGTGACATTTTCAAGACCTCCCCATGAATTTTATCTGCTGCACCAGCATAGTATCGTAGCATGTTTGCTGATTGGGGAATACCAGCCTTGCCTTCACCAAACAATTTCCCAGCATCAATGGTATCTAAAGCCGCTAATTCTTCGGCATGTTCGTCAATCAGATCTGCAAATTTCATCATAATCCTTCCCCTATCCTAATCACCCTCAAAGGAAGAAGAAGACACAATTAGCATTTGTTTTGATGAGTTTCTTTTGATTATAATTTATAAACAGAATAAACAGCTTTTGAAAACATGCATTTTTTAAAAACATAATTTTTTTTTTACCAACACTATAAAGTATAGTTGTATTTTTACACAATAAATAAAATAAACGGAGAAAAATAATTTCATATAAATATGCACTCAACTTGCATTTACCAAAGCGTACTTCAAAAAGAAATTCTTACCCCCAAGATATAAGAGGCTGGTACGTTAGAACAGGCAACTTTATAATTCCCTTTGAGAAGAATGGGATCGATTGTGAGTTTCAGTGACAACCCACCTCGTTTCTTTTTTTAGACTAAAGCGTGACTAACTTTTTGCGCTGTGATAAGTATAGATTTTACTTTATTCTTAAAAACAAGTTGACTTCAAGCAAATTATTTTGCTTTAAAATATATTTACTTATTTTGCTAGAAGATATCATGAACTTCCACACAAAAAAAAAAAAAGGCTAAGCCCAAGAATTTTCTTAACAAACGTCAACAAATTATGAAAAATATAAATACCAAAAGAGATTATTGGACAACTTAGCAGCATTCTTTAAACACAGATTTTAGATTTCTAATTGGTACTAAGTGAAAGTATATATTAAAAAAAAAACCACACAGATTTAGATATCAAGCTACAACTGAGAAAGATTTAACAATTAAACGCCTTCCCATAAATAAATAAATAAAAGAAAAAAGAAAAAAAAAAGAAAATAACTGCCAATATATGTGCCCATTTGGGTCCAGCTTTTCTTTTTTTTTTGGGCTAACTTTTATCTTTTAAATTTTATGTGCAATTTTATAGAACTTTTTATATCTTTTTTAAATACAAATATATTTTAATACACTTTTAATAAAGTAATTAGCAAAAACCTAAAAAAGTTGCTATCAAATGCACACGTGATACAAAGACAGCCGGGCAAGTGGGGCCAGGTCCCGTAGGAAATCAATTAATGACAACTAATACAAATTATTATTTTTTGAGAAAAACGTAGGCGGATTAAGAGTTTGTTTAGGATAGCTTATTTTGTGGAAATTGATTTTTTTTTTTTGTTAAAAATATTGTAGATAAAAGTAAAAGTTAACTAAAATAGTACAATGAGACTCATGAATAGTACTAAAAAGTATAGTAGGTCTATAATTAGTAACAAAAATAAGTTGAATAATAAAATAAGTTAACCTTTTAATTTGGAGCGAAAGACATACTAAAATCGATTTAGCCAAAAGACTTTAGCTCAACTTTTACACTACAAGACTCTTAACACCAATAGGATAGCAGTTGAGATAATAATCTTGTAGTTCAATTGGTTGGTACTTTATAGTGTCCCCTACGAAGACATTTGTAATTCAAACCTCTAGTCTCCGAACTATCAATTTTTTTTTTAAAAAAAATCTAATCTAGCAAGTAGGGCCGTGGTCCCAATGGAAATCAAGTAAGGACAACTAATCAGAAATTAAGAAATGGATTTAGCCATAGGAAATCAAGTAATACAACTAATCAGAATTTAAAACATTGATTTAGCCAAAAGACTTTAGCTGATCAACTCATACCTTCACGTGTCAACCAATCAAAATACTTTTGACACCAAAAAGATAGATGTTGAGGTGTCAACAATTTTATAGTTAAATTGAGTGTCACTTCTTGGTTTTTCCATTAAAGATATCTATAATTTTATCGAATTAAAAATAAATAAATAAATAAAAACCTTGTCTTGCATTTTCAAATTTCCAATTTCCCATTATTAACCATTAAATTGTTTTCACCCAAAAAAAACATCAAATTATAAGGAAAAAAAAAAAGCATTTAAAAAATAAAGGACAAATATACAGTACATACAAAGCCAGACAGGCGGGGCCATGGACCATTGTCAAAAGCTTCACGGGCGGCCTTCACTGCCAAATCAATATCCTCCTCGTCTCCTTCTGCCACCCTCGTAATTGCCTCTTCCGTCCTTGGGTCTATTGTCTCGAATGTTTTCCCTGTTTAATGGAATTTTTTTTTCCCAACAATAATTTAGACATGTATACAATTATGAAACAGTATTATAATATAAAAGAGTAAAGTAACACCATGTGTCATATAATCTAAAGATGTTCGACTATTTACAAGTTTGATAGGAAATGGATATGGTTTGGTTGGTTGAGATGAGAGAAAACTAAATTTGAAAATCTGGAAATGCGGTCAAGTAAATCCAACCAAAGAATAGAACAAAGAAATTAAGAAACTGATCGAGTGCGTGCATGAGAGAGCTAAACCTGAAATGGAATCAACAAATTTTCCATTGATGAATAGCTTCGTGAACTTTATGGTTGGCATCTTGACGAAAGAGTCTGAGTTGCCATTGCTGTGACTTGTCATCTCTCTCTAGTGAATTATTGAGCTCCCTTTGGTTGTGTTCTGAACTGTATACACCCCTTTTATATACAAACAATCATCGATTCACCGCTCTCTCACACACTTATATATATTTATTTGACGGGCATATGTAAAGGCATGCACCTTTAGCTGCTTTATATATATATATATATATATATATGGGGGGACAACTTTTGGATCCAAACAATGACGGTGTATGATCATTGGCTCCATTATACGTCTACCCACTACCTGCTTGCTTTTTTTTTTTTTGTTCTATAAAACTAATTGTTTGCCTTTTCAATAGTGGCAACTCCAGGATTTTCTTTTATTATGCTAGGATTTTGTTGTGGGGAGTAAAAAAGAAAATAAATTTTTTTTTTGGAATATACAATTGTCATATTACATACAATAATCTAACATAGTATTCTAAATAGTATACAATACAACTATATTGTAAAATAGTCTAAAAGAATTATTAGTAGTTTTAAGATTGGTAAGAAAACAACGATAGAATGCATAAATAAATAACTAATTATAATATTTGTCAAATTAATACTAATTTATTATAATCATATGTAATATCAATTAAATAAAATTATATGATAAAAAAATAGTAACACACCTAAGAGTAGGTCTAAGAGTACAAGTTAAACTAAGGAAAATAAATAGTAACTTCTATTAGATTTTGTTTTTGAAGTGTATGGATTTTTAACCACACATGTGGTCATTCTCTAGGAATTGGAGCAAGCACTGAAAGTCTTTTTGGACTCGAAAAACTGTAGAACACTTATCAAACTACTTGATTAGAAAGAAAGAAAATATAAAAGGGAGAAAGAGAGAATGAGAAAAGAATAATATATGTAAATACAGATCAATTAGTTATACAAGTAGTGTAATTTTTTTTTGGATGAAGAAGAAAAGTGCAAGAAAAAATAGTTTCATTATGCCATCAACAATAAAGTAAGCTAGAGTGCAGAGATAAGGTTTATATATTTTTTAACAAAGGAGCAATTTTAAGAGTAGTGTTACTGACAAAACATTTACACAATAAAATCTAGATAACAAGTTGTTAAAGTTATGTAAAAAAGTAATGTCAATTATGGGTTTAGATAAAAAGTCAATTACAACTTGTCACTTAACCTTTATTATAAAAATATTGTGAAAATAGCACTAATATGATTATATATCAAGTTTGTTTCAATTGAGTTTAAACAAAATTCAGGGTTAGGGTGTTCAAAGTTTTATTGTAAGGGTAAAAATTTTTTTTTTAATTTTATATATAATTTTTATTTTGGGCCAAGCCAGGGGGTTCATTTGAACCCCCTGGGCTGGCTGTAGAGCCGCCAGTGCTTTTCAATCTTGCTTACGCGAGATGGCTGAGGATCATGTTGTTCGGGCCCATCTGAATTGAATTATAATCAAATTTCCTTGTTTGTTTCTCTCTTTTTTGATGGATCGAATTATTCTTATTCAGGAAAAAAATTCCCACTGTATAGGTTTGCTGGGAATTTTTTTTCAAAATAATACTAGTTTTCACACAATTTTGTTAGTTAGCACATTTTAAAAACTATTTAGGAAACTAACCTCTCGAGTGCAATAGACTCGATTTTGGTGCGCTAAATCGAGTTAATGCACACGATTTCAACATCCAATGAAACTCGAGACCGTTAGACTCGAGTTCTATTATATAAAACTCGAGTCTGTAGGACTCGATTTTGTTTAACGGTAAACCAGAAAACAAACCCACCCAACTCTTATCTCCTCTCAATAGCAAACTCAGAAAACAAGAACCAAACCCCAGTCCTAATCCTAATCCCACACTCTCATCTTCTCTCAGGCAATCACTTTCAAAGCAATCGAGGGCGATGAAAAGGGAGAACGAAGAGTGGATCAAATGTCATTCTCTCCCACTTCCAGCTCCAAATACCCAAGAACAAAACTAAACACCCACTTCTAGCCCCAAAAACCCAAGAACAAAACCCAAAACAAATACCTAAATTAATCTTGGTAATTTGGCAGAGGAGAGGAAGTATCTCTGCTGACCATAGCAGCACTGATTTTGCAGGTCTTTTCACTACCTCTTTTTTTTTTCTTGCTTTTCCTTGTTCCTTGTTCAATCTGGGCTAACGTTTTTTTTTTCTCTTGTTTTTCCTCGTTCCTGGTTCGATCTGGGTTTGTTCCTTGTTCAATTGAGCAATTATTTGTGTGTGCATCTGGGCATTGAAGGAACTCAAGACCCACAAAGAAGAGAAGAAGAAGAAGAAGAGGAGAAGTGGTTCGAAGAAGATAAAGACCTATAAGGCTAATTTAAAAGAAATCAAGTCCTATGGACTCGAGTTTTATATGATAGAACTTGAGTCCAGTACACTTGAGTTTCATGTTGAAATCATCTTCATTATACTCAATTTAGCACACCAAAATTGAGTCTGTTGCACTGAAGATGTTAGTTTCCTAAATAATTTTGAAAACATACTAACTAACAAAATTGTTTGAAAACTAGTGTTATTTTGAAAAAAAATCCAGTTTGCTGGGCTTTCATCAAATCCCGTAAGTTCATGGAAAATCATTAGTGCATTCAAAAAATTATATTTATGCCACTTTAAGAAAACACCGGAAAGATTTTAGTTTCCAAAATATGTAGGAAAACACTTATTTTAGAATTAGATTACAATTTCTTCCTCGTTCATTTATTTGCCTTAGAATTTGAAAGATGCTCCATAGGGAAGGTTCCGTCAGACAGTCAAATGAGCAACATATCAGTGTTAATTATATTTGATGATGAATCAACAGAAAAATGACGGACCTGCTAATAGAGCACTATTCCTGTAAGACATAAGAAAAAGAATTTTGATGGTACTGGTGTGGCACTTGTCTAAAATCTCCAATGTTAAGTTAGTTAAGTGTGGATTTCAGTTAGTTTAAACTTAATTGATAAAATCTCTGGTCATTGAAATTTAAGAGATCCATGAATGTAATATGTTTCTATATTATAAAAGTTAGCTAATTAATTTACCAGAGAAAATTCTATTACAGTTCATAGATTTCTCATATCTTATTCTAGTAGAGAAGCCACTATTTATTATTTTTTTGTCCTGTTTGTGGCAGAGAGAAGCCATGAATTTATAGGCTTTTTTTTTTTTTTAGGGAGTTTCAACTTATGGCGTCCGTTCCTGATGAGTGCTCTTTGTCATCAGACCAAGAAACCAATTAGTTTTTGGTGTAGGCGGAAATTGAACTCCAGATCTCTTATTCAACCATCAGAGATTTTACCAGTTGAGTTAATTGGAACCCACCATGAATTTATAGGCTTGATAGTGGTGTATGTCGCTCTTTAATTGTATCTATCACTTTGGTTATGGTCCAAATTTTGGGCATTGATGTGGCTATCATGGGTGAGATTGGGGAATCACGTGCCTTGGCTATCATGAATTTAAAGGCTTGATAGTCGTCTATGTTGCTCTTTAATTGTATATGTCACCTTGGTTATTGTCCAAATTGGGCATTGATGTGGTTATCATGGGTGAGATTGGGGGAATCAGTCACGTACCTTGATCATGATGTTACTCTCAATTTCTAGTTCCACAAACAAAGTTTAGCCACAAATTTTGTTATAGTCAATGGTTACGACTTCACCTAATATGTTTTTATGGGATATGAATTTTGATAAATCTATCATTGGATTACATTTTTTTTTTATTCTTCATGCTCGCAAAGTTTTTAGAATATCTAAACTTAGTTGCTATGTCATCAATCAAATATTTAAATTTCAAATTTTTTGTAGTTTAAAATCATTTACTAAAAAAATAAGTTTATGAATTGAATAATAAATAAAATTTGATTGGCTTGAAATTTTATATACATGTTAAGAACATGTAATTCAACAGTTAGATTTTCAAAATTTATAACTATGTCAATTTTTTTAGTGGGAATTGTATTCATTAACTACAACAAAATTTGTACTCAAACTTTATCCGGTTCTAATTTTCATGCTTTTCTTTCTAGGCATAGCTAATCGATGATGACCGTACTTTTCTTGGGAGTTCCAAATTAATACCATGAGATTTATGCATGAGTTTAGTCAATCATTTGATCATCACTTTGATGCACAACTATGTTGGGGATATTACACAAAGTAATAATAGAAGAACAAAATTAATACAAAAGACAAACAGATAATAGATAACTTTGAGGTACTATATCATTTTCCTTAGACAATATTTGCCCCCCACAGTTTTGTTACTAAAGGATTATCGCAAATTTGTCCCTAGGATACAACCAAGATGTTGGGTTCTACAGATAGCAATTCTGGAGAATGACCACAAGATTTCTTGTATTTCTCTTTAACTTCAAGTGAACATAAGCCTCTATTTATACCCATAGAGTTATATTTCATCAAAAAGCACGTATGGAAAGTTAAAGCGTTTCATAAAATAGATAACAAGGCTTGAAACCTCTTCAACCTTTCTAAACAGTCACCAGAAAATTCTGCAAAAATCCTGTTTCACGATTTTCGATCGGTCGAAAATTACTTTCAATCGATCAAGTGCTCTTTTCGATAGGTTGAACAGGAATCGAACAGCGATCAAGACATCTAGAAACTCCAGGATTTTTTCTTTACCATTTTCAATCAATCAAGCCAAAGTTTCGACCAATTGAAAATATTGATTCTCAAATTTTCACTTAGAAAATTCCAGAACTTGAATTTTCACTTTATGAAACCATATTCTCCAAACTCAAACATCATTATTACAACCTATTCTTGCACATACCTATATATACAAAAATCCCCCACTAGGTTGTAATAGTATATGTTTAACTTGATTGATATCCTATCATGCATAATGGAAGGTGTCTTTCAACTTAAACCTCCCTTTAGTGTAATTACTCAAGAAATCAACAGAGTTAATGGTGGTTTGGTGCTTAACCAAAACTCTTATGTGTTGAAATCGGAAACAACACACACATGAGAACATCCACAACACATTTAGAAATCCACTGTTGTTAGCACTATTATGGCCTTGTGCTCTTTCCAGTTTAGTAAACATTTACAAGAGAAAACCCTTTACTCTTGCTAGAAGTGGCACCACTTCTATGTTCACAAAGTTGAAGTTCTTTCTTATGCCTCTGTTACACAGACATTTATACTTTATGAACTTCATTAAGAGTGCAAAACTTATCCTCAATTATATCGTAACAGTATGCACTAATCTATCCTGAATGAGACACAAAATTAGTGCTCTTACTATCCACGTATCAATAGTTTGTTGTTACCCATTAAGCTTCTTAGATTAAATCAATTCGAGGTTAGGTTCCCACTATTGGTAATTCTCTTAAAAGAAGGGTTTTAGTTTCATTCCAATGGATGTTATTCCAACCATATCTCAAGACACTGCTTTGGTTAAAGGGTCTATTAAATTATTATTTGACCTTACATAGACAATTGAAATGGTACCAGATTCTATTAATTGTCTTATGTAATCTTGTCTTAGACCTATATGTTTAGACTTACCATTATACATTTTACTGCATACTCTACCTAAGGTGCCTTCACTATCACAGTACACCAAAATGACCAGTATTGGTTACGGCCACAACTCTATGTCTAACAACATATTTCTAAGTCATTTTGCTTCCTTGCCTGCTGCCACCAAGGCTATAAATTCTAATTCCATGGTTGAGTGAGAAATACACATTTGTTTCTTTGATGCCCAAGAGATGGCACCCTCACCAAGAGTGAATATCCAACCAGACGTGGATTTATTATCACTCACACTAGTAATCCAACTAGCATCTGAATAATCTTCCAATACAGCTGGAAATTCAGAATAAAAGAGTCTCAAACTTATGGTTTTCTTTAAATAACCAAGAACTCTACCAATTGCTTTCCAGCGATTCACACTTGGATTACTTGTAAATCCAGAAAGTTTTTTAACTGAAAATGATATGTCTGGTCTTGTATAATGCATAGCACACATCATGCTAACAATAGCACTAGCATACTCGAGCTGTGCTACTGCTCTTCCAATGTTTTCACCCAACTTTATGCTCCGATTGAAATGTGTATTTTCTTCCTTTATATTAAGATGTTCAAATCTTTAAAGCACTTTATCAATATAATGAGATTGACACAGTACAAATCCCTCACTATGTCTTTTAATTTTGATTCCCAAAATAGTATCTACTTCGTTTAAATCTTTCACTTGAAACATAGAAGAAATATACTTTTTGGTTTCACATACACCTTTCATATCCATACCAAATATGAGCATATCATCCACATGAAGGTATACAATGACTCCATATTCCTTTGTGAATTTGGAATACATACATTTGTCGAAACTATTGTGCATAAAGCCATCTGACAAAATTGCTGAGTCAAACTTCTCATGCTATTGTTTTGGAACTTGTTTCAAGCCATACAAAGACTTGACTAACTTGCAAACTTTCTTTTCATTTCTAGAAAGTACAAAACCCTCAGGTTGTTCCATGTAAACTTCCTCATCAAGATCACCATTTAGGAAAGCTATCTTAACATCCATTTGATATACAATCAACTTATATACGGATGCTAGTGCTAACAACACACGAGTAGACGTGATCCTAGCCACCGGTGCATAGGTATCAAAGTAGTCTACTCTTTCCCTTTGTTTAAAGCCTTTTGCCACTAACCTTGCTTTAAAGGTTTGTATCGATCCATTAGTATTATATTTTCTTCTAAACACCCATTTACAACCAATTGGTTTAGAACCAGTAGGTAGATCCACTAAGACCCAAGTATTATTAGATAATATTGAGTCTATTTCATCATTTACAACTTCTTTCCAGAAAACTGAATCTCTAGAAGACATAGTTTCCTCAAATGTTTTAGGATCATCCTCTGTGTTAAACACTATAGGTATTTTATGTAAGACCACCTGTCTATTACCTTCAACAAGGTACAATTGAGCTTGATAAGAAATGAAATTTGAACCAAAGTCCTTCACTCTTCTTATCCTTTGAATCTTTCTTTGTTCACTTGGTGAACCACTTTCAATCATTTTAGTACCACCCAAAGTAGTATTTGGATTAAAGTCACTTTGTTGTGTTTGTAGGTATCAAAGCATTCATAGAATCTTTACTGAATTTATCCTCAATAAATACAATATCTCTTGATTCCACCACTATATTAGAGCTTAAGTCTAATAATCTATATGCCTTTGAATTTTCAACATTACCTACAAACACACTTTTCATAGCTCTTGGTCCTAATTTTGTTTTTTTTTTTTTGGATCAACCATTCTATAAAAGGCTAAACACTCCCACACATTGATATAATCAAAATTTGGTTTCCTTCCACTCCATAACTCATATGGAGATACTTTAATCTTCTTGGAAGGTACTTTATTGTGCACATGACATGCTGTAAGCAATGCATCTCCCTCAAGATCATGGCATTTACCATGTCTACAAGAGTCTTATTTTTTTCTTTCAACCAAACCATTTTGTTGGGGTGTATAAGAATAATAGAATTTCTTTTCAACATAGAAAAATATTTCTTTGTCATCTTTGCTTGAATACAAATCTCACATTTCTTTTCATCATCGTGCTTATATGATATCATACCATACTTTGACATAAACTTCAAGTATTTGAAATTTAAATGTCCTAATCTAGCACGCCACAAATATAAAGAATCAACAATATAAGCACAACTAGAAACTTTTTAATTAATAAAACTTAGTTTGTACATGCCATCAGTAGCATATCCCTTTCCTACAAATATCTCATTCTTGGATAAGATTAACTTGTTTGATTCAAGTACAACATTTACACCACTTTTACCTAACAAATTGGCAGACACAAGATTCTTCTTGATATCGGGTGCATGAAAAACATTGGTCAAGATCATCATCTTGCCGGAACTCATTTTCACTTCAACGATGCCCTTTCCAAGAACCTTTGTTTTATTGTGGTTCCCCATCAGCACTTGTTGTTCTATGGAAGACTCATCATAAGTCTTGTATTGCTCGTTGTTGCACACATGCACCGTTGCACCCGAATTGAACCACCAATCAAAAGTATTTACAATCACAGCCATATGAACTTCAACGATCATATCAATATGTATGCCACTTACCATGGCAACAATGTCCTCAATGAAATTCGTTTCAATGACATTGCCTTCTTCATCCTTTTTCTTGTTCTTTAAGAGTTTACATTCACGAATGTAATGACATTTCTTTCCACAATGGAAACATACCTGGTTCTTCTTGTCCTTGTTGGGATTCTTGAAGTTGTTCTTCTTAAAACCACTTCCACTTTTGTTCACTTAGAAGTGCTTATTGGTCTTACTCAAACTCCCACTTTGAACATTTCTCACATTGTTTATATTTCCTTTAGAATCGGTGTTAGTCACATCTCTAACCCGACTTTCCTCTTCAATTTGAAGATGTCCGAATTGTTCTAAAGTAAGATCTTCCGACATATGCAGAAGTTTCTTCCTAAAATTATTCCAAATTGGTGGGAGTTTTGCAATGATTGCAGCCACTTGGAATGATTTAGGAATATTGATTGACAAATCACAGAGTTTATTGACCAAAATCTGTAACTCATGCACTTGATCTAAAACTGAGATATTATCAAGTATTTTATAATCAAAATACTCTTGAATAATAAACTTATTTGTACTTACTTTCTCAGTTTTGTACTTTGCCTCCAAAGCATTCCAAATCTCCTTCGGTGACTTCATTGATGTGTAGAGATCATAGAGACGATCTGAAAGAGTATTGAGAATATACCCTCTACATATCAATTCATCTTCCTCTCGTTTCTTTCTTTGTGCCTTAATCTCATCAGTATCTTCATCACTCGCAGTAGGAAAAGGCATCAAATTCAGGTCCAAGACATAGAAAAGTTTAAGTGTAGTAAATAGGAATTTCATCTTGTCTTTTCATTGAGAGAAATTGGTTCCATCAAAGCGATCCAATTTCACCAACTCATGATTCAACATCTTTAACGCTTAAACATCACTTGCTCCCTCCATTGTAGGAAATATTGTCTAAGATTGTTAGAGATATTATACAAAGTAATAATGGAAGAACAAGGTTAACACAAAAGACAAACAGAAAATAGATAACTTGGAGGCACTATATCGTTTTCCTTCAACAATATCCCCCCCCCCCACAGTTTTGTTACTAAAGGGTTATCATAAATTTGTCCTCAGGATACAACCAAGATTTCTTATGTTGGGTTTTACAAATAGCAATTCTGGAGAATGACCACAAGATTTCTTATGTTTCTCTCTAACTTTAAGTGAACATAAGCCTCTATTTATACCCATAGGGTTATATTTCATCAAAAGGCACATATGGAGAGTTAAAACTTTTCATAAAACCATTAACAAAGCTTGAAATCTCTTCAACCTTTCTGAACAGTCATCAGAAAATTCTGCAAAAAAACCTATTTCACAATTTTCAATCAGTTGAAAATTACTTTTAATCGATCAAGTGCTCTTTTTAATCAAACGAACAGGAATCGAACATCAATCAAGACATCCAGAAACTCCAAGATTTTTTCTTTAACATTTTCGATCGATTGGGCCAAAGCTTTGACCGATCGAAAATACAGATTTTCAAATTTTCATTCAGAAAATTCCAGAACTTGAATTTTCACTTTATGAAACCATATTCTCCAAACTCAAACATCATTATTACAACATATCCTTGTATATACCTATATATACAACAAACTAGTCGCTAATCCGTATATATATTACTACTATTTTTAAAAAAAATCTCTTTGAATATTTTTCTCATGCATCGCATGGATTAACGACTAGTTGTTCATATATGTGTCACATAGAAAAATGAACATGTATAATTTTTTTTTGAAGAATAACACAAATGTCATTATATACTTCTAATTGATGCCAATTTGCTTCAAACCTTATATCTTCTTTTGATTATTGTGGTTCAAATACAAAGTTAGATCTAGATTTCATTACTTCTTAAAAAAACTCTAAGGTGTGTGTCTATATATATCTTAATAGCCCAACCAACCTAAACCAAGCTAATTAAAAGCCCAATTCAAAAATTTTCCTGATGTAGGAAAAAAAAAATAATAAAAGAAGAAATAGAGAGCCAAGAGAGGTCAAGAGACTAAAGAAGAGATTGACGGTGACAGTGAGTGACTCACTTCACCAACCACACCGCCGCCACAACTGTCAACCACCCATGTGAGCTCACCTCACCGCCATTAACCCATTGACCAGCCAATCAACCCAGTGAGGCAGTGACTAACCCAAAGTTCTCACATGCCTCTCGTTACCGCTGCTATCGGCAGCTTGACCTACCCACCCCACCTCACACACCGGCCACTATAACCTCCAGCCTCCATCTCGAATCCTGATATGCTTTTAAGTATTTTTTTTTTTCTCTTATTCAACTTTAAAACTTAACATTGATTTTGTATGATTTTTCTCTCTACCCCATACAATTATAATGTTTGTGAATCTATCATCTGTGATTGTGGTTTGTGGTTTTTTTTTTTTTTTTTGTGCTGAGGGTGATTGTGAATTAAATTTGAATATGTAAATCTGTGTTTGGGGGTCTCTGTGTTATTTGTTTTTGCAGCTGCTACGTGTCTGAGATAGTGAAAAGTGAGTTGTGATTTGTCAATAAAGTTTATATATATATATATATATATATATATATATAGAGAGAGAGAGAGAGAGAGAGAGAGAGAGAGAGAGAGAGAGAGTCTGTAGAGAATATATAATTTTGTTTGGTGTTTGAGACTTTGACTATTTGTTGGTAGTGTGGCAACAATAGGGAACAAGCGATAGGTGCAAAAAAAGAAGAAGGTAAAGTTAGGAAAAGTAGTGTGCATTATACTTTCATAGTAGTGGGGGTAATAGTAACAGTCTAACAAAGATAAAGAGACCAAAAGATAAAGAGACAAAAAAAAATACAAAATATAATAATGTCACAAAAATTTGACAAAATAAAATTGGGACTTGTCCATATTGTCAACTCATAATTTTATAACTAATATTTTTAAATTAGGTAAATGGAAAATGATTTTTTGACAGACTCTTTGATCTTATACATTGAAAGGGACATAACTTTAACATTTAGTTTGAATTCAATCGTAGATGATTTTGAAGATTTAAAAAAGCATCAAGTTCCTCTTTCATAGATAATATATTAAGAAACAATAGTGCTTTGAGTCTTTTGTTTTTGTTGGTAGATGATTGTATCTACCAACAACTATTTGTGCATTTGTCTTTGTTGATAGTTTGTTAATACTATATGGATGATTATTTGAAATTTTTTTATTTTTATTTTTTCTCTTATCTTTGGCCCCCTTAGCATGAAATCCTAGATCAGTTCGTGATTTGAACATTAGTATAATATCTAGTTGCTAACTCGTGCGATGCATAAAAGAGTTAACAATATGTAAATATCTTCAACGCTACAATTAGTTAAAAAAATAATGAAAATCAATATTTATAATACAAAACAAAAATAGACATAATTTGAGAAAATAACCATATTGTATTTTTTTTTTTATAAGATAAAACAAAGACACACTATTTATGTTTCTATCATATTTAAACTTTTATGAAACATGGAATAACAAAATACAACAACTTAATGACAAAAGAAATTTTTCTAAGTTCTATTGAAGATTTTAGCTCTTGGGGGGGGGGGGGGGGGGGGGGAATAAATAGAGTGATTCAAAAATAATATTCTATAGAGCATGAGAATAAATAAATAAAAATACTTTGGTGGCATCCATTACATCTAGCTTTCATTTAGCATTTACTCCATCTATAAAAACTCTAGAATCAAACACGGTGTCTAGAGCTAGAAGTTTGGTTCTTGATAAAATATTACACAAACACACAAGCAATGGAAGTAAATATATGAAAAAAGATACACAAACAGAATATTAAAGAAAAAATGTGAATAACAAAAGTAACAGTTAAAGAGAAATTCATGTAAAAGATACCTTCAGGCTTAAGTATGAAAGGTCTATAGAAATAAAAGAGCATAAACGGTGGAGAGAAGGTAAACCGCATAGAGGGTTTTGGTGCGGTGTTGTGTATATATATATATATATAGTAGGTCAATTTGGTTTAAAACTCTCCACATTGCTGAGTAGTAGTTGGTTTAAAACTCTTCAGTTTGTTGAGTAGTATTTGGTTTAAAACTCTCATTTTGACATGATAAATAAATAAATGATGTGGAAAATTGTGGGCTTACCAAAGCTTGTGACAAAATATTAGAAAGTCAATTAATAGTCGAACATCTTTGGTTTGGTATAAAACTCTCCATGTTGTTGACTAGTAATTTGTTTAAAACTCACCACCGCATACCCTTGGTGCGATGGTCACTCCACAAGTATAAGTGTTTGTGGGATGTGTGGAGCAAGGGCCGAGATTCAAATCTCCAGGAGGGAGTTTCACGCACATATACACTAAGATTAGTTTAGAGTAGAACTTCTATCTTGTATAAAATAAAATAAAATGTTTAAAACTCTTCATGTTGTTGAGTAGTAGTCAGTGTAAAACTCTCCAAGTTGCCAAGTAGTAATTGGTTTAAAACTCTTCAATTTGTTGAGTAACAGCCAATTTAATACTCTCATTTTGACATAATCAAAAAATAATGTGTAAAATTGTGCGACTACCAAAGCTTATGTGGACAAATATTAGAAGGTCAACTAATAGCTAAACATCTTTGGCTATTATATATTATATAAGATAATTTAAACAATTTTTCAGAGAGTAACACACTCACAAGTAATTCTAGTACCACAAACTAACACTTTGTCTGCTCTTCGTTTGTTTTGAAGTAATATATTTTCAAGTATTTGGTATCACAAGTAAAATTTTTCAAACAAACCAATAAAATCGGTGCCTCAGCCACCAAAAGCACTAGTGCTGGAGGTTTAGTGACTAGACCATTGGAATCAAAAGTCATAACGATGGCTTCGATGACCAGACTGCTAATGATTGTTGTCGGAACGGTGTCTCCGGTCCACTATTAGAAAAATTGGATTGAACCTTCTGGTTTTCCTAGTTAAGCCAAATCTGGACTCAAAACAAGGTTATCAAAAATCGAGAAAACCGATCAAAACCAAGAATCGGTCCCTTTTCCTGTTCTTTGAATATTCCATTTTTCAAAATCATGCTTCAGCCACGGAACCACCAACATTGGTGGTCGGTGTGGCGTCTCCAGCCAATGAATTGCCAGCACCGGTCGTTAGTGTATAGTCTCCAACCATTAGACTACCAGCATCGATTGTTGGTGCGATGTCCCCAAACCGATAACCTAGTCACCAGATGGGGGGAGGAGAAGCCATTTTGTGTTTTTGAAAAATATTTTACCAAATTTTTTAAGATAAAACATTTTACAACTTTTTATAAAAGGATTTACGGTCAATAGAAAATATTTTTTAAGTTTGACTACATTTTACCTGTAAACAAACACTTAAAAATGGGAAAATATTTTTCGAAAAATATTTTACTTTAACGCTCCATTTGGTTAAAGTTAATTATTTTCCAGAAAAAGTTTTCCCATTTTTAGGTGTTTGTATGTAAAATGTGATCAAACTTGTAAAATATTTTCTGTTGACCATAAAATCATTTATAAAAAGTTGGAAAATGTTTTACCTTTAAAAACTAGGTAAAACATTTCCAAAAACACACTATAGCTCCCCTCTCCCATTTGGTGACTAGGTCATAGGTGTGGTGGTAGTCGCCAACGGTCCAGTGCTCGGAGCTACCATTCCAATGACCAACACTAGCAGTTGAGTGGTCGAAGTCATCATTTCAATGATCGGTGCTAACAACCCAATCATTGGAGACATCGTTTCGACAGTCCAGTGGCCGAAGCCACCATTTCGATGATCGTTGTTGCTAGTTTAGTCACCAAAGACATCATTCCAACAGTGGTCGCCAGCAGTCTTGTCACTGGACCTTTAGCTCTAGTAGTTGTGGTTTTGGTGGTTTGCTTGAAAATTTCACATGTCACACTAAACACCCGAAAATGTTTTACATGTGCAAAATATTTTATTAGTAAAACAAATAGAACATTAAGCCGCAACTTTTGCCACAATCATCCTACATGAAAGACTATTACTGACTGACTGTCTGTCACTTTCACATGAATTTACCATTTTTCTCCACCACTCAAAATTTATGATGTAGAAGTTTGTGCCTTTATGGTACTAGAATTTTGCACACTCACTTTTATTATAAAATCTAAAATTATGTGTAACAAAAATTATGATAGAGATATTTTAATAAAATTTAGGCGTAAATGCACTTTTAGTCCCTACATTTTGGCTTTTTTCATTTTGGTCCCTACATTTTAATTTCACCACTTTTAATCCCTAAATCAATTAATGCGTGTTATTTTGGTTCTTTTCGTCAGTCAACAAACGGAATTATCTAAGGTGGCTAACAGAAGACTTAAATATTATTAAAAATTCACATCACCCATGACACATCAGCAATTTCCAAATCCACGTCACCCATTACAGAATCCATGTCAAATGCCATGTTAGCATTTAAATTAATAAAAAAAGCTAGCTAAGAAAATTTATTTAAAAAAAGTAAATTAATTTTTTTTTTTAAAAACCTTAAATCTAATTTAAACTAAAATCATTTCTTAAAAAATAAAAATTCATAATCGTTTTAATTCTTTTTGTTTTTGTTTTTGGTTAACCTCATCAGCTTAAAAAAAATCTTCTGCACTCTCTACCACTAATCTCAAACTCCCTCTTTCTCTCTCTTCACCCTACACTCTCTACCACTAAGCTCACAAGCTCAGCCTTCTTCTCCACCAGGCGCCGGAGCTCACAAACTCACAAGCAGACCAACGGCAAGAAGATCAATGTGAGCAAATCAAGACAGCAGATCAAGCTTCTCTCTTGATGCAGAGAAAACGATGGGAACAATGGATTTCATTGGAAAAATGAACTCAACCTGGGTGAGAGAGAACGATGGCGTTGGAGCCCCGGATCGGAGTGGTCGAGGTCACTTTGCATGAGGAGTTTTCCGCCAAAGAAGGAAGGCAGAGAACATTGGTGCTCTTGTGTTGTTGATGGCGGATTTGGGTTTGTTGATGGTGGATTCGAAGCTGTTGATGGTGAATTTGGGTTTGTTGACAACAGATTTGGTGTTGTTGATCGGCATGGTGTTGTTGTTGATGGCGAATTCTGGGTTTGTTTGTGTTTTTTTTTTTTTTTTTTTGCCCTTGATGTTTTGGGTTTATATGTGTTCTAAGTTTGTTTGTGTTCTGAGATTTTGCCCAAACTGTTCTAAGTTTGTTTGTTTGGTGTTTTTTTTTTTTTTTTTAATGCGGATTTGTATATTTTTCTGGATTTATGGGTTTGATTTCCTAGAGGTTTCAATGTTGATTGTGTTGGAATCTTTTGTACTGAGATTGATTTTGAGTGGGTTAGTCAATTGGGTTTGTCTTGATTTGGAGAAGAACGTCAAGAATGAAGTTCATGTTCTAGGTTGGAGGTTTCTGGGTTTGACATTTTTCTGGGTTGGAGGTTTGATGATTTTTTCATGTTCTGGAGGTTTGGTGGAGGATAGGAATTTTGTATGAAATTTTGCATTGTTCTAGCTTTGATTGTACTTTTGTTCTACGTTTGATTGTTCTTGGATTTGAGAAGAACATGAAGAACAAGTTCTTGTGCTCTTACCTAAAAATTAATAATAATAATAATAATAATAATAATAATAATAATAATAAATTAGATTTTAATTGGTCACATCAGCATTTGATGTGCTAGCAGCGCACTTAGTTTGCCACCTCAAATATTTCTGTCTATTGACTGACAGAAATGACCAAAATAGCATGCATTAATTAATTAGGAACTAAAAGTGGTAAAATTAAAATGTAAGGGCTAAAATGAAAAAAAGTCAAAATGTAAGAACTAAAAGTGCATTTATGCCTAAAATTTAAACACCATCTGTTTAGGCATGAAAAAAAAAGGATGGTTGGGTCAGAAATTTAAAAGAAACTAAAAAAAAAAAGTAAAGAAAAATGTAAACCTAAACCCTTTAAAAAAAATTAAAAAGAGAAAAAAAAAATCCTACATTTGGTTCAGGTTGAGTCAGAATTGAAAAAGCCAATCCATCGCCGTTGCCCTATAATTGATCCACTGATAAAACAAAAGGATGCACATTTCCAGGGACTCACTCTTGATAATCAAATCCACCTTTCACTCATATAAAGAGAGAATTCATGGGGAACCTTGAGTTATTCCCACTTCAACCACCAATAAGGGAGAAACAGAGAAAATTAAGATAAAAGGGTGTACTCCCAAATGACGAAGCAGGAACTCATTTCAAGATTACACAAAAAAGAAAGAAAAAAGAATCCTCTAATTATATGGCTACTGCTGCTTCTAAATTACTGTGTATATGATGAAGGTTGGTATGTGGGTGGAGCAGCATTGCCATAATCATAAGCACCATAACTAGTCTGGCCTCCATAAGAAACAGTGGCCCGATAACCAGCGGCACCCATGTTGTCCACAGGGAGTGAGTAATGCTGTTGAGGAAGTGCAGCAGGACTTTGACTGTGGGGAACACCATAGCTCGAAGCATAAGGAGTTGTATTGGGACCATCATACATACTTTGGCTAGGATAGTTGTATGGCCCAGAATATCTTGCAGCAGGACTATGCTGTGCAGGAGGAGCCGGGTTCCTCCGGCTGAAAGGAGGGAAGGCATTACTAAATTTGGCTGCTTTGGATGGACGGAAAGAAGGTGGTCCACTGCTCCGGCCACCACCAGAACCATAAGCTCGCTTGTTTTGAGGCTTGCTGGCCCCTGCTGAACTCTTTTTCCTTTCTGCCTTGGCTTTCTCCAGATGAGTAGCCCTCTTCCTCAAACTATCAAGGGAGAACTCTGATTCGAGCTTGTGGTCTTCTACACATTTGATGATGGCTCTAATGGAATTCAACTCCAGAGTGCTTGACTCCTCCTGAAAACATTGATTTAAAACAAATAATCACACAGAATACATAAAATCGGATGATAGAAAACTTATATTTGTACATGTTACACATACTGTTGCAGCCATGCTATTATTTCCATTCTTCAAAATGGTGCTAGCATTCTTTTTGGAGTTCTTGAGATAAGACTTAATCAGAGAGACAGCAGGAAATCTTTCAGTCAAACCAGCCTCAGAAGCAAAATACACCGCCTCCAACTCTTTACCACTCTTCACTAGTTCATCAATAATATCTGTACAAATGAGAAAACTCCTTAATGAAGATGATGTGGCAAAATGAAATTAAAGAAAGTTGGACATCCGCACAAGTGAATAAGGAACTGAAGCAATTTTACTTTGTTCTTATCCTTAGTGTGCATTTGGATCTTGATTGTAACTATAAGCCAACTTATTGTTTTTTTCCCCAACTATTTGCAAGTCTCATGTGAGTCTTCTACTTATTTTATTAGCTTTTACTTTTTATCTATAGTACTTTTAGCAAAAAAATGTTTTGCAAAAAGCTAGATAAGCCATTCCCAAACAAACCCTTGCCATCAGCTTTTTCATTTAGCCTTTAGCTTATTTTGTTTATGTACAACTTTTTAAAACCTCACTTTTTCAAAGTATTTGCCTACTTTCAACAAAAACCAAATAAGCTGATACTATACGGACCATTAGTTAAATTATACTATGAGTCACTGTAGTCAAGATAGGTTCAACTGAAAAGAAACACATAAAAAATGAGAGATTTCCAAGCATGAATGTGTGGAACATGTCATAAACAAATGGAATATGATCGGAAATCAACCCATACTCTCATGTCCTTATTTATTAAAAAAAAAAAGAGCCTAATTTCAACATGTCAAATTTGACATTATTCCAGAGGAAAAATAGATAACACATCACAGGATTCAAAACTATGTATGCGAAAGCACTTTTTTTAGACTGTGAATCAAGGGAAGACATTAAATGTATCTTTAAAAGAACACCTATCTGTAAAGGTTCCAACACATTTGCTAAATCTATTATCAAGTAATTGATTCTTACATCAACTTGATATTTTCAGGCAATAATGACTCCTGTAACTCAACCTACCTCTCTTCATACATCTTTTCCACAACAACAGGATGTTAATTAGTATATACTATACATAGATTATCACATTAATTTAATTAATGGCTATTAAGAGACTTACTTAAACTTCTAAGCTTTTGCTAGTAAAATAAACTATCGACCAGGAAGGCAACAAGAGTTTGGTTTGTGCCTAAAACTATAGGTGAAAGCTCCCCATGCGCAGTCAGTTCATAAGTTCTATGCCCCATCGACCATTAGTCAAGGCAACACACTTCATCATCGATATAAACCACCCTTTTGCATCGATATAAATTTCTGAATGCATCTATAAAGGAAGGTCTGACCATGGATCCATAAAACAACTATGTCTAAGCACATCAAATGAATATACAGTAGATGGGTTCAGTGATGATCCTTAATCTATTGAGAATCAGACATTTGACACTATTTCAATCAACTATTCTAAGTATACTTATATACATGTTGGTCATCAAACAAGTATTAATAGTTTGATTATAACTCATATAGAATTAATGAAGCTTGACTTAGACAAGATTGTAGCCACAATCATAATCTGATACATGTTTTTCAGGATGGAAAAGAGACATCAACCTTAACAATGTATAAAAGGATTCAGAAATTCACGATATGTCATTGTTTCTAATTTTCATAATCTCTTGTATCCATAGATGCCATGTTTGTAATGGCCCCATTTTGATCACACACACCATACGTAATGGGCTATTAAAATACAAATGTTCAAACGCACCATGTTCCGCATTCAGAACACCAAATTCTTTAGTAAACAGTTGCATTTCTTTTGTTAAATAGGCACAACCAACCGCAATGGCAATTAATGTTTGCCTTATCCAAGAATTGGCATTCACAAAACAATAACTTGCAATACAGATTACCATAATTAAACATACCAAAAAGTTTAAACTGTAATACAAACATACACTACAATGCAACATATAACACAAACAAATATAAGCAATTAAGCTAGAAGCCAATACCAACCTCCAATTTTCTCTCCGAATCCCAAGGCAGCCGCAAGCTTCGCCATATCCCTCCTGGCCGCAAACTCCACCACCAACTTCCTCAAGTACTCCTCATCAAACCTCGACCGCAACCCGAACCCAAGCACCATTTGCAAGAGCATCACGGCCTCAGCAGGCCCATATACCGCACTGCCTTCCTCGTCCATCTGCCCTTTCCAGAGCAACACCATCTCCGCCGCCCTCTCCACCACACTCCTCGCAAACTCCGGTCCCTTATTCTTCTTCGAATTCATCTCCGGAAACAGCGCCTGGATCAGCATTCCACACGCCCACCGCTTATCAGCCGATTTGCGCTTCAAGAACTCCTCCATTGCATCCAACACCAGCCTCGGGGGGTCCACCGCCTCCGCTATCGCCTTCGAGATCTCCGCACGCAATGAAACCGACTCTTTCCGCTTCGAAACGATGTACCTCACCAGCCCCGAGGAATCCACTCTCCGGGAAAGCGATTTTAGGGTTTCCGACAATTCGGCAGACGCGGAAACGGGTTTCCCGAAATCGGCCAAGGCGGCTTCTCTCTGCTCCTCAATGCGTGCTGCGGCGGCGGACTCGCGCTCGGGAATCGAGTCCTCGCGGTGGGACAGAGACTCTAGGGTTTCACGGGAATTGGATTCCAGGGCTTGGATTTTGGTTTCCAGGGACTGGGATTTCTGGGAGAGAGAATCTTGGAGGGAAATGAAGCGGTTGGATAGGGTTGAGAATAGCTGGGTACATGAGGATAGAATCGTCTTTTGGGCTTCCAGGTCGTCGAACAATTTCTGAACTCTGTCTGAGTTGATTACCAACTCGGTCGCCATGGCTGGGAGATTGAGCAAACGGTGACGCTTCTTGGAGGTATCTGGTTTAGAACCCTAAACCCTAATTGCGAAAAAGAAGAAGAATGTTGTGTGGTATTCTGATATTTTCTGAAGCTGAGAGACTGAAGTCAATTATTTGTACGTAATTTTTAATTTTGATTTTCAGAGTAAAAGAGGTTCCTTATTACTGGTTAAATTACAAGAAGGTCCTTTAACTAGTATTATATATTATCTCTCTACCCCTAAACTTCTTTTATTATTTTTATTTATTTATTTTTAAATGGATAAACTTCTTTTAATTTGATACACACCTAATCGTGAACAAACTCATCAACGCGACGATCATTCTACAAGTATAAATACTTGTGGGGTGTGGGGGTAAAAATTGGGGTTCAAGTCAGTATAATTATAGATGGATCAACGCTTTAGTTCAAGCTTTCAATAAGATTCTACAATCAAACGAACCTGAAATTCCTAGAGTCTTTTGGCTGAATATTGCAAAAAAGTGAGTTTTTTTTTTTTTTTTTTGTGATATGGAAACTGTTGAAAGTTATTTGGGAAATTGAAGAAAGAATCAAATTTCGGCAACATTGTTGCCAAATTTCTAACAAAAAGTCAAAAAGTATGAGAGATGAGAGAAAAATGATGTGATAGCTGGAGTGAAAAAAATTTGAATTTCAATAATGAGATTATCGAAATCCTGCTGCCTAGATGAAGTGCCCAAAGGAGAGAGTGCTCGAAAGGAAAAAAAATCAATTGTGGCAACCAAGTTGCAGAAATAGGAGGAAAAAAAAAAAAGAATCGTGGCAACCAAGTTGCCGAAATTGTAGGAGAGGAGAGAGAAAATTTTAATAGGAATTTTGGCAACCAAGTTGCCAAAATTTTAGGGGAGGAAAGAGAAAATTTTAATAGGAATTTTGGCATATCGAAAACAAAGGGAAAAAAAAAAAAAGGAATTGTGGCAACCAAGTTGCTGAAATTGTAAAAGAGAGAGAGAGAGAGAGAGAGAGAGAGAGAGA
The DNA here is from genome assembly GCF_040712315.1 of Castanea sativa. Lineage (NCBI taxonomy): Eukaryota > Viridiplantae > Streptophyta > Magnoliopsida > Fagales > Fagaceae > Castanea > Castanea sativa. The sequence continues at coordinate 74,515,165 of NC_134013.1, read as the reverse complement.
GAGAGAGAGAGAGAGAGAGAGAGAGAGAGAGAGAATTTATGAAGTTGCCGAAAATGGAGGAAAAAAAGAATTGTGGCAAATAAGTTGCCGAAATTGGAGAAAAGAGGAGAGAGAAATCGAAAATGAAAAAAAAAAATGTGGCAACCAAGTTGCCAAAATTGGAGAAAAGAGGAGAGAGAAATTGATTTGGGTCGGAAATTGAAGGAAAAAAAGGAATTCTGGCAGCCAAGTTACTGAAATTCAAAAAAAAAAAAAAAAGAGAGAGAGAAAAATTGATTTGGGGCAATTTGAGGAAGAAAAAAAGAATTGTGGCAATAGAGTTGCTAAAAATTGGAGGAGAGAGAGAGAGAGAGTTGTCAGGTTAAAAAAAATATTTTGCATAGATTCTTATTCTAAAAAGTACACATATTCTTATTCTTTCCGTATGCTAGTTGTAAGGACACAATTCAAATTCCCAAATTATGACTGGAAGGAAATGGGCTTAAAAGGCCTTTTTTACAATTAATTTGTAGAGGATGGGTTTGTAATCTAGATTTCAAGGATGGTTTAGATAACGAGGAAAAGAATGGGCTTTGGGCCCAATGGCACAAAAATAAAGAGTTATCTGCAAGAGTAAGACTGAAAGTTCCTCCTCGGACACAATCCGAGGATAGTTTACAATAGTATTTCTAAGGTTGGATACAATTATTATCATACACTATTGGCCCTTTTTCTTCCTGAAAAAGCCCTCCCTTTCTTCGTAGGTCTTCCCCTTCATTTATACTTCTTTTTCTTCTCTTCATCGTCTTCCACCTCATGGTTGCAATGCTGGTTTAGGATACTTGTCCCATCAATTCTTCCCTAAAGCCCGCTAGGGTTAGGGACCAAGTTCCAAACTTCATTCTCAGGTCCCATCCTTCCATCCATGCAGTCAATATATCAATTACAGAGCTTTTAATGTATGGGTGGTGGTAGCAGCTTTACCTTAGATATTCCACCGCCCTTTCTATTGTCCTCCACGTGTACTGTGTATTTCCGTAGCCGTAGGATTCTTTATAACATAGCCCGGGGACACTAAACCTATCTTCCTATGTCCTCGGCTTAACAATCCAAGGACAAATCTACTCATCGGACGTAATTGGTCATTCGTTTATCATATCTTTACTTGACATTTCTTTATAAGATACCTTCAGATACTCCAAGATCATTTTGATGTCTTCGGTTTTGGGTTTCTAGCCTAAAAGACCTCGTTGGGCCATCCTTAGTAAATTACTGGGCCCAATGCCCCTACAATAGCCCCTCGAGATTCTTTATTTCTTCACCTCGGGAGGAAAATAGGATCTCGACTTTAAAACACCTTTTTATCTTGTGGAACCTTGGCAATATTGCTGACGGGGAAATAACTTTTGAACTACCCGTTGCGTGTTCCCGATACTTCGGTATGCGAAACGCCCCCGAATTAATTACTGGCGCTCCTATGTCCCCCATGTTTCAAAGATGTGACACATATCCAACGGTTGAGAGCTGTTCCTGTGTTGAGGCGGGAATTCGCCCGCTTCATAACACCTTTTGATATATAAGTACTAATTTCCTTCAAAATTCTTCACACTACAGCAACCTTATAACGTACCTGCCACATTTTCCATCTTCCCATACTTTCTCTTTCTATCAAGTACCCTGTCCGAGGTGACCGTGCCTTCTTCTTTTTTAAAGTAATTTCTTCAATACTCTTTTCCCTCCTTATCAGCTCTTTGTTTCTTTTGTTTCTTTCCCTTCCCATCTTTTTCTTTTTCTTTGTATCTTTCATCCTCGGCGTAGTTCTTTGTTAGTTTTCTTCACACCCCCCTTTTTCAAAAATGGGTAGATTTGCGTCCCTGGTAGATTCAAACGAAAAAATAGAGCAGTTTAAGGTTAAGTACAAAATCCCCTCGGACGTATCTATTAGGTACTGTAACGAGGAGGAATATTAAACAAAAAGAAAAACGGGGGAAGTTGTAATCCCGATGATTGCGTTCATCGAAAGGGGAATGAAAATCCCCATGGTAACCGTGACTAGGGACTATCTTAGGGCTTTTAGATTAGCTCCCACCCAGTGCGCCCCAAACGTCTTTAGGATCCTAGGTTCCATAGATGCCTTAAATGAGAAGATGAACCTAGGGCTCACTCACCACGATGTGAACTGGGTTTATAACCTCCATTACCTAAGCAAGAAAGACGAATATTACCTAAAATCTAGATACCCAGAAGTTAGGCTAATTCAGTGTCTGCCTGAATCTATTAAGGGCCTAAAAAACGACTTCCTGATCGTATCAGGAAATTGGCACGACGGCCTCCCCTGTCCGACAAGGGAAGGGACTCCAGGTGAAGTTTTTTGGCTTCTACATAGAACCTTTGAAACCATTATATTATTATATACATACTATTATCTTTTGTCTTTTTACTTATTCTAACCCTCTTCTACTTGGATAACTCTACAGATCCACACGCAGCGGATCGTCATCCTAATCTTGTTGATTTCGGACGGTTGGACAGGATCCTATAAGCTGAGGTTTTCATGCATACTGACGGCCAACTCCGAGCGACTCATCTTATCCTCGGCTACACTCCAATATCCAAAGCCTTTCAGGCGCCGAAGTGCGTGATCAAAGCCCACGACCCTCGCCTTCCTCGGATTAGCGTTGTCGTTGAAGGTTTCCTGCTACCGGAGGGGACTACTATTCCTCAAGGCACTTTGGTCACCCAACCAATCCAACCACCACAATTTGTTCCCGTTGGGATTCCCATAGTCCCTTTCCCCACACAATCAATCCCTAGTGAAGCTGCGTCTTCCCACCCTACCGTAAAGGAAGAAGAAGAAGAAATAGTTGAGGTATCTGATTCCGAGGACGAGTTTGAGGTTTTTAATCAACCCCATTCTCCTGAAGATTCAACTCCCATCCTCGGCACCTCCAAACAAATCTCGCAAGCTACTACTCAACAGCCTGATAATATGGGCATTCAACGCAAGATTAAGCCCAGCCTAAAAGATGTTCTTGAGGGCGCTGATAAAGGCCTTAGAGCCCAAGAACCTTCTAAAGAGGTGCGCCCTCGGACCCAAGAAAAGGGTGCTGACAAAGGCCTTGAAACTAGGCTTCCTCCTCCTTCCCCTTCCTCCCAAACTCAATGCACCAACATAGCTGACCTTAAAAGAAAAAGGGATCAGCCGAAAGGAAAGGAAGTGGTGGAGGCAGGAAAGGGCTCTCTTCCTAAGGAGCCCGAGATAGAAAAGGGTGGTAAGCAGGCCCGCACCGTGCAGACTAGGTCGGAAAGAAGAACCGAACAGCAGGTGGCCGTGCGCGCCCCTTTATGGCTTCCTGACATGTCCATGGACGACCAGGCTATCACCGTGGACGCGTCCATCAGAAACTCCGATGAAGGGACAGCTGCATGCGTCGCAGATGCATTGGAGCAGGCGCTGTTACTCCCCGAGGACATGGGTGAGCTTAGAAAGAAAAGGGACCATAACGTTTTTATGACTTTGAAGAAAGAGCTTGCAATGGTGAGTTTTTTCTTCTAAACTTTGGCTATTATTATTATTATATTTTTTTTGCTTTTAAATACATATATGTATAAGTTTTATACGTTTCGTTCGCAGGCCGTTCAATCTGCCCATAGGGCAGAAGAGATTGCCATCAGCTCCTACAAATCTCTGAGGGCCGAGGAATCCAGGCGTGAAACCGCCTAAAAGATTTTGGACCTTCAGAAGAAGAAACTGCAGGAGGTCTCAGCAAAGTTGGCTAAGGCAGAAAGTGATAAGGCAGGCTTAGAGGCTGATCTGAAAACAACGACTAAACAGGCCGAGGATCAGCGCCTAATGCTCCGACAAGCTGACGATAACCTCTCAGCAGCACGAAGGCTCATTGAGGATCTCAAGAAAGATCTGAACGAGTCTGAGAGGGTTAAAGAGGAGGCCATCAAGGGCAAAGAGGAAGCCCTTGAAGAGAAGAAAAGAGCTGAAAAATCAAAAGAAGAGGCCGAGATCTCAAGGGACCAAGCTGAACAAGACGGTTATGATATAGGTGTGAAGGAGATCACGGAAACCTTCAAAGCTCAGGTTCCCGAGGTATGTAGGCATTACTGCCTCCAAGTGTGGAATGAGGCACTTTCCCAAGCTGGGGTTGATGCCTCTTCCACTCTTTGGAAAGCAGAGAGTGTCTACTATCCTCCTGCAATTCGAGCTTCTACCATTCCTGAAACTGCCCATAAAGCTGCCCAGGTATCATCTGAGGATAAAAGAGGCGATTTGGCTGAAGACTTAACTCTTCCTGAAGATACCCTCAAACAAGTTGATCCAGTACAAGAAAAGGCACTAGAAGACATACAGCCTTCAAGTGACCTTCAGGAATCTTCAAAGGATGAGCTGGGCGATCAAGCTAATCCAATAACTTTGAAGGATGATCCCAAAGGCAAAGGAATTGCCGATGAGTCCTTGGTGCAGCTTCCACCTCCTCAAGACCCTAAAGGCCCTCTGAAGATTAAGCTTAAACTGTGACTGCTTCTCTATAGTTTTTTTTTTTTTTAAGTGTAATTTCGTAAGTTTTGCTTTTTTTGTATTTGCAAAAGTACTATTTGAATCTGATATAAGTGCAAATGTTACTTTCCTTATTAGATGGCTCTCCCTTTTTGTTTTGTTTTAATCATATCACTCCAAAAGTACTATCTTTTTGCTCTCACTAAAGTTAAAGCCATAACCTGGATCGAAATTGATACTCTAGGCAGGCTTAATATGCCAGGAACTGCATTAAGTGATGCTCATGGATTTCTTATCCGTTTATCATCATGTCAGAGAGACTTTAAGTAATTAATTCTTCATTTTGGGCTTCTAATTGAACTATGTCAAATATATGAAATAAGGCATATGGTCTATTGACCTAGGCATGCAAAGCCTCGATACTTTAACAAAAAGAAAAGAAATGTAAATTTTCCCAAAGTAAATGATTCGAGGACCAGACATAACTGATTTAACACTTGGTAAATCAATTTAGACGAGGTATGTGGTCCGAGGATCCTAGGCACACCAAGCTTCAGTTTGATACTTAAATGAAACAACTGAAATGTTAATTTTCCCAAAATAGATGATCCGAGGACCAGACATAACTGAGGTTCTGTTTAACACTTGGTAAAGAATATCAATTTAGACGAGGTATGTGGTCCGATGATCCAGGCACACCAAGTTTCAGTTTGATACTTAAATGAAACAACTGAAATGTTAATTTTCCCAAAGTAGATGATCCGAGGACCAGACATAACTGAGGTTCTGTTTAACACTTGGTAAAGAATATCAATTTAGACGAGGTATGTGGTCCGAGGATCCAGGCACACCAAGCTTCAGTTTGATACTTAAATGAAACAACTGAAATGTTAATTTTCCCAAAGTAGATGATCCGAGGACCAGACATAACTGAGGTTCTGTTTAACACTTGGTAAAGAATATCAATTTAGACAAGGTATGTGGTTCGAGGATCCAGGCACACCAAGTTTCAGTTTGATAATTAAATGAAACAACTGAAATGTTAATTTTCCCAAAGTAGATGATCCAAAGACCAGACATAACTGAGGTTCTGTTTAACACTTGGTAAAGAATATCAATTTAGACGAGGTATGTGGTCCGAGGATCCAGGCACACCAAGCTTCAGTTTGATACTTAAATGAAACAACTGAAATGTTAATTTTCCCAAAGTAGATGATCCGAGGACCAGACATAACTGAGGTTCTGTTTAACACTTGGTAAAGAATATCAATTTAGACGAGGTATGTGGTCCGAGGATCCAGGCACACCAAGTTTCAGTTTGATACTTAAATGAAACAACTGAAATGTTAATTTTTTCAAAGTAGATGATCCTCGGACCAGACATAACTGAGGTTCTGTTTAACACTTGGTAAAGAATATCAATTTAGACGAGGTATGTCGTCCGAGGATCCAGGCACACCAAGCTTCAGTTTGATACTTAAATGAACGAAGACAATGAACACAATGTAGTTTTAACAAAAAAACGGCCGAAGTGCCTTTTATTTAATAATAATACCTTCGTAGATTATTTACATTCCAGGGACGTTGTACAACACGTTCGTCCAAATCTTCCAGATTGTAAGCCCCTATTCCTGCGACCGAAGTAATACGATAAGGTCCTTCCCAATTGGGCCCCAATTTTCCCCATGCAGGGTTCTTCGTTGTGCCCAAAACTTTCCTTAAAACCAAGTCGCCAGGTCCAAGAGGTCGAAGCTTTACATGAGAATCATACCCCTGCTTAAGCTTATGTTGATAATAAGCTAGTTGAACCATGACGTTCTCTCGTCGTTCCTCAACTAAGTCTAAATTTCTCCTCAATAGATTATCATTGCTATCTGGAACAAAAGAGCTTTTCTTCAGGGTTGGGAACCCAGTTTCTAAGGGTATTACTGCCTCGGCTCCATAAGTCATGGAGAAGGGTGTTTCACCTGTGGATCTTCGTGGTGTAGTTTGATACGTCCACAAAACATGTGGCAGTTCTTCCACCCACCTCCCCTTAGCGTCACCCAACCTTTTTTTGAGTCCACTCACTATTACTTTGTTGACAGCCTCGGCTTGCCCATTTCCTTGGGGATAAGCCGGAGTGGAATATCTATTCGTGATGCCCAGATCACAACAATATTTTCGAAAGGCTTTGCTATCAAATTGTAAACCATTATCTGAAATGAGAGTGTGTGGGATGCCGAACCTGGTAACGATATTTTTCCATACAAACTTTTTTGCTTCCATGTCTCTGATATTTGATAATGGTTCGGCTTCAACCCATTTGGTGAAATAATCCGTTCCGACGAGGAGCCATCGCCTGTTTCCTGTTGCTTTGGGGAAGGGTCCAACAATGTCTAAGCCCCATTGAGCAAAAGGCCAAGGGCTAGATAGAGGATTAAGGACTCCCCCTGGTTGATGTATATTTGGAGCGAATCTTTGACATTGGTCACACTTCTTCGCATAATCCTGCGCCTCCCTCTGCATATTCGGCCACCAATAGCCCTAGGTAAGGGCTCTGTGAGCTAAAGACCTTCCCCCTGTGTGACTTTCGCAAATCCCTTCGTGTAACTCTTCCAAAAGTAGCTCCGTTGCCTCGGGGTGCATACACAACAAATATGGTCCCGAAAAGGAACGTTTGTACAATTTCTGGTCCTTGGATAACCAGAAACGAGTGGCCTTTCTGCGAACTTTGTTTGCTTCGGTTTTTTCTTCAGGTAGGATGTCATTTCTGAGAAATGTTACTATCTGATCCATCCAACTAGGCCCTGTCCTAATTTGAAGAACTTGAGTGGAGTTACCATCCGTCCCAGTGGGTTTCAACAGATCTTCAACAAGGATAACTCGTGGTAGACTTTGTGCCGAAGACGTTGCAAGTGTGGCTAATGAGTCGGCATGGGTATTGCCACATCTGGATATATGTAATAGTGAAAAAGACTCAAATTTAGATTGCATATACCTGACCTGGGTTAGGTATCCTTGCATTCTGGAATCTCTTGCTTTTAGCTTCCCTTCTACTTGGCCTACCACCAATAGTGAATCTGAAAATATTTGCACTGTCCTCCCTCCCATTCTATGAACCATGTTCATCCCTGCGAGGACGGCCTCATACTCTGCTTCGTTGTTGGTGGCCGAGAATCCCAATCTCAAAGATTTGTCAAAAATAATTCCCTCTGGGGATATCAAAACTAGCCCTATACCAGATCCCCTCTGATTTGCTGCTCCATCAACATGCATTTTCCATAATGGAGGCTCTTGACTTTCTTTGCATGAAATCATGCCTACTAACTTTTTACCCATGCCTGATCCTTCATCATAGTCTTTTAACGAAGGCTCAGCAAATTCCGCCACAAGATCTGCAATGACCTGCCCTTTTATAGAGGTGCGAGGCATATATTTGATGTCGAAAGTTCCTAGGACAGTTCCCCATTTAGCAATTCTTCCCATATAATCCGCACTTCGCAGAATCGATTTGAGAGGGAGTTGTGTAAGGACAACAACCGTATGAGATTGGAAGTAATAGGGAAGTCTTCGTGTAGCATGTACCACTGCCAAGATAGCTTTCTCCAGTGGCAAATAACTTAGCTCGGCCTCATGCAGAGACTTGCTTACATAATAAACCGGTCTCTGGATATTATTATCATCTCGGATAAGAACCAAACTAACTGCATGGTTAGCCACTGCAATATATGCAAACAGAATTTCATCAACTTCTGGTCGAGACATAACGAGCAGTTGCAAGAGATACTCTTTAAGCTGTTGGAAAGCCACCACGCACTCCTCGGTCCATTCAAATCCCTTCCATTTATTCAACAATTGAAAGAAAGGTCTGCATCTGTCCGCGGACCAAGATATAAATCGGTTAAGAGCAGCGGTCATACTTGTTAGCCTCTGCACTTCTTTAGGATTCCGAGGTGGGTGTAAGCTGTTTATGGCCTTAACCTGAGCAGGATTCATTTCAATTCCCCAGTGAGTCACCATATAACCTAGAAACTTGCCCGATCCCACACCAAAAGAGCATTTAGAGGCATTAAGCCGCAATTTATACTCTCTTAGCTTTTGAAAAGTGTTGTCCAGATCTTCCAGATGCGCAGAAACTTCTTTACTCTTTACCACCATATCGTCTACATATACCTCAATAGTTTTTCCCAGTTGTGCCTCAAACATTCTTGTCATCATCCTTTGGTAGGTAGCCCCTGCGTTTTTCAAACCAAAGGGCATTACCTTATAATGATAATTTCCTGTAGGAGTAACGAATGCAGTCTTCTCCTGGTCCTCTACAGCCAAAGGTATCTGGTGATAATCCTGGAAAGCGTCAAGAAAACTCATCCGAGGATGTCCAACAGTAGCGTTAACCAATTGATCAATCTGAGGCATTGGGAATGAGTCATTCTGGCAAGCTTTGTTTAAATCTGTGAAGTCCACACAAACTCTCCACTTCCCATTCTTCTTTTTCACCACCACCGTATGAGCTAACCATTCAGGATAAAACATTTCTTTGATAGCACCTGCCTTTTTGAGTTTGAGCACTTCCTCTTTTACAGCTTCGGAATGTTCCTTGGAGGACCTCCGAGGTGGTTGCCTCCTCGGTACTACCGCTGGATTGACCTTTAAATGATGACATATGAAGCTCGGATCAACCCCAGGGGCTTCATACGCATTCCACGCAAATACATCCATATTTTTCCTCAAAAATAAAATCAACTCCGCTTTCTCTTCCTGTGGCAATTGAACTCCTACCTGAAAGAACTTCTCAGGGTCCTCGTCTATGAGAATTTTCTCCAATTCTTCGCATGCCGCTTCATCTATCTTGGCTGCGGCAAAAGACTTTGATTGCTATGCTTCTCCGTCAGCCGAGACCGAGGACTCTGGCGTAGGTCGATGCCAAATTGCAGCCGTGACACACTGTCGAGCAACAGATTGACTCCCAAGTAACTCCACCACCTGGTCTCCAGAATGAAATTTAACCTTGACATGCAAGGTTGAGGAAACAGCTCCTAACGCATGCAGCCAAGGTCTTGCTACAATAGCTGTATAGGGAGAATAGGCATCAACCACGATGAAATCTACGTCTACAACCTCTGGGCCTGATTGTACAGGCAGTCTAATTTGTCCCTTTGGAACGACAGCTCTTCCTTCGAAGCTTATCAAGGGTGAGTCATATGCCGTAAGATCTTCAACTCTTAATTTCAAGCCTCTAAATAGGTCAGGGTACATAATATTTGCGCCACTGCCTTGATCAACCATTACCCTCTTTACATCATAGTCCCCTATTCTCAGGGTTACCACCAAGGCATCATCATGAGGTTGGATAGTCCCCATCTTGTCCTCTTTAGAGAAACTTAGAACTGGTAGGATGCTTGCCTTAATTCTCTGCGGCTGATCCCGCGACTCTTCGGCCAATGTTCAAGCCACAGACATTACCCTGAAAGGAGCTGAGCCAGTCCTTCCAGGTGCCACAAAAATCACATTGATTGTACCTAGAGGAGGTCTTGACGAAGGGCCGTCGTGGTTTGCCACTCCTGGTTGGCTTCCTCGCCCATTAGGCTGGTACAGGAACTGCTTCAGCTTTCCCTCCTTAACCAATTGTTCCAAATGATTCCACAAAGTGCGACAATCCTCGGTGGTATGACCCATCTCCTGGTGATAATGGCAATGGAGATTTTGGTTGCGTCTCAAAGGGTCCCCTGCCATTTTACTTGGCCATTTGAAGTAAGGCTCATGCCTTATTTTCTCCAATAACTGCTGCACTGGCTCTCTGAAGACGGTGTTGACCACTTGTGGGGGTATGTGACCAGCCTGCCTAGAAAAATCCCTTGCAGGCCTATTGTTGTTGTATCTGTCCGACCTGAAATCCCTCCTTTCTTGTGGGATAACCTTCGCTTTGCCTTTTCCCTGTTGCTGATCTTCCTCAACCCTTTTATACTCGTCAATGCGATCCATCAGTCGACGCACGCTTCTGACAGGCTTCTTCGTCAAGGACTTCCTCAAGTCATGCTCCGTCGGTAGGCCAACCTTGAAGGTCCTTATTGCTACATCATCGAAGTCTCCGTCAATCTCGTTGAAAATTTCCCAATACCTGTCCGAATACGTTCTCAAGGTTTCTCCTTCCCTCATGGCCATGGATAATAAAGAATCCAATGGCCGAGGAACTCTACTGCACGTGATAAAGCGAGAACCAAATGCTCTAGTGAGCTCTTTGAAAGAACTAATGGAGCCTGCCTTCAAGCCATCAAACCATCTCATGGCCACGGGCCCCAGGCTAGAAGGGAAGATCTTGCATATCAAGGTCTCATTTTTGGAATGCACTGCCATTCTCTGGCTGAAGTGGCTCACGTGCTCCACAGGATTCGTCTGACCATTGTAAATAGTGAAGGCCGGTTGTGTGAAACGCCGAGGTAACCTCCCTTCCTCCAACCTGCGCGTGAATGGTGACCTGGAGATTTGGTGCAACGCCCTACCCATTGTGTCGTTTCCCAAGCCCCTAGAGGAGTAGTCTCTGCCACGCCTTCCATGCAGATTGTCTTCCCCGGAAGAAAAAGATTCACCTGGGGGAGTCCTGGATCTCTGCCCGTAATTGTCATCCTCGGATCCCTCCGAAGAGGGGTCAAACACCGAAGGAGTGCGCCTTCGCTTTTCGTGACGCAATTTTCTTTTTAGGCCGTCGATCTCCTTCTGCATGGCCCTAGCATTCCTCTCATAAGGAACTCTGCTTCCTCCTTGTGAATGGCTCGCACTTCTGATGGTGTGCGTAGTATGTACACTACCTTCCCGGTTCTCTCCCTGATCAGGATGCAAGGAGTGATCCTCACGCTGGGAGCCTACGGACTCCGCGCTGCGTTGTGGTCCCAATCCTACCATGATGTTCTAAACTTCCCTAAAGACTAAATTCCCACAGACGGCGCCAATTGTAAGGACACAATTCAAATTCCCAAATTATGACTGGAAGGAAATGGGCTTAAAAGGCCTTTTTTACAATTAATTTGTAGAGGATGGGTTTGTAATCTAGATTTCAAGGATGGTTTAGATAACGAGGAAAAGAACGGGCTTTGGGCCCAATGGCACAAAAATAAAGAGTTATCTGCAAGAGTAAGACTGAAAGTTCCTCCTTGGACACAATCCGAGGATAGTTTACAATAGTATTTCTAAGGTTGGATACAATTATTATCATACACTATTGGCCCTTTTTCTTCCTGAAAAAGCTCTCCCTTTCTTCGTAGGTCTTCCCCTTCATTTATACTTCTTTTTCTTCTCTTCATCGTCTTCCACCTCATGGTTGCAATGCTGGTTTAGGATACTTGTCCCATCAATTCTTCCCTAAAGCCCGCTGGGGTCAGGGACCAAGTTCCAAACTTCATGCTCAAGTCCCATCCTTCCATCCATGCAGTCAATATATCAATTACAGAGCTTTTAATGTATGGGCGGTGGTAGCAGCTTTACCTTAGATATTTCACCGCCCTTTCTATTGTCCTCCACGTGTACTGTGTATTCTCGTAGCCATAGGATTCTTTATAACATAGCCCGGGGACACTAAACCTCTCTTCCTATGTCCTCGGCTTAACAATCCGAGGACAAATCTACTCCTCGGACGTAATTGGTCATTCGTTTATCATATCTTTACTTGGCATTTCTTTATGAGATACCTTCAGATACTCCAAGATCATTTTGATATCTTCGGTTTTGGGTTTCTAGCCCAAAAGACCTCGTTGGGCCATCCTTGATAAATTACTGGGCCCAATACCCCTACACTGGTAGTTTTTTTTTACTGAAGTAGTTTGGCTTGTTCCAATATGTCATGTTCTTTCATTTCATCTTGTAAAAGTAATAACTATAGATTCTTTGCATGATTTGCTCTATGAAACAAATAATTATAGATTCATGTATATTGATTCTTATTCTCAACAAAAAAAAAAAGTACATAGATTCCTATTCTGTGCTAGTGCTAATATGTGAATATGTTGCAAAACCTATCCATGCATGCCCCGAAGAGAGAAAATTATGGAAGAAACATATGATCGATGTGCACACTGTAATTTAAAAAAAAAGAAGAAGAAGAAGATTATTTACATGATTTACCCTATAAAACAAAGAAACGAGATTCTTGTGTTTGATTCTTTGTAGAGATTCTTTGCTGACACACTAACAAAACAAAAGTAAAAGTGAATATATGTTTATAGTTAAGTAATTTGTTTGTATCAGAGTGTCTCATCTTGGTCTGTGACTGTGTTGTGTTGTATTTGATCAATTGGCATATCTAGCTATACAGTTTAAAATCTAAAAATTTAACTTATATGGAACTTGCATCCTATTTAAATAGCACCAAACTGTTAGTAGGCCACTTTACACAATGCACAAATTTAATGAAATTGTCAATAGGCCACTTTGGACATCTTTGCAGAAACCCAAACTGTTGCATAACTCTTTCTGGATGGTAATACTCCACAATTTGGAAACAGAGCAATGACACTTTTGTAGTCTATATATGTTTTTCTGCAAGACACCATGGATGCAAATAATTATCGTACGATGTCCAAACAACCTACAATTCCAATTACAATAACTATGTTATAATCGATCAAGACAATAATATAACTAGTAAATTAACCATTGATGCATTGTGACAACATATATTACCTGTTGATTATTATGTGTGTTGTGATTAAAACAGTACGCACGTAGAACATGCGTTGGTGTGTGAGTAAAAGTTCTATTGGTCACCCACCTATACACAATTAATGATTACCACTAATTTAAGGGTTTAGAAGTATCAAGGATAAATGCTATGGTGTACAATTTTGTATAGAAGTAGAAAATAAATATTATACCTGCAACTGTATGGGTCGTCAATATTTAAATTCATTGGATTTATTGGAATTGGGGTCAGATATGGAAGATGCTCCTAGACCCATTATTGTAATATGAAAACAGGGCGTGCAATCTCCGTGCTTTTTCTAATAGCAGCAGTACATAGCTCTTTATAAAGGAAAGCAAGTGTGGCACTACCCCAGCTACACCAAAGTCCGCTAACAACTGGAGAAAGCAGCAATGCAATATACTTTGGCTCTTATTTCCAAATAGTAAAGCCAAAACTTGGAACATGTATGCCCTAGCATACTGTTGGATTGTTATAACATTGGCACCATCTGGTAGGTTTAAGAATGTATTCTTTACTCAAGTTATTTTAAGGCCACCATAGTCCAATGCTGTTGCAGGTGGTCTAACTCCAAGTAAATTTTGACAAACTGTTCCCCAATCCATATTAGTGGGCCCGCACACTGCATTGCCATCAGTAGACAATCATGTAATGATTGCTATATCCTATAGAGTGATCGACATTTCACAAGTAGGTAGGTTAAATGTATGGGTTTCAGATTGCCACCGTTCCACCAAAGAAGTGATAAGACCCCAAACAAGATCTATATGCAGTAGGCGGGTGACACGGTATAGTTTACATTGATGCAAATATGGGGCAATACACTCGCCTAACTGTCGAGAGGATGCAAACGATTATGGTCGTACTCATAAGGTAGAAACTTTAATTTTTTTTTTTTAATGTAAAATGTTATATTGGTAATGTTGAAATTATTTTCACGTAAATTGAATAATTGTAGATATTACTAGGACATTAATAGATTTTGATCTCGCAACATACATTTCCTTCCATTATATCATTAGAGATGTGATATTGTTGTTGGGTTAGCAAAGAAGGATCGAATGACCCCGACTCCATTTCGAATATATCCTACATTAAATGCTACAATGAGTTAAACCATGCAAATCAATTATCTCTATATTAGTAGAAAATTGTCTTTAAATCAAAATAAATTAACCATTTTTTTTGGGGATTGAGATAACCTCTATGATCTTAATGAATTGACAATAAAGTACTATTAAAATCTTGGTCAACCCTAAATTAAATAGAATATAAGAAATTAATCATAATCATACTCATACTCATAATTGGAATCGAATCAACCCTAGTTATCATATTCTTAAATTCATACAAACATAATATAAAGTATAGTATAAGTGAAGATGCATTATCACAATATCTTTAATATATAAACACTAAGATTAAAAAATTACAATATCTGAAAGTATATTTTTTACAAATCATTTATATAAAAAATTACAAACTAAGAAAATAATTTCCAATTAAATTAAGGGCTGAGAAGCTTACTACAATTGCGATACAAAAGAACAAAAAAACACAATCAAATTATCACAAATATCTTCTAAAAAAATAATCTTAAATAAAAACAAAAGAACAATAATAAAAAATAATAAAATTCATATATAGTGGCTACTACAGTTTTTTATGCTAAATATTAAATATAACTTACAATGCTTGTAGTTCATAATGATTAGGCTAGAGTAGAATTTTATCTTGTATAAAAAAAAAAAATACATTTTTATACCAACTAAACTTGAATGAAATCAAAAGAAACACAAATGTACGATTTATTGTACTAAATGAAAATAATAATAATACACATACATATCTTTATTATAAACCAACAAACATATTATGCAATATATTTTGTCCAAGTAATAGCTGTAATAATAGATAATAACAAAGTAAAAATGATTATAAAGATCACAAAAATACAATTTGTTACAATTTTTGTGGTCATATAATAATAATAACAATAAATAATATTAAATAATTTCAAAATTAACAAAACACATATATAAATTTAATTAGAGAGTCGAGATGCTTACCACAATTGTGATACGAACTAAGAGAGTGAAATTATAGAATGATACTTGCAACATAAAAAATAAAAAAAACAATCGAATAATAATAAATAAACACAAAATAACAACAATACTAAAAAGTTTATGCGAATCAGTTTGGCCCTTAAAAGAGTTCAAGTTATTGTATTTATAATGATATCAACCAAATACATGAGATTTGATATACAAGGCAATATTCTGCCATGAGTGAAAAATATTTGAATTTCAAAATAGACCGTTCCTAGCCTAAGTTAAAGGCAACAATCTATGTTGAAGTTATGGACATCAATTAAAAAATATTTGAAAATAAAGTATTCCTAGCCTAAAGTATAGTCTTTTTTTTTTTTTTTTAGAAGTACCTAAGTCATAGGCTGATTGTATGTTATCAAGTATCAACTATAAAATAATCAAATTTATATATGGTGACTACTGCAATTTATTATGGTAAATTTCAAATTTAACTTAAAATGCTTGTAGAACCAAAAAGAATTCATTAATCTAAAATTTTAACAACAACAACAACAACAATCATAATTATAATCATAGTCATACAAACAATATTAACTCTAATACAACAATACATAATATTTTACAATGTATTAGCTTCTAATATTTACAAAGCATATATTTATATAATAATAATAAATCTGTTAATTTCTAGAGGTGTAAGCTAATAAAGCAAAGCAAAGCAAAAAACTCACATTAACCCAAAACTTACAATCCTTAGTTGTGCACACTAGAGCAAAGCAGAAGAGTAATAAAGCAATGAACAATTAGAAGGAAGTAAAACCATACGAAAAATGTTAACACTTTCTATGAGTAGATACAAAAACCGATGTTGCCTTTTATAATGAGGATGAGAAATAAAAAGACAAAAAATAATCTATACATGACATAGAGGTGTGATGTCAATAGGTTTTATTGGGAATGAATAAAGAATATATTCTATGTACTTAAGTCTTTGGAGAATAAGAATCAGATAATTGACTCCTCCAATTTTCGGCAACCCCATTGCCACAATTCTTTTTTTTTTCCCCTCCATTTTCAGCATGCGAAAATTCCTATTAAAATGTTCTCTCTCCTCCCCTACAATTTCAGCAACTTGGTTGCCACTATTGATTTTTTTCCTTTCAAGCACTCTCTCCTTCTGGCACTACATCTAGGCATCAGATTTTTGGCAGCAAGATTTCGATAATTTCATTACCGAAATTCAAATTTTTTCTCCCTCTAGCCATCACATTACTTTTCTTTCCTCTCTCATACTTTTTGTTAGAATTTCGATAACAGTATTACCGAAATTTGCTTTGTACCTGAATTTCCCAAATAACTTTCAACAATTCCCATATCACAAATAAACTCACTTTTTTGCAATATTCAGCCAAAAGACCCTTTGTTTAATTTTAATGGCGGCTTGTTTGTTGTTCTAGATATTCTATGCTTTGGAATTTTGGATTAATTGTGATATGTTTTCCTGTGCACAAAAACATTTGGTATAATAAGTCTATTTTCATTTTTCACTTTATCACGGTAACTAGTGTTAGCCATAATTGAACTTATATCTAATAAAACCATATCAAAGTACCAATTAATGGGAAAGGATTTTCATCCACTTCCATATTTTCATTAAGAAATTTTAAAATATTTCTATCAATCTTATCATGGATAATAATCCTGAAGGGTATGCGCTTGTTAGTGGCATGAACAATTGAATTATGTCATTTAATTAAAGTAACTTCTCTCTCATATTTCCTCATTCGAGGGTATTTTATGTTTGTCTATGAGTTTAATTTGCTTAGCTTCTAACACCAAATCAAATATATCATTTGTCCTATTAAGAATTAAGATCAAAGAAATGTGTTCTAACGTGCCGGAGCTATTGGCTAATTAGATTCTTGTGCTCCGCATTCTTTTTGCTGAGTGTTTCACAAATAAATGGCTTTGGGCCTACAAACTCTGCTAGATCAATCTCATAAGTAGTATCATATTAAGAAGTCCTGTAGATGAATGGTTTATCCTAGCATGCCATAGGCCCCCAAGTCTTAGGCCCATAAGAAAAATAAGGAATGTCAAGAGGGCAGGTCCATTCCGAAGCAATGATGGGTAGTGCTGAGGAAGGCATTATAAGAATACATCCCTTTTTCCCGAAAACCCAAGGGCCCAACCCACCAAGGCTCATTATCCTGGGCCGACCAAACTGATGAGGCGTCACCTCGGCGTATCATGTTAATCCACTGCCTATGGAAGAAATATTGGCACGAGGGAATATGGCTGACGAACCACAGAGGATAAAACCTGAATCTCACAACCATCACTTCCGCACTAATTAGATATTCCTACTTAATAGGAGTTGCATTTATTACTGATGCTACACACCTAATAATCTACTCATCATGGTGGAGTTCACAAGTATCTTCTGACCTCCACCATGTTAACCCACTACTAAAAGGAGGACCAAGTAGTCTAGGACCAAGTAGTCTAAATGGGACCCTTACCCACCAGATGGGAGGAGAGAGAGAGAGAGAGATTGTATTTGTTCTTCCATATATAATGTTGGCAAATTATTCTTCAAATTTCCTCTTCCTGTTTTTATCAAGTTTCAGTGTTTTGATTACCTTTATTAGCCCTCCCATTATAAACTCTAAACCCATACATAACAAAATAGTTATGGCAATCAAAGTTTCGAAATCTTTCTTGGAATCTTGACCCCCACAAGTCCCATATGAAGCATTTTTCCTTTAGCTCTTTTCTCTCAAAATGCTTCCATACCTAGTAGCTCTTTCAGGCAGTTAATACTTAATACAAGTCAAAGAATGTGATTTCTTCACCAAAAAAAAAAATTCTCAACTTCAATATGATTTGAGAAGGTGATTGTAGAGATTGTTGATTGTGGGGGTGATGGATAGACGTAGACTAGGGTTTTTGGGATTTTGTGGCCAAAGAAGAGTGATGTTTCATGAAGTAACCATATGTCTCTCCTAAGTTTTCTATAGAATTTTTCGTTTCACTTTTTTTATTTATTTTATTTATATTTTTGTATATATATCAAAAGTCTTCAAAATCTGAAGAAAAAGTTCCTCGATTTGATGAAGGGAGGTACTATTTAATAAGGGAGTGGATTAGTGGGTTAAAATATCCCTCATCTCCATTCCTCTAGGAGTTTTTTTGAACTTTTTTTTTTATCCTCCTGCACATTTAAATTTAGGTTAGAGCTAATAAGAGGTGTCTAAATTCGAATTTGGTGAGATACTGGACATAAGTGTTGATCAACACTTGTGTTTTTGTGACCAAGTGTTGATTGATACTTGTGTCCTTGGCACCTTGCTCCTTGATGGTTTTCGCTCTAATTTTGAATTTTGTGCAACCTCTGCTCAATTTTCTAATTTGCTTAAGGATAGTTACGAGTTTAAAAGCTATATTTTTAGCCACTTAATGATCTGAATATCATCCTAAAGATTTTTAATTCTTAATTTCAAAATTTTCCACTTTTTTTTTTTTTTTTAAATACAAGATAGAATTTTTACGATAACTTAATCTAAGTGTATATGTGTTTGAAACTTCCTCATAGAGACTTGAACCCCGGCCTTTGTCCTCCTACACCCCACAAACATTTATATTTGTAGAGTGACCACCGCACCAAGGGTGAGCGGTGGTAAATTTTCCGCTCTTTCACTAGGAGGCAAAATTAAAAAAAAAAAAAAATTATAAGATTTATCTATAATAGGATTTTTATATATAATTTAATTACATTCTTGCCTTAAAAATTAAATCAAGGAGATTTTGACATATAATTAATTTTAATTAATCCAATTAAGAATCAATCAAAATTAACTAAAGTAAGTTCCACTTAGCTCAATTGGTAAAATTTCTGATAGTTGAATAAAAGATCTAGGGTTTAAACCTCGTCTACATCAAAAATTGATTGGTGTCTTGGTCTGATGATAAAAAACTATTATCAGGAGTGAACGTTATAGGTTGAAACTCTAAAAAAAAAAAAAAAAAAAACTAAGCATAATCATAAGGTTTTACCCTTAATATATAAGGAAGCATATCAATCATTGATATTTGATGTGGCTTGATCTTTTGGTCGGATGATTAATTTCTCATTTAGCTTGTCGTTTTGATCGTCACGAACTCAAATGTATTTTGAAATTGAATTCATGTCTATCCAACAATCTAAATGACATTCTTACCTCTAGAGTGTTTTCAAAATATCACCCTTGAGTGAGTGCATGTCTAATTGCAAAATGGTGTATTTACAATAAGCTTCATATTGCACCACTTGTCATGCTCTTAGAAATTAACGAAAATTTGATTACCAACAATATAATTCATTTTACTCAAAAAAAAAATCATACCCTTGGCCATTACAATGACATCAACTATTATTATGGACCATCATATGTTTGTCGTCAATCCGTCCAAAAATGACATTTTGTATATTTTTTTTTTTTTTAATTTTTGGTACAAAACATCATTTTTTGGCTGGGTTAATGGCAAGGTTCCCCCTATTCCCCTTCAACCACTCTCACTACCATTGTCTTCTCTCTCTCTCTCTCTCTCTCTCTCTCTCTCTCCAGAATGTCCAACCCCTTCTATGTGTTCTCTTCTCCTATTTATAACTTGAGGTTGGTGGGAGGCTCATGATTACCTTTTGGTTTCACTCGTGTGAGTGGGGCCCAAATTGATTATTCTTGACAAAGAATAAGCTTCGTTAGAAATGGCGTAAAGGACGTTGGAACTGGTGACAACCTCTGAAATTTACTCGGTAGCGTGATACCACAAGGCACTCCTGAGCTGCCGAGTAACCACCCGCGCAACACAGGTCTAATCCACCAATCACCTCATACGCGGGCTGTGGCTATGGGTCGAGCTTGCGAACAATGAATCAGTTGCGACAATGGGCCTTGGCCCGATAATGTTTATGGTTCTATTCCGGCCTAGGCCTAAGGTATTTTGGCTTGTGGCTAGGTACCATACAATAGCCCCCCTTAATTCGCGACCGGTAGCCGAGAGCGAATCAAGGACTCACCTTGGCAAGGAAATGGCTCTTTGGGAAGCTTAATCGCTAGTCATTTAAGAGCGGATAAGACGGTTATTAATGCTCTCTCAAAAGGAGCGTTATGACTGTTTGTTAGGTCCAATTGTAATTATATCCTAACGGTTCGTAAACCGAGGTCACACGTGGGGGTTATGAAAATGATTTGTAAAGACTTTCACGCTTCTTTTTCATTAACTACCTTCCTCCTATAAATAGTGGCATTCTTCCTATCAAATCATCTTTTCACTTCCTTGTCTCTCTAAGTTCTTCACTGCTGAGCACACTTCTCTTCCCGAGCATAGGTCCCCAATCTGAGAACAAAAATTTCTTAATGCCCACAGTAAGTTTCCTTGCTCACTTCTTTTCTTTATTTACTCTCTTTTCCTTTTTCTCTGTTATGGTTAAAATGGGGTTTGCTCATCTTCTTGATACCGCAGCAGCCTTAGCCAACTTTAGGGCTGGGTTCGCTGTCCTTGACAATGTAGAAGTATCATATTGTCATGAGGGTGACATCGCTTTAGAACGGTGTCCCCACGTAGTATTTTTCCCCTTGATGGCCATCTTAGAAGGAGGGGTTAGGTTCCCCGTGGACCCGTTAATACTTAGGACCCTTAGGTTTTATGGTCTATGTCCCAACCAACTCCCACCTAATTTTTATCGAGTAGTGCGTTGTGTTAGCCAGTTAAATCATTTGTACGGTTTACACTTAGACCACCATGACATAAATTATATGTATAGCTTGTGCGGTAATATCAGATTGGCATACTACTTAAAGGTTAGGGATGTACAAGTACGACTAATATCGTGCCTTCTCGATTCTAATAGAAACTCAGCGGGAGAGTTTGTTCGGATGAGCGGCAATTGACATGCCAAGGAACTCACCTACCCGACTTCGCCTCGAGACGTTGGTCGATACCGTGCACACTTAACTTTGTTTTTAACTTATGCTGCGATTTGCTCATTTTTATTATCATTTAAACATGTACTAACCATTTTTGTTTACCTTGATGCAGATGGCAAGAAATTCAAACCAAACATTAGAGTTGTACACATGAGGGACCTGAATTTTGTAATCCGTTCAGAGATCTTCGTCAACTTTGACGAACAACTCTAGGCATCCCATCTTATACTCGGTTGCACCCTAATTTATACAAGCTATCAACCTTTTGGACAAGCTATGTTGGTGGATAGTCCACTATTATCATACATCGAGGTACGACATCCGAATTTCCTTCCCCCAACCCTATCAGTAAGCGAAGCTTGGGACCTCGGCCCCCGATTGGTTAGGGCGGATTCATTGGTACCTATGAGGGACGCATCAGTTGACTCCGTCTTTCAAGGTCGTGCCGTTCACATATCAGTTAAGGAAAATCGTGTTGAGGTCCAGCCACCAAGCAAAGGTTGAGTCAGTAAACTCCTCAGAAGCTGAGGCCGAACAAGCGGAAGGCGAGATGGTTGTTCTGAGAACTATAACAGTTGACTGGTCTCTGCCCGGTGGCTGTCCCCTTGTGCAGCAACAACAGACCCAAGGCAGAGATCAACCCCTTCTAGCTGCCCATACTCAGAGGAGGCAATGTACTACTAACTAGCCCCTCAAAAGACCGGAAGAAACTCCACCAAGGACTCCCCCAGCTTCTACCCCGGATGTTGGCACCCGGGAATCAGCCGACGGCGTACGCCTACTCGAGCAGGTCGAGTCTAATGTGGCGTCTTCTTCTGCCCTTCCGACTGTAGGATGGCACACAATCTTCAGGCTCGGGAACGAGCCTCTTCCAGTGACCTCCAACGTGAGAAACTGGGCCTAAAGCGAAGGGGGACGAATTGCCCAGAGCCTTGGACAAGACTTGCAGCTCCCCGAGGACGTGCACTACTTCTCTGGTGGTAGTGATGAGGCCTTGGCCACTCGGTTACAGTGGCACTTAATCGTGGTAATAAACCTTGTTTTTTCCTTCTTTTACTACATAAGTGAGTATATATATTTCTTATTTCTTTCTTTTTATAACAGGCAGCCCAATTGGCTTATATGATAGAAGACTGATTGAGGCATGCTGCTGAGGAGACTGACAAGGAGAGAGCCTTAAAAGAGGTTGCTGAGGCCATGGTAAAAGACAAAGACAAAGCTACAGAGGATGCTGAGGAAAGGGCAAGGGTGACTGAAAGGACCCAGGCACTAGTGGAGAAGAAATTGATGGAGATGGAGGTCAAGATGGGGGGAACGGAGCTCAAGCTGCTTGAGGCTGAATAAATAAATCTGGCACTTACCAATCAA
Organism: Castanea sativa; assembly: GCF_040712315.1. Lineage (NCBI taxonomy): Eukaryota > Viridiplantae > Streptophyta > Magnoliopsida > Fagales > Fagaceae > Castanea > Castanea sativa. The sequence goes on along the minus strand of NC_134013.1, from coordinate 74,492,611 downwards.
TTTGTTGAGCTTAAGGTTACTTTGGAGGCCTGTGAGGACAAGTGGTACAATGCGGGATCTACAGACGCCGAGAATTCGGTCGAGCTGATCATCTACCAGTCGCAGCGACATGGGTTTAGCGAGGGGTGGATGGCTGCGCTGCAAGTTATAGGGGCGTCCAATGATTCCCCACTGAGAAACCTTAAGCAAATACCCTACTTGGATCCTCCTCCCTCAGTATAGAACCCCACGGGTGCCGAAGAAGAAGAAGATACTCCTAGCATGAGGGAGTTGGTGTAGAAGATTGACTTTCATGCGGAGTTAATTGACCTTGAAATCACCAGCAACCCCAATGTTGTGGAGGACTCAGCTCGACCTCAATCCCCGGCCCCAATGCCCAGCCAGCCACAGACATGACTTTAGTTCAGCCGGACAAACCTCAAGACCCTGCTACTTGAAGAAAAGACTCTTTACTTTAATGCTTTCTATTTTTTCTTTTTTATTATTTGTTCTACTAAGTCTTGCTCATGGTCACTAGGATGTGGTGACAAAACATTTATTTCATTTTTTAAAACCCTCAAACTTGGGAACAATTTTTATTTTTATTTTGTACTATTGTTTCTTGTTAAAATCAGATTATTTTTGCCATACTCTTATTCGGTTCATGTGTAAATGTTATACTGCCGAACTGGGCTCCTATCCTTGACTCATTTTAATAAGGTGTTCATCTGTCCGGTGACTGGGATCGATCCGAACATAGGCTTGTCCTTAGATAATTTAGTGAGCAAGGTTTCCACTTGGCCAGTGACCGGGATCGAACCGAACCTAGGCTTTTGTCTTTAACCAATTTTAATGAATAAGGTTTCCACCTGGCCGGTGACCGGGATCGAACCGAACCTTGGCTTCTGTCCTTAACTAATTTTAATGAATAAGAGGCTTCTATCCTTAACCAATTTTAATGAATAAGGTTTCCACTTGGCCGGTGACCGGGATCGAACCAAACCTTGGCTTCTGTCCTTAACTAATTTTAATGAATAAGAGGCTTCTATCCTTAACCAATTTTAATGAATAAGGTTTACACATGACCGGTGACTGGGATCGAACCGAACCTAGGCTTTTGTCCTTAACCAACTTTAATGAATAAGGTTTCCACCTAGCCAGTGACCGGGATTGAACTGAACCTAGGCTTTTGTCCTTAGATAGTATTCACGCAATAATTGAGCTGAAACTCCTATACATTACACATATATACATTGTTATTTACATAGTAGTTTGTACACAACCCACACCGTTATATTTGCTACAACTAATGGTAAAATTTCTTCAAATTTTGAATATTCCAAGGCTGAGAAAGTGGTCTCTCCTCCATGTTTTCAAATAGTATGCTCCTGGTTCGGCAATGGCAGTAACCCTATGCGGTTCTTCCTAATTCGAGGCCAACTTCCCTGAACCAACACCCCGTGCACTCCCAACAGCTTTCTGTAACACAAGGTCTCCAGCACTAAACTCCCTTTTCTTCACGTCATTGTTGTATCGCCAAGTAAGTTTTTGCTGGTTGTTTGCTAACCGTATGGTTACAGATTCCCGGAATTCTTCTAACGAATCCAGTTGCTTCACCATTAACTGTTCATTCTTGACTGAGGTAAATCCGAAAACCCGGGCACTACATAAACTTATTTCAGCTGGTATAACTGCTTCTGCCCCATATGTTAAAGAAAATGAAGTTTCTCCTGTGGATCTTTTGGGCGTTGTTCGGTAGGCCCACAAAACATTTGGTAACTCCTCGGCCCATCTACCTTTAGTCCCTTTTAGCCTTTTCTTCAACCTGTTAACAATGCTTTATTAGTTGCCTCGGCTTAGCCATTACTCTGGGATACACTAGAGTTGAATACCTATTCTTAATGTCAAGGTCTCTGCAAAACTTGCAGAATGTTTTACTGTCAAACTATAATCCATTGTCGGATACCAAAGACTCCGGCACTCTGAGCCTTGTCACTACGTTCCTCCACACAAATTTTTTGACGTCTACACCTCGAATATTAGCTAATGCTTCAGCCTTTTCCCACTTGGTGAAATAGTCCATGGCCACTAAGATGAATCTTTGATTTCCCTTAGCTCAAGGTAATGGGCCGATGATATCTAGCCCCTACTATGCGAAGGGCCACGGGTTGCTAACAGGATTCAAACTCCCTGTCGGCTGATGTATCAATGGTGCATGTCTCTGACATTGCTCACACTTTCGAACATGATCAGTAGCATCCTTTTGCATCTGGGGCCACCAAAACCCTTGGGTCATTGTTCGGTGGGCCAACGAGCGTCCCTAGGCATGACTACTACATACCCCTTCATGGAGCTTGGTCAAAAGCTCATCAACATTGCTCGAGTGTAAACATAGAAGGTATGGTCCCCCAAAAGATCTTCGGTATAGTCTGCGGTCTTAAGACAGCCAGGTACTGAGCAGCTATTCTGCGTATTCTTTTAGCCTCTTTCTCATCATATGGCACATGGTCCTCGGCTAAAAAGTCAATTATCAGATCCATCCAACAAGGCTTAGGTACCGCAACAATCGAGATATTCACCTTTACATCAATACTAAGTTCTTTCACAACCTCCACCTTAATCAACTGGGGTATCTCCTTAGTTAATGATGACGCCAAAATGGCCAAAGAATTCGCATGTCTGTTCTGCCCCCGAGCAATTTGAATTAGCTTTACCTTCTGGAACAGACTCATGGTTTGTTTCACTAACCTCAAGTAATCTATCATCCAAGGATCTTTGGCCTCAAAGTTTCCTTGAACTTGGTTGACGACTAGCCGTGAGTCCGAGTAAATCTCTACTTCCTGTGCCCCCAAATCAAATACAGCTCTCAGTCCTGCAAGTAAGGCTTCATACTCAGCCTCATTTTTGAAAGCCTTAAAGCCTAGCCTAAAAAAATGTTCCATCTGTAATCCTTTTGGCGTGATTATAACGATCCCTACCCCCGCTCCCATTGCACTGGATGCCCCATCCACGAATACTCTCCAAGGCCAAAGTTCCAAATGGCACACGATCCATATTTCCCTTCTTGGGGAAAACTCCACAACAAAATCAGCAAGAACTTGGCCTTTAACTGAACTCACCGTATGTCAAACGAACCCAACCTAGTCCCCTACTTGAATATTTGACCCATGAAGTTAAACCTCCTCAACAAGGATTGTAATGGATACTTAGTCAACACATTGACAATGTGAGCTTGAAAGTAGTGAGGCAGCTTCCAGGTGGCATGTACTAGTGCCAACGCCAATTTTCTAGGGGCAAATACCTGGTCTCTGTATTGACTAAAGTCTTACTAATATGATAGACTGACTATTGTATACCTTGATCTCTTATTAACACAGAACTCACGACATGCTCGGATACAGAGAGATACATGAATAAATCCTTATCGGGTTCTAGTGCCGACAATATCGACGCTCGTACCAAATACTTTTTCAAATCTTGAAAGGCCTCCTCACATTCTTCGGTCTACTGAAATCCTTTCCATTTCTTCAACAATTGATAAAAAGGATGACACTGGTTAGCAAACTTTGAAACGAATCGGTTCAACGCGGCCAACATACCGGTTAATACTTGTACTTCCTTAGGATTGCTTGGAGACTTAAGGCATTCTATGGCACTAATCTGGTCGAGATTTACTTCTATTCCTCAATGAGTGATCATGTATCCAAGAAACTTGCCAGCCCCCACTCCAAAGGTGCATTTGTCAGCATTGAGACACAGCCTGTGCTGTCTGAGTACTTCAAATGTCTTTGTGAGGTCACCGACATGCCCCTACTCTACTTTCCTTTTCACCACCATATCATCAATGTACACTTCCACCGTATGACCGATCTTCTCCCTAAACATTTTAGTCATCATCCTTTGATAGGTGGCCCCAGCATTTTTCAAACCAACTGGCATCACGATATAGTGATAATTAGCATCAGGAGAGATAAATGTCGTCTTTTCCTGGTCTTCGATGGCCAAAGCAATCTGATGGTAACCCTGAAAAGTGTCTAGGAAACTCATCCTCGGGTGTCCGTACGTTGCATCTACTAGTTGATTGATCTTCAATATCGAGAATGGATCTTTCGGGCATGCTCGGTTAAGGTCGGTAAAATCCACACATATTCTCCATTTACTATTTTTCTTTTTGACAACTATTGTATTCGTCAACCACTCCTAGAAGAAAACATCCTTTATCGCCCCCACATCTTTCAACCTTTCCACTTCTTGCTTAACAGCTTCCACATGTTCTTTGGCTGATCTCCTCAGTCTTTGTTTCTTGGGGGGTACGATGGGTACACATTAAGTTGGTGAACTATGAACTCTGGATCTACCCCGAACACCTCATACGGACTCCAAGTAAAAACATCCACATTTCGTACCAACAACAACAATATTTCTACCCTATCCTTGTTTGGTAGACGTGCTCCTATGTTGAAACTCCTATTCTTATCTGGAAATATACTCACTTTGATCAGCTCCTCGACACAACTGGCCCCCTTTTCCCCTGGGGGCCCTAGTAATTGCTATAAAGGAATCTCCTTTGTGGATTCCTTCTGCTTTATCTCTCGATTGACAGCTGCCACCAAGCACTGCCTTGCCACTTGTTGATTTCCCCTCACCGTTGCAATACCATGCTCGGTGTGGAACTTAACTTTGATGTGCAAAGTGGACGGAACAACCCCCATTGCATGAATCCATGACCTGCCGAGAATGGCTGTATATGCCAAAAATGAATTAACCACTATGAACTTCACCATTACCTCCTTCCCCTCCATATTGACGGGGAGTGAAATCTACCCCTCATGAACCACCATTTGGCCATCAAATCCAACTAAAGGTGTATCATACCGGGATGAATCTTTGTTCTTTAGTCCAAGCCCCTTAAATAGATAAGGATACATTACTTCGGCCTCGCTTCCTTGGTCCACTAATACCCTCTTTACTATAAAGCCGTTAATCCGGGCCATAACCACCAATGCATCGTCATGAGGCTCGGTCGTTCCTTCCAAATCTTCATCCATGAAGGCAATGGGTTCCCAAACGTACTTCATCCTTTTCCCTGGTGGTTGCTCTTCTTGAGGACTTTCCACTAGCACCACGATCAATATCCCTTTTCTACGAGTCACTTGATTACTCATTGAAGCAGTATGTATGACTTCTATCACGCCTAACGGGGGTGGGAGAGGGTTACCCCGAGGTCTTGATGTTTGCCTAGCTCCTTGACCTCCAAGGTCCACCACGAACTCCTTCAAATTTCTCGACCTCACCAACTGCTCCAAATGATACTTTAGAACTCTACTTTGCTCGATGGTGTGCCCTTTGTCCCGGTGATATGTACAATACAAATTCTGATTTCTTCGGGTGGGATCTCCCCCCATCTTGCTTAGCCATTGAAAGTATGGCTCGTGCTTTATTCGGTCTAGAATTTTGTGCACAGATTCCTTAAATGTCACATTAACCTTCCTGGTATGAGCACCGGGCTTCTAAATCCTTAAACTCCCCCGAGATCTAAACTAAAAACCCCATTGGCAGGACTCTTTCGAATACTGTGGGGTGACTAGCACCTTCCCCTTGCTTTGCTGCCTATCATCTTCCAATCTCTTGCACTCCTCAATACACTTCATAAGCTGCCTCATATCCTCGGGTAGCCTCATCGTCAATGACTCGCATAATTCTAAATCCTCAGGCAACCCCAACCGAAATGTACTTGCCGCAACCTTCTCATTTCCTCCACCAATCTCATTGTACAGTTCCCAGTATCTGCTAGTGTGACTCTGAAGTGTTTCCCCAGCTCCCATCTTCATTGATAACAGAGCATCCACCGGTTGTGGTACCTGTCTACAAGTCATGAACCAAACACCGAACTCCTGAATTAACTCCCCAAAACTATGGATTGACCCTTTCCTTAGCTCATTAAACCACCTCAGAGCAGTTGGCCCAAGACTAGAAGGAAACACCCTACACATCAACACATCATTATGATTATGCAAAGACCTCATCTGTATATAATGACTCACGTGTTCCACCAAGTCCGGTTTTCCATCGTAAGAAATAAACAGGGGTCTGTTAAATTTACTTGGCATGGGCGCCCATTCAATTTCTTCCGAAAATGGCAACCGAGCGGCTCTGCGTAATGCTCGGCCCATAGCATCTAGCGCGGCATTTCAGGGCCTTCCTCGCTTAGGGGAAACTGAGTCTCTGTCGCCATAACCCCGAGATCGATCCCAAGACCGATGCGAGCCTAATTGGTGGGATGCTTCTCCATGGCTACCCCTCATTGTTTTAGACCCTTCAGCATGCTCATCGCAGTACCTTCGTCAACACTTTTCTTATAATTCTGGCTCCAAATCCCTTATCCTTCTCTGCATGCGTTCTAACTCCTTATCCCTCCTATCATGAAGTTCATGGCCGGAGACATTTGACGCTGATCGATACGTCTGTGACGATCCTTCCCCAAAACCAGAATGTCTCTCTTCTTGGTTGTGACGTCGATCCTCATTTCTCTTATGCCTTCTTTCTCACCAACTTGAACCTCGAGAAGACCCCCCCGAACCACTAGCGGCATAGCTGGCCGAGTGATGTTCAGACATCTTCCTCACTCAATTCTAGGCAGAACTACAGCTACGTAGGAGATTCCCACAAACGGCGCCAATTGTACAAGCCCAATTTCCCTTGATGGACCGGACCTAGAGTTGGGCTTCTAATTTATTTGTATAGTGGGTAATGAGTTTCCTACTATGGGTAGCTCCTCAATTGAGCCTTAATAAGGAATTGGCCCAACAATTGTTGTTCCCCCTATTCCCCTTCAACCACTCTCACTACCACTGTCTTCTCTCTCTCTCTCTCTCTCTCTCTCTCTCTCTCTCTCTCTCTCTCTCTCTAGAATGTCCAACCCCTTCTCTATGTTCTCTTCTCCTATTTATAGCTTGAGGATAATGTATCAAAATTATTGATGCCTAATATTCTTTTTACTATCTTCATTGCTACATTAAATCTAACTTGCTTGTAATCCCATGCATATGCATGAATACACTTAAAGATATACAATAAGATGCATAATATAATACCTATATATAATTTAAATACTACTAATAGTCATTTTTTTATTTTTTTATTTTTTTAACTCTTTAAAAAAATTTGTAAGGATATTATAAGGTATAAAATATAAATTGTCCATGTTATTTATTTATTTATTATTGTTAAGCACTTTTTTTTTATGATTCATTTACTCTAAACTCTTTAGTTTTTGTACTTAATAACTCACTTAGATGAATATTTATGATGTGGTCTCACATTTGATTCTAAAATTAAGAAATAAAACTCTTTAAGAATAAATCATTTAAGACATATGACGCAAAATTTAAACTCTAATTCTAATTTAAATTTCTCTTAGCTTCACCTATTATTATATATATAGATAAGACACACCTTAGGAATTTTTCATAGTGTTGAAAACCTATTTATGGATGAAGTTTACTAACATAATATATTATCTTCAACATTTGTTCTTCCTATTTGTTCTTCTACATGAACATGACTATCTTTGATTTTTTTTTTTTTTAATGCTTCTTATAGTCACTTTATTAAACACATGGAAACAAAGAATTGCAAATATTGGGATTACCTTTAGTATTGAAACAGAGATCAAACCAATTTGCCTCGCAACAATTTATTGTAAAAGATACATAAAAACAAAAACTTATAATACTCCAATGTATAAAACATGCTTGACATACCATATGGTTTTAAGGAACAAAGAGATATCTCCACTCAAGAATGTAGGATTCTTGCTTTGAAATGAGCTCTTTTTTGGCAGGAGTTAAATCCAAAACCATTAATCTTCTAATTAAGAAAGACCAGACGTATAATGGTTTATATATTATTTCTCTAGTTTTATAGTGGTGGTGGCGGCAACTGAACATGAATAAATTGGTTGGGTTCAATGAGGAGAGGAAGAGTCTAAGGTATTAAAAAGTAGACATGGGAAGTTGAAAACAATGGAGAGAGAGTCAGGGGTGTTATGGAAGCTTTAGGGTCCGTTTGGTTGGAAAGATGGAAAAGTGGGAAGATAGAAAATAGAAAGAGGATGGAAAAGTGGGGGGGGGGGTAGAAAAGATTTTAATTTCCATCATTTGTGTTTGGTTGGGAGGGTGGAAAAGTGGAGAGATGGAAAGCGTTTTTGTTTGGTTGAAAATAAAGTTTATATAAATTTATCATCATGTCCCTATTAAATAAAACAAAAAATAACACATTATACTTTAAAAAACTTGTGTATAGATGGACACTTCATTAAAGTAAAAAAAAAAAAATAGCACAAGAAACTAACCCAAAAAATTTTTCTAAAAAAAAAATAATGAGAATAAACATATGAGCACCCAAAAAAAAAAAAAAAAGAAGAAGAAGAAAGCTAACACGGAAAAAAATCAAAGAAAAAAAGAAGAAGCCAACACCCAAACAAAATCAAAGAAAGAAAAGAAGCCAACACGTTAACAAAGAAAGAAAAAATCAAAGGAAAAAAAAAAAAAAAGCCAGCAAGGTAGAGGTGAAGTTCAACATGAGAGGTATTTTTGGAAGCTCATTTCATAAGCCTTCTCCTTCCAATTTTCTCCCCATTTTAGAGAGGAAACGTTTTTGGTAAGCTTGGGGAGAAAACATCTGGGCCTTACCATTTATTTTCCTTCCTCTCCACCCAACCAAACACATTCCAAAAAAGTTTTATTTTCCATTTTTTGTTCAAAATTTTCTATTTACCCTATTTCACTTCCAAACAAACGCACCTAAGTGAGAGTTGTGGAATCGTTAAAACGCTAAAAGAAAAGGAACAAAAATAAAATAATTTTATTTATTAATGAAAGGAAAATAATGACATGCTTGTTAATGTAACTTAATAGAAACGTAACAATAATAAATATTACGCTTCAATTAGATATATACATAGATATAGGTTACTGATGAGAATGCAAAATGTCATATTTTTCTCCCTTAATGTTTAGTCTTTTATACTTATTCGGTGCTCAAATGTACTCATTATTCTTATATTTTGATTTAGGATGCAAATGGAGGGATTAAGTGCAAAACATAGCTAATTGAGCGATTCTAGATAGCTTTGACATTGCTTCGTTATATGGGCATAACTCTCTCATCCGAGTTCCGATTGAGATGATTCAAGATGCTATGGAACGCCAAGACAAAGCTCTACAACTTCTATGTTTTGAGTTTTGAGAGATACGGGCCGAATCAAGGTCGAAATTAGGCTTGAAGCTGCTGCACCTGCACTGCTGATGTTCTGGAATGTTCCTTTGCCTAAAATTCTAATACGCAGATCTGATGCGGTTTATTTTCGGAAGCTTCCAGATCTGATGCACAAAATTTCCAGCTGAAAATACCATTTCCTAGTTATATTAGGACTCTATTTTATTTATTTTATATTTTTCTTTAATTAGTCAAATTTGGATGTTTTTATTTTAGGATAATATTTAGAATATTTTTAGGAGATCTTGTAGGCTTGGAAAAGGGGGAATTAGCGTGTATAAAGGGGGAGGAAAAATCAGGCTTGAGACACGCCTCTCTCTCCCTTCTTCTCTGACTTTTCCTTCGAGTTTTCATTATGGCCCTGTGTGGCTAAAACTTTTATACTTGGTTGAATGAAACAAAAACCTCGAAATCAATAAAATTGTGAGATTTAATTTGTTTTTATTGTTCAATTTTATGCTTTGAGTATCAGATGTTCTTCTGTACCTATTTTCATGATTGTCTCGTTTAATTACTAGGAGGCCTACTAGTTTATTATTCGTTGCAATTTACTGCTAGGTTAGATATCAAATTTGTAATTGTTTGATCCCTCTAATTTGTGAAGCAACCAAGATTTAATGATTTGTTGTGTCAGAAATTATTAGATCTTAGAAAGAACGCTCGATTAAATTAAATACACCCGCTTGTGCTTGTGTTGTTTAGTTTCATCAATCTCTCTAATTCTTAAGGCTGCTACTAGATTAAACTTTTAGCGCTTGTCTTGGGTTGTTTAGTAGTTAGGGTTTATTAGATCGATTGTTTTCTAATTAACTGCGACTAAGGAGAAATAGGAAAATAGTTCCAACGGTGAATATTCAGAGTGTGAATTGATATATACATGCATCGATGATCGGTTGTAAAATTCCAATGGTGGATGTTGACTTAGACCAAAGTCTATTCTTTTGATTGATTTCGATACTTTAATTTGAATTGTTTCTTAATTGTTTTCCTTAAAATTGTTTTCATTATACTCAAACCCCCCTCCTTGTTCACATAGCATAAAACTAGACTAGATACTCTCCGTAGGAACGATTCTTACTCGCACTTCTACATATATTTTTCGGAGTATAGATTTTATTTTTAGTTGCCTGCGACAGCACACCCGTTATAATTCGATTGGAAGAGACACATCCTCTGCAATTTTGTAAGCTATGCTATTAGTAATGGATAAGGCCATAACCAACAGTAATATGATAAAATCAGTGTAGCCATGCTTTTCCGCCAGGCGTTATGCCTCCAATAATTAAAGTGGGAAAAGTGGGGAGCGGTCAAGGTACAATGCTGCTTTCAGAAAAAGTGTATAGATAAATGGTATACAATAGAAACTAGAACTGTCTAAACTCTAAATCTTCTCCTTTTTTTTTTTTTTTATTGTTGGTAATGATAATGATGTATTTGGCTTTTCTTTCAATAATAAATAAAATTGATGTATTTGGCTTTGACTATATGACCCATAGCATTGACAAAGAAATCTCATTCAGAATGTTGAAGTATCTAAGGAAGGTTTGTTAAATAATTAAATTTTTTAGTAAAGGTTTTATCCTCCTGTATAGATTATTATATAAATCATTACAAACTGGAGGCATAACTTAAAATATTGGTGTAGATTGAAGTTTAAGATTCTGTAGGATTATGTCACCATGATGGTACGTCTTTTATCTTTAAACAAGAAATTATACAATGTAATTTGCAATTTTGCATACGAAAAAATTAAAAGAAATCTGACTGTATTTTTGTCTCACTGGGTGCGTGTGATTAGGGGGCCTTTTAAATGCATTTTGAAGTTTTAGCTTATATGACAAGCAAAGCCATAGGAAGTTTATTTGTCACAGTTGCAAGCAAACCATAAAATCCTCACTAAGCTGACGCATAACTTGCATATAAAGCATCCAGCCAGCCAAAAAAATTGCTAAAATTTTGGCCCTTATTGCTCTTTGCAATGGCTTGGGATATGACAAGAAGCTGAATAGGATAGAAGTTTCCTGCCTAAGATAAGACGCAGCAAAATAATAAAAAGACTTTGGCTTTGATAATCAGATTAATGAAAAATGAGGCTTACTTGTTTCAAGCTGATAACATCAGCGTTGAACTGATTCTATTGTCTTACCATAGAATTACCTATTCGAGCTTGTTATTTTTCGTACGCACGATAGACTATAGTGCTCAAACCATTGGTCTTCATCCATGCAGCTCAATTATTCAATCAGTAATTGAATTGCATTTGTTTTGTAGATTATTTATACAGAAAAAAAAAATAATAAAAAGAGGAAAAATTGTATTGCATTTATGTAAGGGGAAGACTAGAAGTCGACCTGACATGAATACCTTGCTTGAGGGTAATCATCGACTTGTTGTCATGCTTACCAAGGAAGCAGATTGCGTACTAAATGTAAAAGTAGATTTTGTTTCTTGAACAATACTCCCAGCTGTATTGCTCAGCTTTTGATTACTGATGCAGAACCATTCAGCATATTCTTTTTGAGCACTATCACAGATGTGAACTAAATCTTTAAAAATTCTCCTTAAATTAGCCTTGTCTTATGATACATTGAGTAATGATGAATTTATTGATCTTAAAAAGTTAAGAAGTGATCTTACACTTTTTGTTACACACGGAAGCTACTTGCTACAATTGTATTAAGTCTGGTGTAGCTTTTTCAAAGATAGGAACATTTCAATGAAAATGACTTCAATTCTAACATTTTTCCATCACTAGTATGTGTAGCCAGCTACAAACCAATTCGGCTATGCTTCTGGTCAAACTAATGTAATCATTAATTTGGTATTTTCAACAATAAATTCAACCAACACAACAGTAATTTCCAGATGCTCATCTACCCTACAATTTCAGAAATGTTTGTTTGTCGATTCTCTGTTTCCTATGTCTGTGATCCATTTAATACAAGGTGGATATTTTTTTCTTTTCATTTTCTTTTTAGAAATTACAACCGAACTTTCAGTCATGAAGAAATGTTGCGAGATTCCTTTTGATATTAATGGATTGCCTCAAACAAGAATATCTAAAGTTAAGATGCTAAAAGCACAAAGTTCTTCTAATAAAGCATATCAGCTTGGTGCTGAATAAAGTTCAAGGAACCAAGAACTATTGATCAATTCTCTCTTATATTCCCTTTTAGTACTTGCTAAACCAAACTCTTCAACTTGGTTTCTATCTTGTGATGTGCTGTATTTGAATATATAGTTACTAACCAAAACCCTCATTCTTGTAACCCATTACTTTCTATACTTTTAACAAAAGAAATAAAATTGCAGGACAATAACAATAATTAGACACTTAATAAACTTAAGAAAAAGTTTTTTTTTATGCCTCTTCTCTTTCTGTTTCCTAATGAAAAAGAGTAAAAGACCATACCAAGGAAGAAGATGATACAATGCAAAGACTGGTATGTTTGCTAAGAATATCCCACTAGGCACACATATATATACATATTGGCACGCCCTCGCACACACATAGAGAGTTTCATACTGGTACATGGCATTCAATGACTAAATATTGATACATAAATACTATACCAAATAGCTTTTAACTTAGCTTACACAACCTCTTCCTCTCGAAAGATCCTGGAAGGATCAGCAAACCGAATGGAGAAAGATCGAGAGAGACTATCAGGTTCATCCCATGCAGGTCCTTGGTCAAAATTCTGGGAGTAGGTGTATGCATCATAGGGGGTCTGAGTAGGAGCAGGAGAATCAAAAATCTTCCTCCTTTCTTTCTTCAATTTCAACCACAGCACTCTCCACTTCAACTTATTGTTTGATCTGGTAGATGGTAGGTTTGCAGACTCAACCTCTTGGTAATACTCACCCAATTGGATAGTTCTGCTGCCAGAACAGCACAAGTATCTGAGGTCCATTTCAGCACAATAGTTAGGTTTCTACCAGTGAAACCTGGAAGCTCAGTGGCACAAAAGTCAGTGCTTGCTTGAAGTTGCTTCCCAGTTCCCTGAGAGCTAAAATTTCAAGTTAAGAATTGTATAAATGGATAGAAGCACATGGTAATGTGGCATAGTAAGGTCCTGTCTGAGAGTAGTTGGTTTGGCTATCTATTGAATGGTCCAAGTTGGCTAGCTTATAGAAATGCTAAGAGTTTCCAATCGGCTCAGCTCAGTTTGATAGAGTAATAAATAATAAATATGCAACATGTTGTTGAAAAGTGCAAGACCAGGTGTCATATTAAATACAATAAGTACTGCGATCAAAAGCTTTATAGGTTTTTTTTTTATACAAAATAAAATTTTCTCATACCCACAAGCACTTAGATCATTCTCATCAAAGTTTTTAAAAATTTTAACATTTAGCATTTTAAAAAATCATTTTATCAATTTTAACACCTTATTTTACAATATACCCTACATCAAAAAATCTATTTTTTTACCCCCTTTATTTAAAATAATATAAACAACTTATTAAAATAATAATAAAAAACTACATCTACAAACATTAAAAGCAACGCCACTTATCTAAGGCATATAATAATATTTCTTGCTATAAGATTTGAGCTACAATTTATAGAAATAGCATCTTTGTTGTTGGGTATTTTTTGTGGAATGGGTGCTAAAATTTGACTTTTTAGCTTTTAAAAGTCTTATTGTGAATGATTTTATATTTGTGGAGTGACTATCGCACCAAACATGTACAATAATAAGAGCTTTATAGTTAAATAGACATCTTTTGATATTTTTAATATAAATGTCCATAGTGGAAAATTCCTTCACCTTAGTATTGTAGCTCAACGGGAGGCTAGGAGTCATATAGAAGCAATGTTTCAATTACAATTTGTCACAGCTCCAATTGTGAAAAAGATTTTAAAAAGTTTTGTTTACTTAGCATTCCTCTATTAAATATTAATAATTTTACTTAAAAAAAAAAGAGTGCCAAATTTTTTTTATATAAAAAATACCAACAAAATCTTGATTTCTAAACATTATTTCCGGGTAATGTGGATCCAATTGACAATTCTGATTCAAGAACGTGACGCACGTGATCACTTCCCTGCAGACTGCATGTCACTGAGTCACACTCCCATGTGATTGTGGAGGGCTCAAAAAAATGCCTTTCGGCTACTTTCAGTTTTTGCAGGACATAAAAAAATTCCATTATTGACGTAAGCCAATCAAGATTTCAATACAGAATCAATAAAAAAAGGATTTTGTGAAGGTGTGCTCAAGGGCATATAATAATTATTCATTTTAAAAAAAAAAATTTTGAAAATTAAAAAAGTATTGACAACTTTTTCTATTCTTGAAAAAATTTTATTATATATAAATAACTTAAAGACACACATTAATCGGACCCATAAAAATAAGCCCATGATGTTGGCCTGATCAGGATTCAGAATCAATCCCTTCGCTTTAAATTGAGATTTTCAAGCAATAATTATAAAATTGAACAAACCACGGAATTACTGATTACTCAACAAGCAATGATAGGGCCAACATGTTTGAGTTATACTGTAATCAAGGACTCTGCGACTATAGTGATTGGGTCCATCAGGTTGTGGTGCAACCGCAATTCACGCTGCTGATGATGTTTTCACTTCTCACTGTTCTGCTCCACTTTGCTTTTTTTTTTTTTTAAATAAAAATGTTATAATCACAAATTAACCGATTTTTTTTTTTTTTGATAAAAACCGAAAAATTATTTGGCGAACTGTCTTACTCATACATAAATGGTCTTAAATGCAAGATTTTCCATCAAAATATATTTATGCACGATCCCATGTAGAGTCAACCTTTACATGAGAAGGATGTATAATATACCGAATGCATTAAATAATTTCACCAAACTAACTTACTAAAAAACTTCAGATTTATTAGGATACAAAGAAGCCACACACAAATATTAGTGAGGTTCTCCTCAAATTCTATCCTACAAAATGCAATACCACTTCCAAAATGATAACAAAATGTGACATATAGGTCAGGTGATTCTTTTTTTCTTTTTCTTTTTTTAAATCAACATTTTAATCAAAGTTCTTAGCATCAACACACAAATAAAACCCATGATGATAAAACTTCAATTGTTCATTACATACAAAAAAAAAATTAAAAAAATCAAAACAACATTGTAGCAAGAGTTAGAAATCTTTATGTCCAAAAAAAAAAGTTAGAAATCCTGTTTGCTTACTTCAAGTAAAAGTAGTGGACTATGTCTATTTCCATCCATCCCCCTATTTTTTTTCCTAAACTACATCTGCAAAAATAGAGAATTTAAGCCCTTGAAACCGTAGACAACTTCCACAATCAAATAAAAGCATTTAATATAATTCCTAAGGTATTTAATCTCTATATATTAAGAGGGTTCAGAAAATTAGTTATAATTTCAAAAAAGTCAAGAATACCTCTAATTTGATTAGATAATCCTTATTCTTAAAAAATAATAAATAGGGTTAAAATTGAAATTCAACAAAATTATAAAATAAAATAAAAACTATGAGAGACTTTTTTCCTAAAAATTAGCATTTTCTATTTAAATATAAGAGATGCTACGTCCACAACATTTTTACAACAAATCATAGTTAGTTAGTTCACTTAGTTGTTTATTAGTTCTAATTTGAACTTACCACTGAAACTACTTTTCTACCTCACCAATAATAACTTATAACAACTTGTCACATAGAATTTGTTATAAAAATGTTGTGAAAATGTTCTATCATTTCTCTTTAAATATACCTAATGTGCGTTTGATACATTTTTTCCTAAAATCTAGCACACACTAAACCCAACAATTTACCCCATTTCAAATTATAAATTTTAGTTTCTTAAAAATCTCTTTTTGTATAACCTCACAAACTGATAAATTCGAATTAAAAAATTACGTTAAATTCAAAATAAAAAAGAGCCTCATCACACGTGCAAAGTGCGTGTGATGAGGCTAGTATAATATAAAGTGATTGTTTTACTGTTCGTCATTCCTTCTAGTAATTAATATATATGCTTTTCCGAAAATGAAAGAATGTCAATAAAAGAAAAGTTTCCCCATTTTTTTTAATTTCCAAGAACTTACAGGTGGGTTCTTCAGGAGAGTAATTCTTCTAATTCTTGTCCTAAATGAATGTTTCTAATGCCTGCCTTTGGATTTGCTTGAAAGTTGAAACAAAGGTGAGTTGGGAACACTAACTTTGCTTGCACCACTTCTACAATTCTACCTCCATCTTCTTTATGGAATCTAGATGTCATTGGAAATAGTGCCTTTTGTGAGACATATACAATCTATATATGCTCATGTTGAGTCACATCAACAGTCATATCATTCACTTATTTCTATCTCTTTCCCTCTCTCTCTCTCTCTCTCTCTCTCTCTCAACTATTTTTCTTCTTATTAATCCCCAAATTATTGTTACACTTTTTCCAATATTTTCCTTCTATTTTACCTTTTTATCTCTCCACTACTATCTACCTTAATATTACTCTTCCTCTATCTCTTTATCTTCATTTATTTTTGCTTATTCTTATTCTCATCCTTTTATTATAAATTTGCAATTCTCTCGCATTCTATGCATAACTTTCCCAATTCCCACACAAAAAGGTTATTTCTCTCTCTCTCTCTCTCTCTCTCTCTCTCTCTCTCTCTCTCTCTCTCTCTCTCTCATATTTTGGTGGATTTTTTTCATCTTGCGTCTCTATTTTAGGTTGATTAACTTTTGTGTTCTTTAGAACTCTACTTTGGGTTGATGAGATTTAGTTTTATGTTTTTGAGCTGTTATCTTTTTCTTTTATTTAATTTCATAGATGTTATTCAATTGCATTAAAAAGATAGTATATACGAATATAGCGTTATTCTATTACATAGTATGACTATAATAATTTTGTGTTTATTACTATATCTTGTAACTGTTTTTCTTCTCATCCAATTTTCTATTAATTTGTTATTATCTCTCACATTCTCTCTTGAAAAAATTATTATTCTCTCTCTCTCTCTCTTAACTTTGGTTTGATTTTTGTTTGAGTTAATACTTAGTTATTTTGGAAGTGAGAATTTGAATTTATCAAAACACAATATTGGCTATGCAGTCTATCAATTATTTGAGTAATATTAAAAAGTAATTTTGTTATGAGTTTTTATTATCATGATAATCTCCTTTAAAAGAATGAAGAATTTGAATAATTTATTTGAAACTTCAAGAGTTTAGTTGTAGAGAAAACAAATTGGAAAAATATAGCATACTATAAAATAATTTCAATCAAACATAACACATTATAAAATAATAGAATGAAATATTGATAATTATAAAAAGATGAAAAATAATTTTAAAAATTGTTTAATTTCTAGGGAAAAAAATTATTTTCAACAAATTTTAAAAGAACAAATTATACATTATACCACAATTACAAAATAATTATCTATTCTCATACATCGCGTGAGTTTTCGACTAGTTTAATTAAAACCGCAACATATTCCAAGTTATTTAGGAAAACGTGTTTTTTAAAATACAACACTTGCCACTTGTTATAGAAGCCTTGACAGAGAGTCCATTACAAAAAAAAAAAAAAAAAAAAGAGTCTATTTTGAACTATTTTGAACTCTGTTTAATCCAAAAGATTAGTTACATAAAAATATAACAAAAGAGTCCATTAAAAATATAAGCCTCGACAAGACTTATTTAATCCAAAAGATTAGTTACATAATCACTGCACATCCTTAGTGCGATGGTCACTCTACAAGTATAAATGACTGTGGGGTGTGGGGGCCAAGGGCCGGGGTTCAAGTCTCCAGGAGGGAGCTTTCACACACATATACACATAGATTAAGTTAGAGTAGAATTCTATCTTGTATCAAAAAAAAAAAAAATTAGTTACATACAACTGTTTTGAACTCTGTTTCTTTACGGTTAAAAACCAAATACTTTTTGTAATTTCTCTAATCCATAAAAATATAACAAATTGAGAAGAACTATTGTAAGTTATACAGTATTTAGAAACCGGAAAAACCAAAACGAAACCAATTCTAACCCAAATGCCTAAATATAATCCAAAATCTAACATGAATCCTAAATTAGAAACAATGCAACCAAATACCCAAACCTAAACCTAAAGAAAAAAGAGAAAACTTTGCCAATAGTGGCTCTCTGTCTAGTGGTTTCAGTCGTAGGCCAGTGGTAATGTGTGGTAATGTGGTATCTCTCTCTTGTCTCACGGAATATGGAATATGTCTTCTTCTTTTTCTTTTTTTTCTTCTGCCCTTCAATCTGACATATGGAATCTGTCTTCTTTTTCTTTTCCTTTTGACGTAAATGTACTTTTGGTTCCTACATTTTGGGGTCAT
The DNA here is from genome assembly GCF_040712315.1 of Castanea sativa. Classification (NCBI taxonomy): domain Eukaryota; kingdom Viridiplantae; phylum Streptophyta; class Magnoliopsida; order Fagales; family Fagaceae; genus Castanea; species Castanea sativa. Next base: position 74,474,029 of record NC_134013.1, on the reverse strand, counting down.
TTCTATTTTGGTCCCTACATTTCTATTTTACTACTTTTAGTCCCTAAAATGAAAAATGCATTCCATTTTGATCCCTACCGTCACTCACTTAACGGAAGAATCCTACGTGGCAAAAGGAGTAGAGTGCTGACACATTTAATGCTAACGTGGCCATTAAAAAAAAAAAAAATTTGGCAATTGATAAATGACGGATCAACATTTTAAATAAATATAAAAAAAGCCAATCAGAAAAAATAAAATAAAATAATAAAAATAAACTTAGTATTTTTTTTAAAATAAAATAAAATATTCTTTTCATTATATTTTTGGAAGACATGTTCTTCACTAGAACATGATTGTTCATGTTCTTCCCCGAACTCTCCTTTCTCAATCTCTTAGCTGAAAACCCCCAATCTTTCTCTCTCTCAATTAGGTTTCTCTTTCTCTATCTCAGATCACTCTCTCTCTCTCAAAGCAGTGGGTCTCTTTCTCAGATCGGTGGGTCTCTACCTTAGATCGGTGGGTGCTCTTGGATCGATAGGTGGTTTTTGTCTCAAATCTATGGGTCTTTCTCTATTTCATCTCTCTCTCTCTCTCTCTCTCTCTCTCTCTCTCTCTCTCTTAGTCCAATGGTGGAGATTTTGGTGGAGATAGGTGGCGGTGCACTCCGATGGTGGGTTTGTGGGTGATGATTTTTATTGATCTGAGTGAGGTTTTCACCTTGTTCAAATTAGGTTTTTGATGAGGGCTTAAGATTCAATTAAGGGAGTTTTATGGGTCTGGGTGGCGGTGGAGAATAGCGATGGAGATGGAGAAAGACAGACTCAGCTCGGTGGAGGTGGAGATCAGTGGTGTTGGTTGCGTTTTATGGGTCTGGGTGGCGGTAATCAGCTGGGCTCACAAGTTGTGGGTAGATCTGGATTTTTTGGCCATTGGTGGGGTTTGAAGGTGGTGGATCAGTGGAGGATTTTCTTGGTCTATTGCTATGTTTGGTTGAGTTTTGATATTTGGTGTTTGGTTGGTTGGGTCCGGTAGAGATGTTTTAGTGTTTTGGTTAAGATGTTGTGTTTTGGTATTTTTGTGATTGTTGAGTTTTGGCCTCATTTGAAGATTGCTGTGTGTTTTGCATGTTTAGTTGCTAAGAAAATGCAAGAGAAACAAAAATATTGATTTTTATAATTTATGGGCAACGAGTTATTTGAGGAAGAACATGAACAATTTTAGGGAAGTGAGGAAGAACATGAACAGCTATGGGAAGAACACAAAGAACATAACAAAGACATGATCTTCCAACAAAATAATAAAAAGAAAAAATAATGATGAAACTTTTAGATCTTAATTCATGTGAATTTTGGTTTTTAATTTTGTTTTTTTTTTTAGTTAAAATTAATAAATTAATTTTTTAAATTTTTATGCTGATGTGTCATAGGTGATGTGGATTTTTAATAATATTTAAGTCCTCTATCAGCCACCTCAGATATTTTCATTTGTTGACTTACGAAAATTGACCAAAATAATACGCGTTAATTGATTTAGGAACTAAAAGTAGTGAAATTAAATTGTAGGAACCAAAATAAAAAAAAAAATAAAAAAAATAAAAAAGCCAAAATGTAGGGACAGTGCATTTCCGCTTTTCTTTTTTCTTCTGCCCTATAATCTGACATAGTTTGTTCCTGTCGTTTTGTTTGTGTTTTCAGTAAAACAGTTTAAAATCAAATGGCACACCATTTTGTTTAAATGGTGTTTAAACCATGTGTTTAATGGCATGCGTGTCTTATTCGGAGGGAATTGTGGAATTGTCTTCCACAATTATATGCAGTAATAGATACCTTCCCGTCTTACTAGAGTTGAACTTTTTACGCTTTTTCTAATGAAACTCGTTATAATTCATAAAAAAATAATTATGTAATATTGTTACAACATACAACCATTGATAATGATACAAGCCTTTATGATCATAACAATGACATGACATATTTTGAGGTAAACCACTGTTGCAGCACCAACAGAGCTGTCGAACAACTCTGATCCTTTTTTCAAACTTTAACGGCCTATTAAAGGTTTCTTCAAATTGCTGATCCTATTCGTATCAAACTATTACAGAAAACATAGGATAAACCCCATCCACAGGGAACTGTACAAAATTGAACAGCCTCTGCCAGACATAACAAAAAAGAATGATGCCGGCATAATTCAAGCTTCTTTTTGTATGCTTTTCTTCGCAGGCAAGACTACATGAATGAAAGCAACTTTATGCTTACTCCAAAGCTTTCCGAGCCACTCAAATGCCCCAGCAATAGGACCAATAACAGGTGGTGCCACGCAATTGCCTGCCTGTATAGAAGTGATAATATGAAGTTAAGATCCTATTAAAGTATATATATATATATATATATATATATATATATATATATATATATATATATATATATATATATATATTAAGAGTTATTAGTACAAAAGTACAGGACTTATTTTTATAAACAATAATTAAAAGGATTGAGATCAATAGAGTCCCAGGAGTAAAACGCAAGCCTATAAAGACCATATGCTTACACTGTTTTGTCTTTTTAATTTTTACAAGGGATGGAACCAATCACCCCCCACAACCCATGCAATGTGCCAACCCAACTGGAGTAATGCTCAAGGAGTTTGAAATGCTAACCTCCACGCAACTAAGGTCACTTAGTTGTTAGTTCTTACTCCACAACTTATTCAATGGATTTTGAATTCACCTCACCCTCTACACCATTCTTTATTGAGGGAGAATATGCCATGTGGACTAGGGCTCATTAGGCTGGTTCAAGTCATACCCTTTTTTAGGATGAATAAGTAATATTTTGATTGAACTACTACCCCTACTACCATGGGGACCACCCAATTTTGCGAGGTCCGGTTTGGGGACTGGTTATTCCCTAGTATGGGAGACTCTTAGCGTCTCTATAGGATATGAGAGAGAGAGAGAGAGAGAGGTGGACGGTGGACCAAAGGCTTTAATTGTGTAAGGCACTTCTAGGGCACAATCTAATCTTTTGAATGATTGCATCCACAGAAAAAATGCCAAACCTTTTTTAATATTCTGTTCTGATGGGAGACAAGCTTTGCAGAAATAATGTCAGATTTTATATATGTGCACTCCACAACTTGTGCATATTCCAAAAATTTTTGAGGTCCTCATTTATATACAAAACAGTCTAAAGCTCATAAGATTCACAAGAAATCTATTTTGCCTTCCAAAAGTTTGTGGGGGGGAATGTTACTCAAATAGATGCAAGGGGCAATGTCCATATAGGATTGGAAAATCCAGAATGACAAGAAGATGATCTTCGAAAGTTTTCTGCCAGCATAAAAATATATACATATCCAATCAGGCATCAAATTCTTGATAGTGAGACTCTAGCTAGTAAGAAAGAATGAAAATATAAAATCCTTGTAATCTAGTAATGGATTTTTTGACATTAAACACCCCTTTTTTTTCTTTGGTAGGTAAATTCTAGGACTTGTGTCTTTAACTGTAATAGAACTACAAGTTTATGCGAGCACAATATTAAAAAGAAATGTTTCTTCAGTCCTTAGTATGCAGGGAGTGCAGCAATAAATTTGCAGGGTATATGCTCCTCATTTGAATACAGGCCAATAAGGAAAAATAACAATGAGACCAATTACTGTCAAGCATAAAGCTAGAAGAAAAGGCAGTAATTGTTGAGATCTGAAACAATAGAAACTCATCATTGAATCCAACATTGAAGGCCTTTTTTTTAAAGGGGAATCCAACATTGAAGATGAAAATGAGATGTATAAATATTGTACCTGCTAACAATGCAAGTGCAATTTCTTCTTCTATCCAAGTCCCAAACTTCAAGACACTGTTCTCCCATAACAGATAGATGAGATATATAAATTCTTTGACCATTTCTCCTGCCATATAGCCAAAAACAAAGATCAATTTCTACAAGATCAAAATCATCCATTTATATAGCAAATATTTTATATAGCAAATATTCATAAAGATCAAATATCTTTATGAATTATTGATCCAAGATATCAAAAGCTGTCACTCTTTAGTAATTAAGTTCAATTCCAAAATTTCAACTATAAAATGAAGGGTGGGGCAGGGGAGCTTCAAGACTTTCCACTTCTGCTGATATTTGGGACAGTCCAGCAAATAGGTTTGTATTTTTTTTTTTTTTTTTAATAGAGCAAATAGGTACACACATATATAGCGTTGTAATGCAATCTTTATTAGAATGGAATCACTAAACCCAGTTTTTTTTGAGGGGGAAGGGAGGGGATGAGTCATAAAAAAAAACTTCACTTTCAAAAGTAACAACAATAACTTTCTATATTCCGCAAAACAAGATTTAATGTAAATATAAATAATCATTCTATAGCATTATGTAAATGCTCACTAATAAATTGGGAAGCATAAATAATCATTCTATAGCATTATGTAAATGCTCACTAATAAATTGGGAAACATAAATAATCATTCTATAGCATTATGTAAACACTCACTAATAAATTGGAAAACATACACGTGCACACACATAGAGATCAGATGTACCTTAACATGGTTAGAAGGAAAAGCTGATGTCCTCAGAGTTTCTTGTGCCACATCTAGTGATTTCCTCTTGGGTGCACTAAGTATAAATGCAGCTTGATCTGCTGTAGCAGCAGTGGAGGTGATCCTATATCCACCCTCCCATCTTCTATGAATCCCTTCACTTGGATAGAGGAAATCAAGTTCAACGACCTAAGAAGAATACAGTACAAGGCGTAAGTGCTTTTCCAGTATTTCATCTTGAAAGGAACATTGCAATAAGAAATTGAACTACCTGATTAGAATAACCTGCATTTCGGGACATGACAATACCCCATTTGCTACCTGCAGTGGTCATGGAGGTGACTGAAAAGCCTTCTTTCCACTTCTTATTGATCCATTTGAAAGGAAAAACATCACTGACTTTGTAGGACTGCTGAGTGTAAGGCACACCTTCAATAGCAAGAAAAGCAATATTGGCAATATATTACCCAAAAAAATAGCTCCAGAAAACTTGCAGGGGGAAGATAATGAAGACCTGATCATTACTATGAAGCCTACTTTAGAACTATTTTTCAAAAAAAAAAAAACTTGCAATTTATGATGCAATCTGATAACCAATAAATTTAGAATCAATAACTTTCATCAGAACTAGGGGTGTGCAAAGTTTGGCACAGTTGGTTTCAAAGGGACTTTCCAGCTTTTGGAAGAAACTCCCAACCAAAACTGTCCAAGTGCCATAAAAGGAATAATTGCTAAACAGATATAAAGGAGAAACTTGACAAGTAAGACTGCTTACTCTGGAAATAAATTAAATCCACCCAAATAAAGGTGAAAAGTGACAAGAAAAGGAATGTAGGATCTAGTGAAGAAAATTATGTTAACATTTTATAATCACTCCTTCAAAGAATCCTATAATATCATAGTATATACTCTTTCCAGAATACATCAAGGAAGAGATATGTCAATCAGATAAAAATAAAAATAAAAGTAACAGGAGCATTAACCCAGGAAATTCAGTTATCATGCCCAAAATAATACCAGCTTTCAGAAGCTAGTTTCCCATAATTAAGCTAACCTTTGCTAGCTCATGGAAGCAAGTTTTTTTTTTTTTTTAATGAGTAAAAATTTCATTTGAAACAGAAAAGAAACTGTCACAAAGGGTGTGAACGGTCCAAAGAGCAAAGATTACAAACCATAAAGAGAGGAAAACTGAGAAATCAACAAAAGACATCAAATGAATGACACCATGAGCATGCATCCAGTCGTACAAGGATATGTCAAAATGTGCTCTTTTTTTCTTTTTCTTTTTGAGAAATAAATTACGGTCACCAAACCTAAGCATCTCAAATACCACTCTTAAGAATTAGATAAACAGAGTGAAGGCTGCAGAAATAAAGGAAAGATAAATTGCTGTCACTTACCTTGGGACATTACCACCAAGGCACTGCCATTACATGCACCAGCCACTGAAGTGATGTAGTAATTCTTGTCCCACTGTTCCATTATCCACTCCTGACAAATAAAATTAGAGAAATGAAGTAGCTAAACCACCATGTTATTGAATATGAAGTTCAAAAAATGATGTCAAGTTATAGTTTTCCTTTTTTATACAGGTAAAGAGAAAGGCAGTGAGTTGGGTAGAAATTTGGATAAGTTTTCAGAGCATGATTTTGACATGTTGTCAGTGATGATGAAAAGTTATGGTAATACCCACCTTATGCAAGAACATGGGTGATAGTTCATAAACCTGGGATGTGAAACCTGTCCCTGCATCCATAACGATGGCCCACAAATTCAATGATGAAGATACACAGCTAATGTACAAACCATCTTCTCTTCCTTTATCCGCATGCTGGTGTAGTCTTGAATCCATAACATTGTAGTGATACCTGCAGTTAAGGCATGCCATTACTTGTAGATAAGATAAAGAATCTAAAACCAACAAGTGAAAACAGATAATTTTACATTAACAATTATAATTGGCCATCAATAAGTAAAAGTTTTAGCCAACACAATCAAAGGTGATCATGGATTCAATCTCAAAAGGCTCTTTCCCTCTGAAAAGATTCGAATAAGACTACCAATGAAATGCAGGTATAACAGCTGATTCCAGTATAATATCTATAACTTTAAAATGCATTCTCCTTTCAGAAAGAGATTAAGTAGCCTAGCTAAACTCCAAGATATGATGTAAATATCTATAACTAACAACTTACCTATCAAAAAATATGTATATCTAAAACTAACAACTAGTTCCTACCAAAACATTTCAAGTCTATGGAGGCAACAAAATCACGAAAAGTTAAGTGTTTAAAAACTATAACACCACCCACCGCCGGGCAGGGGGGGGGGGGGGGGGCAGCTGGGCTTGATAAGACAAAAGAACATATTTTCCCACAGTGACCCTAAATAGTGCTTCAAATGATTTAATGATAAGACTCCAATGTTAATTTTTTTAACCATACAAAACATAGAACATGACTTTGAGTTATTATCAAAGCTACACATCGACCAAAAAATTATCAGACATAGAAACAATATATATTTTTATAGAAATCTCTAGGTATTATTACTAATATAGAAGAAGGGGGAGTGGCCTAAGTCCCACAATATTTGAGCGTCATTCACCTCTGCTTCATTGCTGATCGGGAATTATAGACTGAGATCCATTGGGTGGCAGGAGTTCCTAGTCGAACTTTCTTATTAAGCTGCCCACCATCTTCTAATTCAACAAGTGATCTCACCCTTTTTTGGCCCACCTATAATGCATGCAAGAGTCAACAACAAATACATATATATTTTTAAAATAAGTAGATTCAACAACAAATATTTAAGAGATTATCCACGAAAGAAGATCAATAAGTTTAAAACACCAAGTCACCTTTATAGCTCCATCAGTTCTGATAGGTCGCAATGTTGCATTGGAACACATGTTGTTGTCAAAAAGGGAAATTAGCTTTGAGTAATTTGGTTCTTCGTCAAATTTCATATTGGTCACCATCTCAAAAAATTGTTGAAAAGGAGGAGGACACAAGCAACATAGTATCTCAGGAGAAGTTGCCATCTTCTTCTTACAAACAAGAAATCCTTTGTTTTCTCCCTACAGCCAAGAGACTATTAAACATTGTAGAAACATAGAGACAGGGAAAATAGAATGGGAACAAAATGCTAGGTAATCCAAGCTAAGAAATTGCAATTGCTAATGATGTAGCGATGAAGTGAATATTGAGTGGTTTTAAAGGTATAGATATGTCTATTTTAGGGTTAAAACAGTTTTTTAATTGGGTTTTTATTTTATGAGTTATGGTCAATTTTGCATTCAGCAAATCTGTATTTACTGCAAATGAAGCAAATTAAGGGTATTTTAGGTACTTTAGTAGAGTCTAGAATTTTCTAGGAGATCCTAAGTGTTTTAAGTTTAATTTTATTTGGGTCCAAGTTAGCATTTTATTAGGTTTCTAGTTTACCAGTCAAACTAGGAGGCCTAAGATTCTTAGTACAAGAAAGAATCCTATAAACATGTGCTCATGTGTTCAAACGGAGATGACTGGGAGGGTTTGAACTGGTTCATCAGCTTCAAGGTAGGCAATGGCTCTTCTATAAAGTTTTAGCCTGACTCCTGGTGTGGCGGGCTACCGCCACAGTAGAGGTTCTAGGAACTATTTAGTATTACACAAGATAAGGATGCTTTGGTGGCAGATCTTTGGACTTTTTTGGGGGATAATAACCACTAGGATGTCAGCTTCATTCGACCAGTCGAAGATTGGGAGCTGGAGTCTGTTGCCTCTTTTATAGACACAATTTATTCTGGGGTGATAAGGCAAGGTGGAGTGAATACTCTTTGCTGAATGGACTGTCTTTTAAGTTGAATCCTATTATAAAATGTTACATTTCACAGCCCATTCGTCTTTTCCTTAAGAGGAGCCTGTGGAAGCCTATAGTTCCAACAATGGACAGTCTTTTCCTTTGGACATCAATTAGGGGGAAAATCCTAACTGCTGATAACTTCAAAAAGCAATGACTAATTATTATAGAATGGTGTTGCCTGAATAAGAGGGATGGGGAGACCATCAATCATCTACTCCTCCATTGTATTAATGTGTAAGAGCTTTGGATCATGGTATTTTCTCATTTTGAGGTTCATTGTGTTATGCCAAAGGGTGATGTGGAGCTTTTAGCACATTGGAAAGGTAAAGTTGGCAGATGTACTAGTTTTGTGATTTGGAGTGGTCCCCCATTGTCTCATGTGGGCCACTAAGTGGGAGAAGAACGCTAGGACTTTTGAAGGATGAAAAAAATCTGTCTTTGACCTGATGTACTAGTTTTGTGACTTAGATAAATGCCTCATGTTTGTTTTCTTTTACTATTTTATTTAAGATGCTTGACAGTTGTACTTTTAGCGTTTGATGTCGGTGTACCTGGTGTATACATTCTGTGTCTGTGAGCGACACCCTTTTTTCATTTAATTAATGCAATATTTTACTTGTCAAAAAATGATAATAAAAATAGTGTTTTGAGCATTGAGCATTGAGGCATGTTAGCCTTTGGGTGTTCTTTTCTCTCTTTCTCTTCTCTGTTTTCTTCTTCTCTTTCTTGGGGTTTTACTCACAGGTACTCTTCACATAGCCCCTAAAACACCATGAAATTCTCAATATTTCTTCTTCCTTACTACCCCAAATCAAGCCCTTTTACCTATTAAATTAAAACCCTAAAACTCCACATACTTTCTTCTACCAAATGGTAATCAAATAACTCATCAAACCATCTTTTAATTCCTAACACAACCTCATAACCCTTTCTTCAATAATTCAGAACCCTAGATCCACAAACTTTCCAATGCCAGTCAATACAAGGTGGAAGGATGGAGTGAACTTACAATATAACCTTGCCAGGGAAGTTTCCCTCTAAGGAGAAATATTAGGGTATATGCTAATGACTCAAGGTCATCCCTTCGGCTCCCTGTCCTACCCAAATGAGCATGTACACTTGCATAACGAACGGTTCCCCTGTCAAAAGCGTAAGACAAATTGAGTTGTGTCAATATACAGCTTATATGTGCACTTGATCTGAAAAATATATATTTTGAGTTAGAAGAGGCACAAATATAATATAAATAAAATAGAATAAAAGGCTTAATATGAGAAAAATAAGATTTTGAACCACTTATGCCAGCTTATCACTGAAATAAGGATTTCTAGAACAATAAGCAGGCTTTTTCCTTTGTTTTGATATATTACAGAATTGTTCTCAAGCAAGGTTTGTTTCCTTGGGTATTTGAAAGCAAGATTAAGGAGTTTCTAGAACCATATTCACAATCTGATCCTCCACTGAAAGAAAAACACCCTTAATGAGGCATGTAGTCACCTGAAAACATCGGGCTTCTGGTCATAATCAACGTGACGACCAGAAGAAGCATCCTTCCATCTTGAAGCTGAATGAGAAATAGACCAATTACAATTACACCCAGAATACCAAAAAGTATAGATGCATATCCAGATGTCTATTAAGGGTTGTTACATTTTCTAACAGAAAAGACATACCCAAACCAAGATCAACAAGATACAACTTCTTTTCATTAGGTGTTCCAGGCTGACCAAGCAAAAAATTCTCTGGCTTAACATCTCCATGTACAAAACTGGAGTAGAAACCCAATAATTATGAATATATTATTAGCCCCAAAGAAGATACAGAGAAAAGAAAAGACAAAAAGTTGCAAGGTACCCTTTATAATGAAGCTGCTCTAGAATTGATATTGCCTCCACTGCTATACAAGCAACCATCTCTACGGACAACCTGTGTGGGGAGTAAGGACGATAAGAGATAAAACAAAGTATTGAACACTAGAACTTCATAATTGGGAGGAAAACAAATTCAAGAAGCATTAAACTTTTCTTACGACTGGTTGCTAGAGTTCCAGACATCCCATAAACTAGGGCCTAGCATGTCCATCACCTACATTTGCAATCAGGAATGATCATGTATAAATGACAGTTAGCAGGTTCAACATACATAGACATTCAAAAATAAATGGTGCTAGCAAAGTACTCACTAGGATATAGTAGTCTCCTTGTTGACCTTTGTAATAGACCAAGGGTAGTCCATAGCATCCATTAAGAGTGCTTTATGGTAATTGAAAAGAAAGATTAGTCACATCATACATATCAGAGTTCAAAAAATAGTATCATAGTAAGAATTAACTTACCTATATACTTGCCACTCATAAGGAGGAGCACAATTGCATCCTTTACTTTTTCGATGCTCAAATTTCAAAGCAACCTACAAAAGAGTACAGGATATCGCCATTAGCAGAAGAAACAACTACCTTCAGAAATTTACACAGGTATACTAAGGATGCACAAGAGAATAAACCTCAGAGGCATCAGACCCAGAGCGCCCTGCACCACCGGTCACTCTTCTTCCAACATATACTTGCCCAAAACCCCCTTTGCCTAGCTTTCTATCTAACTTGTACACTGGGGACTTACCAACCTGAACCTGAAAATGACAAATTGAAAAAGAAAAAAAAATTGTTATTCCTTCAAAAGACATGTTGTAATACATGATAGGCATGGAGACAATGTACACAGGTAACACAAAGTTGTTAATATCTTAATGTAATAAGTACAAGCATGCATCAGAAAATGTACATTTTATGCAAAACAATTCATATCATTAATAAGTACATATTGAATGTATTTTAAAATATATGATATGATAAGTGAAAAACATGTACACTTTCTTGGAAATTTTCAAGAAAGACATTTTATTTTTTTCCACAATAACTGTTACACCATCTTTAAAATGTAAGTTAAAAAGGTCTAACAACATTTTCCTTCAAAGTAGTTTGGAGGAAAGTTCCTCCACCCACTACATAGCACCTCAAATGAGCATCCACATGTATTGTTTATCTATTTAATAATCATATGGCTTGTTTAAATGATTTAATGAATCATGTGATTAAAATACACAAAGATGGTCTTATGAACCACCGCATAATAGGTTCAAAGAGATTCCTTCAACCTAGTCCTGGTTTAAAGGAAAACTTTATCCTTTAAAGAAAGCATAAAAAAATTCGGCAGCATAATTTTGTAGAAGTCAATTTACCAGTGTCTCAAAGCAAGAAGACCTCTTTGAAGTAAAGATACCCCACTTAGCACCTCCAAGAGTCTCCCCTCAAAGTTGGTGAGCTTAAAAAAACTAGGTAAATGGGGCAAAATTTGTTGCTAGGCCAGGTCACTTAATAAAGTTACCTAGATTATTTTGCAATTCATTTTGAAGGTGCTAATGCTAATCCGGTTAAACTTAAAAATAATACACAATGCAGATATTAAAAAGTAAAAACAACTATGGGGGATATAAGTATGTTGACATGTATATACAATCATTGATAGGTACAGGTGAAGCTAGAGAAAAATAGCAATCACAATTTTATGCATACAGATTGAAAGCAGAAGGGCTTTAAAAATATTACTCTTTCAGGAAGTGGACTTGTGCTTCCCTCCTTTCCAGCAGCAGCTAATTTTTCCGCACTTTTCTGAATCACCGGCTCATCCTGAATGGCAACCACCTCTCTCCCTGGTAAATCCAAAGCCCCACGTCCCCGGCCACCAGCTCCAGTACCAAGAGGCTTGGCATTCTTACCTTGATTCATAGTTCTAAACCCTCTACCTCTGCCTCTACCAGCTGGACCTGGATTGGAATAAAAGAAACACTGGGGTAATTGGATTTCACAAAGTTGAGTTCAGAACTGAAGCTTCGTTTTACCTTTTCCAGCACCAGGACAAACAGCTGGAACTACAACATCAGCATTCTCTTGGACATTATTGACCCTCTTTGATCGCCGAACTCCACTTCTCAAATCCGGCATTCTTTTCCCATGCAAAGGGAAATTTTTTTCTACCTTCCTCTCCAACCCCAAAGAACTTAATATAATTGAAATTTAACCTGACAAATAAATATGATGTAAAAAGATGGTTAAGTGATTAAATTCACCCTTTCATAATAGCTTAAGCTTGTGGGACAATTAATAATTTATCATATGATAAAATCGAAAATAAAAATGAACAAACCATCTTGAGGTAACCTGTAACCATTTAATTTAGAAAATGGTCACTTTTACACTTTCAGCGATTACTTGGATATTTAGCCAAAACAGTCTGTTTTTACTTAAACCTTTGATTTTCCCTCTCAATATTCAATGTCCTTCATTGAATCTAAATATTGTAACACATTGTTAAATCCATTGTAACACAATTTTTTCATCCATAAAGGGAAACAAAGTACATAAATGACCAAAAAAGATAACTCATATTCAGCCAAACTTAAGAGCTAGTTTGAGAAAGAAGGCCCATAGTATTGTTTAAAATCATGGTGAATAGCCAAGGAGCTCTATTTTATTCAAAAAAGTCAAATGGGCTACTAGTTTCCAGAGGAGATGTGAACTTGAGTTTGATTGCATAGAAGCATAATCCTTGAAATTAAGACTTCAAACTGAAAATATGATGCCCACATAAGACAAAATGGCATGCACTTTAAATATTTGGTCTTAGCTTTTTCTCTTTCTTTTATTTATTTATTTTTTGAATGAAAAGTGAATATGGCATTAATTAAAAAAATAATTACAAAGCATGGGGGTAGTTGTATACAGCCATAGACTCAAATATCAACTTGTGATCAATTACATATGCAACGAATTGAAAAATTCTACAAAACAAAAGGGTTCATTTTCATCTAATGATGCCCAATCAAACAAAGTGCTAACAACTTTATGCTCACAACCGACATCCCCCCCCCCCCCTCAAATGTCAAATGTCTGTCTATTTCTGTGCTGCCATAATGCCCACATGAGGCATAATGGAACAACATTCCAAACACTAGCTGTAAAAAACTTAAGCATCCTTCTCCAGCAATGCAGCAGATCCTTAAACTAGGCATCACCCAATCAACTCCAAACAGTACAAATATGAAGGTACAAAGCTCCCTAGCAAATGAGAAAGGTAAAACTAATGATCTATAGTCTTACTTCATTTGCACATAATACACCAGCACTCCACTGTCATCCCACATTTAACATGATAGTCAACTGTGAGAATTTTCCCCAAAGCTGTTCCATACTAACAAAGCCACTCATGGTATTGTCTCTGGTCTCCAAATAGCTGAACCATTATTCCCTCTCAAAACCTCATGATAAGACCTGGTTGTAAAACTACCTACCTGCCTGTCCAGCTTCCAACATACCCTATCCTCCACTCCACTCTATCTTAACAAAATATAGCAAGTTGAAAAGAGAATTAACAGATTACAAATCCAATCCTACACTGGTCTCACAAAAGCGGGACTCCAATTTTTAGCATTCCCTCCCCTCCACAGGGAAAGCTAATCTCCATATAATCACATACCATTGCCATTGTGTGTACTGCTATTCATAAAAACTCTTTAAATATATCTATTAATGCCTTGTCCTTGCACAACCCATCAAATCAGAACTGCACTTTTCTTCCATCCCCAGTTATGAATGTAATGTATCTAGAAAAAGTTTCCCAACTTTCCCTAATTTCCTTCCAAATTCCAACCCTATGTAAGTAACAAACATAGTTTAGAGCCCATTCTCCTTCCTTCTCCCCATATTTCACCACCACCAATCATTTCCACAAATTATCAGTCCCAAGACTAAGCCACCATAACCATTTTCCTAACAAAACATATTTGAAAGAACTCAACTTCCAATACCCAAGGCCCAGCACACAGCAGAGAATACACCAGCTAAGCTTCCAATCCACCAAATGTATTTTCCATCCTCCCCCATGCCTCTTCAAAGAAAATCTCAGTAATTTCTTAAACCTGAAAATTTCTATTACTTTCAAAAATTCAGTCATGCCAAACTCTGTCATCAAGTTGCTTGTGGCTGACATGATAGATTTGGAAGCAACAATAGCAGGTAGGGATGAAGCACTGCTCATTTTACACACCACATTCACATGGATTGATGGTTGACTTCGGCTGAGTGCTCCTCCTCATCTTTCCTGTTTTCAATTTTATTGCCTTTTGCATTTGCAGTTGCTTCCTATTTCGTCATTTCATTCTTTTTCTCTTAACAAAAACAATTAAGACAGAATCCGGTTCACTGGTGTCATATTGCAATTTGCAAGCTATATCCACATAGAAAATATACGTCAAACTTAGCTAGATTCAAGCTAAAACTATAAATTCTATCCAGAAGACCCTTTTTTTTTTTAAAGCTATGACTTCTTTGATCTTCATCAGTTAGCCAAAAACTCAAATGCAATGATTAACTCATCAGTTTCTAATGCAAAAATCTCAATCATACAAAAAGGAATTAAGCTCTAAATTCTAAAAGCCTAATCCATAAACCATCAAAAAAAAAAAAATCCAAAATGATACCAATATAAACAAAGCCCACCTCAATTTCTTCACCCACCAATCAGCCGATCATCCAAAAAATCCAAACAAACACATCACACACTCACTCATACACCCACAAAAGCCCCAAAAACATCAACACCCACATACAGATTCACACATACCAATGCACCTTCAGTACAAAAATATTTAAAAATATATATTATTATTATTCATCATCATTGACAAAATATGAAATAATGGGTAGGTTGTAATTTGCTACAACTGCCAAATCACCCCCAAAAAAAATAAAAAAAAAATTGATGATTGAGAAACTAAAAAACCTTTACAAAACACGTACCTTGGCTTGTTAGATGAACTTAAATTTGTACTAGGAGACGAACGATCACAAAGGCGGTGCACAAAAGTTGAACAAGATTGAAACTTTGAACGTATGGAGGCTATGAATGAAAGGAAGACGATGGCTATAAAAGAATTGATGGTCGTGACTTGGGTGGGGTGGGTGTGTGTGGGTTTGTGTTAGAGAGAGAAAGAGAAGCAAGGATGGGAAAGGCGGTGCACGTGAAACCAGATACACACGATAGCGATGTAGGTTACGTGTAGCGCGTGAAGAGGAGGTGTAGGTTATTTTAATAAGCATTGGTGTAGAGCATCCTAGCCTTAATTATTTAGGAATTGGTGTCAATGAGCCCGAGAAATTTTAAGACAAGTTCTTGCGGTCGGAGTGGGTCCCAATTGCCAACTTTACCCTCATAAAATATCCCAACTCATAAACACCCAGCACTGTTCTGGTCCCTTGGATTTTCTTTTTTTATTTGCTAAAATAAATTGTGTTCCCATATTGTTAGGGTTGGCTTCAATTTGACGGTTCTACATAATTGTGTCAATTTAATACTCCTCTTATTGTTAACCTGAATCCAATGTTTTCTTTGCCTTTAAAGCAAGGACGGAGGCAAGAATTTTATAACTCAATCAGTTGGCACTTCTTAGTATTTACAACAAAAACATCTAAGATTCAAATTCTCTTATTTCAAATATCGAATTATCAACGACAACAAAACATTGACAGAATTTCAAATGTGGTAAATGGAAATTAGGAATTTGTTTGGTTCCTTGATTTGAAAACAATTTTTTGTTTTCAAATCCAAAAAATATGGGTAAAATTGTTTTCAAATCCAAAAAATCATGGGTCTCACATGGTTTTTAATCTTGTTGATCATTTTTTTTATCTTCTCCCTTCACCCCACAGCTTTTTGCTATACTACCAAGGTTGGCTTCAATTTGGTGGTTCTACATAATTGTGTTGATTTAATATTCCTCTTACTATTAAACTGAATCCAATGCTTTCTTTACCTTTAAAGCATGGACGAAGTCAAAAAGTTTATAAGTCAATCGGTTGGCATCTCTTATGGCCTGCTTGAGATTTGTTTATTTTGCTGAAACTAAAATTTTTTGCTGAAAGTACTGTAGATAAAAGTAAAAGTTAGCTAAAATAGTACAGTGAGACCCATAAATAGTATCAAAAAGTGCAGTGGGCCCATGAATAATAGCAAAAATAAGTTAAATAATAAAATGAGCTAACTTTTTAATCTAAAGTCAAACGCACACTTAGTATTTCCAACAAAAACATCCAGGATTCAAATTCTCCTATCTCAACTATCAAATTATCAATGACAACAAAACATGGACATAATTTTAAATGTGGCAAATTGAAGATTAAGAATTTGTTTGGTTCCTTGATTTGAAAACAATTTTTTGTTTTCCAATCCAAAAAATCATGGGTCTCACATGATTTTTAATCTTGTTGATCATTTTTTTTTTTTTTATCTTCTCCTTTCACCCTACAGTTTTTTGCTATACTACCAAGGTTGGTTTCCAAGACCACATTAACATATATTGGTATTTTCTTAGAAGACCTAGCATGGCTACCATAATCCTCTTCTGTATCTTTTCTCTTTGCTCGATATAACTTCTTTTGGCTTACTTGAACTCCATACCTCTCAAGCAAATCTTATTGCATACTAGAATACCTCAAGTCAAGGTCAACATAAAATTTGCTCCTTAATTTCCTACAATCCAAGTGGACTTTTGACTTAATATATTTGTGTTGTGAATTGTAGGTCTTGATCCTAAATGTAACCTCATTGGGTGCTATAAAAGCATGAACCACCATGGACATCCATCACTAGCACAATGTGTGGTCACTCTAACTTTATCATTTTTCACCCTAACAAGTGCCAAACCCTTCTTGAATTGCAAAATCCCTTAGTGCTTCCCTAAGCTCATTCACATTAGTAATTACCATGTCATTTTCTAGCCTTATTGAATCCTCTTCTACCATGAAACTTCTTCCTTGAATAGCTATATCACATGAATACGCTTTATGTTCAACATCAGAATCATACTCATCCTCATGAACTTCTTCATAGCCATATTCTGAGAGGCCACCATCATCGCCTTATGAAATTTCCTCAGTCACATACTTATCTAGTTCATACTCACTCTCATTACCAGTTTACTCATCTATTTCATATCATTAGTTCATATCATTAGTAATTTACTCATCTAGTTCACACTCACTATCACTGTCAGTTTCATCATCGCTTCTAACTTGCCGTTCTTCATCAAAAGCACTAATATGAAATTCTTCTACAGAGAAAAAAAAAAAAAAAAAGAAACTCTACACCCATAGGAGCAAGAATATCAAAATCCTCAAGAACACTATCCAATGCCAATTGCATTTCATCATCAACCTCTTTCCCCTTAACAGCATAAATTTCATGGTTAACATTCATAACAGCACCAGCCAACAGATCATTGCCAAAAATATCACTAAAATCAAGATCTTTAGATAAAGAAGTCTTACCAAGTATAGCTTGTTCTTGAGTGGGTTGAGAAGTAGTATACTAAGCCATTTGACACTCATTAAGTGCAAATAAGACATAAATTTTGATTTTACGACACTTGTCATCTTCATGTGCATCAAACATATGTAGCATATTAGCATCATTTTTCACATTCATGATGTCCATTATATTTAGTATTTCACACTTGGTGTTGATGTTTGTGCCTATGTATATACGCAAGTCCACAAGTGCAATACATCTTGACACATATCCATACATGAATACCGATCCATATCAACATCACGAATGATCGATGTTCTTGGACCGTGATGGACAACCAAAGCAAACATAGTTGATGCTGCTACCTTCGATATCTATAAAACAAAGTTTGAAAAGGTAAAGATCAATAACTAAGATATAAAGTGGCCTTAAACACAATTATAAGAATAGTCACTTTCCTCTCTTAGGACTTACTATTTCAGTAATTGAGTTTCTTGGCATTCAATTAGAATTAAAAAGGAAAAATGTTAAAACATTCTAAAACTATAACTTAGAAACAAAAAATATATATTTTGAAAAATTCACACCAAAAAATTCGAAATTTCCAAGCTAAAGAGTCAGATTGTTGAAAGTGCAACCTACAAAAGAAACAAAAACATATTAGAACTACCAATAAAAAATAAAGTAGCTCTTTTTCAAGTCATACTTCTTCGATTGCTATAATTTTAGCTATATTACGAAATCAAAAACTTATTTGCATATCTCCTTCAAATTAAGAATTTCACAAAAAGTTCTTTTTCTCTTTGCTCCATTTGAATTTTTTTCTTTTGTAAAAATTTAAAATATTGTGTCTGAACTTGTTGAAGATTGAAGAACAACCATAAATTGGGAAAGTTAACATTTATTTTGGTTTATATTAAGAAAACTTATTGGTCTTGGTCCTCTTGGAAAAAGCAACAAATGATGTAAAGCATGTTGGACTAAAATGTCACAATTAGAAAAAAATTATCTAGCATTTTCATTTCATTTAGAATACATTTGCATTTGCATTTGCATTTGCATTTAAGTTGGTAGGAACAAATCAACCTTTTTGGGTATTGCTTTTTGAACTTGCAATTGGAAATGGAAAGCTACTGTGTAGAATTAGTTTTAGGGTAAAGCACACAAATGGAGTTACAAGTTGTTTGTGTTTACGGACCAATTTGGTTATTTTCTGATTGTCTTGGATGTGCTTAGCATTACCCCAAACCTCATGGGTATTAATTGTATTTTACTTATTATTTTAGGAATTGGTGTCACGATGGGTCAGCGAAATTTTAAGACAAGTTCTTATGGTCAGAGAGGGTCCCAAGTCCTAATTTTACACCAAAAAATCCCAAACTCAAAGATACCCAGCATTGTTATGGTCTTTTGGATTTTTTATTTATTATTTGTGAAAATACATTTACGGTGGTGTTCCAATATTGGGGTTGGTTTCAATTTGGTGGTTCAACATAATTGTGTCAATTAATCCTTTTATTTTTGAATTGATTTTAATGTTTTCTTTGCCTCTAAAACATGGATGAAGTCAAGAGCCTTATAACTAAGCCAGTTGACACCTCTTGGTATATTCAACAGAGACATTCAAGATTCAAATTCTCTCTCCTCAACTATCGAATTATCAACATCAACAAAACATTAATAAAATTTGAAATGTGACAGCTGAAATATTAAGAACTTGTTTGGTTCCTTGATTTGAATATAGTTTTTTGTTTTCAAATCCAAAAAATCATAAGTCCCACATAGTGATTAGTTTGCTTTAATCTGGTTGATAATTTTTTTCCCTTTTTCTTCTCATAATCTCACTTTATACCAAAACCTTACCAACTTTAGGGCGTCGCATTCTCCCTCACCCTTCTCTACTTTGCCGCATTAAATCTTAAACTTAAGTTTTCTCAATCATGTGATCAACCTAGTCCAAACCAATCGTCCAATAAATATATATATATATATATATATATATATATATATATTTATTTATTTATTTATTTATTTATTTATTTTGAATGGGACATAGTCTTTGAAATCAATGACGACTTAGCAAAGAGCATTAGAATATTTAACAAAGGAATCTCAAAATTGTAGAGTAACAATACCAAAATTCGTGGCTATTTTTGCAAGGAGAGAGATAAAGAAAGAGTGGAGATCTCAACTATCTGAGTTTGGTAGGGGAGTATGGTTAGCTATAAGTTAGGGATCTATAGTTATATAGTTTGCCTTTATGTGGTGGCTTTGGAGTTGATTTTAAAGATTAATGGGTTGAGGGTGTTATGGTAATTAACAGTGTCTAAGTCTTCTGGGTATGATGGATAAATCTAGCCTCAGTTTTAGGGGAGTTTGATTGGGGAAAATATAATGGGTTTTTTAGACTAGTGAAACATGATTGTTCATTGTGTTGAATAGATTATTGATGTTAGAATTTGGGTGATTTGGTTTATGGGTCGATTGCTTGATTTTTGGTGATTTTGAGGTTGAGTTTTGTAATATCTCATACTAAATGCATTTGATTGGATTAGATTGTATGAGTGTGTGTTATGCGGTTATGTGCTAAGTCTCATATTAGGTGTTTGCTAGGTCAATATGAGATATACAAACAATTATGATGAGTTTAATTGTAACTTGATTAGTTCTTTTGGAGCATGTCCATGAATTGTGAAAAATGCTATCAAAGCCAAGTAGCACCATGTGGCTCACGACACTATGTGACATAAACCTTAAAGAAGACATCAGAGGTATAGGTAGGGGAGATTATAATACCAAATATTGTTTGGATTGATACTTATTTAGATATGAATGTGGGTTGTACAACCGTGTACTGAGTCTTATGTTAGACATATACTATATCAACATAAACCATATAAATACCTATAAGGAGCCTATATTGTTACTTGATGAATTATTTTGGGGTTTAGTACATATGTGGCTAACTTTTTCAATTATTCATGACAAGTGTGTTTGGTGGTTTGTAAGTGTAGGTTTGGCCAAGCACATGCGCACATTTTTAAGAATAATTTGCGGTGGCTTATGTTGGGTGTAATTCTAGGTTTCTATTGATTGTCGTGTGTGGTGGCTTTGGTGTGAAATGTTTTCGTTAAAGAAAATTAGCTAGGTTTAGTTTTTGTTAGAGTTTTGATAAATGGACATGAGTTGGATTATGTGTCACTAATTGAGAGTCGGGTGTTGAGAGAGAGCGAGGGAGAAGACAAAAGGAAAGAATAAAATATGTGGTGCCCCAATCCTGCTGACTTAAATAGTTATGGAAGTGGATTTGGGCTCCAAATCTATTTGTCGGTGGGATTCCTCACAGTCTTACAGATTTAGCCTCAAACAAAGCCTAAACAGCCCAACTACAAGTACTGTCATGATTTCTAGCCCAAGAATCCTCTCCTTCTCAGACTTACTCTCTTACCATCTCTCGTATATCTCCCGCAATTCTTTTATCCTTTTTTCCTGCGTCTACTCTTCTCCTATCTTCTTACTTACTTCTTGCTCTTTTCTTCCACCCCTTTTTTTAGCCATTCACTCCCCTTTTATAATCTCTTCTGAGTGGGGTTCCAATCGTTACCGTTTCGTCAAGTTCTATTCAATCCCACTTTCACTCAGAATCCCAAGGAATCATCATGTCTTCTAAGGATTCTCTTGAAATTTGTTCCAGACGCCAATAATGCTTGGCAAAGACTTCCTAAAAGCACTTCTAATGTTTGGTGCCGATTTGAACTTCTCTACTTCCTTGTTAATTTCGTACTGTCCGAGATGTAACTGAACACTAACAAGTTCACCAAACATTGCTCTCCAAATCCTAATACACTTATTATTGGGCTGGGCCCATCCCCACGGGGTTTGGGCTAGCTCCAATCCCCTATACTAGTTTTGGCTTGTGTATTTGGGCTTAAGTTTGGTGGACCAGTACTGATCACCTGGCCCAAGTCTTCCACAAAATAAATGAAGAATATGAAAAAAAATAAACACAACAATTTGAATGGTGACATACACCATCTTAGGTGGTGTGACACCATGTTGTATGGTTTATATCAACAAAAATAATGTGTGGTTAATTATCTTTTGCCACATTAGTAAGTTTCATCTCTGTTTAAATGGAAATGGTAACAATAAAATTAGTAAGAGAATAAGATTATTAAATTGACACAATTAAATGTATGGATCAAATTGAAACCAACCCCAATTTTAAATCAATAGTTTAATATTTTCATTTGATTTGTAAGAAAAGCTTACAATGAATTGAGTTTAATATTTTCATTATGTATAATTCTCTACAGAAATGTAAAATGATATTTAACAAAAAAAATTATTATATAAAAAAGTAGTAGGTGGTAGGGCTGTTTTTAGGAAACGAAAAAACTAACCATCAAATTTAGTTATTGGTGGCATTAGTCTCGATCCTAAAACAATAATTTGATATACACACACATACACACATTAAATGTTATCGTTTTGTGGGGGAAAAAAACCCAAGTTTATTTTTCATGTCTCTCTTCCTCTCTCAATCAACCAGACAACAACTAGTGAGTTTCGTGCTTTCAAATTTTTTTAATTCTCCCATTTCTTTAATTATCTCATGGATTCTCTATTTTTTTATTCATCTCAAACTTTGGGTTTCCATTGCCCAATTAAAATGCACAACCTAATGCTCAAGCTTTCAATCTCACCATTTTCCATGTGTGAATATGTTGATTTTACATGTTTTAAAAAATGAAATTTCAAATATGTTTTAGTGATGCCGAATGATAATCAAGATCAAGATAATTAATGAAAATATATATTTTTGCTACTATTCGGTAGAACCCCATTTTCCCGAAGATAATAAATTTCTCCTTGTTTTTTGTGTTTTTTTTTTTATGGAGAAAATACCTAAAAATCTTTTATGTCATAGTGGTTTGTGTCATTTTCATATTGGCTTTCTTTGATGTTATTTGTATTATTTCCATGTTTTATAGAGTATATTATTTGTTGTTACCTCTTTGATGGTTGTATTGTTGAATTATTATAATGAAGATTTGGTTGGTTTTATATCATGTGCAATGGGTTATATAGGCCTAGCCTATTTTAGAAAAAATCTTAATATTTTAAAAAACCCAGCTCAAAATATCCATTTTGCTTTTTAAAAAAACATATACTTAATCCTAACCTTATAACCTACAACAAATTTAACCAATTGCATCAACATTAATGAAAACTAAATGTGGTTTAGCCGATCCACCCCAATCTAAGAGTACAATTTGGTTTCATTTGATTGGAAGTGCATCATGTTAGTTTGGCTTAAAAATAAACTTCAAATAATTGACCTACCAAATTGATGAACACTTTTAATTAGCAGTAACTAGTGTGTAATCCCATGCATATGCACTGATACATTTAAAAACAATCACAATTACATATATATAATTTAGAATTTAAAAATTAGATGAGACACATGGCACAAAATTAGACTTCAGTTTAGAATTTAATTGGATTTTCTCTTAGCTTTGATTATATATATATATATATATATATATATATATATATATATATATATATATATATATATATATATATATGACTTATAAACTTGAATTGTTTTTAATTATATAAAAAAGCTCATAAATATAAAATCATTCAAAAATTATATTTTTTATGGTTTACTTATATTAGACTCCTTGTTTTTTACACTAAATTAAGTTATTTGACACAAAAATTAAAAAAAACTTAGATTAGATGGGATACATGACACAAAATTAAACTCTAATTGAAATCCAATTTTTACATTGAATTAACTCACTTGACACAAAAATTAAAAACTTAGATTAGATGGAACACATGGCATAAAATTAGAATTTTCTCTCAGTTTTACCTGTTATTATATATATAGACGTGGTGCGATAAACCATGACCTCAAGGTTAATATACAGACCACAGAAATGGGTAAGATCATGTTAAATTCCTCCCAAATTGTGCGATTTGATTAATGACATTTGACCCCCTCAAATTGAGGGTTTACATGGAGTTGCTACTTATTTTATTAAGTTAGAAAAAAAAAAAAAAACTACAATTGAAAAAACGCCTCATTTTATTGTCAAATTGAAAATTTACATTTGATGGAATATGTAAAGTTGTGATTTTCAATTAGGTTCTGTTGGCATTAATTCCATGTCAAATTTGATTGTAATTCATCAATTATTTCCATGTATGTTTGTGGGATTCAATGCAATGGGTGAGAAATTGGTGAAGAACTGTGAAGAGTAGGACAACTCGCAACTGACTTGCGAGTGGAGCAACCTACAAAAGGTCATGTGAGGAGCACATGTTGGAAGTTGAAAGGTCAAGTATTGATGGCATCTTGCAAGTGGCTCGCAACTTGGCCAACTCGCGACCTGACTCACAAGATGCACTATCAGCCTGTTTTATGTGTCTTTCCTCATTTTTTAACCCACACTATAAAATCCTACATTACCCATAAAATTGTAAGGATAATTTCAAAGAAAAAATCTAGAAATCCATTAAAAAGTTAAAGATTGCTTACCTACAATCCTTTACACATTTCTCTTAGTTTTCCTCATACTCCTATCTCTCTAATTTCCAAATCCATTGAGAGGTTCTTAGCCCAAACACATACCTCACTCATTCTGAGTTTTGTGAGTTTTTTTGGAGCTCTCGGAAAGCATTGGGTCATGTCATTCTATGGTGGATGCAATTGGTGCTAATTGCGAGATCTGGAAAGCAAGTGAAGACAAAGCTCGGTGAAGCCCATTAGTAGCTGGGACTTGGAGGGTCTAAGTACAGAGGGTAGTCTAGGCTTATTCACTAGTGAATTGATTCAGCCTGGAGGGCCACATAGAGGTTTTTACGTCGAGCACTCGGTTTTCCTCTTTGATAACAGATCGCAGTGATATCTTGTGGTTTGCATCTCTCTTCCCTTACTCTTTGTGTTTTATACTTAATTGTTAATTATGTATGTCCATGCACTAAGAAGTAGTCTAGGTTAATCATCCATTGATTACTCTAATTCCGCATCTAGTAGAGTAGATTAAAAGAAATTAACCGTAATTTAAAATATGGGGTCTCAATCAGCTCTAGTAGTTTTACTATCGAGCTCTAAGAATATATAAAGGAAACTTAAATGGCTTTTTTCCTAGATACAACCTAAAAAATTACATTATTTTTATTTCCTTGAAAATTTCATTGATGAGACATACTCTAGAACTATTGTTCTAAGATCAAAGGCTAAGTTATGGAGTGGGAATGTATTAGGCATCCACTTTGCTTGATTAATCAACCTTCAAGAATGTAGGGGCCATGACCATGTCACTCTATCAATGCATCCAAACATATCCATACAAAAAAAAAAAAAAAGAAGCATGTTATAAGTTGTTATAGTCATTTTTTTGTATAAGTTGGCATATCCGAGTCTAAATGCACTTTTGATGTAATTGAATCATAGTTTAGATTGTTCATTATGTGTTCAAGTGGTATCAATTGAAGACAAAATCAGAACAATCTCAAGAATACTCGAACTAGTGCTGCAATTGTTGCCTCAATTGAAGTCGCAATAGTAGCCGATTGATTGAGCTTCGATTATGTAGAATTTCATATTTAGTTTAGATGATGCGGCAGCATTGGGATTTTCGCACTAGGGTTCCATTACGACTTAAATACTATTTTTAAGAGCTATCATCACACACACACAACAGACTTGTATCATTGAGAAGTTGCTGCAACCTTGTGGTTGTTTAGAGCTAAGCTACTTATGGTTCGTCTGTTGAAGTGTGTTGCTGCGAAGAACTTTGCACCAACCATTTACATCAATCAAAAGTTGTTGTAAGGAGTCATCGCATTGATGGGAAATTTTTTCAACTATTCGACGTTGATAGGAAATCTTTGCTAACTGAAAAAGTCTACTATTAATCTTAGTCCATCCAAATTAGAGTTGAACTAGTGTTAGTAGGTTCTACAATTGTAGGTATTGGTATTGGGAAATCTCTATATTTGTAACCTCAATTACTATTTAATGGATTATTCACGAGTGGTGACCTATATAATCACCCAATGGGGTTTTGCCTGCAAGGGTTTTTTCCATTGTGACTATATTGTTTTGTCATTTTATTTTCCACTGCATTTAGCTTACATGATATGGTTGTGCATTCCGCTTAGTAATTGAATCTTGCATGAAATTAATCTAATTAATGAAATTGGATGATTGGTCAATTCACTTAGTTAGTTCTAAACCCAGCATAAACAAATAAAGGAATTGAAAATTTAAGATTTTGAAAAAGTGTTTTGAACAATATTGAAGGCATGTGATCAAATGAAAGACCTTCTCTTTTTCTTTTTTTTTTATACAAGATAGAAATTCTACTTTCGCCTAATTTAATTGCATATGTGGGTGAAGCTCCTTCCTGGAGACTTGAACCCCGGCCTTTATCTCCCATACCCCACAAGCACTTATACCTGTGGAGTGCTAACATGCTTGATTCTAAATCATACCATATCATCATTCATCAATCACAAACATGTTTGAAGCAATTTTAAAACAAAAGTTTGACACCACTTCGATTTGGATTTTATATATGCATGCATGATTAGGCCACAGGCAACAACTCCTCCCTACAAGTTCCTTGGATTGTTGGAAATTTACGACACCTCCTTTCTTCAAGCTTTAAAAATTTGGTAGCACCTTATCTATTCAATGGTTCTCTTGAAATTTCCTTCGGTTTTTAAGGAATTTTGACTGTGTAACAATAAATTGTCGATGTTTTGATAATAGGAAGTGATTGGAGCTTACTTTGAGATGAATTTATGCTAAGGAAGTCATAATTTTGTAGCTTTTGAGGGGATAAAATGTTGTGATTGAGAAAAAGGATCAGCAATCACCTAATAACTCTTTCTCAAAAAGCTCTCTCAAAGAATCAAAAGTTGAATTATGCTTTAAAAGTGAGGATCACTCCTCTATTTAAAGATCTTTAAAAAAAAAGAAACTCTCTCTAGAGAGGGGAAACCCTTGGTTGATGAGTTGGAGTGAGTCACTAAGGCCTTGTTTGGTTCTTGAGTGGGTGTTAACTCATCACTCATTTATCATAACTCAATAATTCCCAAAACACTCCTACCCTTGTTTGGCAACCAAAACCGACTTTAGTTTTCTGCCTAAAAACTCACAACAACTCACCTTTTTATGGGACCCAGGGGCTGACCACTGTGCAGTGCACACAGTTAGGTTACCCGCGTGCTCAACTCAGGCCACCTCATTCCCTTTCACACTGCAAGCTCAACTCCTAAACCTGCTGACCACCACTGTTCAAAACTCCTCCATCCTCTTTTCTCTGCGCCACCGCTATGGGACCCACGTCGGTCAGCTTTTCCCCTCGTCGTCCCTGACAACGAACCTAACATCTTGCGATCACCTCTCAGACGAAGCTACAGCACCGTCCTCCGCCACACCTCCGCCCCTTAAACCGAGCCTAGACATCCACCATCCCTCCTCTGCTCTGCAAGGGTGATCGGCAGTAGGTAAAGGCACCACTGTATGTCAATTTTTCCCCCATTTCATCTGCAATTTCTTGAAATAAATGTTATAATTTTCCTAAAATCTGCCATGGTGTTGAATACATTTATTACGGATTTGACCTTTTCAAGATTGTTTATGTGTGTTTGAAGGGGTATATGCAAGATTGTTAATTTGACCTTTGCAAGATTGCTCATTTGAACATTAAACATTTTTCAACCCTAAAGAAAAAGGAAAATCAAGTTCAACTCAATAATTTAGTTTGGAAGGAATTGTGTACCAATTGTTATGCTGGTAAATTTTTTCTTTCTTACTTTTTGATTGAGACCCAAAATTGGGAGGAATGAGATAAAACTGTTTGATTATTTTCTAAGTAGTAATATGATCACCTTTACTTGTATATTTCCTAAAAGAATCGAGTAAGTAAAAAGGATGTTGTGAAAACAGGATTGATAGTCCTGCTGAGTATTGTTCAAGCTTAATTCTTAAAAAGCAAGATTGATTTGAGCAATCTCTTTACATGCATGAACCTTTCGTGCATCCTCTTCTCTTTTTGGAGAATATATTCTATTCACCAATAGGCAACAACATCCTTTTTTCTTTCATGTCATATTGTTGAACACATGTATAGAAGCTTGGACCATTGCCTGTACATACTAATTATATTATTGAATTGCCTAGAGTTGAATTTGGAGTAGCTCTTGGACAGTCATCATACTACATATCTAAGCTTGGAGTATTGTTCATTTTAAAGACATATGTTGCTCTTATAGATGCTTAGGTTTGTTCCAACCGCTTGGGTTCAACAAGACATGACTGTTTCTTTGATTTCTCATTGAAACTTGAATGCAACTACAAAGCTTTTGTGACTGAGTTGACATACAATATGATACATCTAACATGCTCCAACTTTAATACAAATGTTATTTTGTTTAATAAGGGGTTGGTATGAATTAGAAGAGTTGTAAAACTATTTTTAGATTTTTCAGGCTGAAAAATCACTTATAATATTGCTTATAAGAATCATTCAAAAGCGTTTAGTATTCTTATTGAAGTCATTTGGTTGTATTGTTATGTCTTTTTCTATATGTACCCTTCGGATTTTGTTACACTGGCATATTATATGATGTCTATATATGTTAAATAGCTGTCTTTTAAGTACACACACATACACACCCATGTCACTTGAGGTTTTGAGTGTCTTGAAATAGCTGTTTGGCAAACATGTTCAATGTAAACAAAAGTTTGATATTTCTACCCTATGCAAATTATTCTCTTGCAATATTGTGCTATGTTGCTAATATGTTCATGCTCGCTTTACTTTGATTTCTCTTGTTCTGTTGTTGGAACCGAGAATGATTGTTTGCCTTCGTTAATTCAACAATATTAAGAAGGCAAATACAAACATTGAAATGACTCTGAACCCTATTTTGGTCCATGATCTTACAACTTACTTTTACTTGAAGTGATGTTGATATTTATGTCATTTGTGTTACAGCAATTGAAACAATGTCTTCCACAAATAGTTATAGCTCCACGTCTACTTAGCATATGTGCGACATGTCCGTTGTGTGCTTAGGACGTCTTTATCCCTCCATAATTTTGGAAGGAGGTTCTATGGGTATCAACACTAGTCGCCGGTTTGTATCAAAATTATTTGCTCTTATCCATGTTGTTTTTACGTGAACTTCTTTATCTACCTAATTTCTCTGTCAACTATATGGTATGAATTTTGTCACAGGACTCCGACCAGGCTTGTAAGTTCTTTAGGTGGTTGGACAAGGACATGTGCCCTCGCGGACATGCAACAGCCCCAATTGTGCGGGAAAGGTGGTCAAGACTAGTAGCTGAGGCGAAAGCCGCCAAAAATGAGAGGGACAATGCACAATGAGGAGAGACAGAAGCATTAGAGTGAGAATGCTTAGCAAAGCACAGAGCTGAGAAGTATAGAGTTGCACTCCGAAGTGCCGAGGAGAAAGTGCACAAGTTGTGGATTGCTTTGATTACGACTTGGGTTATGATTAGGTTGTATTTTGTTGTTATGCCCATGTTTGGGGGCAATGGACAAAGGCAAATGTGCCTACCATGAGCCTTTGTATATTTATATTAGCAAACATATGTAAGCCCTATTATATGTTGCTGGATATGTTTTCTGTAGATGCAACTTGCAATGCTTCGTTTTGTTGTTGTGTTTGTTGGTACATATTCAGGTGTTTTGTAAGGACAAAACTTCTATTCATTGTCTGAATCATTTATATAATCCACTGCACCAACCTAAATGTTAGGTTCCAAAATCTATAAAATGACTTAGGGAGATATTTCACACATAAATGCCATACAACATAATCCTCCTTTGCATTTAGGCTCCGTTTATATTTGAAGAAATGGTGCAATGTTTCTGTACATAACTTTAGTCTAATATAGTCCTCCTTAATATGTAGGTTCCAAAATGAAAATAAGTAACGCTGCAATAGTTCATATGATAAATTCTATACAACATAATTCTCCTATGAGTGAAGTTTCCAAAATAGTTGAACTAACGCTGCAACATTTCCTATGATAAATTTTATACAACATTACCTAAGATAAATGTAATACAACATAAAAATGTGGTCAATCAATGCAGGCAGGTCACGTAATCAGCTCACATAGCATCAGTGATATCATCCCTAAACTAGGTCATTACTCTTTTCACTGCCTCTAACATTTCTAGTACATGTCTTTGGGTTGCAGTACTACTAGATGCTTCGATGTTATGGCTGGGGAGGCCACTACTGGAAGTTCCTTCAACCTGTGTCGGTGCCCAAGCGCGGAAGAGTTCATCACCCCGGTTATTCATGCGTTTGAAATTGTGAAAAGCACAGCACGTAACAATCACATAACACTGCCTAGTACGCTTAAAGTACGACATTAAATTGAGAATAGGGAAACGAGCCTTCAGAACTCCGAACGATCGCTCAATAACCATCCGCAATGAAGAGTGCCTATAGTTGTACAACTCTTTTGTTGATGGTTGTCTATTGCTTGAATGGAACTCCTGAGCATGGTACCTAGTTGACTTGTGCGGTGGAAGGAAACTAGTGCCAATAGGGAAGCCCGAATCCACCAAGTAGTATGACCCTATACGTGACCAACAATAAACGTTGTGGTATTCGTAACAATAATCATAATTAGTACAAATAATTTACTTAAACACAAATGCAATTATGACACCTATTGGTGGCCATGTGAATCCATGATTTGGGTCACTAATCGCTTCATCCAACACCCGCAAGTCATTAGCACTACCCTCCCACCCAGCATGAACATAAGTGAACCGCATGTCCATGTTACACACGCATAATACATTTGTGGTTACGGTAGACTTGTGACTCTTGTATGCTTGCGTCTCGTTTGAAGGGCGCCGAGCACTGACATGGGTGCCATTAATTGCCCCAACACATTTCTACACATGGAAATTAGTAAAACATAATAAAATAAGACACATCAACAATATCATCTACATAGAGAATTAAGTTAGGACCCAACTCAGTACTAACTACGTTAATAATATTACCTCGAAACATGGCCAGTACTTATTCACTTTAAGATGTTCGGGGAGGCCATCTACATTTGGATTCAGTTTGATTAGGTGTTTCACATATGAGTGAACAGCTTGCAACACCCTGCGGAAGTGGCGCGAGATCATCTCAATTGAGTGTTGAAACATATCTGCAACATATCTCATTCGGGTGTTGTGACCAATTATGTACAAAAACATGGCTACCACCTGCGTGCAACCTACATCACCCTGCCCATCTCTCAAATAACCATGGCCACGCAATTCATCCACTAAATGAAGTAGCAATGGGCGTGTCATGCGAAACATCTCAAAACACTTCTGAGGATTAACTTCTTCTAGTTCTTCCATGTATCCATTCCCCGTCAGGACACTTGTACGCATGGGCTGTTTATCATAATGTCGTTGCATATAGGCAAACATCTTCCCGACTATGGGATTCACAAAATCAAATTCTGCTTCATTTTTGCTATCACGCTCTGCTTCATCTTCGCTATCACTCTTTGAATCCGAGTTCTCTTCGTCAGTAAATCCAGAGAGGGCATCCACATTAACGCTGTCAAAGTATGAATCCTTATAGTCATAACGCAGGAATGCATCTAACCATTCAACCCCTAACGCCATTGTCACCTATACACTGCAATAACACACTCTTTAAGTATGTGATGTATGCATTAAGCAAAATGGAAATAACTCAACTCAACAAAGTTCACATCAATGTAGGATGTCATTATATTCAAATTTCATGAAAAAAACATCAAGCTATTCATCAAAGCATCAGATTCAAAAACAAAAATAAAAATGCACCCATTCAACATAGCATCCCATTATATCCAACATCAAAAAAACCACAAACTAATCAACATAGCATCCCATTATATCTAACAATATAAAAACCGCAAGCTGTTCAACGTAGCATCCCATTATGTCTAATAATAATAATAATAATAATAAACTGCAACCAATTCAACATAGCATCCCAGTGACGCTAAAAAAGAAAAAAAGCAAACCTACAATAATCCATAGTTTAGAACATAATAAAAGACCACATACTACACCACCACAGTGCTATAATGTCTACACCTAGAAAGAAAAATACATATACTACGACTACAACATAACAAATTAAGTTACAAAATCAATCCTCTGGGTTAACAATATCATCCATTTATGTCTTCCTCCTATGCTCCGGCATGCCTATAAACACCACCTTATTATCCTTTTGCTGGAGAGCCTCTGAGATTTTGACATATGCCTTGTTCCCTATGTCTTCATACTGATTAAGCACCGCAATAGCTTTCCCTAGAGAACAAGGATCACCTTCAACTATGGACTGAGCGAATTGTTCAAAGTTGCCACTGGACTTACCCTTCTTACCGCTATACCTCTCCCTTGTCATTGAAGTATACTCCTTTAGGGCCACAGTCATCTCACTTACTCTATCTGCTTTCTTTGACACCTTCTTACCCTTGGCACTTGCGTCTTGCATGGGACATTTGCCAGCAGCTTGGGTTTGGTCCTCAACTCCGGTTTCCTTCGCAGACAGAGGTATACTCTCCAAGTTAGGAGTGTAACAATCTTCATCAACATGGGTGGCAGCACCATCATTAGCAAGCTCTTCCTCCAGGGCACGCTCTTCGTCACTGGTCAAGGCAGGAGTGATTGAAGATATATGAAGGTGCCCAGTTGCAGTACTCAGGGCAAACAACTGCTTCAGTTTGTCATAGTCTGGGCATCCTTTCTTACGCAAGTTTGTTGCACCTCGATCTCCCTACAAGAACATATGACACATCAACAATAATCAGCCATACACAAGAACTTATTATTGGTAGATCTAAAACTGGAAATAAATGTAATAAATGAAGTACAATATGGTATCATAGTGTAACAATGCAAATATAATCACGTTATAAAAGAAATGTATCCATTCCAAACATAGTATAAAAAAAATGGATCGATTGATTCGGTCTAATTCATTTATTAAATCATTACTAACAAAAAATATTGTAATGTAATAAGGAATAAAATATTGGAAAAGGGCGTGACTGCGCAAAAATTTATTCAAATGGCAATCTTAGTTTTGTTAACATATTTCAATGAAAAGTACCCCTCCCCCTTCTCCTTAATAATCACAAAAATGGAAACACATACACAACTAACAAGGGAACGTGAAATGCATTAAGTAACATACTGTTGGGGTTTATGTCCTAAAATCCAGGCATGTTATAAATAATTAAATTGTTTAATTATATGAGATTATTTATAAATGAACTAATGGGACATTATCTTAGTCCATGATATGCATTGTATGTGATTTATGTGATTTAGTCACAGAAGATGTAAATCACAAGTTCTTTGTAAACTCATAAATTTAGTTTGTAGTCGGTGATGAAATTTGGCGTTTCATCTGCGAAGACTATAACATATCAACTAAGATGATTTGTCTCGATTATGGAAATGGAGATTTTCTAATTGATATGTTGATATATTTTAAGAGTTAAGACATATTGAACTGGACCGCAATGAGATTTATTATTCTCTTAACGACTGTCAAATGAATAATAAATCTCAAGACTTCTATTTATATCAACTCTAAATCTTGAGAGAATAATGGACCTGATCATGAGATGTAGGTTGCGTTGATATATCAGAAGTGAGATCTATCAGTCACGGTCAAAACCTCAGTATGTTGGGCAGCCACATTTAGTGTTGATGGAACATGTATTCTCAAGATGGAATTCATAGTCTCTTAATGGAAATACAAAATATTCTCTTGAGATAAGTTTAATGGGTTTGGTTATTCAGAGAGTTGGGCCCAATCATTTTAGTAAGGAGTTACTAAAGTATATATTTATGGAATTGGATTTCATAAATATATAATGAATAACATAAAAGATTAAACCGGGTACTCAAGGATTAAGATGTAGTAATCTTCAAAGTAGCAGTCTATATTCATGACTTTGTATTACTACGAATATTTTATGAAGGGGTTGCATGTACAATAATGTCTTGGGATATAATTTATAGATAAGGCCTAGAGTGTAACTATATTTATATAGTGGTATTAAATATAGTTAATGGTAACTTTGGACTTGTCAAGAGTTGACAAAAAAGCCCAAGACCCATTGAAGCTAGTGTCTTATTGGTCTCTTTTGATCCCACTTCAAGCCACACACAAGAGCCCAATTGGAATGGCCCAAAAGACTAGCCTAATTAGATAATCAGTTATATTTATACGGAGAAAACATACAGAATTTCATTAAGTTTTTCAAAAAGCGTTTTTCATGAGACCTTTTCATAAGTGTTTTCATACAAAGAATGAAATGGTTTGTATGTGAGTGTTGGACACTCTCCTATTCTCTCTTTGATGAAAACTGATTGAGAGACCACACATCTTGGGCATTAAGAGGAATTGGAGTAAAGATTAAAAGTATTCCCGAGTGCTTCTAATCTTCGGTTTTGAATTTCACTGCACCAAGGTACGCTTTCTTGTTCTCTAATTCTGAAATTTACATAGTACATGTTATCAATTGCGAATGAATTAGATCCGTTATTTTTTTTCGCTGCCCATGTTTTGTATGAAATACAAACAAGTATTTTCCTTTATTTTTCCAACACATACCACCACCACATGTGCCCAAACCTCGTCCGGACCAATAACTGTTTGGGTGGTCTCATCCCAACCCAAGCTCGTGTGCTTCAGTATTAGACTCCACTTGCGTTGTTTTTGCCAGAGCCTATTGTGCTTTTGGAAAACTTTCTTAGACGTGAAATTTTTACCCATTCGATTATTAAGTTCAATGGTCATTGATTGCCACATAGGGCCCTTAAAGACACCGTTCTCCATATTACCCTTTATTTGTTCCTCCAACATTATCTCAATAAATATATGTTCTACGTGGGGAGGCCACAGTTTGTCATCCGCATCTTGCGATTCATGTGCATCTAATTCAAATATCTCACCCGGTAATCAGAACACTATATGCAGATGATAGGTGAATAAACATATATGATACAATGTTTAGCGGGAAAACTACCAAGTAAGTTACGGAATTCTAAATTAAGAAGTAGTACATAATGTTCGTACACCATAGAATCAAAATATGCCACTGCCAGACGGTTAAACATATACATTGTCACCATGTAACAAAGAAAAAGCCAAAAGACTGAAGCATTGATTTACCACCTTACTAGTCAGTAATACCCATTACTTAGTACATGCTAAAATAGATGCTAACAACACCATTCCGGTGTATAGACTTTAGATGGAACAAAATAAGTTAGCATAAACAAAAGTCACATGCACTACAATACTTTAGCAATATAAGTTTGTCTCTTACTAAGATTGATCATCCCCTGAGTCAGCAGGACCAATCGGATGCCCATGCCCGGACCTTGCAAACCTACGAACTCCCCTTGCTTGGCAATACCACCTTTGGAGACGACGGAACCGGATCATAACTTGCCTCTTGAGGAAATCCTTCCTAGTACGAGAGTTGAGAGTTTAGGTGATCACATCCCACACCGGGTCACGAGGAACACCTTGTGCAAAATTACCAACCAAGAATTCCCCAAACACAATATCACATAGCTCATCAACATAATCATCATCCCACGTTCTCAAATCCCCAACCATCTTACACCAATCCAAGACCATGTAAGCAACACATTATAACAACAAAATCGAAGGTTATGTATGTAATGCCAATATAGGTGACAGGTATATGGCATCCTATTTGAGTATATGCAAATCATGCTTTGTACCCCCAAAATTCC
Source organism: Castanea sativa (assembly GCF_040712315.1). Classification (NCBI taxonomy): domain Eukaryota; kingdom Viridiplantae; phylum Streptophyta; class Magnoliopsida; order Fagales; family Fagaceae; genus Castanea; species Castanea sativa. The sequence goes on along the minus strand of NC_134013.1, from coordinate 74,438,414 downwards.
AGCAAGTGCAGAGGAAGAACAAATAAACAAAACAAAAACATTGCATCTGAAAAAATTAAAAAACAAAAACCACAGGGAACCCATTTCAGTGGCAATACTTTAGTACAATGCAACTCTCACCAACCACCATAAACAATTATCCGAAAAGCACACAACATTATCAAATACTGTATACAGAACCACAAAACTCAAAAAATGGTAAAATGCATAAAATTTGAAGTAACTAGCATCCCACAGATCTAAGTAGCAGCAGGGGAATAATGTTGTTAAACGTGTACAAGTTATTTTGTTAAGCATGTGAAAAATATTTTGTTAAACATGGATCAAATCATTTTGTTAAACAGTTAACCATCCCACAGACTACATTTTAATATTTTTATACAACAAATGAGGGGGTTCTAAACCCCATTCCAGCAATACCCACGGATCCGGCCAAACTTCACAGCAAAGAACATTCAAATCCTAAAACAAAATTCACAAAAGGTAAACCCACGGCCAATGTTTTGTTTTTTTGTTTAGTTCTAACCCCAAAAAAAAAAAAAGCAATACCCACGGATCCAGCCAAACATTCACATCACAGAGCATTCAAAATGGAGAAGAAAATAAACAAAACAGTAAGGAAACGGAGAAGAGAAGCTGAAGGGGGAAGGATCGTGGGTACCTCTTGACAAAAATGGGTCGGTCTTAAGGCTCTAGAGGAGAAAAGGGTCTTGCTTGAGGTCCTAGCAAGGCGGAGCTTGGAGCGCGGATCTGGTCAAGTTCAGAGGTTGGCATTAGAGCTTCAACGGTCGGGAAGACGTCGGAGCTTGGTCAGTTGTGAGGACTTACCGTGGGTATGGGAGAGGAGAAGAGAGTATGAAATGTTCTTTGAGAGGTGATCTGATGAGAGTGATGAGAGAGTGAAGAGGGTTGGGAGTGATGAGAGAGGCTTGTGACCGTTGGAGAGCATGTGAGAATGGTCAATCTGATGGGATAAGACTCTGCCATAGGCCCCACGGGTTGGTGAGTATCTGCGAGCTTGCCACTGAAACTCAGTTTTGGTGTTTCGAAAACAACATTTTCTCTTAGAGAAATGATATGTCCACAACATTTTTACAACAAATCTTAAGTGGCAGGTTGTTACTGGTTGTTATTGTTGGGGCAAAAAAGTAATCTTAGTGTTAAGTTCAAATTTGAACCAATAATAACTAACCACCTATGATTTGTTGTAAAAATGTTGTAAAAATGTTGTGGACGTAGCACCTCTCTTTCTCTTAACTCAGTTTCCAGATTATGAGTTAAAAAAATTGAGAATTGAGTTAAGGAACTGAGTGAGGGAAATTGAGCCAAATAGAGTTCTTGATCGTGGGGCCCACCATTTTTGACATATGAGTTAAGAAAACTGAGATATGAGCGATGGAATTTGGGGTGTCCAAACAACACCTAACTTTCCTAAGCTGACAATTAAGAGGTTTATCTCAAACTAGGATGAATTTAAGTTGCAAATTTGAAAAACCACCAAAAAAAAAAAAATCATGAGCTGGGTTGAAAATTCAATTTTTGGGCCACAAGTGCTTAAATGCACTTTCTGAGTGCTAATTGGCACTTTAAGTTAGAGTCCTAATGTGATATGTTTTCGATTTTTTCTTTTTGTTTTGTTTATTTATTTATATTTGCAATATTGGATGTTTTTCTTAGGGTAAAATACAATAACCTACCCTCAGGTTTGGGATAATGCCAAAAACATCCAAAACTTCTTTAACATGTCCAATTTGGTCCTTTAAACATTAATGGCGTGTTAGGCCGTTTGTGCATTCTCTCCAGGTGCAAAGCTACCTGCGATTTCCAAAAGAAGACTACAATAACCGCAAGTGGGACATTAACACCACACTATTTCATGTTTCATCAACACCACACCAACGATTTTTTTTTTCTTAAAATAAATTTATTAATAATTTTGTGTTTGGTAGCCAAGAAAATCCAAAGAAAAAGTCACATGGATCTTCCCCATTCTGTGTTTGGTAGCCAAGAAAATCAAAAGTACAACCCATAAATCTTCTTCATTCCTAATTTAGTAGCCAAAATATCAAAAGGACAACCCATATAGTCTCATTTGCTCTTTAGACTTCTTTACTTAGTGTTTGGTTGCTAAGAAAACCAAAAGGAACATCTTCATCTCTTTCACAAAGAAACCCATGAAAACTCGAATGACCTTAACCCAATCACACCAGCCAAGGTCCAAAATTCCATCACAATATTGCCATTAAACCTAAATCCAGTTTCTCTCCCCAAAAAAAAAAAAAAAAACAAATCCAGTTATCCCATCGAAAATGGCTAACCACCCACCAGCCACACTAAAGGATTTCCATCAGCGAAATAGAGACATGAGAGAAGAAGAAATGGGAGAAAGAAGAGGGTAAGATTTGGCTTGGTAAAGGAAAAGAAAATAGAAAGAGTGAGAGAATCAAGTGAGAAGTAGAGGAAAAAGAAAAGAAACAAGAGATAGAGAGAAGGCCAAGTGTGTGGCGGTGAGGTGTTGACTGTGACTTTGTGAGGATAAGAAGAAAGAATAGAGAAAAGATTAATGGCCTATTTGGAAGTTTAGAGAGGGAAGAGAGTAGAAGGGAGTAGAGGGGAGTAGAGTAGTGGAGAGGAGAGTAGAGGGGAATGGTTATCTTCCACATTGTTTGGATGTTTTTAAAATTAGTAAGGGGGAAGGGAGTAATTAGCTCTTCCTCTTGTTTGGATGTTTTTAAAATTAGGATGGAAATAAAAGGAAATGATTTCAATAGACAAATTTACCCTATTTGAAATGGACTTGCAACATTGGTCTATGATTAATTTGTTAAATTAAATAATTATTTAATCAATACTCTCATTCCATCAAATACCATTAATAAAAGTATAAAACTACTATTAATTATTATAAAATAATTTTTATTACCTCAAGAAAATTATAATAAAATTAAAAATAAATTTTCTTTATTTATGGAAAATTTTCAAGAAGCTTCACATAGGAAGCAACCACGACCTGAACCGATCATGAAGCTTCACATAGGAAGCAACCGCGGCCGGTTTCTATGCAGAGTTCCGACGCTGGACCTTCGGCAAGTCCTTCGGCTTTGTCGTCGGCGACTCGTCTCTGTCCTCATCCACTGAGGACGAAGAAATCCACGACCATTGCTCGAGTCGCAATAGGTGTTGAAGTAGCTCTAGCGATTCTTGCACCTCGATAATAGGTCTCCTTCCGATCCGTAGTTGAGACCCTGATGGTTCTCGTCCTTCTTCGCGAATGGCGTCACCGTCACACCCCGTGGCAGACCCGATCCGTCTTGCGAGCCCAGATCTATCGGGAACCGCGACACCGTTGCTCTCACGGCCATGCCCTGCGCCTTCTTTTCTTTTTGGTATTTTTCTTGGGAAATAAACGGAGTGGCGTACAGAGGAGTGTAGTGTAAATGTTGTTAGATCAGGGGGTTGTTTAGCTTTAGTCAGTGAAATAGTGAGATTCAATTTTTTTTTTCATTCACCTTAAATTTTCTCAAGAAACAAACAAAGATTATTTATATAATCAATTTGTAATTTTGTTAATTTAGAAAGAGTAAATTGGGGGATTTATTTGGTCAATAATTTATCTACTCTACTCTCCATCCAAATCTCTCCAATTTGGGGAAATTAAAAATGAGTGGTTAGAGGCAGTTGAAACCCCTCCAAACCCCTCCCCCTCCTTCCTTAAAAAACTTCCAAATAAGGTAATTGAATTACTCCTTCTTTCTTTACTCTACTCCCCCTCATTTTTTAAACTTCCAAACAGGCCATAAAAAAAAATAAAAAAACCTTTGGGTTTGAAACAAATGGTGTTACACGCCGTTTGTCTTCAAGAACCAGATTGGTTATTTTTAAGAAGCTTTAAATTTGTTTGACATTTTCCTAAACCTCAAGGTAGGTTAGTGTAATTTACCATTTTTCTTATTATCCTTTGAAAGAAATTTGACTAGATGTCAAAATTAATGGACAAACATGACACTTTTTAATTTTAGTGGACCAAAATGACAATTGATCAAAGTTTAAGGGTCTAAACTGTATTTTGGCATTAGTTTTAAAAAAGTTAAAGACTCAAAATCTTTATTAAAATTATCATTATAAATTAAAAACAGGGACATGATTAGGAATAGGAACCACTATAACAAGTAGATAAAAAAGGATAGAGTTACTATACTAATTTATGATGACACTCATATTGTAAAAACAAATTTAATCTATTATAGGCCTAGAGCCTTATAGTGAAACTGACACTTTTTTATTTTTCCAATAAACCACGGTTTAAATCTTTCAACCCTCAATTATCGAATTATGAGAAAAAGAAAATCAACTATTATAGAATTATTTAAAAAAAAAAAAGAAAGAAAAAGAAAGAGGATAGCCAAACTTCTTCTTCAAGTATTTTCCAATAAACCAGGGTTTAAATCTTTCCACCCTCAATTGTCTAATTATGAGAAAAAGAAAATCATCTATTATTGAATTAAATTTAAGAAAATAAGAAAGAGGATAGCCAAACTTCTTCTTCAAGTATTTTTCCAATAAACCAAGTTTAAATCTTTCCACCCTCAATTATCGAATTATGAGAAAAAGAAAATCAACTATTATAGAATTAAATTTTAAAAAATAAGTAAGAGGATAGCCAAACTTCTTCTTCAAGTATCTAACTCTATAATATAATCCAAATGTAATATTCATCAAACAATTGTCATTCCAAATTCAATATACATCCAACTATTTAGTTAGTACTAGCTTGTAACCCCATGCACATGCACATGCATGGATATATTTAAAAGATATACATTAAGATGCATAGTATAATTATTATATATATAATTTAAATATTATTGACAATTGTGGGGTATAGAAATCCAATGAGGAGATCATGCCATGTGTCATACCTGAGGCCAATGAGGCCACTGTGGCTTTGAGGAGGTCACGTCCTCGGATGGTAAGGTCACGTCAGTGACACGTTACCAGAGGATGTCACACTGAAGAGAAGGAGTTTCGGGAAAGAGGTCAGCCCTGACTAAAGGGATGGAGGCTGCCACCACATTTAATACTTCATAACAAACCTCCTGACTGCATTTATATGGAAAAGACCCCTGAACAGTGCTGCCTTAATTAACGCAACTCACAAGAGGTTTGGTAAGGGGTCTGATGGGATGAGCACTCAAATGATAGCTTGGGCGACCAACAACTGGAGGGCGAAGATCATCTAAAGGGGGCTATATAACGTGGGAGACCCTCTAGAAGAAAGGCATCTGAAAAAATGGCGGAAAGGGATACTGTAGCAACTTAGAACAAAAATTGTAACCAAGTTAGAAAGAATATACTCAATAACCATTCTCCTCAAACTTTTTTGAGGAGCGATTTTCTTCGTATATAGTTTAATTTTCTTTATTTTTTTTTTTTATCTTCCTTGATCTGTTGTGCACGTTGATCATTCAGTAGAAGCCTAGCCTCCAAGCCCACTCTCTACAAATTCATTGTGCCGGATTGTTTGGGCCCTAATCTTGTTGCTATTTGGGCTTAGGATCCAAATATCGCCCTCACAATAGTCATTCTTATATATTTTTTTAACTCTTTAAAACGTTTTGTAAGAATATTGTCAGGTAGAAAATGTAAATTTTCCATTTAATTTTTTTTTATATTCATTAATTCTAGATTCTTTGGTTTTTGTACACAAATAACTCACTTGAATGGATATTTATGATTTGGTCCCACATTTGACTTCAAAATTAAGAAATGAAACTCTCTCTAAAAATGAATAATTTAGGACATGTGTCGCAAAATTGAATTTCAATTGTATTATCTAATTGGATTTTCTCTAAATTTTACCTATTAGTATATATATATATATATATATATATATATATATATATGTTATTCACTTATTTGTGCCACAATAAATTTGTATTTTATTATTATATTATTATTTCACATGCAGAAGTTGACCTTTTTTTTCACAAAGAAGTTGTGCTAAGTTATAATTGAAAAGTTTCCACTCTCATATAAGGTATCTAGTATTCCCATTGCATGCAGCAAAAACTCTAGAAATTATGGTAAGAAATTATAGTTTTTTTTTATTTAATTCATTTTTAGAGTTAAAAAAATCTGTAATTTCTTACCATAATGTCAAGAGGAAAAGAAGACAATCTTTTTTTTTTTTTTTTAAGAAGAAGACATAGAGTTTTAGTAATAAAGCTTTTTTTTTTTTTTTGAGAAACACATACACACACACACACATATATATAGGGGAAGAGGGATAGAATAAGGGAATACACTCACACGCCAACACCAAGGCAGTTAGTATCGCGAAGCAAGTGATAAACCCCTTCTCAATATCACATCTTACTGATGGGAGGATAAAAAATGGCGAGATGATAGAAAAGTGGGAAGATAGAAAAGATTTTAATTTCCCTTATTTTTGTTTGGTTTGGAGTGAAAAAGTTGCGGGATGAAAAAGTGAGTTTGTATAAATTTATTCATATACCATTGTTAAAAAATGATGCCCAATTAAAATAAAAAAGTGACAAGAAACCACAAAAAAAAAAAAAAGCAATCACCTAAATTTATTAAAAACTAAAAATCATGTCTAGAAAAAAAAAATGTCTAGTTAAACATACCAAAAAAAAAAAAAGACGCAAAACAAAGCACCATGCCACAGCTTAAGAAATCAAAAGAAAAAAGGGAAAAAAAGAGGCACCGTCCCAAAAAATGAAATGAAAAAAAAGAAGCACTGAGGGAGAAAACACCTAAGCCCCACAATCATTTTCCTCTCTCCCCCTTCCAACCAAACACCCCCCAAAAAGTTTTCCCTCCTTATTTTCTTTCATTTTTTTTCATCCTCCCTAAAATCCATTCTACCAAACACACTCTAATGTTTTGTTTGTTTCAACATTAACATTTTTTGAAAAATAGTTAATTTTCCAAAGAGCATTTTCTAGATATCTATTTCATTTTCCGGTGCTTGGTAACGACCTTAAAAATGAATTTGAGAATGCTTTCTAGTGTTTGGTATGAAATTTTTTAAACCAACTTATGTAATCAATATAAAATAAAAAAAATTATTAAAAAAACCAAGAATGAATTTGGTTTTCATACAGTTTTTATACTAAAATTTTGAAAATAGATACAATCAAAATTAGTTGTCAAATTTTCGTGATCTCTACCACTCATCTTGCTCATATTTATGGACAGTAACATACATACATACATACATACATATATATATATATATATATATATATATATAATTGATAAGGGAATACATCTTCAATAAGTACAAATAGCGATAACTTTTAATTATCTAATCTTTTTGCTGGTACACTAATTGCCTACTATGGTCAATCACAAGTCTTTAATATTACTCTAAATTATGTATTTATATAATGTATCTACATAATATATTATCACTGTATAGTATCTACGTAATGTATCTACCAACAAATACAATTCTCCTAAACAATTATTATTCATTATATAACAATATTATTTATTTATCGTAAAGATTGTCCTATGTAAAAGCAATTTAGAGCCATATAGGCACTATGTTTAAAATTTTAGTTTTTTACTTCATTCATTCTTTCTTCTTCTTCTTCTTCTTCTTCTTCTTCCTTTTTTTTTTATAAAAAAAAAAACTGTAGTGTCATGTGCGAAAAAGAAGTAATTTCTGCCTAAAATCCATCAAATCGAATTTTTTTTAGAGAAAAAAGAAAATCAAGCTTGAAATTCAAAGAAAAGAATTGGGATATTGGTATAGAGGAATGAAATGATTACCACTGCAAATCTATTCTCCTATGCAAGTTAGTGCTATTGACCGATCAGTGAGGGGAAAAAAATATAATCAGAAAACTGTGTTATAGAAGGGGAGAGAAACATATGGGGAGAGAGAGAGAGAGAGAGAGATCTATGGGAAGAAGAGAGACCAAAGTTAGTGACAATGAGGGTGTGAGGAGAGAAAAAGTAAAGGAAAGAGAGAATTAATGAGAGCTTACTATGAGAGAGAGAACGCACCAAAAAATTATGTTTTTGGCAACTACAGAGTGTAATTGAAAAATTCTTTTACATTATGAGTATTTGGCAAATACAGTGAATGTGTGAGTATTGCTTTGAAAATATAGGTTTCTAAAATATGAACAATAAATTAGAGTTTTTTTTTTTTTTTTTCCTAATGACTCCAAATTCTAACTTTAACTATTAAACTCTTTTTAGGACCTCAGGTTTTAAAGACTGTCTTAAAGTTTTTTTTAGCGAAATTGTTAAACGTCTGACAATTTTACTAAAAAAAAATCAAGGCTCTTAAATCCCTTCTTTTATAGTGCTAACGCACTACTTGATTCATCCGTCGAATCCATCTTGAATTGATTTTTATTTTTAAAGAAAAAAAATGCATCTTGAATTGAGTTATTATCGTTAATGAAAATAGAAAAATAATTAGTCTTTTTTTTTTCCTTCTCGGAAAAAAAATGCAGGTGCACCTTTTTGAATAAGATGAAAACCAAAGAAAAAACGTAAAGGTCAAAGAAAATTTTCGCCCGACTTTTCCGAATGGAATAAAATTCAATGGACTAGTCAAATTACATTTTTCTTTTTCTCAGTCTTAAATTCAATGGACTAGTCTCAAATTACATTTTTCTAACCATCTAGTAAAGCATCACATTTTCAGATACACATTGCTATACGAGTTTCACATATTACATCCCACTCTCGAGTCATGAAATTACATATTAGATTAGTCGATGTCTAAGCACAACTAAAATTTTGACATTATCAAATTAGAAAATATTTGGGAATGGAAAATTGCTAAATGGACAAAAATAATTAATATTAATTCATTTCTTTATTAGTTTATATTACACAAGAATCAAAGCAGTGTAAAATTGCTCCATGATCTCCATATTGAATACTAGGAGATAGTACATAAAGAATTTATATTAATTATCCTAATTGACGACACAAAATTTAAATAAATAAATCAATGGAGGAGGTATGTGATTGCAAGGGCCAGTAGTAGAAGAAAGTAAGCAATCCCTTGATCTATTGCTGCGCCTGCATCAAAAAAGAATTAAGTATCACCAATCTGATAAAACCCAGAAATAAAGCATAGAAATTTGTTTCCCAAAAATGAAGATTTGTAGAGTTAGTAATTACCATCGCTGGTTGGACCCTGGGGTGCAGGAGAAGGAGCCAAGGACTGTGCATGGCTGAGTCGCAAAAGTGCCAAGAACATGAAGCCAATGACTGGGAGGGCGTACAATTTCATGGAATTCATTTTCAATTGGAAATTGGAGAAGAACAAATGAGAGATGAATGAATAATTTTTTGGAGTAATTGGAAGGAATTCAAAGACTTTTTATTTTGAGAGGAAAAATTGGCAATAGGGTGATATTTATAGGGTGGGTTTGGGGTGACAGACAAGAAGAGTTAGGAGAATGTGCATCTTCTAAGAAAGTGAATTTTGAGTGTAGATAGTGTTGGTTTGAACGAACGCGTCACGCACGCGAGAGATTGGACTCGGTTGGCGGCTCCTTGACTCGGACACGAAAACGACTTTCCATTTCGATGACTAGGATATTGCCTCGTGGCGTTTAAGTTTCGTTTCTGATGGGAATTTTCTTTTCCTTTTCTCTAGAACCACTTTGACAGCTCATGATTTTCATTTTCCTTCTCGTACTTTTTCTTTATATATTTATTTATGACGAGTATTATTAACGTTTTAATGGGTTGGCAATTTGGCATTAAAATTTTCAGATTCTTTGCTTATGAAAACACGTGGGGTGTGGGGTTGGAGTCATGGGAAAGGCGTGAAATTCTTCAGTTCAGTTTGATTTTGATTTTGATTTTGATTTTGATTTAATTATTTGGGAAAGTGATTTAATTCAGGCATTTACAATGAAAGTCTCGTGTGAATTTTCCCACAACCACAACTTGGATAAGTACATAAAAGGGGTTCATGTTAATCAGATAAACAATGATTTCAAGTGCTCCTTTAGAATTTATATTAGTTTTTTTTATCATATTTATTTATTTTTGAATTGAAATTCTATTTAATTAATTATTAAAATTTGGTAAAAATACGGTTATATTTTTTGCTTGTTTTAAAAAAATGAAGCTCTAAAATCGTACACATAAAATCTTCTCAAAAAAAAAAATCGTACACATTAAAAATTAAAAATAATTTTTTTTTATTAAAATAAAAAGTCCAAACTCACCTGAACATAACAATTTTAATTTTCTTTTTGATATTGCTTTGCAGGGGGGTTTTTCTAGGACTAGGACTACCAAAGAAATTAGAGACGATGACCTTTTAAGTGGGATGTGTATTATACTTTTTTTTCCCTGAATTATTTTACCTTATTTGTTTATATATAATTTCTTTTGTTTTTTTTTCTAAAAATAACTATATATTTATTCAATTTTAGCAAATAAATCAATCCAAATTAAGAATTACACATAACCACCCCGGGAAAGTGCAGGTAGCAATGCAAGATGTGAACGTGTTGGTCCTTGTCAAAGCAGGTATCCTGTGAAAGTCAATTTGGAAGGTCAAAAAGAGTGAGGTATTTGATTATGCAATGTTTTAGAATAGTCTATTCTTCAAAGAAAGAAAGAAGGAAAGAGAATGGTCCAAAGTGGAGAGCCCCTCACTCAAATTAAGGTTCCGTTTGGATAAAATTTATATTTTAAAATTAAAAACTAAAAACACTGTAGTAAAATAATTTTTAAATATATAAATAGTACTATGAAACCTATTTTTAATGAAAAAGTTGCTAAAATTGATATTTGTAGGTCCTATGAACAGTGCACGAATGCACTATTCACGGAAGAAAAGTCAACAACTGCGGCTAGTATGAATAGTAGCTGTAATAGTGAAATTTGTCTGCCAAAAAAAAAGAAAAAAGAAGGATACGTGAAACTCAACAAATGTGGACGCAAAACATGAATCTAAACGCCACCTAAGTGTCATACGCCAAATTTCTCTGGAAGATCAAGAATACTTAGAGCATTCCCATCAAGAATTTTAAAAATTTTAACATTTAACACTTCAAAATTTTACTTTATTGATTATACCACCTCACTTTAAGATACATCAAACAACAAAGCTTCTATATTTTTTACCATTTTATTTAAATAATATGAACTACTCATTAGAACAATAATAAATCATCCACACCAAAAACTATAGAACCCAGCCAACCCCCTCCTCCACCACCGCTCCACTTGCCATAACAACCATTGTAGCAACCACAACCCACCACTACAACCACAACCATCCACCAAAATCACAACCATCCACCAAAATCACAACCAACCATCACTCAACCACCACAAAAACAACCAGCAAACCCACACCGAACCAGCAAACAACCAAAACCCATCACACACACAAACCCAGGATCGGTGACCCACGACCCACGCCGAACCAAAACCATTACCACAAACCACAGCAAAAAAAAAAAAAAAAAAAAAAAAAAACCTCCATCGCCGCCACTAGCAAATCGGTGAACCAAAACCCATCACACACACAGCAAAACTAGTAGATCGATGACCCACGACCCACGCCGAACCTCCACCACGACCACTGGACTGTCGGACCCACGACCCATGCCCATCGGACCACAATCGCCGACCATCGAACCATTACCGCCACCACCCACGACCATCGGACCATCCAATCGGACCCAAACCCATCAAACCACGACCCTGACCATCGGACCATGCCAAACCATGGGACAGAGAAGAGAGAAGAGGGAAGAGAAGAGTGATAGGAAAGAGAAATAGGAATGGAAATAGATTCGTTGGTGATGAATAAAAAACCTTTTTTTTTTTTTTTACAACTCAGTTACAGTGAGCTTGTATTGATATAAGCCCACTGTAGCTTCATGCTAAATGTTTTAGGATTTAGAATGTTTGATGGACATATGTTTTTATGATTTGAGGTGCTAAAAATGTTAAAAAATAGCATTTAGCATTTTTAGCACTCTTAATAAGAATGCTCTTAGAAAAGTACATGTACAGTTCCACTTCCATGTCTAATAAAGAACGAAGTATTAGACAAAGTAGTTTTAAGTTACTCAGCAAAACCAAAAAAAAATCAGCAACAGTAATTTGAGCAAACACTATCTATCCCTTCCTCCCACACTTATGGTGTTATCCAATTTTAAATTGTTTCGTATTATTAGGGTTTAATTTTTCCGCTCCTACTTATTGTGGGGGGGGGGGGGGACATTTATCATTTATGACCTCCCCAGGAGTTTGTGCATCACTTATTATTATTTTGATGCAATATTACTATGAATTTTACTAATGTGTGCTCTTAGTATACTATTTTTGGAAAAAGTTTTATTAAGAATTAAAAAAATTTGACGACTTTTCTAATTCTCAATAAATTTTTTTCAAAAATAGATTTGTTAATATATTATTATTAGTCTTTTCCCGAACAAATCATTGTATTTTAGGAATAGGGAGCAAGAATAAGAAGAGCAGACATGACCAGTTACTTGCATAGGCCCATTAGGCAAGTAATCTAGCTTTACAAAATTTGTTTTGTTCCTAATATGGTCGTAGCTAGAAAACGACACGGTATAGCCTCATAGGCTCTAATATTTTACTGGTTGGTTTTGATTAGTTTTTTCATAGTTACTTTACACATTTTACATTAATGTTTACGTACATAATAAATTCCGCAAATTTCTTTAACACTGTTGAGTAATAGATTAATGTTAGTATACAATAAAAATGATGTTAGTAATAGTTTCATGTTAAAGTAATATTATAGTACTAATCACAATCTATCACCTTTGATGTTGTGGAAAAAATTATCAAAGTTGTTATGTAATTCTCTAAAATTTTGTATTGTTTGGACTTTAGAGAGTACAAACAGGAAATTCTCCAATGATCTCTCTTTATCCATTTTCTATTTCATTTAAATATTATTTTTTTATTCTTCATTTATTATTTCTTCATCTTTTTTTAATTAACAGGAAAGAGAAGAATTGATATAATACTACTTGCTGAAATTTTTAAATCAAAAAAATTCAATTGCTAATGAATAGTTGCCCATCGGGCTTGGTGAACTACTGTACATGAGGATTTTTTTTTTTTTTTTGGAGATTTAGAGAGAGACCATTGGAGGCCTATTTTTAAATTTCACTCTCTAATAGCATCTCCAACAAACTAAGTAACCCCAAAATCATCTCTATTTTACAGAGTAAACTCCTAATATGAAGGTCCAACAATCTCTTTATATAAGAGAAACTTTTTTGAAGAGCTACAGTGACTTTTTTTTTCTTGGTGTGGAGTCACTGTGGCTTAGGGGAATAAAATAATGTAATAGATCTAAAGAAACTATGCATCTCTCTCGGGGTGGTGATCAAAGTGGTGGGGCTTTTAATGTTTGATTTTTTTTTTTTGTAATAATAATAAACCCTAAAATTAAAATTTAAAAAGGGCTGGAAAATGTTTTTGTCATATTAAAAGATAGAAATTAGAATTGGATGGATTGAATGATTCCAAAAAAAAAAAAACCCTTCAAAAATTAATGGATTTATAGTTAGTTATGAATTCATTTAATTTACATATATTTGATAAAGAGAAATGCTACGTCCACAATATTTTCTCAACAAATCATAGGTGGTTAGTTGTTATTGGTTCAAATTTGAATCTAACGCTAAGATGACCTTTTTACTCCAACAATAACAACCAATAACAACCTGCCACTTAGGATTTGTTGTGAAAATGTTGTAAAAATGTTGTGAACATATCATTTCTCTTTGATAAATTTCAAACTGATATTAAATTTTATGTTATAGTCTTTTTTAAAACCTATTGATTGTACCTTTCAAAAAAATAAAAACCCATTGATTGTAATTTTATATTTTTCTAGATCTCCCAGAAAAGTATGAAAAAAAAAAGGTTCCAATGGTATAATCCATTCGTCAACCCATAATGAAAGGGTGATCTTGTAGTTTTTGTCCATAAAAATACGTTGTTAGGCACTACAAAACACGCGGGTCTTAAGCCGCGTTTTTTTCAGCCGCGTTTGCAAAAATGCGGCCTAAGACCCTAGTTGGGCCGCGTTTCTGAGAAACGCACCCACAACACCTGATTTATGGCCACGTTTTTTCGAGCTATAGCCACGTTTTAAAAACGCGGCTATAGAACTTTTTTTTTGTAGTGAGGTGCTACAACCTACATGTAATTTTTAAAGTATTTGCACAAGACTAACATAGATTTGAAAATTTTCAAATTACAACAAAGAATAACATAATTAAATAATTTTATTATAATAAAAAAACTTAGTTAAATAATGTGAGTACAAAAATTAAAATTTGATAATCCTATGACTGGATATGATGTTGCTGCATGTGCTTTGCCAGATCTGATTTGAAAAATATAGCTCTTGAAAAAAAAATGCTAGTATGAAAATTAAAATTATATGATCCAATGATTGAATATGTTGTTAAGGCAAGTGCTTCACGAGATTCAATTCTCAAATATAGTTATTGAGAAAGACAGAGTAAAGGAAGAATAAAAGAAGATTATAAAAATAATAATGAAATAATATTGAAATGAGATAATAAATAGTGTATTTAAAAAAGTAAATAGACAAAATAAAAAAGTGATTTTTTTCTCTCTTCGTTTGAGTGAGATAATGAAATCTAGTAGAGATGTTCTAATAAATCCAAACTTTTTGTTAATAGATTTTTTTTTTCCTTTTTTGGAAAGAAAAAGCCAAAAGTTTTCAAATTCTTACAATATTGTTGTTATGCAATATTATAAAAATTCTTTGAAGATTTAGACCCTTTTGGTAGCTTAGTGAAAACACGCATAAGTACAAAAGGCACAAGATTTAGCTTCAAACTATTTTGAGTTGTTTGTAATGAGGAGAGAGAGAGAGAGAGAGAGAGAGAGAGAGAAAAGATCAGTTTAAATTATTATTATTTTCTTTTAATTGGCAGAAAAAATAGATTATTTTTTTTCTTTTAATTGGCAGAAAAAATAGATGGGTGTAGTTATCTGGGGTTAAGTATGGAAGTTGGTCAATATGTTTTATATATGACAATGACACGTAAATTTTTTAATCAGGATTGGAGGGCAAACTTTGTCCATTGCAAAAGCAAGGCCTAAAAGTTACCAAGAATATGAACCATCATACTTACTACTTAGCAAAAAAAAACCATCATTCTGCCAATGCGAGACATTAATGTTTAAACTTTAAACTGTCAAGCTGCATTTAGTTAAGAGCAAGATGTACAAAATGAAGAGCATGTTAATTTTTTTTTTTTCTAAGAGAAGAGCATATCAAGTTAGCAACTCTTTCACTGGCCTCCCTTAATAAAATGCATGGACTTTTTTCTCAAAAAAAGAAGTTATAAGCAACTTTCTCAACGTACATTGTTTTTCTCAAGGTAGTTTGGAACTTTCGATATGGAATGCTATGCCATATTTGGACTTTGGACAGGATCTCACGTTAAAGGATCTGTGAATTGGGCCAAGACCCATGTGTCTCTTTTGATGGCTGGGGAAGCTTCAAAGCTTGAGCTCAAATATGGTTTCTTTTTTTCTTTTTTTGAGCAAAAGCTCAAATATGTTTTCTTGGATGCTGAATGTCATCAATTCAATAAACCAAGTCCCAAGTCACTCTAATTGAGAAATTGAAAAAACAGTGTTGCTGAGGTTAGATCACTTTTGGATTCATTTTGCTCGATCTGGCTGGCTAATTTTGTTCAGAAAGACTTAAATTTTCTAGCCCATAATTTAACCTTTTGGGCTGTTTTTTGTTCCTCTTGGGGGCCTGTCCTCTTCTCTACCTTCCCTCTTAGTGTTTTTGTGTGTGTGTCAAAGCTGAGATGGGCTTGGCCCTTAGGCTTTTGTATTCTCATTTATTCAGCAAAATAATTATATAAATAAATAAATAAACTCTAACATTTGAATTTAGTAAGGTACAACAGATTAGATATTGATAGGGTGCTGATTTAGCCTATCTCCAAGTCGTCCATAAAGGTCGTCTATAACCCGGCTACCATCGTAAACACCCTCAGGAACTTACCCAGAATTACCTCGTCCTTGTAAGAAGAGTTCTGGACGAGGTAAGCATCACCAGAAGGATACACTCGTCCAGAACGCCAATAACGTCGTCCTGAAGGAATTCGTCGGTTAGACGAAACTGCCCCTGCGCATACCAGCGCACATTCAAGGGCTCCCAGGACGAGGGTACTATACTTCGGCCAGGACGAGGGTACCATACTTAGGAAAATCTCCGAGCATGGCGTGACAATCCCTTATCCCACGCATAACCGCCAGGTATCCGTTGAGCAACAGAAGCATAACTCCCAAACGGTTATGCAAGTTACACTTGACTCCTACCTCTCCTCGAATATAGGAGAAGTTTCAATCTTGATAACCGCCTGTAAGGACACTATAAAAGGGGTTGTCTCAGACAAGGCCAAGGTACGTTCATTTTGACACCAAAAAAGTTGGAACTCATAACATGGAGAGAAAAACTAACTTCACCATCGGAGGGCTTTCGGCCGGTAGCCCCGGTCGCCTTTGATTCGTTTTTCTTTCTTTTTCAGGCCGCAGAGAGAGCCAGTGGTCCTTTGAAGTCCGAAGCATCCAGCCTACTGATTTTCTTCGCATCATCAGTTGGCGCCGTCTGTGGGAACCACTGTTATTCTATCCTAGACAAAAGGCTGAATGGTTCGAACAAGATCAAGGGCTACCCGCCCAGGCCACCAGGAGAGTAGGGATGCCTCCAGCAATCCCCTTCGCGATCGCAGATCAGCGCCTGTAATGCAACCGCCTTCTATTCAGCACATACAATCCATGGCTGCCGCTATGGCGGGGCGACGCGTTAGAACCGGGAGTTGAATAAGGAGATCAACCTCGGGAGGCGTCAAGGACATACGGAGGGAAGGGCCCCAAGTCGGGGAAGGAGGAGGGGAAAATGTAGAGTCCGAAGATCAAACAAGGGGTACCGCTTCAAGAAGGGTGCCACACTTGGAAAAAGAAATGGACCAGATGAGAAAAGCCATGGAGGAAATGAGGGAAAATATGAGGCGAGCAAGCCTAGTAGATGATATGGTCCACCGAACGGACTCCCCTTTCACAGCTTCCATCAACAATCACCCTCTACCCCCGAAGTTCAAAATGCCTTCTCTAGACTCGTACGATGGAAATCGCGACCCTTGCGATCACATTGCAACTTTCAAGACGACCATGCACCTACAAGGGGTCCCGAGACGAGATCATGTGCGAGCTTTTCCCACCACACTCAAGGGACCGGCGCGAGTGTGGTTCGGCAAGATTCCCCCAAACTCGGTGGGATCATTTGAAGAACTAAGTAAGCTTGTTTGTCAACAACTTCATTGGAGGACGGCGTCACAAGCGTTCCTCCTCTAGCCCGCCGACCATAGAGCAAGGGGACAATGAGAGTTTGCGGTCTTTTATCACCCGGTTTAACGAGAGAAGCCTTAACGGTGGACGAGATGGATGACAAGTTATTGCTGGCCGCTTTCCACAATGGGGTTAATTCGACTTGTTCATTCATAAGCTCTACGAGCGGGAACCACAGACTATGGGCGAGCTTGTCCATTCAGCCCAGAATTTTATGAATGCTGAAGACGCTATCATAGCCAAGAAAAGAAAAAGGGCAGAGCGCTCGGAAATGGGCCACCATCGCTATCCGGACCAGGGACCTCGTCCAAAGAAAGTTCGAGTAGACGAGAGAAAAGATAAGGATGGTAAGAAGGCCAGTTCCTCCACGAGGAATCAGCAATATACGCCCTTGACTATGCCGTTAGAGCAGGTTCTTATGCAGATCAAGGATGATCCGTCCTTGAAGTGGCCGGACAAATTGAAGGGGGACCCCCAACAAGCGTAATAGGAGCAAGTACTGCCGTTTTCACAGGGACCATGGACATGATACGGACGAGTGCTTTGACTTGAAGCAGCATATAGAAAATCTTATTAGACAAGGGAAATTGAGGAACTTCCTTGGACGAGACCAGAGAGATGAGAAAATGAAGGCCAAGGTGGAAGAATCATCACGCCCCCCACTAGGAGAAATAAGGGTAATTATAGGAGGAAGCTCGACGGCGCAGTCGTCCAGGTCAAGAAAGACATACCTGAAGGTGGTGCAGAACATCCAACAGTCTGGACGACCTTCAAGGACGAGGGAAGTGGACCAGCAGGCTGTTACTTTCACGGACGAGGAGGCAGGACGAATTCACCACCCACACGATGACGCGATAGTCATCACCCTACTCATCTCTGACTACACGACCAGGAGGGTACTGATAGACAATGGCAGCTCTGCAGACGTTCTTTACTACCCCGCATTCCAACAAATGAGACTAGGACGAGATCAGCTTCGACCAGTGAACTCGCCGTTGGTAGGATTCGGAGGAATGAAGGTGCAACCTGTAGGCACCATCACGTTGCCAGTGGTCGTCAGAACATATCCGCAGCAGATAGCCAAGGAGGTGAATTTCCTTGTTGTTGATTGTGCGTCGTCATACAATGCGATTATTGGAAGGCCAACTTTGAACAGCTGGAAAGCGGTAACCTCTACCTACCACCTGTCCATCAAATTCCCGACCGAGCACGGAGTAGGCCAGGTACAAGGAGACCAGTTGGCTGCCAGGGAATGCTACTTAGCTATGCTGGCCATGGACGAGCACATGCAGGCGATGAGTATAGACGGAAGGAGGGTTGTGGCTGAGCCCACTGAAGCATTGGAGGACGTCCCTTTGGATGATAACCAGCCCGAGAAGTCTACCAGAGTTGGGGCGAGCATGGAAGAGGGGGCAAAGCACGCTTTGATTCGGTTTCTGAAGAAAAACCTCGATGTCTTTGCATGGAGTCATGAGGACATGCCTGGCATCGATCCGAGCGTCATTACCCATAGCCTGAACGTGTGCCCCTATTCGAAACCAGTGCGTCAGAAGAGAAGAGTTTTTGCTCCTAAGCGAGACAATGCCATTAAGGAAGAGGTGCAGAAATTGGTCGCCGCGAAATTTATCCGAGAAGTTCATTACCCAGACTGGTTGGCGAACGTAGTCATGGTCAAGAAAGCCAATGGCAAGTGGCGGATGTGCGTGGACTTCACTGATCTAAACAAAGCTTGCCCCAAGGATAGCTACCCATTGCCGCGCATTGACCAGTTAGTGGACTCGACGGCAGGTCACAAAATACTTAGCTTTATGGACGCTTTCTCGGGGTATAACCAGATTCAGATGAATGAAGCGGATCAGGAGAAGACCTCATTCGTCACGAGCCAAGGGTTGTATTGCTACAAGGTTATGCCTTTCGGTTTGAAGAACGCGGGGGCGACCTACCAAAGGCTGGTCAACCATATGTTCCGTCCTCAAATCGGACGAAATGTGGAAGTTTATGTGGACGACATGCTGGTGAAGAGCCAGGACGAGGATAAACATCTTGACGACCTTCAAGAAACTTTTGATACATTGCGACGGTACCACATGAAACTAAATCCGAGCAAGTGTGCTTTCGGGGTTTCATCGGGTAAATTCTTGGGGTTTATGGTGTCGCACGGAGGAATTGAGGCGAATCCGGATAAAATCCGGGCGATGCGAACATGGAGCCACCGAAAAATATCAAGGAAGTCCAGTCTCTTACTGGACGAGTCGCCGCCCTCAACAGGTTCGTATCGAAAGCTACTGACAAATGCTTACCATTCTTTAAAATCCTTAGGAAGACTTTTGAATGGACGGACGAGTGTCAGAAGGCCTTCCAAGACTTGAAGACATATCTAATGATCGCACCACTGTTGAGTCCGTCTGTACCTGGGGAAGAGTTGTACTTGTACTTGGCAGTGTCCCCACACGCAGTAAGCTCAGCGTTAGTTAGAGAAGAGGGGAGAATCCAGAAGCCGGTCTATTACACAAGCCGCGCGATGAGAGGGGCAGAAGGATGATACCCGATGATGGAGAAACTAGCCTTCGCACTAATCACGGCTTCCAGGAAGCTAAGACATTATTTTCAGGCACATGTCATCAACGTCCTGACAGACCATCCCATAAAAAAGGCGATGAGCAAGTTGGAAGCTGCTGGACGGCTGGTACAGTGGGCCGTTGAGCTTAGCGAGTTTGATGTCAGGTACCTCCCGAGGAGCGCGATAAAAACGCAGGCGTTGGTAGATTTCATTGCAGAATTCACCCCCAGTCAGGACGACCTGAACAAGGACGAAGGAAATGAAATGTGGGTGGTTAATGTGGACGGATCATCCACACTGTATGCAGGAGGGATTGGAATTGTACTGAAATCCCCTGAGGGCGACAAGTTGGAGTATGCGGTCCGTCTACAATATCCAACTACCAACAACGAGGCTGAATACGAAGCTCTACTCAAGGGGTTGGAATTGGCCAAGTCCTTAGGGGCGGAATCGTTAACAATCAGAGGAGACTCTCAACTGGTCATTAACCAAGTAAATGGGATGTGTGATGTCAAAGAGGATCGAATGAAGAAGTACCTCAACAAAGTGAAACGCCTTGCCCGGAAATTTTCAGCCATAAGTTTTATTCAACTTCCCAGGGAGGAGAATGCTGAAGCAGACGCCTTGGCAAAAGCCGCCTCGGCAGGGGTCGTAGACGAGTTCCGCGACATCCAGTACATGTCGAGCAAAGACATCCCTGACATACAGCAGATAGGAGGAGGAGAAAATTAGATGAATCCGATAATAATCTACCTCAAAGATGGGAGGCTTCCAGAAGACAAGGATGAAGCGAGAAAGTTAAGGGTCAGGTCGGCTAAGTATGTCTTCATAAATGAGGTGTTGTACAAGCGAGGCTTTTCCCAACCCTACTTAAGATGCTTGGCTCCTGACGAGTCAAACTATGTTCTGAGGGAAGTTCATGAAGGATCGTGTGGAAATCACTCAGGGGCAAGGTCCCTTGTCCATAAGATCGTCCGTGCCGGCTACTATTGGCCAACAATGCAGGCAAACGCTAAAGCCTATGTCAAGGTATGTGACCAATGCCAGCGTTATAGCAATGTGCTCAGGCAGCCGTCAGAGTATTAGACCCCAATGACAGCCCCATGGCCCTTCGCACAGTGGGGACTGGATATCCTGGGTCCTTTTCCCATAGGAGTCTGACAAATGAAGTTTTTGGTGGTAGGGATAGATTACTTTACCAAGTGGGTAGAAGCCGAGCCTCTTGCAGCAATCACTCAGCAGAACGTGAAGAATTTTGTATGGAAGAATATCCTATGCAGGTTCGGAGTACCCAGGGTATTAGTATCTGACAACGGACGTCAATTTGACAACGCACCCTTCAGAGACTTCTGCAATCATTTTGGCATCAAGAATCACTATTCTTCACCCTCCCATCCGCAGGCAAATGGGCAAGCAGAAGTAGCAAACCGATCCCTGCTGAAAATCATCAAGACTCACCTTGAGGGGGCAAAAGGGATATGGCCAGACGAGCTGCCAGGTGTTCTTTGGGCCTATAGGACGACTACACGAACTCCGACGGGAGAAACCCCTTTTAAACTAGCCTATGGGAGTGAAGGCGTTATACCGGCGGAGGTCCATATGGCGAGTCACCGAGTGATGAAGTACCAGGAGAAAGACAACGGGGAACAGCTTCGCCTTGACCTCAATCTTATTGATGAGGTAAGAATGGATGCGGAGCAAAGGACGGCAAGGTACAAAAATCTCATGGCCAGACAGCATGACGCCATGGTAAAACCCAGACGGTTCAGTGTCGGGGACCTTGTCCTCAAAAGGGTCTCCTTGGCGACCAGGAACCCAGCTCATGGAAAACTGGGACCCAATTGGGAAGGACCCTACAGGGTAATCAACTGCAAAAGGCAGGGGTCCTACTACCTGGAAGCCCTGGATGGGCGGAAGTTAGAACATCCTTGGAACGTGGAACATTTGCGAAGGTACTATCAGTGATGAGCAAGGACGAGGGAAGTCAGTGGCAAAATTACAGTTGTGATTTGCGTGTTTACCTATATTTGCTTTTGCTTTTACTACCGTTATGGTGTGTTATGAATAAAAGTGCACTAGTTCTCGAACTTTTGCACTACCTACAAACTAGCTTATGAAAGATGATGCTATGTACTTATCTTAATAAGGCACTAGCTTATAAGCATGTGCCAAGTTTGTGAACAATGTTCATGTAATAATATGGTTTTCTTATATGTTTGAATTCCAGTTTCCCTGATAATACCCACAGACGAGGCAAAAGCCTTAGGCAATTAAAATCTCTGGACGAAGACTACCTCGTCCAAGCTTTCCTTTAAAACGAGGATAAAGCAAAGAAAAAAATGCTAAGGCATGCTCGTCCAGGCTTTCCTTAGAAAAGAATGAGGATAAAGCAAAGAAAAAAAATGCAAAGGCATGCTCGTCCAGGCTTTCCTTAGAAAAGAATGAGGATAAAGCAACAATGCTAAGGCATGCTCGTCCAAGTTTTCCTTAGCCAGGGCTTACTCGTCTAAGAAGGGAAGTAGGCATTAACACCTGCGTTCTAACGACGAGCATATGGTCGAGACGGTCATGATCGTCCTAAGCTGATCGTCCATAAGGGCATCGTGTGAACAATCACCCAACACAGGGGAACATTGCTTAAAAGGCAATTGAATAAAAAAAATAATACACACACTCGTCCATGGAACAACAATAATGATAACTGAAAATAAACATTCATTAAACAATAAAAGGGTGAACGACCACCGTCCAAAAACCCTTGAGAAGTAAGCCTTGAAAGGCATTGTTTATAAAGCCGTCAAAAGTACTCAGGACGAAAAAAATGTACTCTTATACATTTTAAAAAAAAAGACAGGAAGAAAACACTTGAACAAATGATGAAAATTTTCAAACAACAGGCATCAGGCATTAGGGTCGTCTTCAGCAGGCTGGGTAGAGGCATCGTCTTCAACATTGACATCTTCAGAGCTAGTCTGAAGAAAAGAACTTGCAGCACCTCCAAGTTGAAGGACGATAGGACTGAAATCAACTTCCGAAAACTTTTCTTTCGCCTCCATGCGAAAGTCTTCAAATCCAGCCGCATAGTTGGCGTCCAGAAGGTCCGTAAACTGCTTCGAAGCCCTGAACTCCTCCACGGCCTCGTCCTTAGCCCTCACAAGGGAATTGCTTAGCTCATCGGTCTTCTTCTGAAAGTGGTCAAGACGAGAGTCCTTTTCCACTACATCAGCCTTTAATTCCTCGACGAGGTTTAGAAAATCCTTGGCCGCGTCCTTAGCCTCAGCAGCCGTCTCAGCCCAGCTCTTGCACTCATCCTTGACTTCCTTGATCCTCCTCTCCAACAGCAACCTCGTCCTGTCCAACTCAGTAGCCTACCTAGACGCAGCTATAAACTTGGACATGGCCTGCACAAACAAATAAGAATTTTTGTATCAAGCAAAGTAAACAAGCATAAAAAGCTAACGACGGGAACAAATTTGTATCAGTTACCTTGAAAAGATCGTGGACACCCGAGTGCTCAAAATCTTTCAAGGACATGTTGTAGCATGCAGCCACGTCCTCGTCAGACACTGCCTGTTGGAACCTCTCCCAAGCCAAGCCCTCACTCTCGAGGAGGTTGGGCACAACATCAACGGGAGGTTGGGACGAGGCAGGAACGCCGGTCTTGGACGGTGGAGTGGGAGCAGGCTCAGACGACTCCACGTCGAAGATCTGGACGGACGGTGGTTGAGGAGGAGGAACAGGGACAGCAGGAGAGACGACCCCAGACTTAGACGACTTCCTGTGCTTGGCCCTCCGACTGGGGAGGTTTTCAAGATTGATGGCCTTTGACAGACTCCTCTTGTCGCCAGCAGCAGGACGAGCCCTAATCTCGGTGTCTTGCTTAGGACGCTCGTCTGCGACTCCCTTGCCTTTATTTTCCTTCATTGTAGCCATCCCTAAAATAAATAATAATAATAATAATAAGTAAAAAAAAAAAAAAAGGAAAAAGAAGTGCAAGACGAGAACTCACGTCGATGGACTATAATTTCGTGGGCTAAGGCTTCAGGAGAGGGCTCGGGGCCAAGTTCCCAAGTCGCAAGACGCTGCAAAGTGACCAAAGAGTGGAAGTCCCTCTCTGGATGAAGACGAGCTTTCTGGACGCGTCCTAGATGGAATTTGCTCAACGACGGCCTCCTAACACCTGCAATAAGGACGAGGATATTAGCTCAGAAAGATATATAATAAAGGTAGTGCTACGGTAGTGGTGAGCATACCTTCAGGACGAAGGTTCCCTAATTCTCCTGTATATAGGGGAAACGAATCCCTGCCCACCTCAGCAGGACGTCCTGCCCAAGGACCTGAGACGAAGAAAAACTCCGTCTTCCAACTCCTATCTGAGGTAACCAAAGATTTTATTATCCTACAGTCTTTTCTCCTGGCCGTGAACTGATAAAAGCCACGAGATTGACTAATTTCAGAGGGTTTATAGCAAAAAAGGAACTCGTCCACGGTGAGAGGACGATCCCCTTCAAAAACCTCTCTCCACAAAACTTGCATAGAAACAACTAGCCTCCATGCATTAGGATTTAGTTGACACAAACCTATACCTAACTTAGAAAGTAACTCCCTAGCGAAAGCATTGAGAGGAAGCTTAAGACCCCCTAGAAGATAGGCTTCGTAAACCCCAACACCAAAATGAGGTTGGCAACACCATTCATTACGGACGGCCAATCTGGGATTTAGCTCGTCCGGAATTTGGTACCAGCTTCGTAGGGATGCTAATTTTCTCTCGTCCGTCCTGGCCGGAGTCCCTACAGCACAACTATAAACAGTCTCAACAACTTTGTCCCCCTTAGTGGGCGAAGAGGCACTAGAAGGGCCAGCCTTAGACCCTGACAACACTCTCGTCCTAAACTCTTCCTGGACAACTTCTAAGGGAACCCCAGGAACCCCAGAAACATACTCGTCTGAAGTATGACCGCTACTACTGCTATCACTACTAGAGCCACTGTAGCTGGTCGTATTGCAATACTCGTTTATCTCCCTATCAACGCTATTGCTAGACGAAGAAAAAATCTCGGACATTGTGGAAATGCAAGGGAAACCTAAAGACGAGCGTAGAGAAAATACCTGGCTCTAGACGACGGAAACTAGGGACGCTGGAATACTCCTAGACGAGGCAACGGACGAGAGATGTCAATGAAGGAAATTTGAAAAATGGAGAGGGTATGGGAGGAAATCCACTATTTATAGGCGTTGAAAAGTAAGGCCTGAAACGAAATATCCAATCAGGAAGAGCCGCGTGGTAGCCTCCTCAAAAACCCAAATCGACACAACGGTTGATCCGAGTAAATAATGACGCGTGGCATAATTGGGGTACCCTGTACCTTGAGACATGTGGAGTAATATATTGAAGCGAGTCCAGAAACCAAAGCGTTTTGGACGACCTATGAACAGGGGGCAACTGATAGGGTGCTGATTTAGCTGATCTCCAAGTCGTCCATAAAGGTCGTCCATAACCCGGCTACCATCGTAAACACCCTCATGAACTTACCCAGAATTACCTGGTCCTTGTAAGAAGAGTTCTGGACAAGGTAAGCATCACCAGAAGGATACACTCGTCCAAAACGCCAATAACGTCGTCCTGAAGGAATTCGTCGGTTAGACGAAACTGCCCCTGCACATACCAGCGCACATTCAAGGGCTCCCAGGACGAGGGTACTATACTTCGGCCAGGACGAGGGTACCATACTTAGGAAAATCTCCGAGCATGGCGTGACAATCCCTTATCCCACGCATAACCGCCAGGTATCCGTTGAGCAACAGAAGCATAACTCCCAAACGGTTATGCAAGTTACACTTGATTCCTACCTCTCCTCGAATCTAGGAGAAGTTCCAATCTTGATAACCGCCTGTAAGAACACTATAAAAGGGGCTGTCTCAGACAAGGCCAAGGTACGTTCATTTTGACACCAAAAAAGTTGGAACTCATAACATGGAGAGAAAAACTAACTTCACCATCGGAGGGCTTTCGGCCGGCAGCCCCGGTCGCCTTTGATTTGCTTTTCTTTCTTTCTTCAGGCTGCAGAAAGAACCAGTAGTCCTTTC
Source organism: Castanea sativa (assembly GCF_040712315.1). Taxonomy (NCBI): domain Eukaryota; kingdom Viridiplantae; phylum Streptophyta; class Magnoliopsida; order Fagales; family Fagaceae; genus Castanea; species Castanea sativa. The sequence continues at coordinate 74,412,346 of NC_134013.1, read as the reverse complement.
AAGTCCGAAGCATCCAGCCTACTGATTTTCTTTGCATCATCAGATATCATATCAGTATCACTGTCTTCTGAATCACAAAATAATAATGATATTCATTTGTTATATTTTTAATAAAAAAGTTTGGCTGTAAATCTGATTGTAATTTAAGGTTACAATTTCACTCAATAAATTTATATTTGATGTAAATTTTGACAAATTAATTATTGGATTACATTTTAATGTATCTTATATTCTCCATACTTGCAAAATTTTTAAAAGATTAAAGGTCAATAGATATGTTATCAAACAATTATTTAAATTGCAAGTTTTTGTAATCTAAAATTATGCATATATAATAAGTTCATGAATCATAACGTAAATAATATTTGATTAGCACAAAATTTGGCATATGCAATAAGAGCGAAAAAAAATTCAATCTAATGGTTATATTTTTAAAATATATAACAATATTAAATTTTTTTTAAGAGAGTTTCAATTTATGATATCCACTCCGAATGATAGTTCTTAATCATCTAGATTAAGATATTAATCAGTTTTTGGTGTAAGCAGTGATTGAATCAATCTGTTTTTTTAAAAGAAGTTGTAGACTACCACTAACTTTGTAATCATTTCATATTTTTAAAATCCACTAAACCTTAGATTGTAAAGGTTATATAACATTTTCTGTACTAAATTGGATGTGTCATGTCATATGTGCCTTTCTTGGCATCTCTATTGTTATTTCCCAAAGGGCATGTGTGGCTGCAACCTGCACGTACTAGAAGCGGCACTGTTTTAGAGCAATTGCATTAGTTCGGTCAAATTTTTCCTTTTATTTTACATTAAAAATTTACTTTTTCTATTTTAAACTACTACTTTTCCAAAGTACTTACATCAGTTCATCTCTTTTACAATCCTCTCTATTTAAATAATAATATTTTTTAAAATTTTAATTATTATTTTTAAATTTTACTTTGTCCCTATCTTCTTATCTTTTCTTTTGTACTTATCTTTTTTTATTTGTCCTTATACATCTCTTAGACCAATCTTTTGTCCCTCTTCTACTTCTTCTTCTTTCTTCCACGATAACTTCTTCTTCTTCCTTTCAAGGTCACGGTCAAATACCTCCCTCCACAAGCATTTTCTTCTTCTTTTTCCTCTCATGGTCAAATCACTTATCCACCACAAGCACCAATCTCCACCACAAGAATCAAAACCCACAAGCACGGACTTTGTTGACCCATAAGCACCAATCTCCACCGCGAACACCAATCCATAAGCATTCAGACCCATTATTGTCGACCCATGAACTCTGATCTAGCGCCACCAGCACCAATCGACCGATCCACAAGTGACCAACACCAGCACTGATCTATCTCTTTGTTGGTTTGTCTGCGTGGATGTGTTTGTGTGTGGGTGTGTTTGTGTTTGTGTGTATTTGAAGAAAAAGAAGATGAGGGGAGGAGAAGTCTGAGACTGAGTTCGCTTTGCATGGAGAAGAGAGAGAAAAAAATGTGTAAAATGTGAAATTAATAAAACAATAGTATACATAGCAATAATATATATGCACAATTAGTGTAGCAGATGTGTAAATATACATAATTTTAGAAGGATTGATGTGGAAGATTTTTTGAAACAAAATATGTAAAATTTGTTACTTTTATATTTTGCAAAATTTTACATCCATTGATGTGGATGCTCACAGCTACCATGTTAGTTGCTACCATCCAAAAAGGAACCGAACTAAGGTTAAGAATCTGACTAAGAAAACCATCAGATTTCTTCTCCCTAAAAGTAAAAGTAGGGCCTACGTTCATCCTTTACCTACCTAAGAGTTTCATCCCCTTGATTGAAAAAACATGTTCACTCTAACCTAAAATTGGCAGTTTAGAAATTAAGCTAAAATCATTTATTGAGTTATTAGCTTTAAGAAATGCTAGTTCACAATATTTTGATAATACTTTTATAAAAAATTTTAAATGGTAAATTATTATTAGCTATTATTAATAGATAAAAAAGTAATTTTAGTAATGGATTCAAATTAAAACCAATAATAACTTACTATCTAGGGTTTATTGTGAAATACTATATTATTGTGAAAATATTGTAGACCTAGCCATTTTATTAGTTTTACTTTCCTAAAAAAAAAAAAAATTTACTTTCCTATAACTCTAGATTATAATTAATCTCATATCAATTTCCTTTACCAATTACCAAACAAAGCCATGCATGCAAGCATCTAGGGAAACCAGGGACTGAATCATCCAAGTCAAAGAAATTATCAGCTACAAACAAGACCTAATGAAGAATTTAGGCACCTTCCCACTTAGCAAATACGAAGTGGCACTTTTATGTGCCAGTCTGCCAGAGCCAGTGATGCAGTACCAGATGGCAGCACGGACTGTATGTACCTGATCTACGTGGCACCCAATCTTTGATGGGAAACACAATAGGCCAGTGCCTTATCTTATTAGGCCACGGTCTGGACACTGGACAGGTGTACGTGTGGGTGTCTCCTCTCATAGACAGGTCTCGTCACCTTAACGAACGCATACATAATTATTCCAAAAGAATAAAACTATTGCCATAAGTAGCTGGTTTATGGTGGAAAATTATTACATAGTCCGAAACTATTGTTTCTGCTTCTTACGTAAAAGTGAGCTTTACGATGCGTGAAACCCATCCATCTATGAGGGAGAGGAAATATAGTTCCGGACTATACAATAATAGCCTGTTTATGAATGGTGTTTATTATTTTTATATTAAGGCGTAAATGTACTTTTGGTCCTTATATTTTGGTGTTTTTTATTTTATTTTAGTTCCTCTACTTTTATTTTATTACTTTTAGTCTCTAAATCAATTAATGCGTGTTATTTTAGTCATTTCCGTCAGTTAATAGACGAAAACAACTGAGATGACTAACGGAAGTATTAAAATATTATTAAAAATTTACTGTAACACTCATCAGATTAAAAAAAAAGGCGTAAATGCACTTTTAGTCCCTACGTTTTGACCCGATTTTTATTTTGGTCCCTACATTTTATTTTTACTACTTTTAGTCCCTAAACCAATTAACTCGTGACATTTAAGTCATTACCATCACTCAATTAACAGAAAATGCTAACATGGCTAACGACACAGTAAAATAATAATTAAAAAATCTATTTTGACATTAAAAAATTGCCACATCAGCGTTTAAATTAATTTTAATTAAATAAAAAAATTAAAAACAAAATTAAAAACAAAAAATTGAACATGAACATGAACAACAACAAACCCAGAATCAAGAACATGAACATCAAACCTAGAATCAATAACATGAACATCAAACCTATTCAACCCGAGAATCAAGAACATGAACATCAAACCCAGAATCAAGAACATGAACATCAACAACAACAAAATAGATCAGACCGAACTACACCTAAACCAACAACATCAAACCACACCCAAACCAACAACAACAAACCCACACCGATTAGACCAACAACAACAATAACAAACCCTGCAATCCCAACCAACGAACCCAGCACCCACCAACAAGCTCCCTTCTACCAAGACGGAACCGGACCTAGATTCCTATCGGAAAAGCTACGCCACTCTCTCTCTCTTCGCATCAGAGCAAAAAATAGAGCGGTGGAAAAACGCTATCGGTTCCAAACAGATTTCAAACTTGGAATACATAAAGCAGAAAATCGAGGTTCAGAGAAAACAAGTGCAACACTACAAAGAAACCTCGCTGTGGAATAAAGGCTTAGACAAAAGCGTCAAACACATGGCTCGAATCGTTTGGGTCGTCTATGATCGAATCCGCTCTGTTTTCGAACCCTACATTTCGGATCTACCATTTTCCTCCAACAACAGCAACCTACGCCTTATTTTAAATCATAACAAAAGGTAAAACTTTTGGATCAAGCGATTGCCGAGGTTCTTCCAAACGACGTCAGACAGGGAAACGCCGGTGGAGTTGAAGAGGTGGAGCTTTCAGAGCACGGACTCAGTGTAGAGCTGGGTGATCTTGGAATCATTGCGGATGAGAGCGATTGGACCACTGAATGGGGCGCAAGCGACTTTGTGGCAGCTGAGATCGATGTGCCTCCGCTGCATCGGGTGGTAGAGTTCCGGTTTCCGGTAGTAATGATTGCTGAGAAGTTGCCACTCGGCGGCCACCGACACGTTGGCCATCAGAAATGAGAGGAATTCAGATTGGGCGTTTGATCGGAGAGGTATGGTTCATGAGACTTCCTTTTGCATTGGGCTGTGTCTGGGTTTGTGGGGTTAGTGTATTCTAGATTCTAATTTTGTTTTGTTTTGTTTTGTTTTTTTTCATTTTTCATTTTGTTTAAATTGATAAATTAATTAAAAAAAAATCAAAATATTAGTGGATGCTGATGTGTCTTTTTTAATTATTATTTTATGCTGACATGCCATTTTTAAATATTATTTTATTGGCCATGTTAGCCCAACAGTAAACTCTATTTGTCACGTCAACATTTTCTAGTTAGTTGGATGAGGACTTAAATGTCACGCGTTAATTGGTTTAGGGACTAAAAATGGTAAAAATAAAATGTAGGGATCAAAATAGAAATCGGGTCAAAATGTAGGGACTAAAAATGCATTTACGCCAAAAAAAAAAATCAAGATCTATGTTCATCTTTTCAAGAACAACACCAAAGAACACAGACCCAGATTTTAAACATAAGAACACATGCTCAGATTTACTTGCATTTTCTTGCCCTTTCTTGTCAACCAAACACAAACACAAATCGATCTCCAGCAAGAACACAAACACAAACCTAGCAGTAGATCTTATCAGGTTTTCTCAAACAACAAAACCCAGATATACAAAATCACAACAAAACCCAGATTTTCTTATCTTTCAATCAACAACGAAACCTCCAGTAAATAAAATTCATAAACCCAGAAACCAAATTCATAAACTCAGAAAATTCAGCATAAAAACACCATAAATAAAAAAAATCATAAATTCCAAAGCCCCCATCCTCAAACCCAAGCAACATGATCTTTGATCGTGCCTAACCTTCGCCGGTCTGATCATGCCTCAGGTTCAGGCCTTAGCCTCATTGGACTGTCATCTTCTTTGCCACAGATCTACACCGCCGAGAAGCTAACATGATCTTTGATCTACACCGCCGAGAAGCTAACATGATCTTTGATCTACAAACCCAACCAGAGCCGAGAAGTTAACACCGATCCTCAAAGCCGAGAAGCTAACAACGATCCTCAAAGTCGAGAAGCTAACACGATCTCAACCAAAGCCGAGAAGCTAACACGATCTCAACCAAAGCCGAGAAGCTAACACGATCTCAACCAAAGCCGAGAAGCTAACACGATCTCAACCAAAGCCGAGAAGCTAACATCGATCCTCAAACGTCGCCATCGCCTCCTTCAGACCTCAAAAGTCGTCGTCGCCTCCTTCAGACCTCAAACGTCGTCGTCGCCTCCTTCAGACCTCAAATGTCGTTGTCGCCTCCTTCAGACTGACCCACATCGTTGTCGCCTCCTTTAGACCCACCCACCGATCTCACCGCCATTAGACCCACCCGCCGATGTCGCCGCTGTTAGACCCACCCGCCCATCTCGCCTCCTTCAGACCCACCCACCAATCTATGGTCCTTTACCTCTCTCTTTCTCTCAATCCATCTCTTCCTCTCCCTCTCTCACGATCAATGGTTATTTTTGAGGAAGATTGAATTTTTTTGTTATATATTTTTTTTTGTTGATTTGGTTTATATATTCAGATTTCCTATCATAATATTAAAGTAGAGGGTCTGTGTTCTTGTTGAAAAGATAAACATATAGATCTTGATTTTTTTTTAATCTAATGAGTGCTATAGTAAATTTTTAATAATATTTTAATACTTCCATTAGACATCTCAGTTGTTTCCGTCTGTTGATTGACAAAAAAGATTAAAATAACATGCGTTAATTGGTCTAGGGACTAAAAGTGGTGAAATAGAAATGTAGGAACTAAAATGGAAAAATGCCAAAATGTAGGGACTAAAAGTGCATTTACGCCTTATATAAATTTATAACTTTTTTATTATTATTTATACACTATCATATTGAATAATTGTTAAAATAAGTGTGAAATTAGTTGTACTATTGGAATTTTTCACCCATACACTACACATTACACACACAAAAATGACAACTCCTTCTTAAAGCTTAATTAGGAAGGAGCAAATATATATATATATATATATATATAACCTTTGAGGGGAATAACTAAAAAAGCTCTTTATGCCAAAACTTTAGTCACCTCTCCTTCCTTTTCTTTCTTTCCTTCCTACCCATATAATGCCATAAAGATTCTTTTCTTTTAAACCTCTCCTCACATACAAAAAGAAAAGGAAAAAAAAAAAGGAAAAATGTGCTACCCTGCAGGAATGCCTTTGGGTGGCTTTAGAGACTTAACGGTGCATCACAGATGGTTTGTTTTGCAGTTGCAGGCACCTATGGTGGTTGAAACAGTGACAAGGCATGCATCAACAGCTGTGGCTGGAGAGGGTTCAGGAGGTGGTGGTGGTGAAGGCTCGGTAAAGCAGTGTGTGTGTTCACCAACGGGGCATCCGGGTTCATTTCGTTGCAGGCAACATCATGCAGCTGGGTATGTTTGGGGTGGTCGGGTGATAAGAGAATATGGGTCAACTAGTTAAAAGTAATTAAGTTAAAAGGTCTGTTTGTTGAGTCTGTAAGAGAACAAAGGAATATGATATACTGATTTATGGTTGTTCTATATATAATCCCATCCTTTCACGGTTTCTCATGAATGAATTTGGATATTTCTGGATCAGAGGAAATTTAACTCCTCTCTTTCTCTTATACCGTATACGGCTTATGCTTTCAGCCTTTGTTTAATTGTTTATATAAATCACTTTTCTTCCCTCTCTCTCTCCTTTATTTTTGGTCTGTCTGAAAAGAGGTTTTTAAGTCCAAATAATTTCCCAAAAGGAAAAAAAAAAGAAAAAAAAAGAAAGAAAAAGCGAGGGTTGTACTTGTATTTGAATGCTACTTATAGCGATAGTGATGAGTTCTGTATTGTGGAAGCCAATGTTAAACATGCAAGACATCCATGAGAAAACTTTAAGCCTTTTGCCTCTCATGCGGTGATATAGGAAAAAACATTGGCTTTGTCAACGATGAATTTGATTGAAAAATAACTAAAAATCATTTATCTTGCCGCAATTACAATGCTTCCATAGTGTTCAAGGTGTGATTAAATCAGTGAATGGTGGAAAGAAAGTGTTTTGAGGTGGCGCAGAGGTCAGGATCGGAGCTCACAGATTTATGAAATAAGAATTAAGTACCCATGCCAATAGTCTTTATGTTTATCCTTACAAGGCTGATTTTTGTATATTTCATGTAGAAGGAACAGGGCACATATCCAATTACTAGAATAGGCTAGAATGCCGTAGATGATTTATCTTTTTGCTAGAATATAATAGACTTCAATAGTAATCAAAGAATTCACATCTAACGAAGGATCTAGTTTTTGCTAGAATAGACTTCAATAGTAATCAAGCTTTATGGCCTGTTTGGATGTTTAAAAAAGGAGGGGGAGTAGAGTAGAGAGAAGGGGAGTAATTCAATTAACTTGTTTGGGAGTTTTTTAAGGAATGAGGGGGAGGGGTTTGGAGGGGTTTGAAGGGGTTTCAATTACCTCCAACCCCCTCATTTTTAATTCCCCCAAATTGGAGAGATTTGGAGGGAGAGTAGAGCACATAAAATTATTGATAAAGTAAATTACCTAATTTACCCTTATTATATTTATAAAATTACAATGTTAAAAACAAGGGGAAGGGCTAATTACTTCATTCTCCCTTACTAATTATAAAAACATCCAAACAAGGTGGAGGGTAATCATTCTCCTCTACTCTTCTCTCCACTACTCCCCTCCCCTCTACTCCCCTCTACTCTCCTCTCTCTCTAAACTCCCAAACAGGCCATTAAAGAAAAAAGAAAAAAGAATCTACATGGATTCATTCACATCTAATGAAAAGTTCTAATTTTGGAAACCTCCATGTTAGATACCCAATAATGTTAGGCGCAAGTAATTAATAATTGCATTTGAGTGAGTAATTCAGACTCCCTTAGATCACCGCGCACCCTTGGTGCGCTGTGGTCACTCCACAAGTATAAATGCTTGTCGAGTGTAAGGGGTAAAAGTCGGGGTTCAAGTTTCTAGGAAGGAACTTCACACATGTATATACCTAGATTAGGTTAGAGTAGAAATTCTATATTGTAAAAAAAAAAAAAAAAAAAAAAAAAGATCCCTTGGAGTATACAATAGTAGCTCTTATATTATGATTTAGTTTTAAAGATAATTCGTAAGTTATAATAATTAGGGAAGAGGGATTCAAATCGTGGTATTTTTTCACAGAGATTAAATTTAATAAGAACGTGGTGTAAAAACCTATGTTTACGTTATTTAATAATATTGTGCAATGTCAGATTTTTAAATTAATTGCTCATGAAATATTAAACCATAATACACACAATTATTATCTATTTTAATAAATTAAAACCCTAAACTTCCTCTAGAACCAGTACACCTTGGGAAGCTGCTGGGAATCAATCAAAGGCAAAGCTTCTAATCTGGGCTTTCTAATCTAAAACTCAAAGTTCAAAGGGTCTAAGGTCTTGGCTCGTGTAGTTTTTTGATTTACAAACACCACTTTTACTTGTACTGAGAGCAGAACTCCTGCCAACTCCAAGTCCAATCATTATTTTATAGAATATGATAGTAACTTATCTTGAAAATATGAAAACAATCTATTCAAATAGTGATTGGACTTGGCATTGAAAGAGTTCTGCTCTCCGGTACAAGTAAAAGTGGTGTTTGTAAATCAAAAAAATACATCAGCCATGACCTCTGACCTTTTGAGCTTTGAGTTTAGATCAAAAAGCCTAGATCAGAAGCTTTGATTGATACTTTAATTGATATTCCCAGCAACTTCCTAAGGTGTATTGGTTCTAGAGGAAGTTTAGTTTAGGGTTTTATTCTATTGAAATAGATAGTAATTGTGTGTATTACGGTTTAATATTTCTTGTGCAATTATTTTAAAAAATTTGACATGGCACAATATTATTCGATGGTGTAAACATAAGCTTTTACATCACATCCTTATTGAATTTAATCTTTTTTTCAAAAAGAGTGCAAATAGTGCTAATGAGTTATAAGATTTTTAGATCCCGTTTGATAATGTTGTTCTAAAAATATTGTTTATATTTTTTGAAAACACATATTGGTAAAAAAATATATAAAAATACATGTAATATTATTCAAACATTAAAAACTATCGTTTAAACAACAGTAATAAACAGCCTTAGTAACAAGAACCCTTATATTGGACCCCACATGACGCTTATAACATTAGTAACAAGAACTCTTTTATTAGACCCCACATGACGCTTATAACATAAGCCACACATACCTTGCAGCCAAACACGTGCCTAACTGAAAATTCTCTTATAGGTCTGCCTCATGGAGCAGGCCCAATGGAATTGGACACAACTATCAGGCGTGTCCAACTAGAAAGAGATAACAAGACTTAATTTGCTGACGTTGTTTAATTTTTGTTTCTTAATCCACCCATCTGTAAAGTAAATATTCTACTCATTACTGAGATTTTAGAAAAGGTCACACCATATCACAAAGAAACTGTATTTCATCTCTTCATATATATACAGGAGAAAAAGAGAGTTTGACAGAAGATCTGCTGGTTCAACACCCAGACTAAGACCAATACAAACCATACCAATCATCCCTCAGAATTTTGGGCCACAAATGCACTAGCAAATAAACAATTATCAAGTATTTGTATTCTTCACTAGGGTCCCAAGGCCTTCAATAATTTACCAATAATTTACCTCCGACACCCAACTCAATGTTCAGCTTCCATCTTGTCAATTGTCATTAAGAATTTCTGCTACATTTATATAATATCTACGCCATCACTGCAAAAAACAAAAATCAGTAAGTTGATTAGAGAAAGAAACCTTGATGCTTCGAAATATTAAATATGTAACAAAAAAAAGGGGGGAAATCAACAATTATAGCTACAGTATTAGGACAATTACATGAGCTTAACCACTACTCACATTTCGGGTTTGTTTGAATACCACTTATTGCTGAAAACTAAAAACACTGTAACAAAATAATTTTTAAGTGTGTGAAAAATGCCGTAGGACCTAGTTTTAAAATTATTTTTGCTGAAAAAAATACTTACGGGTCTTAGAACTATGCATAGGACCCACACAAAAAAGCAGACACGCATCTGCTTTGCTTTTCAGCCAAATCCAAGCGTGCACTTCATCTCATTTCTTGTTTGGTTTCCACTAGCCATGCACAGGAAACCACATTTCACACGGGCAGAATATTCTGTAAATTGCTACCCTCTCAGTTTGGAAAGGATGGGTATGCATTAGCAATCAACATGGTTGTCAAAATTGGGATCCCATGTATGATTGGTGAGAGGGTCTCACGAATTGGATTATTTGGTTGGATTGAGGATTGTAAGACTAGTAGACTACCTTCCATTAAATATAAATAAAAATGATTATGTATTTTAAAGAATCAATAAAATAAAAATAAAATAAAAAAGAAAGAAGATAAATTTGACATGATTCCATGTTGCTAAGTATCAAATTAAATTATCTATAACAATCTAAAACTACAAATAGAGGAATAAAATTAGCTTTTATTTAATAAAAAAGGAGTCTTTAAAGTTTTAAACACACATGGGAGCAAGTGCAAAGAAGCTAGAAATTAATTTATACAATTGATGGAACTTGAGTATTTCATTAATCATCCCAGGAGATGGAATTTCCTTCTCAGTGCGCAAAAGCTAATGAAACTCATTTAGCACTCTTTCAGTTTTGCAACCTTAAGTTCAGTTCAAGACCAACTCCAATTATGGTTGTTCAAGCTCAAGAATTATTCATGACAAACATAATCCAAAATCCAAAGATGCTTTCAATTCATCAAATCATAACATCTTTTAGCACCCTAGACTCAACCTAATGGATGGGCAAAACTTGTAGTATATTTATACTTTCATCACCTCTAATTTCAACTTTCAATTTGCTTAGTATAGGAACTTAAATATCATCCAGGGTAGCATATAGGTATCTATATAGCATCAGAAACAAGGAGGCAAATTTGCCTTTCGGGTAATTTGAAAGAAGCAGAATGGGTTTTCCTGTCAAATTGACCAAACAAATAAAAAACAACAAAGGTGAAAGGTCCACCTACCAAGCTGGCTATCCACAATATCATATGATTCATATCACGTCAGTGGCAAAATTCCAGTCCTCCAAATGTCACCTCTCTTCTAAACCTAGTTTGATCCTTAGTTTTTGTCAATGGATATAGAACAAAACAAACCCAATAGTAATATATCTGAACCTCCACCCCCGACCAAAAGTCAGTTACAATATCCGGCCATTTCTTGCGGTCACCAAACAAATATTAGCACCAACCATATATTTCTTAAACTCCTCTCTCAAACAATACCCCTTTCAAATCGGCAGTACTTGTGGTATATAATCATATAGATTGGCTTGGGATTGAGATCCTATGAGATTCTACTCCAATTTTCCGTATTAATGACAGTGCACAGATCAAGATCTATTTCTCATTCTATCCTACACTCTGGGTTGTAATTATCATAACCATGTGCTTTAGTAGGAAACCAAACTGGATGATAGTTAATTTTGGAGCTGGAGGTAACTCAACTTCATCTATAGATGGAACTGGGCTTAAACCTTTTTTTTATTGGTAAGTTACACATGCACTTGATGGGTCTTTATCTATGAAGCACGGGTGCGTTTCCGGATTTAGGTGCGGATGCGGGTGCGGGTGCGGGTGTGGGTGTGGGACTCGGCAATTTTTGAAAAAGTAGTGTGCAGGTGCGGTGGAGTGTGATGATTAAAAAATTATTAAAAATATTTTATTTATATTTTCTATATATTTTTACTATTAAAATATTCTTAAAAATTACTATGGCCTGTTAGTAGTATTTTACAATTAAAATATTTGTACTATGGCACGTTAAAAGCAAAATGTACAACCAAAGCCCGTGAACAATCAACAAAGCCCATGAACAATCACGATGTTGTTTCCCTTTGCCTACACATGATTCTGATTTTTGCAGAGTTCAACAGCGGCGATTTTGAAAATTTCAACCCTTTATAAACTTTTCTTCATCTCCCTCTCACTTATCTTCACCTTAGTAATTTCTTCTTCTTATTCACAACCAAACGATGTGCGCCTCTTTTATCTTTTATTCACAACCAAATGATTTCGGCCATTTTGGTCAGTTTGGGCCGCTGGCCAATACAGCAGAAACAACCTGATTCTGGCCGAATCGGCTTGAGTCGGCGCGAATCTGTAAAAAAAAAACTCAGACACGGCACCGACGCATGGGCAGCGGTGTCGCTTGTGCGTCGCCGTGTCGGACGTGGGTGCGGCGCCCATTTTGCCACGTCCGTGCATCATAGGTCTTGATCCAACAATCTCACCCTCCACAAAGAACTACTTATAAGGGGAGGAAGAGCCAGTTGAGCTAGAGCTCATTAGAATTGGACTGATCCTTTTAACGTATAATTATAACATCAAGAACTGTGTTTCAGCTAGATTTAGTAAGTATTATACTAAGTGAGCACCAAATTTTCAATCTCAAAATCAAAAGTTAGTTTTGATATGACAGAAAAGTTTCCTTATGTGTGCAACTGAAACAGCAATTTTATATAATCTGCAATACAGTAAAGTAAAAGCTCACCTCAGGGTAGCAATCTTGGTGGACAATTGTCTGATTGTTCGTATTTACATACACCTCACAGGATACTCTTGCCTGATGAACATGTTGGAACGTAGTTTAAACAAATGGAGAAAGAAGATGCATCATGTAACAGCATTAAGCTTGTAAGAGAATGCTATGGAATTATCAGAACAAAACTAAAATTTCCTTAACATACCGTTTCTTAATGCAGTGAGTGTACTGCTGCTGTTTTGCAACATAATTAGTTATTGCAAAAAGCCATGCAATCACATACATATATTTCCAAATAATCACTCTATAGATTTAGAGCTAAAGATTGTTTCTTTACTTATGTGAACTGATGACTGGTTTGTGTCAAGTAAAGCAAATAATGATAGTACATAAAAAGGTAAAAGGGTAAATTTGCCAACTTATTTGATGCACATATCTAAATCAATTGTTATTGTGACATTATTTGAGCTTTGCCTAAAAGATTTTGAAACTGCAGCATGGACATATATAACACGGGCATATATAATTGAGACATACAACCTTGTTAAAAATCCCATCCTTAATTAAGGCATTAATCCTCAAAGATAAACCCACCACTCCACTCCCTTCCTTTCTACACATTCAAACCATGCCAAGTTGCTAACTTCACATCCTCTCAGCTAGACCATTGTTAACCTGTACTCTCTATATATATTATTGAATTTTCTATCCAAAAGAAGAAAAACTCTACCAGTTTATGATTTTTCTCTCATTCACCATTATATCCGGAAGTATACCACATTTACAAAGATAATTGGTACTCATTTTCGCAAGATACAAACCATTAAACAGAGCTCACTTTTTAGAATCCCCCTTCCCCATCCTTCTCATTTTCCTTCTTCTTCTTCTCTTTTTTATTTGATATTTCTTTTAAAACAAAAAATTCCATCCTAGTTTGTTAATTAGTTAGGAAGGTGATGAACATGAAACTCAATAACCATATCACCAATCCAGCCACTCCTCTATAAGTCCATGCACATCCACCACAATATTTCCATCTTTGTAAATTGACCCAACCAATTAGCAGATAGCATTATGCTTTCTAAGCCTTCATATGCCAACTACTAATCAGAGCAACTACAACACCATGATCTCTTTTAGACCTTTTAACAAACCTCTAAGCCTTATATAACGTACTTCTGTAGAAGCACTAAGTGAACACACCCAGTGTAAATGAGGTTTCTCCTCCATATCATTACAAGTTACTAATTATAATTTCAAATAAAAGCATTTGAAATCCTCATTGATTTGTAGTTTGTACCTATTGTGAGTGGTCTACAGCTTGGGGATTTACACATTAAACTTCCATTTTTTTAGTTTCACAATTGTCTTAGTTTTTTTGGGTTAATTCTAGTAATTCTTTTAGATACTTTGTGTTCATCGTTGTGAATATGAAGCAATTCTTTTCAATAAAACTTCATCATTTATTATTTTTAAAAAAAAAAAAAATTCCTAGCATTTTTTATCTCTATTCATTCTAACAACAACACCAATGCCTCTCCTTGACCACTCAAAACCCTAGATTCCGAATTTCCCTAATTTTACCAAACCCTAGCCCCACCATGTAAGCATAAGTTAACTAATTAAAGCACAAGCACAAGCACTCATTTAATCCAATCAAATCATACCATAGATGGAAAACAGAGCCAACAAATGTAAAAATCAAATGCAACATTATTGAATTACGATGAGCAAGGTTCAATAATGTATATATACCTTGAGAGGAATTTTGAAGAAGAAGAACCCTAACACGCCATTGACTTGGGTATCAGTATCGAAAGGGATCACTCCCTTGGCCAAATCTTCAAGCAAGTAAAACACGTCGTGAATGACCTCCAACCCGTTGAGATCGAGCGTGGCATTCACGTACGACGAAGCTCTGGACCTGACGCGGCCACTTTGGGAGCTCACAAACCCTAGCTCTCTCCCTCTGTACCCCACCGAGACGTCGAGGGAATCGTAGTCGAGCGAGAAGAGGTCAGGGTTGTGGACCATGACGGTGAGAGAGAATGAGAGGTCGAGAGTGAGTCCCGGGGACGAGTTGACTTTGATGCGGTTGAGTCTGACTCGGGCGAGTTGGATGGTGGGGTCGTAGGGGTAGAGGAAATAGATGGAGAGGGAGAGGAGGAGGAGAGAGGTGGCGCCGATGAGGAATTTGCGGAGGAGAAGAAGGCGTCGTGTTGGAGGGGGGTGGTATAGAGGGAGGAAGACCACGTTTTGGGCGGTGGGGTTGGGAGAGAGAGGGGAGTAGACAACGTAGTCGTTCTTTGGTGAACTTGAAGCCATGGCTTCCAATGACTGTTGAGGAGCTGTGGACTGGAGTATGGCCTATTAATTAATGGGGGAAGCCAAATGGTCTATTGATTAAACTACACGCAAAAAGTTAGAACTAAATAAATAGATTTTTGCATTTTTGAGAAAAAAAATATATTTATATATAATATACTTATTATCTAATGATTATTAATAAATAATTAAAAACGATTAGAAAATTCATGAAACGTCGGAAACCAACCAACCCGATTTAATTAGAATTTGTTAGATGTTGGACCTTCATTACAAAAAAAAAACAAGCAAAATAAAATTTTTACTTTAATCTAATTTAATATTTTCTATTTTAGATAATTATTTTTCAAAAAACTCAAATTTAATTATCAATTTTATACTTAAAAAAAAAATCAAAACAAAATTTAGCACTATCACCTCATAACATGTGACCATATTATAACCCACCACCACTGCAAACCCACGAATTACCCACGACCCATATGCATAACCCAACAATGTTGACCCATCATTGCAACCCACAACACCATCACTCGAGAGAGAAGAGAGAGATCTAAGAGGAGAGAAGATGTGAATAAAAAATAACTAGCATTGCCAAAAACAAATGATGGTAGCAAATGCTAAAATAATTTGGCAAATAGCAATTGGATGAAGGTCATTTTTTCGTATGTGATGTGCTAATGATCTTAAACTAACATAATTTAATATTATTTGTAACTCAAGAAAATATCCCTTAAAAAAAAAAAACCCAAATTACACACACACACGCACACACATATATATCTATTACACTAAATATTTTTTAATTGAATGCGAATTTTGACATATCTATCTTTAGGTTACATTATTTTTGTATATTCTCCATATTTGTAAAATTTAAAGATGATCAAAGATCAATAATTATGTCATTAATTAAATGTTTAAAGTTCAAGTTTTTTATAGTTTAAAATTATGAATTAAAGATGGGTTTATGAATTAAATAGTAAATAAAGTCTGGTTAATACAATATTTGGCACAAATTTTAAAAACATAAAGGACATATAATCCAATGGTAGGATTTCAAATTATTATTCCAATAAAAAGTTACTAGGTGATGTAATATTGTGTAAAGTTACACTATGTGTTACTCCCCCCCCCCCCCCCACACACACACACACACACACACACAAAGGATTGCTAGGACCTTATGAGAGGTTGTTTGATTCAACTCATATCTATTAGCACTTTCATGCATTTGGTTTTATGAGTCTTCAAGATAAAAAACTCATTTTGATGGCACCATTGGGAAATATAGAGTTTGTTTTGTGACTAAAGGGTTTACTCAATAGTATGACATTCATTATAAATTAGTTTTTGCTCCTGTCATATTTCACAAACAAACCATGCATATTGAGATTGGTTGTCATCTACTCCAACATTACCTTCTTTAAAGCTCAGCCTAGCTTCAATTTGTTCATTCCCCTGATCAATTTGCTAACATCTTCACTAAGGTAGTGTTCAGATTGACTAAAACAAATTATTCCCACAGATTTCTAGACATAAAATGCATTAAGAAATATTTGAGGTATTTGATTGGATATAGTCTTTTTGCCTATAATGCATTTTCCAAATTTGCATTTCTATAACAAAAATCAAAGTTAAAAAACTGTGAGTTCTCATTTTATCCTACTTCTCATTTTTGCTAAAGCAAGTGAGATCCATTGAAAAATTTGGAACAACAACCAACTGTGAGAGCAAAGCCCTATGCCACTCCTCGTGCGAAAGAGGTGGAGTTTGGGTTTGCAACTTTGCTCAATCATGTGCTTTTGCACTTTTTTTAGGGAATACATCTTAGCCAAATGGACCTAAGGCAGAGGGTTTAGGAGTTGCCACCAGTTTTAGGTCCCGAAACCAACTGGGCCCCTTGTAAAGGGCCTTATATAGCAAGATTCTAGGTCTAGAGTTAAGATATGAGGATGAGAATGTGTTAGGCACCCAACCTCACCTGACTCGTAGATCAACCTCCACTCATCCTGTTTCATAATCTAATTATAACCAAGCATAACACACACACACACACACACTTTAGGCCTAGTCAATCAACGTGTTATCTTATCCTACCATACATAACATATTTGATATCATGGCATACACTTATTCACGAAAGCATTCATGGTATAGGCAGCAAGCATACATGTCAATACTCATCATTCAAAGCACATTCATCACAAGTTCATCGTGTTCATCACATATTCAATAAGTTTATCATGTTAGCTATGCATGTTCATGCTCATATGCATCCACATACTTAGATGCATGACATGTGATATGCATGTTCATGTTTACATGCAAAAGCATTTAAAAACCCTAATTATCCAACTAAACAATCAAAGCAAATAAACACAATTCTAAACAAGCAGAGACCTAACACACATGTTAATAAGCATAATCAAGGACCTAAACATCCATCTGAATTATTAAAAAAGAAAGAAAATATAAAACAAACTAACCTGAGCTCTTCTAGATGAGCTTGCATATGCACGTGAAAGCTTGCATACATAACTCAACCTAAAACTAGTACAACAAACAAAAATTAAACTAATCATATTTTAACCTAAGAACGCAATTGAACTAAGTTAGAAAGTAGGAAATAAATAGCAAAAATGAAAAAGGAAAGGAAGAAGAAAAATACCCTAAAGCAAAGAAAACTAAATGTTGATTTTGACAGCTCACTCGGTCAATCTATCAAAAAAAAAAACCCAAAAGGTTAGTAAACATTTTAAAACCGGAAAATGGTCCCATCCAAGAAAACTTTAAATTTGAAGGTGTTCATAAAAAAAAAATCCCTCTTGATCCACTATTTTTCTAGTGATTTTAGTGTGTTTTAGGAAAAAAAAAAAAACCTAAAAGGCTTTATAGTGTTAAGAAAAGGGGTGTAGTGCCGTTCCTAAGCAATGTGGGATGAGCTTTGCACCAATTTTCGTCAAAATATTTCCTTATAGAACTCTGTCAGCTACACTTGCAAGTTTGTTTTTGCGTATGAAAGGCTAAGATTCTATAATGTTTCCAATCAATAATATAGCTAATCTACATAATCTTTCTTGGGACATTCTCAATCTTAGCTAGACATGATTTTATTAATTTTAATGTTGAAAAACTTATTTCTGTAGAAGCAATTGTAAGAGGTATTGTTAGTAAAATTCTATAAGCAATGCATATATTTGAAAATGAATCTAACCTTTTTTTTTATATTTAATTTAGTATGTCAATTGGAGTATATTCTTTTATTTGTAAAATTTCTTCTAAAACTTTTAACTCTGAAAATAAATCTAAACCATCAATATCACAATAAACATTAAGTTTGAGAAAAGATTCAAGTTTAAGACAGTATTTTTGCATACTATCATCATCTAGTGATTTCCATTTTGTGAAGTTAAATAGAAAACCAAAAACATCTTTATATATTTGAAATTGCTCAAACCTATTCTCAATTGAACTGATTGCCTTTTCTACTATATATAAGAAAGTGAGAGATTGTAAAGTTGTTATTTACAACTATTTTGTGTTGGCTTTAATTCCGTGCCAAATTTGATTATAATTTTGTTCAATCATGTTTATCCTGTATTTTATGTGGGATTTCATTGTATGGGTTGTGTGTGAGAGAGAGTGTGAAGACTTAAATTTTTATTGAAGACTAAGTAGATTTCGCGAGAAGTTTCACGAGAAGCCTTCCCGCGAAGTGAGCCACGTGCAGAGCACATGACTGGAATGCGAAGAGTTATAACAATTGGTTTTCGGGAGTAATTCGCGGGTAAGGCCTTCTTGCGAAATACCCGCGAGACGTTTTGTTTTGCTATTTTAGCATATTTGCTACACCATGTCTTCACCTACACTATATATACCCTCATTACCCATATATTGTATGGAGTGCTTTTTAGAGAGAAAACCCTAGCATACACACTTAAGAGTTAGAGATTGTTATACCCACAATCAGTTACACAATCTTTTGTGGTTTTCCTCATACTCCTACCTCTCCATCTCCATATCCATATCCTTGAGAGGTTGATAACCTAAACACTTACCACACCCAATTTGAGTGTTAAGTGAGGTTTTGGTGCTACTGGGAATCATTGGAAGAAGCCAAGTGTTGGTGGATGCAATTGGGCATATTGCGGGATCTAGAAAGCTAGACAAGACACGGTTCTGAGAAGTCTTGTTAGAGTAGGAGCTTGGAGGGCTTAGGTGCATTGGGTAGATTAGGCTTAAAGGGTCTTTTGCTATTCGTGTATCTTGACTTATTGTCTAGTGGATTGATTTACCGCTTGAAGGGCGGTGGAGAGGTTTTTCGCCGAGTTATTCAGTTTCCTCTTTGATAACACATTACTGTGTTATCTTGTCTTTGCATCATTCTTCCCTACTCTTTAGCTTTCATTTTATTGTTGATATATGATGAATATGGCTTATAGTAGTTCTTTTATTTGTTCGCTCGCATTTACTTTATTTTGCACTTAGTTAAGTTAGAATAAAATCAACCGAGCCGTAATTTTTAATTTGGGGGTTTAAACAACTCTTGTGTTTTAGCACAAATCCAAGCTTTTAATTGGTATCAGAGGGGGTATACTTGTTGTGGTTTCTTTACCTTAGTGTGATCCTAGACCTCTTTTGTGATGGATCAATCACAATCGCTTAATGCTCCACCATTATTTGATGGGAGCAACTATGTGTTTTGGAAAGTCCATATGAGGGCATTCCTTTATGCTATAGATGAGATGGTATGGGATTCCGTCGAGAATGTGTATGATAGACCCATTACTGCCAAATCCGAATGGGATAAGGCAGCTCTTGCTTTAGCAAATGCCAATAGTAAAGCAATTAACACTATTTTTTGTGGTGTGTCTACTGATGAATTTCACAGGATATCTCATGTGAAGACCGCTAAGGAAGCTTGGACAATTCTTGAGACTACTTATGAAGGTACTAAGAAAGTCAAGGACACAAAGCTCCAAATGCTTACTACCCGATTTGAAGAGCTCAAAATGAGTGATAATGAGTCACTTGATTCATTCTATGGGAAGCTCAATGAGATAGTGATCACCAAGCTCAATATTGGTGAGAAGATTGATGATGCTAGGGTGGTGAGGAAGATTTTGAGGTCCTTACCGGAGAGCTTCCATGCAAAGGTCACAACTATAAAAGAGAGCAAAGATTTGGATGAGATCAAGATTCAAAAACTCATTGGATCTCTCCGAACATATGAGCTTGGACTGCCTTCCCACAAGGCAAGCAAATCACTAGCTCTCAAAACAATCAATGAGAGAATGGATGACTCCTCTGAAGAAGATGATGTGGAGAAGGAGGTAGCGTTCCTTGCAAAGAACTTCTAGAAATTTCTTAAGATGAAAAATAGTAGGAAGTCTTTTAGCAAAGGAAAGTTTTCATCCTCCAAAGGAAATAGGAAGGAATTCAAGAAGAAAGATGGGAAGAAGTCTCAATCCCTTCAAGGAATCGTATGCTACGAATGCAACGGTCATAGGCATCTCAAGAAGGAATGTCTCAACTATTTGAGAGGGAAGGGTAAAGTGTTTGCCACTACCATTAGTGATTCCGAAAGCTCAAATTCAAATACAGAAGGAGAGTGTGATAGTGACGAAAATTATAGGGCCTTCATGGCAATTACCTCCATTGATTCTAAGGATGATTTGAGCAATTTGGTTGATGAGCTTGGTATGCATTAGGACAGTGAAGAAGTTGAAGGTTTAGATGATGAGGATGTGTGTCTCAATGAAGGTGAGAAGAAACTTCAAGAAGTTTATGATACTCTGCTAGAAGATTGTGGCAAATACGCCAAGGTTGCGAATAATGCCATGAAAAAGATGAAGAAGATTGAAGAAGAGAATAAGTACACCTTTATGCAACTTAAGGAAGCGAAGTGTGAAGTAGAAGGGCTTAAGGGAGAATTTGTGAAAGCCTGTTCTAAAATCAAGTTTCTTGAACTTGAAATTATTCAAGCAAATGTCAAGGTTGAGCGCATTTCTACCAAGAAACTTTACAGTGTGCTATCTTCACAAAAATCCTTACATGATAAGACCGGTTTGGGCTATACCGGTGAAGGAAGCTTTAGCAGCGAACCCAAAAAGGAAGTGAGGTTCGTATCAGCCAAGAATGTTGGAAAACTCAAAGAGGTGAAGCCTAAGATTGAGACCCCTATCGTTGCAAAGAGAACTATTGGTGCAAAACCAAAGGATAAAGGGAAATCATTACCCAAAAATCAAAAGGGATCTTAAGTGAAGCATTGTTGTCATCATTGTGGTGTGTAATGGCACATAATTGACACAAGGCCAAATTGCTTCAAGTTTCATGCATTAAAGAAGGCTGATTTTATGCATGGCAAAGAAAGTTCAAAAAGAATACCAAAGGGAGCACAAGCTAACGGAGAAAGTGAAAGACAACTCATTGGAGATGTTATGAAAATGTTGAAGAAGATCTCATTATGCCTTATTAGCTTCACCCTTAGGTTTGAAAGTTATGTTGGTCGTACCCCTCTATCTAAAAATCTCACCCAAAATACTGTAAAGTGTGGGTGAAGAAGGGTACTCATGCATAATCACTCTCTATGCTCATGCATTAATACTTCCAATGTTTTAGGGTCATAGGTTCATGCATCATGACATATAATCTTCTTGTGTCATTATTTTCGGTTTCTAGCATGTTTCTTTTCAAGTTTATTTTGTACTTGCTATTTTTGTTGATCTTACTTTACATGTTCTATTTTTTAGTGTGTTGAAAAAATTCAAAAACCATAAAACTTGAAAAATCTCCAAAAAGTTTGATCGCTTGTATTGTGTTTTTCACATGTGAGTTTGGCTTAGTACCTTCGTACTAATGGCGTAGTGCATGTACGAGCTTAGCTTGTTATGTATGGACATCTATCTTTGTGGGGAATATCTTGACATCTATTTATAATTGTTGTAAATCGATCTTCATGGTTGTCATGAATGATTAGTCAATAGTCTTGTTGGTTTTAATATATGCATAGACTTGCGTCTATATATCTTCCTTTTTTTTTTTATAATGTTTTTGTTGTATAGCTCAACAAATTTCAAATATCAAAAAGAGATAATGAGCTACAAAAGCCATCACACATACTAGTATTTGACTAGAAAAAATGGAAAACAACTTGTATTGAAACGTATGGTGCCTAAAAAGCCAAAGGCTTACTCACAAAATTGAAATATAAAAAATTTCAGGCATCGATTTCAAAATGAGATGTATTGTTCGTAAATGATCAAATGTAATGAGTTGAAAGAAGCCAAAAGAAAAGCTTCAAAAGCATGTAATCATTTACTTGTAGGAGGTCATATACGTTCATTTCTATAAATGAGATAGACCATTTGACTTAGTACTAGTTGTGTATAAATTGATTGAATTGATCATTGAAGTTTCACTCTAGACTAAGGACTTTTCCACATATGATAAACACACACAACATATAAGTCTATTGTTCAATGAATGCTTATTTCATTTGTGTGATTATACATATTCAAATGTGATGGGTATACTCAATTGCTTATCAATCAAAGCCAAAAAGATTTTTGAGTATTATATATGTTTTTAAAGTGTTTTTATACTTTCATGTTTTGAGTTTTTGTTCATATTGCATTTTTAATGTTTTTCATCAAAAACTCTTTCAAAGGCATTTTCGCGAGAAGCTTGCAAGTAAGCTCTTCCTGTGAAAATGAGATAGGCAAAATAAAAATTTTAGACATAAGCTTTCACGACTGTCTCACGAGTAAATCATACTCGCGAAAATTTTTGTGCTTTAGTGGCATTTTTCGCGAGCAACTTTGCGAGAAGCTAACCAGCGAAAAATGCGTGTTTTCAGTTTTTATAGGGCTGAGTATGACAGTTTTTCAAAATCACACCCTTTGCCTCCCTCGAGCCTCTCTCATCCCAAAAACAATTTTCTCTCAAAAACCCAACAAAAACTCAAGTTCAATCTACTCTAAGACTTCACTAAGGTATGTTTCAACATTTTCTACTTTTTGATTCCTTGGTTTAAGCCTTAGATTCTAGGTTTTCATGAGTTTGGTATATTTTTTGAAAGGGTTGGGAATAACTTCATGTTTTGTGAAACTTTTTTCAATTTCTTGATTGGGCTTTGTCCCATTTGCTTTGATTGTGTTTGTGTTGGCTCCTTGTGGCATTTAAATATGTATTTAGGCAAGATTTTCACATGTTCATGCATTGCTTACATGTTGTTTATGTTGGTGCATACCAAGTGTTTGATAAAATGCCCAAATGACATTTTAGTGTTGTTTTGGATTCCGATAAGTACCAAACTTTGGAGCTTACCATGATTATACATGTTTATCATGTTTAGATCATTGGTTGTGTGTTTTACACACTTTGACCCAAATGTGCTTAGTCATGCCTTGATCATGCACACTTGATGCACACACTTGTTCACTTGTCATGTTTTGTATATCACTCATGCTAGATAAATGGTGTTACATGTTTAACACTCTTTACATGATCTTGTGACATTGTTTATGTTCTGTTTAGGTCTTTGTGTTTGTTTTATAGACTAACTTGGTTTTTGCACTTGTGTCTTTGTGCTTTGTGACTGTTTTTACAGATGTCTTCTCCCAAGCATTCTGCCATAAAGAAATCATCAAAGCATCCACACTTGGACTTAGAGAATTTCTAAAGCATCGAGGTAGACATGGCCTACAATGTCTTCTACAAAAGGGTAGCGATCATCATAGAAAGGGTTGTAAGAATAGAGACCCTTGAAAACACTGTCATTCCTAAAGTGTTCAAGGAGAGGACATGGACAAAGTTGCTGAACCCAAGTGGGAATTTCTTTGCCAAAATCATAAAGGAATTCTTTGCCAATGCGTGTGGAAGGAGAGCGCATAAATTGTTGGGTAAGGCAAAGATAATTCTTTATCGCAAGGGAGTCCATTCAAGAGGTATTAGAAGTTCGTCCACCATCTCAACAAATTTCTATCCAATATGATGATAGAATGGATTCTCTGATAACGCTTTAAAATGTATACTTGTTATATATTTATATGGACGTTATCTCCTTATTACTATGCTTAATTTGTATAATCAAGCCATGATTTGCATTAGTCCCTATTATTTATTTTTACATAATTTCTTGAATAAGATGTCATTCATTGTGTATAATTTTCTACTTTCAAGAAATCATGTGAGAAAGATGAGTTTACAGGAATTTGTGAGAGAATGGAGGCCAAACTAGAATTAAATTGGAGCTAAAGGACCATGCTTAAATGTATAAGGAGGTGCAGTTGGAGTGCTTGGATCGTCTACCATGATTAGAAGCTTCAAATAAGGAAAGAAATCAAAGAGGCAGAATCTGAAATGAAAAAATCTTATTTGAGCACTGATCAGTATTTTAGGCTTATATCTCTCCTCAAAAATCCAATTGACACAAGAAGGGATGGGTTGGAACCGTGACTTAAATATCTACAACTTTCCAGTTTTGAGTTTTTCGAAATTCTCAATTTTAGAAGGCCGAAATTAACTCACAAGTTATTGCTGTAAACTTGGACAGAAATTAAAATAGTAAAAGTTTTATTTTCTTTGGACACTTTGATGTTAGGGTTTTGAAGGGAGGCTGTGTAGAATGAATTTTGGTAGAGAAAACCTTGTGTTTTTCTTTCTCTAATGGCAGCCTAAACTCTTTGTTAGGAATAGGGGCTATGTTTCTTCTATAGGTGATGATGCAAAGAAAATCAGTAGGCTGGATGCTTCGGACTTGGAAGGACCACTTGCTCTCTCAATGGCCTGAAAAAGAAAGAAAACCGATCAAAGGTGACCGGGGTTGCCCGCCAAGAACCCTCCGATGGCGAAGTTAGTTTTCTCTCTATATTTTTGGAGTTCCAACTTTTTGGGAGCAGTAAAAACGTACCTTTGCTTTGTCTGAATGAGCGTTTATATAGTGTTCTAATAGACGGTTATCGCAATTATAACCTCCCCTGGATTCAAGGAGGTGCAAGGATTTAAGGATAACTTCCATAACCGTTTAGGAGTTATATACTTCTTACACAACGGATACCTGGAAGTTATGCGTGAAATAAGGAGTTGTCACATTACACTCGAAAATTTTCCCAAGTATGATACCCTCGTCGTAGTATCCCCTTGTCGAGTGTACTTAGCTTAGAAATAGGGGTCGCTCCATCTACAGATGAATTTCTTTCAGGACGAGCTTGTCAACACTTTGTACGAGCGTCTCATTCCCTAGTCACGCGGACCTCGTCCAAGGCTCTTCCTCTTTGGACGAGGTAGTTATAAATAAGGTTTTTCAGGGGTTCTTGAAATACTGGCTGAGTCACGGACAACCTATATGGACGACTTCAAGATAGGCTTTATTGTACCCTATTAGTTGTCCCCTCGTCCAAGGGTCGTCCAGAGCTCTTGGCTTTTGGACACATGTTTCATTATGTCACCCCACATGTCTCGATCTTGATGGTTGAGTTCTCCTAGCTTTAGATTGTGCCACATGTCATCACTATATGGGTTAACCGTTGCGTCGATTTGTGTTTTCGAGGAAGTTGCCATGTGGTCCTTCCTGATTGAGCACGTCGTTCCAGGTTCCATTTTTCAACGCCTATAAATAGTGGATTTCCTCCCATACACTCTACATTTTTCAAATTTTCTTGTTTGACATTTCTCGTCCATCACCTCGTCTAGAAGTATTCCAGCATCCCTAGTTTTCCTTCGTCTAGAGCCAGGAATTTTCTCTACACTCGTCTTTAGGTTTCCCTTAAATTTCCACAATGTCAGAAGTTTTCTTCATCTAGTAATAGTGTTGATAGGGAGATAGACGAGTACCACAACTCAACTAGTTACAGTGGCTCTAGCTGTAATAGCAGTAGTAGTGAAGGTAACACCACAGACGAGTACGTTTTTGGGGTTCCTGGGGTTCCCCTAGAAGTCTTCCAAGAGGAATTTAGGATGAGAGTGGTGTTTGGGTTTGGGGCTGGTCCCTCCGGTGCGCCCTCGTCCACTTAAAAGGACGAGGTTGAGACCATCTATAGCTGTGCTGTGGGGGTTCCTGCTAAGACAGACGAGAGGAAATTAGCGTCTCTTAGGAGCTGGTATCAAATTCCAGACGAGCTAAATCCTAGGTTGGCCGTCCGTGATGAGTGGTGTTGCTAACCTCACTTTGGCATAGGAGTTTACGAAGCCTATCTTCTAAGAGGTCTTAGGTTGCCACTCAATGCATTTTCTAGGGAGTTGCTCACTAGATTGGGTTTAGGGCTGTGTCAATTCAATCCTAATGCATGGAGACTCATCGTTTCTATGCAAGTTTTGTGGAGAGAGGTTTTTGAAGGGGATTGTCCCCTTACCGTGGACGAATTCCTTTTCTGCTATAAACCCTCTGAAATTAGCCAATCCCGTGGCTTTTATTAGTTTACAGCCAGGAGAAGAGATTGTAGGATTATAAAATCGTTGGTTACATCAGATAGGAATTGGAAGACGAAGTTTTTCTTCGTCTAAGGTTTTTGGGCAGGGCACCCTGTTGAGGTGGGCAGGGATCCATTTGCCCCATATACAGGAAAGTTAGGGAACCTTCGTCTGGAAGGTATGCTTATCACTATTGTAGCATTACCGCCATCACATGTCTTTCTATACTAACTAAGCTCCCCGTCCTTACTGCAGGCGTTAAAAGGCCGTCTTTGAACAAGTTTTATTTGGGACATGTTCAAAAGGCTCGTCTTCACCCAGAAAGGGACTTCCATTCTTTGGTTACCCTTCAACGTCTTGCGACTTGGGAACTTGGCCCTGAACCCTCTCCAGAAGTCCTAGCTCACGAAATTACAATTCGTCGACGTAAGTTCTTGCCCTGAGATTTCGTCTTCATTTTGTTCGTCTTGCCATCACCTTAACCATATCGTCATAGGTACACATGTTGACTTATTCATTTATTTTTTGCAGGAATGGCTATTATGAAAGAGAACAAAGGCAAGGGAGTTGTGGACGAGGCCAATAGGCAAGACGCTGAAACTAGGGCTCGTCCTGCTGTTGGTGACAAGAGAAGCCTGTCGAAGGCTATTAATCTTGAAAACCTCCCCAGCCGTCTGAAGGAGAAGAGAGCGAAGCATAGGAGGTCGTCCAAGCCTGGGGTCGTCACTCCTGCTGTCCCTGTTCCTCCTCCATCTCAATTGCCGTCCATCCAGATTCTTGACGTGGAGTCATCTGAGCCTACCCACACTCCTCCGTCTAAAATTGATGTTCTTACCTCGTCCCAGCCTCTTGTGGAAGTTGTTTCAAACCTCCTCGAGAGTGAGGACTTGGCCTGGGAGAGGTTTGAGAAGGCAGTTTCTGGTGAGGACGTGGCTGCGTGCTATAACATGTCCTTGAGAGAGTTTGAACACTCAGGTGTCCACGACCTTTTCAAGGTAATTAATATAAACTTTTCTTCGTTTTTATTTTTATTTTATTTTTAATTTATCTTCCTCATCATACGCTTATTTGCTTTGCTTTATACGAAAATTCGTAATTACTTATGCAAGCTATGTCAAAGTTCATAGCCGCGTCCAGACAAGCTACTGAGCTGGATAAGCGAGGCTTTTATTGGAAAGGAGGATGCAGGAATTCAGGGATGACTGCAAAGGCTGGGCTGAAACAGCGGCTAAGGCTAAAGGAGGAGACCAAAGGTTTACTGAACCTCGTCGAAGAGCTAAAAGCTGACATAGTGGAGAAAGACACTCGTCTTGGTCACTTTCAAAAGAAGACCGACGAGTTAAGCAATTCACTTGAGAAGGCTAAGGAAGATGCTGTGGAGGAATTTAGGGCCTCAAAGCAATTAACCGACCTTCTGGACGCCAACTATGCAGCCGGATTTGAAGATTTTCGCATGAAGGCGAAGGAGAAGTTTCCCGAGGTTGATTTTAGCTCTATCGTCCTTCAATTAGGGGGTGCTGCTAGTTCTTTTCTCCAGACTAGTTCTGAAGATGTCAATATTGAAGACGATGCCTCGACTAAGCCTGCCCAGGACGATCCCAATGCCAGAAGACTTTATCTGTTCAAAGTGTTCCCTTTTTTTATTTATTAAATTTATTAGAGTACAATTACCTCGTCTAGAGTACTCTCGATGAGTTTATTAACAATTGCCTTTTAAGGCTTATTTTATAAGGGTTTTTGGACAGCAGTCGTCTACCCTTTAATTTCTAATGAATGTTTATTTTCGTCTGTTATTGTTGTTGCATGGATGAGGTTATGTTTTATTTTCTCCATTAAATGTTTTTGGCTTTTAAATAGTGAGCGTGCCAAGTGTTGTATGGTTGTCCATGGACTTTTCCCTATGGATGACCTACCTATACATGGACGTCTTTTTTTGCCATTTTAATTTTTCAAAGTGTTACGTGCCTTAGAAATGACGATGATGATCATGCCTTTTTCCCTCGTCCATGGGCCAGACAGTTGGCATTTGTCTTTCGTTTAGACGCTTAGTGTTTTCTTCGTCCTAGAATACCTGGGCGTTTTGGCCAGGTGCTCGTCCATGGACTAGTTTCATTGTGGACTTTCCTCATCCGTTTAGTTTCAGACGAGCATGCCTTAGCTTATTTTTCCTTAGCTTGATCTCCATTTCAAAGAAAGGTCGTGAATGTTACATCCCTGCGTCCAGTGATTTTCATTCGTCTTGGGCTTTTGCCCCTCCCCCCCTTCTGGGTATTATTATGGAAATTAGATTTATGCATTAAATACATAAGAAATCCATATATTATTACATGAACATTGTCCACAAACATGGCACATGTTTATAAGCTAGTGCCTTATTAAAATACTTAAATACATAACCTCGTCTTTCATAAGCTGGTCTGTAAGTGGTGCAAAAGTTTAAGAACTAGTGCACTTTTTATTCTTAACACACACCATAGTAGTAGTAAGAACACAACAGTAAGTATAAGTGAACACAGGTTATAGCTGTAACTTCGCTATTGACTTCCCTCGTCCCTGCTTATTACTGATAGTACCTCCTTTGGTGTTCCACATTCCAGGGATGCTCTAACTTCCGTCCGTCCAGAGCTTCCAGGTAGTAAGACCCCTGCCTCTTGCAGTTGATTACCTTGTAGGGTCCTTCCCAAT
The DNA here is from genome assembly GCF_040712315.1 of Castanea sativa. NCBI lineage: Eukaryota > Viridiplantae > Streptophyta > Magnoliopsida > Fagales > Fagaceae > Castanea > Castanea sativa. Next base: position 74,383,145 of record NC_134013.1, on the reverse strand, counting down.
TAGGTCCCAATTTTTCATGAGCTGGGTTCCTGGTTGCCAAGGAGACTCTTTTGAGAACAAGGTCCTCAACACTGAATCGTTTGGGTTTTACCATGGAATCATGCTGCCTGGCCATAAGATTCTTGTATCTTGCTGCCCTTTGCTTCACATCCATTTTTACCTCGTCGATAAGATCGAGGTCAAGGCGGAGTTGTTCCACATTCTCTCTTTCTTGATACTTCATCACTCGGTGATTAGCCATATGAACTTCTACCGGTATGACGGCTTCACTTCCGTAGGCTAGCTTAAAGAGGGTTTCTCCTGTTGGGGTTCGTATAGTCGTCCTATAGGCCCAAAGAACACCTAGTAGCTCGTCTGGCCATATCCCTTTTACCCCCTCGAGCCGAGTCTTGATGATTTTCAGCAGGGATCGGTTTGCTACTTCTGCCTGTCCATTTGCCTGCGGATGGAAGGGTGAGGAATAGTGATTCTTGATCCCAAAATGATTGCAAAAGTCCCTGAAAGGTGCGTTGTCGAATTGACGTCCGTTATCCGATACTAATACCTTGGGTACTCCGAACCTACATAAAATATTCTTCCATACAAAATTTTTCACATTTTGCTGAGTGATTGCTGCAAGAGGTTCGACTTCTACCCACTTGGTAAAGTAATCAATTCCTACCACCAAAAACTTCATTTGCTTGGTTCCCATGGGGAAGGGACCTAGTATATCTAGTCCCCACTGTGCAAAGGGCCACGAGGCCGTCATTGGGGTCTGGTACTCTGACGGCTGTCTAGGTACATTGCTATAGAGCTGACACTGGTCACATACCTTAACATAGGCTTTAGCATTTGCCTTCATTGTAGGCCAATAGTAGCTGGCACGAACGATCTTATGGACTAGCGATCTTGCTCCTGAATGATTTCCACATACTCCTTCATGAACTTCCCTTAAAACATAATTTGACTCGTCAGGAGCCAAGCACCTTAAGTAAGGTTGGGAAAAACCTCGCTTGTACAACACTTCATTTATGAGGACGTACTTGGCTGCCCTGACCTTTAACTTTCTTGCATCATCTTTGTCTTCTGGGAGCCTTCCATCTTTAAGATAAATCACTATTGGACTCATCCAATTTTCTTCTCCTTCTATCTGCTGTATGTCAGGGATGTCAATGCTTGGCATATATTGGATGTTGTCGCACTCGTCCGTAACTCCTGCTGAAGCTGCTTTTGCCAAGGTATCCGCTTCCATATTTTCCTCCCTAGGGAGTTGAACAAAACTTACTGCTGAAAATTTTCGTGCAAGTTGTTTCACTTTGTTGAGGTATTTATTCATTCGATCTTCCTTAGCATCACACATTTCATTTACTTGGTTGATGACTAGCTGAGAATCTCCTCTGATTGTTATTGACTCCGCCCCTAAGGACTTAGCCAATTCCAATCCTTTGAGTAGAGCTTTGTACTCAGCCTCATTGTTGGTGGTTTGATACTGTAGACGGGCCGCATACTCCAGCTTGTCACCCTCGAGGGACTTCAATATAATTCCAATTCCTCCCGCATACAGTGTGGACGATTCGTCGACATTAATCACCCATCTTTCAACTCCTTCTTCCTTGTCCAGCTCATCCTGACCGGGGGTGAACTCTGCGATGAAATCTGCTAACGCCTGTGCTTTTATCACACTCCTTGGAAGGTATTTGATATCAAACTCGCTAAGTTCAACAGCCCACTGTATTAGTCGTCCAACAGCTTCCAACTTGTTCATTGCTTTCTTTATAGGGTGGTCTGTTAGGACATTGATGATGTGAGCTTGGAAATAATGCCTCAACTTCCTAGAAGCCGTGATCAATACAAAGGCTAGTTTTTCCATCATCGGGTATCATCCTTCTGCTCCTCTCATTGCACGGCTTGTATAATAAACCAGTTTCTGGACTCTCCCCTCTTCTTTGACCAATGCTGAGCTTACTGCGTGTGGAGACACTGCCAAATACAAATACAAATACAAATACAACTCTTCCCCAAGTACAGACGAACTCAACAACGGCGCTGTCATGAGATATGTCTTCAAGTCTTGGAAGGCCCTTTAACACTCGTCCGTCCATTCAAATGCCTTCCTGAGGACTTTAAAGAATGGCAAACATTTGTCAGTAGCTTTTGACATAAACCTGTTGAGGGCGGCGACCCGTCCGGTAAGAGACTGGACTTCCTTGAAATTTTTTGGTGGTTCCATGTTCAGTATCGCCTGGATTTTGTTCGGATTTGCTTCAATTCCTCTGTGTGAAACCATGATCCCCAAAAATATCCCCGACAAAACTCCGAAGGCACACTTGCTTGGATTTAATTTCATGTTATACCGCTGCAGGGTATCAAAGGTCTCTTGATGGTCGTCCAAATAATTGTCCTCATCCTTGCTTTTCACCAACATGTCGTCTACATAGACCTCTACGTTCTACCCGATTTGGGGACGGAACATGTGGTTAACCAGCCTCTGGTAAGTTGCCCCTGCATTTTTCAATCCAAAGGGCATCACTTTGTAGCAATACAACCCTTGGCTTGTAATAAATGAGGTTTTTTCTTGATCCGCTTTATCCATCTTTATCTGGTTGTAACCTGAGAAGGCGTCCATGAAGCTAAGAATTCTGTGACCTGCCGTTGAGTCCACCAATTGGTCGATGCGTGGCAAAGGGTAACTATCCTTGGGGTAGGCTTTGTTTAAGTCAGTGAAGTCCACGCACATTTGCCACTTGCCGTTAGCTTTCTTCACCATGACCACGTTCACTAACCAGTCTGGATAATAAACTTCTCGGATGAACTCTGCGGCAACCAACTTCTGTACTTCTTCCTTGATGGCATTGTCTCGCTCAGAAGTGAAAACCCTTTTCTTTTGGCGTATTGGTTTTGAATAAGGACACACGTTCAGGCTATGAGTAATAATACTTGGATCAATGCCAGGCATGTCTTCATGACTCCATGCAAATACGTCGAGGCTTTTCTTCAAAAACCGGACCAAAGCTTGCTTTGCCTCCTCTTCCATACTCGCCCCAATTCTAGTGAACTTCTCAGGCTGGTTCTCGTCCAGAGGGACGTCCTCTAACACTTCAGTGGGTTCGGTTGTGATCCTTCTCTCGTCTATACTCATTGCCTGCATGTGCTCGTCCATCGCCAGCATGGCTAAGTAGCATTCTCTGGCGGCCAATTGATCTCCTTGTACTTGGCTCACTCCGTGCTCGGTAGGAAATTTGATGGACAAGTGGTAGGTAGAGGTTACCGCCTTCCAACTATTCAGAGTTGGTCTTCCAATAATTGCATTATATGATGATGCACAATCGACAACAAGGAAATTTACCTCCTTGGTTATCTGTTGTGGATATGTTCCAACAACCACTGGTAATGTGATGGTGCTTACCGGTTGCACATTCATTCCTCCGAATCCCACCAATGGCGAATTCACTGGTCGAAGTTGATCTCGTCCTAGCCTCATTTGCTGGAAGGCGGGATAGTAAAGAATGTCTGCAAACTGCCATTATCTATCAACACCCTCTTGGTCATGTAGTCAGAAATGAGTAGGGTGATGACTATCGCGTCATCGTGTGGGTGGTGGAGTCATCCTACTTCCTCGTCTGTGAATGTAACAGCCTGCTCGTCCAATTCCCTCGTCTTAGGGGGTCGTCTAGACAGCTAGATGTTCTGCACCACCTTGAGGTATATTTTCCTTGACTTTGATGACTGCGCTGTCGAGTTCCCTCCTATAATTACCCTTATTTCTCCTAGTGGGGGTCGTGATGGCTCTTCCACCTTAGCTTTCAGTTTCTCATCTCTTTGGTCTCGTCTAAGGAAGTTCCTTAGCTTTCCTTGTCTAATAAGATTCTCTATTTGCTGCTTCAAATCAAAGCACTCGTCCGTGTCATGCCCGTGATCTCTATGAAAGCGGCAATACTTGCTCCTATTGCGCTTGTTAGGATCTCCCTTCATCTTATCCGGCCATTTCAGGGACGGATCATCCTTGATCTACATAAGAACCTGCACTAGTGGCATAGTCAGAGGCGTGTATTGCTGATTCCTCACGGAGGAACTTGCCTTCTTCCTACCCTTGTCTTTCCTCTTGTCTACCCGAGCTTTCTTTGGACGAGTTCCCTCATCCGAGTAACGATGGTGGCCTGCTTTCGAGCGCTCTGCCCTTTTTCTTTTCTTGGCTATGATAGCGTCCTCAACATTCATGAAATTCTGGGCCGAATGGACGAGCTCGGCCATAGTCTGTGGTTCCTGCTCGTAGAGCTTATGAATGAACAAGTCAGAATTGACCCCGTTGTGGAAGGCGGCTAGCAACAACTTGTCATCCATTTCGTCCACCGTCAAGGCTTCCCTATTAAATCGGGTAATAAAGGATCACAGACTCTCATTTTCCCCTTACTCTATAGTCAACAAACTAGAAGAGGAATGCTTGTGGCACTGTCCTCCAATGAAATTATTGACAAACAACTTACTCAACTTTTCAAACGATCCCATCGAGTTTGGGGGTATCTTACTGAACCACACCCGCGCTGGTCCCTTAAGTGTGGTGGGGAAAGCTCTGCACATAATCTCGTCTGGGACCCCTTGAAGGTGCATGGTCGTCTTGAAAATTGCAATGTGATCGCACGGGTCGCGATTTCCATCATACGAATCCAAAGAAGGCATTTTGAATTTTGGAGGTAGAGGATGACTGTTAATGGAAGCTGTGAAAAGGGAGTCCGTTCGATGAACCATATCATCCACTGGGTTTGCCCGTCTCATGTTTTCCCTCATCTCATCCATGAATTTTCTCATCTGGTCCATCTTTCTTTCCAAGTGTGGCATTCTTCTTGAAGCGGTACCCCTTGTCTGATTCTTAGACTCGACATTTTCTCCTCCACCTTCCTGACTCAGTGCCCGTCCCTCCGTGTGCCCATCTTGGCGCTGCCTCCTGAGGTTTATCTCCCTATTCAACTCCTGATTCTGACGTGTCAGTTCTGCCATAGCGACAACCATGGATTGTATGTGTTGAATAGAAGGCAGTTGCATGACAGACGCTAACCTGCGATCGCGAAGGGGATTTCTAGATGCATCCCTACTCTCCTGGTGGCTTGGGTTGGTAGCCCTTGATCTTATTCGAACCATTCAGCCTTTTGTCTGGGACAGACTAATCCTTGACAACAAAAACACAATCGAATAAAAAGAACAGTGAATAGTGTCTGTTTGTTTTTCCCACAGATGACGCCAACTGATGATGCAAAGAAAATCAGTAGGCTAGATGCTTCGAACTTGGAAGGACCATTTTCTCTCTTAATGACCTGAAAAAGAAAGAAAAGCGATCAAAGGTGACCGGGGTTACCAGCCAAGAACCCTCCGATGGCAACGTTAGTTTTCTCTCTATATTTTTGGAGTTTCAACTTTTTAGGAGCAGTAAAAACGTATCTTTGCTTTGTCTGAATGAGCGTTTATATAGTGTTCTAATAGACGATTATCGCAATTATAACCTCCCCTAGATTCAAGGAGGCGTAAGGATTTAAAGATAACTTCCATAACCGTTTAGGAGTTATATACTTCTTACACAATGGATACCTGGAAGTTACGTGTGAAATAAGGAGTTGTCACATTACACTCGAAAATTTTCCCAAGTATGATACCCTCGTCGTAGTATCCCCTTGTCGAGTGTACTTAGCTTAGAAATAGGGGTCGTTCTATCTACGGACGAATTTCTTTCAGGACGAGCTTGTCGACACTCTGGACGAGTGTCTCATTCCTTGGTCACGCGGACCTCGTCCAAGGCTTTTCCTCTTTGGACGAGGTAGTTATAGGTAAGGTTTTTCAGGGGTTCTTGCAATACTAGCTGGGTCACAGATGACCTCTATGGATGACTTCAAGATAGGCTCTATCATACCCTATCAATAGGTATGAATATTCAATGTGATTCTCTCTAAGATTTTAGACAATAACATATTTGATTGTTCGATTTGATTTCTTTTGATGTATTAGTTCTTCTATGCTTTCAATAAGTTCAATCATGTATTTCTTATTGTTTAGATTAATTTCTAATAGTTTCAAATAGAAATCACGTTTTAAAGTGAATGAGTTTTTTTTTTTTCTGAAAACTATTCTAACCGCATTACTAATCGAGGTTATCATACGTTCTTGAATTGTCTCAATTCAACCGAATCATAAGTTTTTAATTGTATAAGAACAATCAATTGCGAAATATATATTTTCTTAGATCACAAAGAATCTCATATCGATATAGGGAAACACCCCGATGCCCTGGTATTTACATTATTGATTTTAATCGGTTTTTATTATTATTCTTGTTAACAATCATCAAGCAAAAGTACTTTTCTTCTTCACCTAAATTGTTATTTAATTATATTTTCTTTGAATTTACTCTGCTCCTTATGGTTCGACCTCAATATTCCGAGAATTATATTGCTATGATCTCCAGCAATTGGGAGTGAGCAAGCATTCTCTTGAGCCAATGGTGGATCTCCTCGGTGGCTCTCTGTGTGGGCCTTTTCTGCAAGTGTTGGGCTGGGCTAGGCTGGGCCGCCTACTACAACACTGGGCCCAAAGTTTTTTGGATCAGGGAGTTGGGACCGGTCCAATAGCAACCTTCCTTGGTCCGGCTTGTGCGCAAACGATGAGTCCAAGTTCCAGGGAAGACGCTGCAAAGTGGGCTTATTCCTTGTTTCTACCGCAGAAGGAATTTTCTCCAAAATCTGCCTCAGGTCTAACTTTTCTGCCTTGCGGTAAAACTGTCTGCTGTGTAGTAAAACTGTCTGCTGCGCGATAAAGTTTTCTGCTGTGCAATTAAGTTTTCTGCTATGCTAATAGAGCTTTCTGTCGTGCAGTGAAGCTTTCTGCTATGTTAATAAAGCTGTCTGCCGGCAGTTAAGCTTCCTGCTGTGCTAATAAAGCTGTCTGTCGTCCAGTTAAGCTTTTTACTGTGTTAATAAAGCTGCCTGCTACGAATGACTACTCTTCATTTTCTGCTGAAATACTTTTCTACTTTCTGCACACAAACAAATCTAAAACCCAAAGAAAATACCAATCAAGCAAGTGTTAGCTTACATGGGTTAACATAGTCTCAAATATATACATACGTATATTCATAAATATACTTATACGTATACACAAAATGTGAGAAACAAAATATATGTATATATATATATATATATATATATATATATATATATATATATATATACTTGTGGTAGGATAATGGATCCAAAGTAAAACACGTAACAACAAATATAGAAGGAAACTTCGGCAGGAAAGGTTAAGATAACACAGTAAATACAATAAAAAGTTGTTATAGCAGAATAACTAGTACAACAAGTAAGAATACCACAGCTGGACAACTAATGCGGCAAACATGATAAAAAAAAAGTGCTACAGCAGAATAACTAAATACAACAAATATAAGTTTTAATGAGTGAAATCAAATATATTTGCAATAGAAATTATTCATTGAATCTTCCCATAGAATAAGTAAACCAAGAAGAAACCCAAACCCCAACTTGAACAACCTTGTTATAGGCTCCTGCCACAAAGTTGTGCATTTTGGAGAATAGGCCTAAATGGCTACTAGCTATTACTTTTGGAGACTTCAAAGAATGAGTTTGCTAAGAGGGAGGGAAAAGATGGTCTATTGATACATGCCCCTATTCCTGCCGTGTTTTCTCTCTTCTTTTTACCACTTTCTTTCTTTCTCTCCGTTTTATTTTTTACTCTTAGTTTCCTTACTACTCTCTTGCCATAAGTTGTTTTTCTCACTTGGGTTTTTTCCTTTAGGTGCTTCCTCTCTTGGGTTCCTTTCCCATTGGGTCTCCCATGCTTACTTCCTTCTTCTTTTGGGTCCCCCCCTCTTTTCTCATCCATGGCTACCTCCTTTTATAATGATCAAATTCAATGGGATTTCTTTCTTTTACCCTTAGGGCTTCACCAACTGTTTTTGGTTCCTTGTGGGCATCCATTCAAGACCACCCACTAACCCATTGGTTGCCTCGACCACTGTGCTTGCTGCACCCTTACTCATTTCACGACAAAATTCCTTTTTGTTTGTTCTTGCTATATACTTCTACTCTAGGTTCAAACGGATAGGGATTGGGCTACTTCACTACCTAGCTCTATGGCATGCATCAGATGGTCCCAACCATCCACTACTTCTTTTGGGTAAGGTACCACCCAGCAAGGCATTTTCCCAAAAGAAGTTATGGCAAGAAACCAAATATAGACCCCATTTTTCCCCTACCAACAAACCACACCCTTTGAATCTCCTTGAACGTGGGCCCACCTCCCTTGTATTGGCTGGGTACAGGTTGGTGGTGCCCTGGCCCTTCTGTGCTTACTCTGTTGTCTTCTGTTTTTGTCTCCCACATCGTTTCTACCATAGCAGATTTGTTTTGTTTCTGCCTGCTGCGTGTTCTTTGTCTTATTTCATCATCGTTTCCTGCTGCGTTTGTCATTTTTCTTTGGTTTGACTTTTCTTTCCTTCACGTGATTCCTGCTGCTAACACTACTTGCCATTCCTTATCGTGCTTCTTCATATTAGCTTTCACGCCTATCTTCTTTATCCAAAAGGATTAGGGCCTTTATAGGCCAAATAATTTTGATTGGATCAAAGGGTCTTGGGCCCAATTTATCTTCATCTGCCGAAACCATTCTGCCAGAAAACTGTATTCTATAGCAGAGCTGTATTTTGCGGCAGATTCGTATTCTGCGGTAGATTTGTATTGCTGCAGCTCACTTTCCCATGCATTTCTTTCTTTGGACCTCTCTTGCTCTTTGGTCTTCTTGGTGGGTTATTTGGGCCTTACTTTTCATTGGGTTTTCCTTCTCATGGATTTGCAAAAATGGGCATCAACACTCTCTCAAAAAGAAGTCAATGAACATAATTCATTTCACCCGGAAATGAGGACATTGGCCTATATAATGATCCACAACCTCTACCCAGTGACGAACTTGACCACATTTTCCGCACCAAGAACTATGTTTCTGTATGATCTCTTCACACATAAGGAGATCGACATATGCGATCACATATACTGCCTCTTGACCAAAGCCATCACCAAGAGGAATTCGAGAATCGTCTTGCCATTTCCAAGTCTCATCATGGCTCTTATAGCAAAGGGACTCTCCGATTGGTGCTCCGACAATAACCTGAAGCTAAGCCCATATCATTGGACCAAAAATCGGTATTTCTAAAATTTCAAGGGACAATGTTGAGGAAGAAGGTGGTGACATAGAAGAGGAGATTGATAGGTTCACATCAGCCCCGGAGGGCTCTACACAACCATCCTCCCAAACATAAGCACGGGGACCCGATCACCTTGATCGTCTCATTGCAAGGGTTGAGCAGATGTATGGTATGCTAGAACCACATGTGCAACACATCTCAGATCAGTTTATCTATGTTGAAGGCCAGATTACTGCACTATTGTCTTAGATTGAAGACATGATGATAGAGCAACGACAGTAACAAGAGGGATCCAAATCAGAATCTGAGCAGTTCTAGCCTTTTTGGCCATTCTTGTAAAAAATGGGGAGAAAGTTTGAGGGGAATATGCACAGTTTGAAGGGGAGCATAGCATAGATATTGGTTTATTTGGTGGTTTAGTAGTTTACTTTTGGTTTTAGTAGTCTACTCTTATTTACCTAATAGTTTTTATAATTCTTGTTTATTTACATTGCTTTCTTTTAAAGCTTTAAAGTACTCTAGTTTAAAATTTAGTTCATCTTTAGTACTTTGTTTATGTATCCTTGCTTTGTAGCTTTTTAAGTACTCTTAGATTAATGTATACATTATCTTTAGTACTACACATTTGTGCCCTTGTTGGATCTTGTATCCTTAATGCAAATACCTTTTGTGTGTTTGCATTGGTTGTGTGTTGGACATGCAATTGATTCATGCATTGCTCTTAATTGCATTGCATGTCCGGATGATCATTTACTAGTTAAATGTTCATTGTGGTCATTCTTTAATGACTATTCTTGTTTGATCAAGTTATACTTCATAGTTTATATCTTGTTAATTACCTTGATCGCATTTTACTTGTTCATATACTTACCTTGTATTCAGCTTGTCATAAGCTTAATGAAAGCTTTGTTTATGTGTGAGTGTTTCAGGATATAGGTGTATACGTGCAAGTGCTTCATAGCTTCTAGATTAGGTGTGAGTGAGTTTTACCACTGATTCCAAACTCATGTTTAAGTCTAGAGTCTGTTTTAGGGGTTTTGTTATAGAATAACCAAAAGGGGAGATTGTAAAGTTGTTATTTACAACTATTTTATGTTGGCTTTAATTCCATGCCAAATTTGATTGTAATTTTGTTCAATCATGTTTACTTTGTATTTTATGTGGGATTTCATTGTATGGGTTGTGTGTGAGAAAGAGTGTGAAGACTCAAACTTTTATTGAAGACCAAGTGGATTTCACGAGAAGTTTCGCGGGAAGCCTTCTCGCAAAGTGAGCCATATGTAGAGCACATGACTACAATACGAAGGGTCATAACAACTGGTTTTCATGAGTAATTCGTGGGTAATGCTTTCTCGCAAAATACCCGCGAGACGTTTTGTTTTGCTATTTTGACATATCTGCTACACCATGTCTTCACCCACACTATATATACCCTTATTACCCACATATTGTATGAAGTGCTTTTCAAAGAGAAAACCCTGGCATACACACTTGAGAGTTAGAGATTGTTATACCCACAATCATCTACACAATTCTTTGTAGTTTTCCTCATACTCCTACCTCTCCATATCCATATCATTGAGAGATTGATAGCTCAAACACTTACCACATCCAATCTAAGTATTAAGTGAGGTTTTGGTGCTGTTGGGAAGTATTAGAAGAAGCCAAGTATTGGCGGATGCAATCGGGCGTATTTCAAGATCCGGAAAACTAGACAATACACAGTTTTGAGAAGCCTTGTTGGAGAAGGAGCTTGGAGGGCTTAGGTGCATTGGGTAGATTAGGCTTGGAGGGTCTTTTGCTATTCACGTGTCTCAACTTATTATCTAGTGGATCGATTTACCACTTGGAGAGCGACAAAGAGGTTTTTTGCCAAGTTCTTTAGTTTCCTCTTCGATAACACATCGCCGTGTTATCTTGTGTTTGCATCATTCTTCCCTACTCTTTTAGATTTCATTTTATTGTTGATATATGATGAATATGGCTTAGAGTAGTTCTTTTATTTGTTCGCTTGCATTTACTCTATTCCGCACTTAGTTAAGTTAGAGTAAAATCAACCGAGCCGTAATTTTTAATTTAGGAGTCTAAAAAGCTCTTGTGTTTTAGCACAAATCCGAGTTTTTAGTTTAGATCAAAGAGTTTTTTTGGGTACCAATGTTTATAAGGATGTTCCAAATTTTTTGTTCTTTGGTCATAAGAATGTATAAGATTTTTTATAGTTTCATCTGCAACTAAATTTTTTTTCCCTACTACCCCTTCTTTTTAAAAATTTTGGGCCCCCTTCCACTCAGGGGCCCAAAATCCATTATACTTTGGGCTTTCCTGAATTAGGGCTAAAGAAAAACCATATATACTTTGGGCTTTCATGGAGACGATTATGGAGCCAAGCCAGACATTATATATTGTCTCGATGGCTGAGAAATGGACATGAGCTTCACGTGAATGCCACATATTATATGAATTTTTGATTATTTGGAGATCAAATTTATCGCGGCTCACAGTCACAGATAGAACGATAAAGTAATTTCTTGAATATTGAATGGGAAGCTGGGCACGGGGTTCATCTGCAAAATTCTTACTTAGTATTATTATTATTATTACTAACCCACTATGACTATAAGTTATATATGAAATACATTATCAAAACAAGAAGTTACACATGAACCCGGCGAAGAGAGCATCCCCTCACATGTTTCATGCATGGGATTTGTGAGAATCGGAGACACTCTTTAATGGAGACCAAGTTCACATATGTAGACTATTTAACATATGTTCAAAAAAACCACCGCACACTCTTGGTGCGATGGTCACTCCACAAATAGAAGTGCTTATGGAGTATGGGGGGCAAGGGCCGGGATTCAAGTCTCCAGGAAGGAGCTTCACACATATACACTTAGATTAGGTTAAAGAAGAATTCTATTTTGTATCAACAAAAAAAAAAACATATGTTCAAAAAAAAAAATTGAAGTCTTATGACTCTTATGATGTAAATCAATAAGACTTTTTGGATTAAGATGTTGTAACTGTTGTTAATATAACTTATTTTCTATATAATAAAAGTAGCTAGAGACAATGGTGAGTTTATATAATAAAGTAATATAATGTACCACTTTAATGAGTTGGAAAAAAGAGTTTGTATCTATGGTTACTAAACCCAAAATGGCGAGGCCTATCGAACGAGCGACCATGTGAATTGATACTTAAGCCGGTTCAGTTGTTTAATTGAACCATTTATACAATTGAACCAGTAAAACTTAGTTATATTCAATAGGTTTTTGGCAACCCATGCAAACCAGACATGTTATTTTCAAAACCCAATATATTTTGTTATTTTGAACAAAATTACTTTTATAGGTCCATTGTAGAATCATTTCTTGAATTTGGAGTATAATGAAAATAATGGATTTCATATGAAAATAATGGCCTAATTGGCCTAGTGAGTGTTTGAATAGTGTTTTGTGTCCACATTTTGCACGCTTGGCTAAAAATTACCTGATTCTTACGTTATAACTCTTCGCATTCCCAAGTATGATACCCTCGTCATAGTATCCCCTTGTCGAGTGTACTTAACTTAGAAATAGGGGTCGTTCTATCTACGGACGAATTTCTTTCAGGACGAGCTTGTCGACACTCTGGACGAGTGTCTCATTCCTTGGTCACGCGGACCTCGTCCAAGGCTTTTCCTCTTTGGACGAGGTAGTTATAGGTAAGGTTTTTCAGGGGTTCTTGCAATACTAGCTGGGTCACAGACGACCTCTATGGATGACTTCAAGATAGGCTCTATCGTACCCTATCAATAGGTATGAATATTCAATGTGATTCTCTCTAAGATTTTAGACAATAACATATTTGATTGTTCGATTAGATTTCTTTTGATGTATTAGTTCTTCTATGCTTTCAATAAGTTCAATCATGTATTTCTTATTGTTTAGATTAATTTCTAATAGTTTCAAATAGAAATCACGTTTTAAAGTGAATGAGTTTTTTTCTGAAAACTATTCTAACCGCATTACTAATCGAGGTTATCATACGTTCTTGAATTGTCTCAATTCAACCGAATCATAAGTTTTTAATTGTATAAGAACAATCAATTGCGAAATATATATTTTCTTAGATCACAAAGAATCTCATATCGATATAGGGAAACACCCCGATGCCCTGGTATTTACATTATTGATTTTAATCGGTTTTTATTATTATTCTTGTTAACAATCATCAAGCAAAAGTACTTTTCTTCTTCACCTAAATTGTTATTTAATTATATTGTCTTTGAATTTACTCTGCTCCTTATGGTTCGACCTTAGTATTCCGAGAATTATATTGCTATGATCTCCAGCAATTGGGAGTGAGCAAGCATTCTCTTGAGCCAATGGCGGATCTCCTCGGTGGCTCTCTGTGTGGGCCTTTTTTGCAAGTGTTGGGCTGGGCTGGGCTGGGCTGGGCTGGGCCGCCTACTACAACACTGGGCCCAAAGTTTTTTGGATCAGGGAGTTGGGACCGGTCCAATAGCAACCTTCCTTGGTCCGGCTTGTGCGCAAATGATGAGTCCAAGTTCCAGGGAAGATGCTGCAAAGTGGGCTTATTCCTTGTTTCTACCGCAGAAGGAATTTTCTCCAGAATCTGCCTCAGGTCTAACTTTTCTGCCGTGCGGTAAAACTGTCTGCTGTGTAGTAAAACTGTCTGCTGCGCGATAAAGTTTTCTGCTGTGCAATTAAGTTTTCTGCTATGCTAATAGAGCTTTCTGTCGTGCAGTGAAGCTTTCTGCTATGTTAATAAAGCTGTCTGCCGGCAGTTAAGCTTCCTGTTGTGCTAATAAAGCTGTCTGTCGTGCAGTTAAGCTTTTTACTGTGTTAATAAAGCTGCCTGCTACGAATGACTACTCTTCATTTTCTGCTGAAATACTTTTCTACTTCCTGCACACAAACAAATCTAAAACCCAAAGAAAATACCAATCAAGCAAGTGTTAGCTTACATGGGTTAACATATTCTCAAATATATACATACGTATATTCATAAATATACTTATACGTATACACAAAATGTGAGAAACAAAATATATGTATATATATATATATATATATATATATATATATATATATATATATATATATACTTGTGGCAGGATAATGGGTCCAAAGTAAAACACGTAACAACAAATATAGAAGGAAACTTCGGCAGGAAAGGTTAAGATAACACAGTAAATACAATAAAAAGTTGTTATAGCAGAATAACTAGTACAACAAGTAAGAATACCACAGCAGGACAACTAATGCGGCAAACATGATAAAAAAAAGTGCTACAGCAGAATAACTAAATACAACAGATATAAGTTTTAATGAGTGAAATCAAATATATTTGCAATAAAAATTAATCATTGAATCTTCCCATAGAATAAGTAAACCAAGAAGGAACCCAAACCCCAACTTGAACAACCTTGTTATAGGCTCCTGCCACAAAGTTGTGCATTTTGGAGAATAGGCCTAAATGGCTACTAGCTATTACTTTTGGAGACTTCAAAGAATGAGTTTGCTAAGAGGGAGGGAAAAGATGGTCTATTGATACATGCCCCTATTCCTGCCGTGTTTTCTCTCTTCTTTTTACCACTTTCTTTCTTTCTCTCCGTTTTATTTTTTACTCTTAGTTTCCTTACTACTCTCTTGCCGTAAGTTGTTTTTCTCACTTGGGTTTTTTCCTTTAGGTGCTTCCTCTCTTGGGTTCCTTTCCCATTGGATCTCCCATGCTTACTTCTTTCTTCTTTTGGGTCCCCCCGTCTTTTCTCATCCATGGCTACCTCCTTTTATAATGATCAAATTCAATGGGATTTCTTTCTTTTACCCTTAGGGCTTCACCAACTGTTTTTGGTTCATTGTGGGCATCCATTCAAGACCACCCACTAACCCATTGGTTGCCTCGACCACTGTGCTTGCTGCACCCTTACTCATTTCACGACAAAATTCTTTTTTGTTTGTTCTTGCTATATACTTCTACTCTAGGTTCAAACGGATAGGGATTGGGCTACTTCACTACCTAGCTCTATGGCATGCATCAGATGGTCCCAACCATCCACTACTTCTTTTGGGTAAGATACCACCTAGTAAGGCATTTTTCCAAAAGAAGTTATGGCAGGAAACCAAATATAGACCCCATTTTTCCCCTACCAACAAACCACACCCCCTGAATCTCCTTGAACATGGGCCCATCTCCCTTGTATTGGCTGGGTACAGGTTGGTGGTGCCCTGGCCCTTCTGTGCTTACTCTGTTGTCTTCTGTTTTTGTCTCCCACATCGTTTCTACCATAGCAGATTTGTTTTGTTTCTGCCTGCTGCGTGTTCTTTGTCTTATTTCATCATGTGTTTCCTGCTGCGTTTGTCATGTTTCTTTGGTTTGACTTTTCTTTCCTTCACGTGATTCCTGCTGCTAACATTGCTTGCCATTCCTTATCGTGCTTCTTCATATTAGCTTTCACGCCTATCTTCTTTATCCAAAAGGATTAGGGCCTTTATAGGCCAAATAATTTTGATTGGATCAAAGGGTCTTGGGCCCAATTTATCTTCATCTACCGAAACCATTTTGCCAGAAAACTGTATTCTGCAGCAGAGTTGTATTTTGCAGCAGATTCGTATTCTGCGGTAGATTTGTATTGCTGCAGCTCACTTTCCCATGCATTTCTTTCTTTGGACCTCTCTTGCTCTTTGGTCTTCTTGGTGGGTTATTTGGGCCTTACTTTTCATTGGGTTTTCCTTCTCATGGATTTGCAAAAATGGGCATCAACACTCTCTCAAAAAGAAGTCAGTGAACATAATTCATTTCACCCGGAAATGAGGACATTGGCCTATATAATGATCGACAACCTCTACCCAGTGACGAACTTGACCACATTGTCCACACCAAGAACTATGTTTCTGTATGATCTCTTCACACATAAGGAGATCGACATATGCGATCACATATACTGCCTCTTGACCAAAGCCATCACCAAGAGGAATTTGAGAATCGTCTTGCCATTTCCAAGTCTCATCATGGCTCTTATAGCAAAGGGACTCTTCGATTGGTGCTCCAACAATAACCTGAAGCTAAGCCCATATCATTGGACCAAAAATCGGTATTTCTAAAATTTCAAGGGACAATGTTGAGGAAGAAGGTGGTGACATAGAAGAGGAGATTGATAGGTTCACATCAGCCCCGGAGGGCTCTACACAACCATCCTCCCAAACATAAGCACGGGGACCCGATCACCTTGATCGTCTCATTGCAAGGGTTGAGCAGATGTATGGTATGCTAGAACCACATGTGCAACACATCTCAGATCAGTTTATCTATGTTGAAGGCCAGATTACTGCACTATTGTCTTAGATTGAAGACATGATGATAGAGCAACGACAGTAACAAGAGGGATCCAAATCAGAATCTGAGCAGTTCTAGCCTTTTTGGCCATTCTTGTAAAAAATGGGGAGAAAGTTTGAGGGGAATATGCACAGTTTGAAGGGGAGCATAGCATAGATATTGGTTTATTTGGTGGTTTAGTAGTTTACTTTTGGTTTTAGTAGTCTACTCTTATTTACCTAATAGTTTTTATAATTCTTGTTTATTTACATTGCTTTCTTTTAAAGCTTTAAAGTACTCTAGTTTAAAATTTAGTTCATCTTTAGTACTTTGTTTATGTATCCTTGCTTTGTAGCTTTTTAAGTACTCTTAGATTAATGTATACATTATCTTTAGTACTACACATTTGTGCCCTTGTTGGATCTTGTATCCTTAATGCAAATACCTTTTGTGTGTTTGCATTGGTTGTGTGTTGGACATGCAATTGATTCATGCATTGCTCTTAATTGCATTGCATGTCCGGATGATCATTTACTAGTTAAATGTTCATTGTGGTCATTCTTTAATGACTATTCTTGTTTGATCAAGTTATACTTCATAGTTTATATCTTGTTAATTACCTTGATCGCATTTTACTTGTTCATATACTTACCTTGTATTCAGCTTGTCATAAGCTTAATGAAAGCTTTGTTTATGTGTGAGTGTTTCAGGATATAGGTGTATACGTGCAAGTGCTTCATAGCTTCTAGATTAGGTGTGAGTGAGTTTTACCACTGATTCCAAACTCATGTTTAAGTCTAGAGTCTGTTTTAGGGGTTTTGTTATAGAATAACCAAAAGGGGAGATTGTAAAGTTGTTATTTACAACTATTTTATGTTGGCTTTAATTCCATGCCAAATTTGATTGTAATTTTGTTCAATCATGTTTACTTTGTATTTTATGTGGGATTTCATTGTATGGGTTGTGTGTGAGAAAGAGTGTGAAGACTCAAACTTTTATTGAAGACCAAGTGGATTTCACGAGAAGTTTCGCGGGAAGCCTTCTCGCAAAGTGAGCCATATGTAGAGCACATGACTACAATACGAAGGGTCATAACAACTGGTTTTCATGAGTAATTCGTGGGTAATGCTTTCTCGCAAAATACCCGCGAGACGTTTTGTTTTGCTATTTTGACATATCTGCTACACCATGTCTTCACCCACACTATATATACCCTTATTACCCACATATTGTATGAAGTGCTTTTCAAAGAGAAAACCCTGGCATACACACTTGAGAGTTAGAGATTGTTATACCCACAATCATCTACACAATTCTTTGTAGTTTTCCTCATACTCCTACCTCTCCATATCCATATCATTGAGAGATTGATAGCTCAAACACTTACCACATCCAATCTAAGTATTAAGTGAGGTTTTGGTGCTGTTGGGAAGTATTAGAAGAAGCCAAGTATTGGCGGATGCAATCGGGCGTATTTCAAGATCCGGAAAACTAGACAATACACAGTTTTGAGAAGCCTTGTTGGAGAAGGAGCTTGGAGGGCTTAGGTGCATTGGGTAGATTAGGCTTGGAGGGTCTTTTGCTATTCACGTGTCTCAACTTATTATCTAGTGGATCGATTTACCACTTGGAGAGCGACAAAGAGGTTTTTTGCCAAGTTCTTTAGTTTCCTCTTCGATAACACATCGCCGTGTTATCTTGTGTTTGCATCATTCTTCCCTACTCTTTTAGATTTCATTTTATTGTTGATATATGATGAATATGGCTTAGAGTAGTTCTTTTATTTGTTCGCTTGCATTTACTCTATTCCGCACTTAGTTAAGTTAGAGTAAAATCAACCGAGCCGTAATTTTTAATTTAGGAGTCTAAAAAGCTCTTGTGTTTTAGCACAAATCCGAGTTTTTAGTTTAGATCAAAGAGTTTTTTTGGGTACCAATGTTTATAAGGATGTTCCAAATTTTTTGTTCTTTGGTCATAAGAATGTATAAGATTTTTTATAGTTTCATCTGCAACTAAATTTTTTTTCCCTGCTACCCCTTCTTTTTAAAAATTTTGGGCCCCCTTCCACTCAGGGGCCCAAAATCCATTATACTTTGGGCTTTCCTGAATTAGGGCTAAAGAAAAACCATATATACTTTGGGCTTTCATGGAGACGATTATGGAGCCAAGCCAGACATTATATATTGTCTCGATGGCTGAGAAATGGACATGAGCTTCACGTGAATGCCACATATTATATGAATTTTTGATTATTTGGAGATCAAATTTATCGCGGCTCACAGTCACAGATAGAACGATAAAATAATTTCTTGAATATTGAATGGGAAGCTGGGCACGGGGTTCATCTGCAAAATTCTTACTTAGTATTATTATTATTATTACTAACCCACTATGACTATAAGTTATATATGAAATACATTATCAAAACAAGAAGTTACACATGAACCCGGCGAAGAGAGCATCCCCTCACATGTTTCATGCATGGGATTTGTGAGAATCGGAGACACTCTTTAATGGAGACCAAGTTCACATATGTAGACTATTTAACATATGTTCAAAAAAACCACCGCACACTCTTGGTGCGATGGTCACTCCACAAATAGAAGTGCTTATGGAGTGTGGGGGCAAGGGCCGGGGTTCAAGTCTCTAGGAGGGAGCTTCACACATATACACTTAGATTAGGTTAAAGAAGAATTCTATTTTGTATCAAAAAAAAAAAAAAAAATATATATATATATATATATATGTTCAAAAAAAAAAAAAATTGAAGTCTTATGACTCTTATGATGTAAATCAATAAGACTTTTTGGATTAAGATGCTGTAACTGTTGTTAATATAACTTATTTTCTATATAATAAAAGTAGCTAGAGACAATGGTGAGTTTATATAATAAAGTAATATAATGTACCACTTTAATGAGTTGGAAAAAAGAGTTTTTATCTATGGTTACTAAACCCAAAATGGCGAGGCCTATCGAACGAGCGACCATGTGAATTGATACTTAAGCCGGTTCAGTTGTTTAATTGAACCATTTATACAATTGAACCAGTAAAACTTAGTTATATTCAATAGGTTTTTGGCAACCCATGCAAACCAGACATGTTATTTTCAAAACCCAATATATTTTGTTATTTTGAACAAAATTACTTTTATAGGTCCATTGTAGAATCATTTCTTGAATTTGGAGTATAATGAAAATAATGGATTTCATATGAAAATAATGGCCTAATTGGCCTAGTGAGTGTTTGAATAGTGTTTTGTGTCCACATTTTGCACGCTTGGCTAAAAATTACCTGATTCTTACGTTACTGTTCATGACAAGGAAGTCAATACCGTACCGGAGGCTGTACCAGTTTGGCCACCGGTACGATATATTTCAGATACCGGTCAATACCGGTGTACCGTTTCGGGTTTACCGCTATTTTATATATATATATATATATATATATATATATATACACACACACACACACACACACACGCCAAAATCTCTAGAACCATGTTTATATGCATATAATATTTCACTTATATTATAGTAAATATAAAAGTTTATCATAAAACATTACCTCAATTTAGAACAAATTATTCATAATTTTAGACTTTAGTATCAATTAAAAGGAAAAAAAAAACACAATATAAAAAATAGAAAGCTTAGTTGTTCATTGCATACTAAGAAAACAAATAATACTAATAAGTTAATGTAAATAAGTTACCATTATGCTCTTACAAAAATTCAAAAATTGCAAAACTAAAAAAAAAAAAAAAAGGCTTTTTTCTGTACCGGCCGGTATTGCCCGAAATTGGCCGATATAGCCGGTACGCGGCCGGTACGGCCGGTATTTTTTTCGGTACAAAATAAAAGTGTATCGGTACCGGTGCACTGGCCGGTACCGCTACGGTACCGGTAACCTTGGTTCATGAACCCCCACAAAAAGATGAAAAACGCAGATGAATTATTTTGTACTGTTCACATTACTATTCAACTGAAGCTACAGTACTTTCAGCCCAAAAAATCAGTTAGCTTATAAATTATTTTGCTAAAGTACTTTTAGCAATAAGTTTTCAATTTTCAGCAAAATAAGCGATATCCAAATAGATTGGAAGGACAGGCCTGCCGCCAAAACCTGAGACCAAATTGTTCGATTAGAAGAGCAATTAAAAGAAAACATAATCCCTGCTCTTCATTTAACTTTTGCAGGACACACATAACAACACATCTTCAGAGTAACCCCAAGCAACAAGTCTGTCACGATTAGAAAGCCAGTCTTTAATAGGCTAATAGCCAACCAAAATCAAATAAAGTAATGCTTACGGACAACAGCATTACCCAAACCAATCTCCATCAATCCCATTTAAGAAGGAAGTTGTAGACAACCATTTCACAAGATACCACCTCACATACAAGCCACCAAAGCTACCAAATTCCTTGAGTAAAGTAAAAGAACACTTAAAGAAAACATAATCCCTATTCTTAATTTGCTTTTGCAGGACACACATAACACATCTTCAAAATAACCCCAAGCAACAATTCTGTCACTTTTAGAATGCCTATCCAACTAGAAACAAATGAAGTAACGCTTAGGCACAATAAATATATTATCCCATGCCAATGTCCACTAGTTCGCTTTAACATTTTTAGAATGAATCAAATCCTAGGCAGATATACATGAAAAAATTTCAGACTTTGAGGGAGCTCATCATCCTTATTCCTTAACCAGTTGGAATTGAGGAATACTAACTAGGACAGTATAAGAAGAGCCTCTGACCTAGCTGGCTTATATTGAGAAGAAGAGCATAATCAAAGAGGGCATTGGATTCTAAGGCCCCCATTTGGTGGAGCTTTTCGAGAAGTGCTTTCAACTTTTTCAAAAGACAGAATTTGCATATTCCTTGTTTGGAAATTTTTTTAGAAAAAATGTTGTTTTTTTCGTCAATTTGGTAAAAGAGCCTTGTACTTTTTTTTTTTTTTTTTTGATGGGAGAAGAGCCTTGTACTTTATAGATAGCTTTTGAGACCCGACCAAGAGTTGCTAGCAAAAACAAAAGGGCTTTCGAAGTGATTACAGAGTTGCAACCCTCCAAATTAGTGCAGTACAAATAAATGCCTAGATCGATTACTATATTTAATGGAATTTATGCACATTCTAGACAAAGTTAATATTCTCAAAGTATACCTTTATATTTGGATATACGAATCTGATCCTCATTATTACTGGCACCATGAATGTAGCCATGTGATTTCAGAATAACAGCATTAATTAGTCTCTCTTCTTATTATTGATGTGGCTGGGACTACCATATGATATTCTTAAAAGACATGTTTCTTCTTAATTGATTGATTGAATTTTTCTTAATTTATATATAGAGTTACTCCAAAAAAAAAAAAGAATGCCTTTCAAAAAATAATTTACAGAAACGTTTAAAAGGGAAAAAGTGACATGTAACTGATATATGCTTAGCAACAAAAGAAAGAGGAGGGAGAGAGAAATAGAGACACACAATAGATAGGCCCGGATTAGGTCCAGTGCTTCCAGTGCATTAGACCTGATCCGATAATAACACGTGTCCAAAAATGAACATGTGTTATAATTCTAGTAGGTCCAGTGCCTCCAAACCTCCCCCACTAGATATATGTAGTTTACACGTCAAATTTTCTTCCACTGTCCATATTGAGGGCCACCACCTCTTTGGCTGCTGATTTCCTGATTCACAGAAAAACAATGGGCTAGCTTCTCGATTTTATCATTGATGGGAATTTGATCAAATATAAAATGGCTAAAATTCATAGGCCATTCATAAACCATCTCAACCATTACCTGCTTCACTATGGCCCAGAAAATTTTAATTAAAAAAAAATCAAGATTCACTCGCAAGATAATGCAACAAGTGCCGATCTGAATTATAGATCACTCATACGTATGTGGATGATAATTCTGTATAATTTTTTTTTTTGACAAATATACACAAATTCCACAAACTTACAGGGCTGGAAAGGGTTGTTGATTATAAAACTTAATTAGGTACTTAGTTTCCCAACAAAATTCAAACTATGGTTGTATTTATTGACCAATGAAATATAAACAATATTATCTTTACTCTAGCCCATCTAATTTTTTTTTTGAGCAGAAACGATAATAAACTTTATTAAAAATCAAGTTGTACAATAGGAAAGAGAAAAGATGGGCATTTTTCTAACCAAACATTGTCTTCCTCTTTCTCTTTTGCATCACTAGCCAACGCTAAGACCGCATGATTACATCTAAATGGTATATGGTTAAAAAAAAATTAAAAATTAAAAACTAAAAATAAAAACAAAACTATCTTTAATTAAAACTTTGGAAATTAAGCCTTGGAAAGTTTTGAAGGAAATTTAATAGCTTGAATAATTGCTTCACAAATTAAGCCTTGGAAAGTTTTGAAGGAAATTTAATAGCTTTAATAATTAAACTTGCTTAGAAGCTTGTCACATATTTTGCTCGTAGCTCAAGTCATAATTTTTATGCACAGAATATACTAACAGCTGCAATACCTTAGCCTGGGAAAACATCCATGACAACTCTCATATGTTTTCACCAATAAGAAAGAGATAGAGAGTATTTCACAATAACAATATAGAAATAGCTATTTGTGATTTATGAAGAGTTGCACAGAAAGGCATCACCACCAAGCAGAGAGTCACATATACCTATATTCTTATACAAAGTTGATCATGAGGTTCTAGTCTTGTACATGGATTTTGGAGGAGGACAATATTTTCAAGCACCATATTACGTAGACTCGACTGATTTGGGAGAGAAGGCAGCTACGGAACCATTAGCCGGCATGGCCTTCGATCGCTTCATCCAAGCCGATGAACTTGACCGATGAAACCTGCAGCGGAAAGATCCTTGATGTGTTGTTGGTGAACACAAGCATTGGCCTTTTGGTGAACCTGATGAAGTGGTGACAACCTCTCCTTCGCCACTTTTTGGGGATGTGGAAACTGTAAGGTTACCATGGGAGGCCATGTATGATATTTGTGTTACAAGAGAGAACTAAGCTGGTAGAAACTCAGAAAGGAAAAGCTGAGTTATATAAGAATATATAAAGATAATATTACAAAGTAGATCTATTATGATATTATCCTCTTAATGTGAGGCCAGAACAAAGTAATTTAATCAAGTGGTGAGATTTTGATACCCCCTTGTTTGTCCATACTCCGTAGTGTAACTAATAAGCCAAAGAATCTCTATCTTAATTTAGTCAATCCCAATAAAATTCTGTTGGTTTGGCTCACATGCATTTTCCTTCAAAATAAGATATGGTAGTGGCACGACCTAATTGGTTCATTTTGTAAAACAAATAGGAAAATTTAACTATTTATTTATTGATGAATTTTCCCTTTGTATTCCAATTTAAACATATAGACAAACTCAAAACTTTAGCATTTAAAAATTAAAACAACTTGGCTGGGATGACTTGTTAACGTGCAGTTAATTATTATTATTTGAGTAAAGTTTTTTTTTTTTTTTTTGTTTATTTGTCATTCTAAGCTGATCGATTGGTTGTTTTACGCTGAAATGACAATTTACTTTTAGCAATCTATGTAACAGTAAAGGGAAAATCTCTTTTTATTTTTATTTTTGGGGCGTCGTAATTTGATTTTTGAATATGAGACAACCCAGAAAAAACAAGGTAGCGGGTTATGCCTTAGTGGTTGCATGAAGAGATGAGGTTTCCATGTCGGGCGTTTATCATATACGTGGCGGATTGTACACGTAGCAGATTCTCTGATTTGCTTCAATAACTGACCGAAAATTGTCCAGAGTTTTCCAAAAGATTCCACTCTCTTAGTTATTATATGACAGATTATGGCAGAGTATAAGTGGTTGAAAAAAAGGTAATAAATTCACGTAAAAATGGCCAAATAGTCTAACAGGATAGTTTGTAATAAAAATAGTGATATTTTATGTGATACTAAAACTAGTTATATATCTTCTTTCAAAGAAGAAGTTTACAATTTTTATAATTTTTTCGTCACAATTATAATGTAGTAAAGTATGAATAGTGGAAAAAAATAGTAGTTTTATATGAGAGTGACAGATAATCAACCACCTAAAATAACTTTTGTAAAAATTATAGATTTTTATGTGATACCTGAATTACCCTCGTCCAAATGATTGAGAGCATTTGGTAACTTTCACTGTCATATGATTATGCGGTACTATATATATTGCCTGATTGGATTGTCATGACTCTTGATCATATCCCAAACATGATTAGGTTGATCACTAAGTGGATGGAGTCAAACTTGATCTTACCGGATCTGCTGATTCTGCTCCTAGAAATCATTGATACTCGGTTGTCCTAACTGTCGTTTAGAAAATCCTTTTTTTTTTCTTCTAAGAATTTCATTTAATACATTTTTAAAAAAAAATGAAAAGATATAAGGTTCAAATTCAGAACAATCCTCTTTAATTTATATTTAAATAAAAAAATTATCGTATTTAAAGTCAAGGATAAGATTAAAAAAATTATTTGTCCATTGATTTTTCAAAGAGTACATATCTTCAAGCAAAATTCTAAAATAAAATAGAAAACCAAATAATATGGGACATGTGTTTTGATAAGGAGTGACTAAGTCCTATCTTATATGGAAGTTATATTCTACTAGCCTCATCACACTCCAGAAGCGCCTGCGATGAAGCTTTTTTTAGTGGTCTTATTTTATAGGAAAAAAGTTTTTTTTTTATTATTATTATTACAGTATATATATAATTTTCATTTTGAAATTTTAATTTATAAGTGGATAAATCAATTTGAAAATCAACAGGTAAGTGACTATTTTTTAGATAGCGTTTTAGTGGAAGCTAAAATTGTATTTTTACCGAATTATCCTTTCATTTAACCTCTACTTAAACATAGGAGTGTAGGGCCATTTTTGAACAAAAATTTAGGAATCCAAATAGAGGAAGTTTCTTAAATAGTAGTATAGATAGATATCTATATCTATACTACTATTTTAGTGGCTTCTAAATTGTGGACTCAAGTTGCTAAAAATTAGGACATTATCTATACTGATACTAAAAGTTACTGCCAACTATTTGGTCCTAAATTTTAGTTTTTTTCAAAAAGAAAACTACCGGCCTCATCCCTTAACTACAAAGAAAGGTGCAATCCCACTAAATTAGCAATTTTCTTTTATGAGCTTAGGGCATGTTTGGTAGGAGGAATTTTGTTTTTATTTTCAAAAAAATATATGAAAACAATAAAATAGAAAACCAAATAATATGAGATACATGTGCTTTGATTAGGAGTGACTAAGTCCTACCTTATATGGAAGTTATAATCTATATCTATATTACTCCTATTTAAGTGGCTTCTAAGTCATGGACTCTAATGTTGCTAAAAATTAGGACATTATCTATACTAATACTAAAAGTTACTGCCAACTAGTACTTGGTCCTGAATTTTAGTTTGTCAAAAGAAAACTACCAGCCTCATCCCTTAGCTACAAAGAAACGTGCAATCCCACTAAATTAGCAATTTTCTTTTACTAGAGCTAGGGCATGTTTGGTAGGAGGATTTTTGTTTTTGTATTCAAAAAAATATGAAAACAATTTTCAAAAAATTGAAATTGAAGCTAGTTTTTAGATAATAATTTTTACATTATACATCTTTAGCTCCCACTTTTAAAAGAAAATTTTAAAATATTGAAAAAAAAAAGTTTGGGAGACCATTTATATTTTTGAGATTTTTTTAATAAAAAAAATACAAAAAAACGTGTAAAATTTGTAGATCACTTTTTTTTTTTTTGTTGATAATGATAAGGGGTAGAGCTCATGTACTTACTTTTGATAATGATAAATTTCAGATTTGAAGTGTCAGATTTTTTTTTGTGATAAAAATAAAGTCCTTAATTTAAAAGTTAGAAGAATTTGGACAAATGTGTGGGGTCTACTATTTTTAATTTTTTTACTACTATATCATTAAAAACATTTTCCATATCTTGAAAACATTCTTCTAGCCGTTTTCAAAATCTTATTTTGAACCAGGAAAGTAAGATATAATTTTCTCTAAAACTGTATTTAGAAAATATTAACCAAACTAGGGGTGTCTAGCTAGACCCGGTACTCGACCCACCCGGCCGATTTGGCCCAAGATCTAGCCGACCCAACACCGACAACGGTCGACGGTGAATCTACACTCTTAGAACTCAAGACTGGGGGGTCGATTGACAGGTTAGAGCAGGGGAAACCGATTTTCAACCAACCCGACTAGAAAACTCACCGGAAATAGCTTTCCCCGCCGATTTAAGTAGTTTTTCAGTCTATTTTGTCTGGTCTATCGAGATCCAGCAAGATCTAGTCGAGATCTGGCCTGATCTCGTTGAGATCTGTCGAGATCTCGTTGAGATCTGTCGAGATCTCTTCAAGATTTGGCCTAATCTTGTTGAGATCAGCCAATATCTCTTCGAAATCCGATCAATCTAGCAAAAATAAGCAGATTTTGGCAAATTTCGACGACGATTCGCACAGTCTGAGCCCGACCGAAAATCGATCAGAAAAAGAAGACGTCCGACCACCCAAACCGTTGCCGTCAGTGGGTCGGCAACGAGTCCAGATTTAGGAGACTCGAAGTGATCAGGTCAATTCCAAGTTGGGCACAAACCCAACCCGAACCGACCTGTGGACAGGCCTAAGCCAAACAATAGATTCAAGTATGAGACCCACTATTTTATGAATTACAAAATAAAAAAACTATATTTAAATTATCTTATCAAATAGGAAATTAAACTAAATCACTGCACTACTTACAACTCTAAGTCTTCGAGTTATGATAAATGGAAATTATTAAGTTTTGAAAAAAAAAAAAAAAAAAGAGTTTATGAGCTGCTTGAGACTATTATAATATAATTAGATTTAGTTCAATAAAGTTAAGATTCAAGATTAATTACACATAAAATTACTAAATGTTGAAGATATATTAGATATATTAGCCCAATGTAATAGGCTCAAGTCCAAACCCACTATGTGTGCAAGACAAGTCTCATTCTTGTACTAGAAGTTTAGAGTTTAGTCTACTATATACTTATGTTATAGTTCATTGTAATGCATGTTATGTACTAACACTCTTATACAATAACAGTAAGCTATCAATCTTAAACTACATAACCCTTGTATTCTCATATTCTTATTTTATTCTTCCTCTTCCGAAATATAGACTATTTAGGGCATGTTTGATACATGTGTTTAGACACATATTTTCAGTTTTTAAACAACATTACACGTATTTTCACACATTTTTTCATCCACATGTATTTCTAAAAAAACTGAAAATTATTGTTTAAATACACGTACTAAACGGACTCTCAGTCTCTCTCTCTCTCTCTCTCTCTTTATATGCTTGACACTAAAGATGGGATTTGCACATCCTCATCATTGAAAATCTCATCAATATACACAAGTTTCATTGTCTAATAATTTACATAGAAAGTATAAATCGATGGAAATTAAAGGTAATGTACATAGAATAATCACGGGATCTGGAGATTCTGGACTCATTTGGGTCTGATCATAACTAGCAACCACAAAAGCGATTTAAATTTCAATTTTATTAGTAACTATATGATGGGAGGGATATGATTGAAAATTGAATCTCATTTTTAATATTGGTGATTTTTATCATTGTTTTGGAAACAAAGACTACCGGTGTGGTGGCAGAGATAGTGAAGATCAAGGGGGATTTAAATTAAATAAGTATCTATGAATGACAGGAGGTGGGCCACCAACCTTGAACACCTCCTTGTTGATGAGTTGATGCTATAAATTCAACGAGGGAAAGATAAGAAAGATAAAGAGATTAACAAATAGCGAAATAAAAAATAATAAGAAAAAGATAGATAAGAAATATATATATGGACTATGGAGTTGTTGAATAGGAATGATAAAAATGACACTTATTTAGGTGGAAGTTTTAGTCAGAATTTTTGTTTTACAAGTTCCGCTATAATTTCCAAGTTATTTTTCACTTTTTATGGTAGCCCAATCTAAGAATTTACGATAAATATAATCTTTTTTTTGAGGGAAGGTAAATATAATTTAATATGCTGTCTTAACCCAAATTCTTTTCTTTTCTTAAAAAAAAAAACTATTTACGAGATCTCAAGATTCTTAACTCAAATTATAGTTAACTAGCCTCATTATATGCGCTTTGCACGCACGATAATGCTTTTTTTTGGGTTTAGTGTCATAATTTTCCATTCATCTCAATTTAATTGATTTCTCTCTTCTATCAAATTAAATCACATGAATAGTGATTTTTTATTTTGGACATAGAAAATACATTCATTAAAATGAAAAAAAAAAAAAGGCAGTACAAATAGATGATGTAGGGATAAAAGGCCCAAGGTGCATTTTTGGGCCTTGGGCTTTGTCTGAGGTGGTCTACTTGTCTGAGGATGGATTAATAGCGATTAGGATGTCAAATTGCGACAGAAGAAACTTGGGGAAGTAGTCCGAGAAGAAGTATCTCCTTGGCTAAGCAAAGTAAGGATCAAATGGTATGTCATGTTGTCCAGAATGATCTTTTAGGAGGTCTTGTGGATGAAGATATGTTTCATGAGGGGCACAGAAAGCAGGAACAGTTAGGAAATATCTAAGAGAAAGTTGCTACCACCACATTAAATGCTCTGTAACTACGTCTCTGGCCGCATTAATGAGGAAGTGATATCTGAACAGTGATTTTCAGCCTTATAGCTATTACCTAAAGACTTCAGAAAGGTGCTGATGGAGCAAGTATCAACGTTAGCAGTCTAAATCTACACGTGGAGAGCAAAAATGAAGGGAGGGAGGAAGTATAAGAAGGAAGAAGGTCCCAGAGAAGAAGGGGTTTGAGAAATAGGAAGAGAAAACATTGTAGACTGATTATCTGTACTCAATCTTTAAGAGATAAGAAATATAAGAATCTACTCATCGGCTTGAGTCCGATGACGACTTTCTTCATACAAACTAACCCATCATTATCATTTTCTAATCTTGGGTCACTATTGTTACCGTTTAAACTCATTAGAAACAAGATTTTGACCCACTCTCTATAAATTTATTGTATTGGGTTCTTTGAGCTTATACCCTTCCTCTTGTTGGGCTTAGGTACAAATTGCGACCTTACAGATGTGAAGAGAAAAAAATTCAAACACCAACATAAATAAATAAATAAATCATTAAAAAAAAAGGGAGTACATTAAAAATCACATTTTTTAAATAATTCAAAAATAAAGAATAAGAGATTTGAAAAAATAAAAACAAAAAAAAGTGTGATTAGAATTTAGAAGAAAGGAAACAGAAAACCACACAGAGAGAGAGAGAGAGAGAGAGAGAGAGAGAGAGAGAGAGAAACGTTTAAGTCTTGATAAAGGGGAAAAAAGGAGAAGGGAAACAAAGTGAAAACATTGGGTTTAATGGGCCTATTTTATAGCAAAAAAAAAAATAATGTCTTTATTTTTTATATATAATTTTTATTTTGAGAATCTAATTTATAAGTTAATAAAGCAATTTGAAATTTGATGACGCCAAAAATCGTCAGTAAGCTGCACAATCCTCACCTGCACAACACCAAAAAAGAAGACCTCAAGAAAGTACCGGTGTGGTACTGGCCAAATACCATCCGAAGGTGAAGTCAGAAAACTGTCACAACTCTAAAGTGTTAGAGCTGGGGAGAATTATGCGTACATTGGTTTCTGAGGGTTCTAGGTTTTTATGGTAGTAGGGAACCGACCCTGGTTCCTTGGCAAAGTGGAATATTTCCTTGTAGAGAAGATCCTCATAAATGTATGTATTTTAAGGGACCATTTCCATGAAAAGGTTTTGTTGACTAAGGTCAATCGTGGAGCATAAGTTATTTTAAATTTGAAGTTCCTTGAGGACCAAATAACCATGTAGGTGACACGTGGCTTTTGCCTCTATCCACCTTAGTACCCGTCCACACCATTATCCGTCTATTGTAGGTGATCCGTTCTCTACAGGTCATTTGTCTACCTATGATACGTGTCATCACGCCGATATGTTCAACTTGTGGACAATGATCGAAGGTTTGATTCCAGGCATGTCTTAATGGTTCCAGGCGAAGACGTCTTGGTTCTCTCTTAGAAATTATATTAGGGTCTGACAAACTGGTGGGCTAGCAAGAGCACCTATTTTGGTCATCCACTCAGGTTTGGAGTCGTCAAAGAGCACCTATTCTATCCCTTTTACTAGCTTCACCACTGTTCGCTATTCCCTTATGCACATTGCTAGTAAATGGTAGTCCATCTCTAGTATGGCGATATAACATTCGCGCGCCGCTACTTGATCTCCTTGTACTTCTCCTTCCCTATACTCAGTGGGGAACTTGATCGTCAGGTGGTAAGTGGTGGTTACGGCCTTTCATGAATTGAGGGTAGGGCGGCTCAGAATGACATTGTAAGTAGATGAACAGTCTACTACCAAGAACGTAACATCCTTGGTGATCTGTTGAGGGTAGTCACCAACTATGACGCGCATTCCTCCGAACCCAACGAGTGGTGCGTTAGTTAGAATCAACAGTTCTCTCCCAATCCTTATTTGCTGGAATGCTGTGTAGTAAAGTATATCGGTGGAGCTGCCGTTATCTACCAGGACCCTGTGAGTGTTGTAGTCACCAATCCATATACTTACAACAAGTGCGTCATGATGTGGATGATGGAGATGTCGAGCGTTTTCCTCTAAGAGCCCAATCAAAAGGTTGTTGATGTGCGCCATCTTTGGGACCAAACTTGTCAACTGGACGTTCTGAACCATCTGCAGGTAGGTCTTGCGTGCCTTTTTAGTTGAGCAGGAAGTTGTGGTGCCCCTTACAATCATCCTTATGTCCCCTATGGGTGGTTTAGGGCGCTCACTTTCCCTCCGGGGGCTCTGCTCTTGTGGCTGGTCTGTCTTTTCTTTGTTGACGAACCTCTGCAATTTCCCTTGCCTGATCAAGGCTTCTATTTGCTGCTTCAAATTGTAGCATTTGAACGTATCATGGCCATGGTCTCAATAGAAGCAGCAGTACTTATCCCGGGACCTCTTGTTGGGGTCACCTTTCAGCTTGCCAGGAAACATCAATGATCCTTCGTCCTTGATCTGCATAAGTACCAAATCGATGGGAACGTTTAGTGGGGTGAAATTTGCGAACCTTGTTGTGGGGGCCTTGGAGCGTCTATCCTCTCGTCCGTCTCCCATCCTCATGGCCTTCTGTCCTCTTTCCTGTCTTACTTCTTCTTGTCTTTCTCTATTCCTAGGCTTTTCCTCTCACGCGAGTAGCGCGTCTTCCGCGTTCATGTATTTGGTAGCCTTGTAAAGCACATCTAACATGGTCTTCGGGCCATTCTTGTATAGGGAAAACAAAAACTTACCTTTCTGTAGTCCGTTGGTGAACACTGCTATAAGTATCTTGTCATCAGTGTCATCAATCGAGAGGGCCTCCTTGTTAAAGCGGGTAATAAAAAATCTTAGCGTCTTATCCTCCAGTTGCTTGATATTCATTAGGCACGTCGTCAACTTCTTGTACCTATGTCCCCCAATAAGTGCGAGGCGAACTGGGTGCTCAACTCCTTGAAGGTACTGATGGAGTTTGGCGTCAACCTACTAAACCATTCCCTTGTAGGACCTTTCAATGTTGTGGGAAAGGCCCGGCACATGATTTTGTGCGCTACACCCTGCAAGTGCATAAGAGTCTTGAACGTCTCCAAGTGGTCTAATGGGTCCTTTGACTCGTTGTACGCCTCTATTTGCAGTATGCGGAACTTTGGCGGGAGAGGGAATGAAGTAACGGGTGCAGTGAAGGGTGAATCCTTTTGGTGCACCAGTTCGTCGAGATCATTTGATACCTGTCCTCTAAAGGCGTTCATCATTAGATCTATCTATTCCCTCATCATCTGCATATCCGCAACCAGGTTTGGTGGGGCGATATACGTGGCCGTCGGCCTACTCATGACATTACTACCTTCTAGCCCTTCTCGATTCTGCCTGTCGTCATTGCACTGAAGTCTGTTGCCCTGCTACTCCCCCTCTTGGTCTCGGGGCTCGGCGTTCCTTTGGTGCCGCTGCTCTTCCAAGTCATGATTTTGCTTTGTAAGGCATTCAACCACCGTAGCAAGTGTTTGAATCTGTCTCTCAAGGGCTGTGGTACGTGGTTCGTCTCCTTGGTTGTTGGTGTTGGTTGCCATCAAGCGAGAAAGCATCATGCAACTTTTTGTAGACCTCAAGAAAGTACTGGTATGGTACTGGCCAAATACCCTTCGAAAGTCAAGTTAGAAAATTGTCACAACTCTAGGGTGCTAGAGCTGGGGGGGAATTATGCATACCTTAGTTTTTGAGGGTTCTAGGTTTTTATGCTAGTGGGGAACCGACCTTGGTTCCTTGGCGAAGTGGAATATTTCCTTATAGAGAAAATCCTCATAAATGTACGTATTTTAAGGGACCCTTTCCATGTAAATGTTCTGTTAACTAGGTTCAATCGTGGAGCACAAGTTATTTTCCATTTGTATTTCCTTGAGGACCAAATAACCATGTACCATGTGGCTTTTGCCTCCGTCCTCCCTAGTACCCGTCCACACCATTATCTGTCTACTGTGGGTGATTCGTTCTCCATAGGTCATCCATCTACCTATGATACGCGTCGTCGCGCCACTTCATTTCTCCATCCAACCTAGTGTAGTTGCCTATGGTAGGTCTTGTAAAATTTGTCCTTCCATCTCAATTTTATCCCCTTCAAAAATCAACATAAAAGTGATCATATTTTTTAAGCAATGTTTTAGTAGGAGTTAGAGTTGTGTTTTTAACAGATTTTCCTTTAGTTTTGTCTCTACTTAAACATAGGAGTGTATGGGTATTTTTGAACAAAAAAAATGAGGATTCTAAACCAAGGAAGCCCCTTAAATAGTAATATAAATTATAAATTCTATGTTCAAACACATGATAAGTAACAGGATATATCAAGATTTCATTGAAGATAATAGCTATTTTTTCAGGCTTATTTGTGACATTTTTTTTTAATGGTTCGCCTAGATAGTCACAGCTCTACCTTTCTCCACAGAGCACTCTCTCTTTGCACGTACGATGATGCTTTTTTTGGGTTTAGTGTCATAATTTTCCATTCATCTCAATTTAAGAGATTTCTCTCTTCTATAAAATCAAATCACATGAAGGGTAATTTTTATTTTGGACATAGAAAATACATTCATTAAAATGAAAAAAAAGGGGCAATACTAGATGTGAAGAGAAAAAAATTCAAACACCAACATAAATAAATAAATAAATCATTAAAAATAAATAAGGGAGTACATTAAAAATCACATTTTTTAAATAATTCAAAAATAAAGAATAAGAGATTTGAAAAAAAAAGTGTGATTAGAATTTAGAAGAGAGAGAGAGAGAGAGAGAGAGAGAGAGAGAGAGAGAGAGAGAGAGAGAGAGAGAGAGAGAGAGAGAGAGAGAGAAAACGTTTAAGTCTTGTTAAAGGGGAAAAAGGGAGAAGGAAAAAAAAAGGAAAATATTGGGTTTAGTGGTCCTATTTTATAGAAAAAAAAATGTCTTTATTTTTTATATATAATTTTTATTTTGAGAATCTAATTTATAAGTAGATAAAGCAATTTAAAAATCAACATAAAAGTGATCATATTTTTTAGACAATGTTTTAGTGGGAGTTAGAGTTGTGTTTTTACCAGATTGTCCTTTAGTTTTGTTTCTACTTAAACATAGGAGTGTAGGGGCATTTTTGAACAAAAAAAATGAGGATTCCAAACCAAGGAAGCCCCTTAAATAGTAGTATAAATTATAAATTAGCAACCTAAACACTGAAAACACACCATACAACAAGGGGGCCAATTTGTCTGATTGATATAATTTTTTGCTTCATTGCTACAATTGATTTTTTAACAATTGATTTTTTAATCATTGTAGCTGAGAGGTATTTGCAACAATTGATTTTTAACCACACACACTTAAACTCTCTTTGCCCAGGATTTTCTTCAGCCAGCCTTCCCTCCACCCAGCCCAGTCCCCTCTCCCCATCGTCTAGCTCTCTCTCTGCCTAGCCCCTTCTCCCTTGTGTTGGTTTTGTCTCGAAGGTTTAGGTTTTTTTTTTGGTGGGTCTCAAGCACAAAAATTGGCAGTGATTGTAATGGGGATTTCATGGTGAATTTTTTGGGTTTTTTTGTGGTTGTTGTAGATCGTGGGTGCATGGGGTTCGTGGGTCAGTGATGGTGGTTTTTGGTTGGAGATGGTGGTTTGTGGGTCGGTGATGGTAGATCATGGGTCGGTGATGGTGGTTTATGGGTCAGTGATGGTAGATCGTGGATGCTTTGGTGGAGGTTTATGGGTTGGTGATGGTTGTTTATAGGTCAGTGATGGTTGTTTTTGGGGTTTTGATTTGCAAGATATACGCAACGGTTATATATGAGATATATTATTTTATTTTATTGTTTATATTATTTTAATGTGTTGAATGTTAAAATAAAAGTTTTAATTTTGGGTGTATTGTAAAATGAGTTGTTAAAATAAATAAAGTAGGTTTTTGAGTTGCTAAAAGCTAAATATTTTAGCTTTCTTACTGTGAATGCCCTAATAGTATATATATCTGGACCTAAAAATCCAAATCATTTAAGGCTTAGCCATTCACTTGAATTATGTACAATATTAACATTAGTGATCATGTGAACATGTTGAACATGAACTTTAAGGTCATAGCCGGCATGTACGGTGTGTGTGTGTGTGTGTGTGTGTGTGTGTGTGTGTGTGTGTGTGTGAGAGAGAGAGAGAGAGAGAGAGAGAGAGAGAGAGAGAGAGTATATATATATATATATATATATATATATATATATATATAATTAAGCACTATTTTTAGTTGCAAGTAATTTTCATATTGCATACATTTGGCAAGTTATACCACCTTATTTTTAGTATAATATCATAATGTCTCCCATTCCCCATATTTTATTTTACATCCACTTTATGATAACCCTCCCTTTCCCCTTCATTTATTTCTATATCTGTTATATTTTCTCCACTCTCATCCTTTCTTATATTTCTTCTTTTTTCTAGAAATTTTGTGGTGGTAAGCTTCTTTCTTTTCCCCTATTCAGAAATTATGTTTTACCAGTCTGTATTAACCACTTATTTTCCAGTCATCTGCTTCTTCCAATCTATGTGTTTAACCCATAAATTTGTTTTAGGGAGGTACAAGTTTGACGTGTAAGTCCTAGAATCCTGTGAGAGTCAATTTTTTTGGACAGTGTCCAGGCTCAAGTTTAAGCAAGGACACCGAGCCCTCTCGTTGTAGTTTGAAGGGACTGGGCTTAGTTCACCGCAGCTCAATGGGCTGTTTACAGAACCAGGTGGTGCATAGGGCAAGACTCCTGCAATACGTACACACTAACAAGATAGAATATGTGTTGAGCAATAAGAAAACAACAAAGGAAGACAAGATTATAACAATAAAACGCAGAGTAATTGTTCGGGATCCTCAAATCAATAAGAACTAATCCATTAATTTTTCTTAGTTATGGATTACAAATACGATCACTAAGACATAATACAAGGTCCAAATAAGCTAAAAAATTATAGACTTAGATGACTATTTAAGCCTCTAAGACTTGCAAAGTTTTAATCCTTTTGAATTCAAGTATGTACTGTAGTGGCTGTTTCTAGGATACCGGGAGATATTCCCCTATTTTCCTTGAGTTTTACAGAGTTTTCTCTCAATGATTTTATATGGTTTCCTTACTGCTGAATGCCCCTTAACGTTGGCTGCTCTCTCCATTTTATAGTGTCACATTAGGGTTTTGGGGTACCATTAATTCTTCCCCCTTGGCCCCTTGGGTACTAGAGCCTCCCTGTTCATCTCAGCTCTTCTGACGACTGCTCCATTCCTTATTTTCCATAACTTCCTTCTTTTGATGTTTTTTTTCTTTGAAAGTGTCTTGCTGACTTTCTACTCTGAGACGCTTTTGCCTTTCAAGTCCCCTTTTTGTCTGTCTTCTCTTTTCAGGCTCAACCCCTTTTAGCCGCCCCTTCCTTTTTGTCAATTTTCCCAGTAAGTGAAGTTTTCTTCTCGGAAAACCGAAGGTTTCCCTAGCCATTTCCTTTCGTGGGTTTCTTATTTTGGGTTCCCGAGACACTGACTTCCTACCCTTGAGCCGTTGCTTTCCAAATCTTCAGCCCTTGCGCTGTATTACTGGTCGCTTCAAGAAGAAGGCCCATCTGTTTCTTATTCCTAAGACCTTCTGAACTGTCTTAATCCTCCTTTAGCCGTGCTGTACATCCAAAGGTCCCAGATAATCCCCCCGGTGTCCTTCCCCAGCTCCTTTTCTTTCTCTGGTCTTGGCGGGCTAAATTCTTTTCTTTCCCCTTTCTGTTTTTTCCTATGGGCTCCTTGCTCCCTTTTAGGCCTCAGGTCCATCATCCCTCTTTCCTTTGTAGCCCCAATCTTTCTCTTCCTTTCCAATTTTTTTTATTTCCTATGGATTGGCCCAATGTACCACCTTCTTGGGCCATTTACCATGCTTTCTATATACATTTTAGACCTCAACATTTAGCCCCCCGAGCTCGCGGGTTGCCTGCAACCCACGCGCGAGTAATGTCGAGTTTGAGATCTCGTGGGGTTTCCCTCTTTGTTCTTTCAGAGTCCCGACTTCCTCGACCATAGAGTACCCTGGTCTTCTCTGCACGTTGTAACTCTCTTCCTCTTCATACGGGACGTGGCAGTTAACTTCTCCTTCTTCTCTCTTTTTTTTTCTTTCATTTAAAAAAAAAAAAATTTTTTCAAAAGAGTGGGAAAGAAAACTCCGCCCCCCCCCCCCACTTTTCTCGTGTCTTGTAACTCCCATTAATAACTGCCAATAAAATTTGTTCCTTGAAATTAAATTTGGCAACGGGCGCATCTTTCCATACATTGTCTTCCCTAACTACCTTTGGTGCCATTATTGCTATTACTTCATACATATATATTTGACCTTTTTTTATTATTCTCAAGCTTATATCTTTCTTCTTAGCTAACTGTTGCCTTCCCCTCTTCCTTCTTTTACATCCTTGTGCTCTCCATTCTTCAACCTCTCTATTCCTAGCATGCCCTCTGTTACGATGGCTTCCTCTTCATCTCGAAAAAGGAGAGAGCGCACTCCCAGCCCCTCTGAAGGCGAGGGCTCCTCTAGCTCTGCTCAGGACGAATCACAGGGAGTTACAGAGCGTTTGGCCTTCCCTTTACAGGACCCATGGTACACTCCTAGCCTGTTCTTCCCTAGGGCGTCTCATAGTGAGGCCCCTCTATCTTCTCCGGTGAGGCCGGTTTTGCTAGTTCCACTCAAGTACCAGACCCAAGAGAGATTTTAGATCTTCTGATTAGGCAGGGATCTCACGAGGCGGTCCATATCTTCTTCAATTTTTTCCCTGGGAGGATCTCTAGTTGACCTATCTGGGTAGATAAAGAACTTTCTGATGGTGAGTTCGTGGATTCCCTGGAGCACGCCGGGATCCTGAAGGCAGTGGCAATTTCCAGGAACCTCGAAGGTTTTAGAGATGCTAAGGGTCTCAGGCACCTAGTACGTCGTTGGTGTCCTTCCCCTCATACCTTCTTCTTCTCTGTTGGTGAGCTTACGATTACTTTGGAGGATGTGGTCAACAACTTCCTCCTCCAGTGTTTGGGGATGAGAATCCTTTTACCATCAATCTTTCTAACAAGGATCTCGAGGTGGAAGATTGGTTATATGCTCATTTTGGTGGGCATGGTGTCTATCCTGGCGGGAAGCCAGCTAGAATGGGTAAATGGGTGATGAATCTTTAGCGAGAGAAAGACAAGGAAATTAGGCGAGCTGGGTTCCTAGCACTCTGGCTCAATAAGTTCCTGTTTAGTGAGTTCCCCAAATACGGGGTTAAATCTGCTTTCTTCCCCTTGGCGATCAGGATGGCCCAGGGTGTTCGATATCCTCTAGCTCTCATGTTTTTGGGTCATGTCTATACTCAATTGGATCTGCTCCACAGAGACGAAGTTGAAGGTGACTCTTGCTATGTGATCACCTCGTCCCTCCACTGTGCCATCCTCCAGGTATTTATATGGGACCGTTCTTCAGTTACTTTAGCTAAATGTAGGAATTTGAAATTTGTAAAGGATAAATTCGAGGGATCCCCTGATGTAGTGAAAGGTTTATGCGGTAGTTCCACTGATAGTCACCCCATCGTCTTTCACTGGGCTTGTTTGAAAGGAAGTGGTCTTAATCTGGTCAAACTATTTAATCAGGCAGGGCACTTGAAGTGGCGATCTCCCCGGGAGTATGACCACGGGTTTACTTGTGACTCTATGTTAGCTTCTTTTCTTAACTCTCCAGAGAATACTTTTGATTTGTGTCTTGGTGATGGGAGCAGTCTGGCCTACTTGGTCTGTATTAGCCTTTCATGGCTTCTGGTGCCCTCCTCAAGTGGCCCCAGGTACACCCACTATTCAGTGCATCGGGTGCTCCAGCAATTTGGCTTTGACCAGGATATCCTTCCTATGTTTAAGGATGTAGTACCTTCTCTCCCTTTTCTAGACCCAAACTTGAGACCTCAGGCTTTCTAGTATTAGTCGAGCAAAAGTCCTCAGTTTGTGGTGCCCAACTCTCAGAGAGGAGTCTTTACCTCTGGTGGTTTTGTTGGATATTGGAGAAGAGCATAGGAGTCCTTTGTAGATTATGTGGGCTCTGGCAAAATTGGGAGAGTGCCCAGCCCCGCTATCCTTTCTACTTTGTCCTCTAATAGGCGCTTGTCCCTCCCTACTGCTGGTATTGTTTCTGCTACTGTTAGTAGCAAGACAGGTTTCGCGAAATGGCATGCTTCTAGGGGTGGTTGGGTATGCTATGCTCAGGATTTTCCAGAAGAGTGGTCAGGATGTGACCTTGTGGTTGGTGCTTCCTCTGGAGTGCCAGTTAAAAGAGGGGCAGTAGAGGCGATTGGGGCTGCTACTCCCGTAAGTAAGGGCAAAGAGAAAAAGATTAGGTAGGAGAAAGTTAAGCAGGCTAAACTTGAAAAAGGTATTGGGACGGGCCATGAAACCAAGAAAAGAAAAATTGCGAAGTCCTAGAAACAGCTGGTAATTTTTTAGGAACCTGAGAGAGTGAGCTCCCTTGCAGTGGGAAAAGAAGTTGGGCGTTCTTTAGCCCCCAAGTCTCAAGTAAAGACTAAGGTAGAGTCCTCTCTCTCTCAGATTCCTGTGAGTTCTCCAGTCCAAGGTTCTTTGGGATCCTTTGATCTTGTAACCCAATCTCCTCTAGGACCCTCTGGGCGTACCTGTAGTAAACAAAAGACCACTAGAGGTTCTGTAGAGAGAGAGAGAGAAGGGCAAGGCCTCTTTCCTTCTTCTCTCTTTTTTTTGGGTAGTTTGTCATTGCTGTTGCAGCACCTTTCTTTCTCTTTTAACTGATGCTTGGCCATTTTTTTGCCTGCAGTCCAAGCGCAAGTCAGACCCTAGGAAAGGCAAGAGTCAATCATTTGGTGACAATGTGGTGCATCCCTCTTCGTGCCTTTCTCTCTTTCTTCTTCTTCTTCTTTTTATTTATTTATTTCATGTTGTGTACTTATACCCATATTTGTAGGTGGAAGTGTCCCCTCCTGTGATGGGCAGGACTTTGGAAGAAGTAGTGGTTACCGCTTCTTTTGTTGGTTTCCCAGGCGTGGAAGAGGAAGCTCCTGGTGGTGGTGCAGCTAAGGAAGCCGGGCAGCCAATGCAGGGTGTCCCATCCGCTCCTTTTTCCATTCCTTTGGCTATCCAAGATCCTGAAGCCCCTTAGCCCCTGGCTTCCCAAGACCCCTAGCCTAGGCAGACTTCTAGTCCAGACAAAACTGCGTTGCCTGATACTGCGTTAAGTAAAGAACCCTTAGGGGGCGCGTCTCCATCCGTTCAAACAAGTAAGCCCCCATTCTCCTTTTATAAGACGCTTTACCTTGTTTACATATATATATATATATATATATATATATATATATATATATTTTTTCGACTTCCCTGCTTCTCTTCTCTTTGTTAGGTCAAATCAGTGCTAGATTTGCCCCTGAGGCTACTCCTTCTTTGGAATCAGAAGGTTCTGAAGGTTCATGTTAGTCCCATTTACTGTGTCATCTCTTCCCTTCTCTTCTTTTGCGCCCTTCCTTTGCCTCTTTTTCTTATGGCAAAGCCCCCAGCATCCCTTCCTTCTTTTAGCCACTTTGCTAAGGTTTCCTCACCCTTTTTTCAACGAGCTGCATGTTCCTTTACAGAGTCCTCCAAGGAATCAGAAGAGCAAGAAGGGGGAGTTCCACCACAGGAAACCGACACAGGTACTCTCCCTTCTCTCCCTTTTTGCACATCTCTCTTTTTCTTTTTATGCCTCTTTCTTTCTTGGCTCTATTCTTCCTGTTAAATTATGCTTGTTCTTGCAAGTGTTGGCACGGGCGCTGGGGGTTCTCAATCCATGGTTCCTGAGGCGGCTGCAAGAATTGCTCAAATTGTTGACTCTCAGGCCAGGATCCCTCAAACTATCCAGAGGATTGAGAGTTCTCCAGCGCCTACTACTGGAGACGTATCGATGGGAGAAGCTTCAGAAGCTGTTGTTTCAGATCCTGCCTCGGGGCTTCCTGCCTTCCTGGCCCATTTCGATCTCCTAGAGTTCAAAAACCTTCCTGCGAGCCATTTTCATTGTTTTGGGGCTTCCTATGACAACTTCTTGCATTTCTCCGTGCTTGTGGAGGGTCTACCATTGCTGGAGGGGCTACTCAAAGTCCATGGGGACTTTACCAGTGGCTTTAGGGGAGGCATGTTTTTGGGTAACATTCTAATGGAGCTGCTGTGTGCTGTGCTGATCTCCCTAAAGAATTCTTCCCTCAACTCTTTATCTGAAAAGAAGCTCTTAGAATGGAAAGGAGTGGTGCAGGATCTTTTAGAGGCCAAGTTCAACCTATCCTTCCTGTTGATTCACTTACGTTCACTAGCCCATATGCTATTCCAGAGGTGGGTTTCCAGGAGTATAGATGTTGAGATTGTTGTCGCCGAAGAGGCTCTAGCTCGTGCTCATAAGGTCCTGTAGGATTTGAAGGCTAAAAGGCAAAGGGTTCTGCCTCCTCCAGCTATCTCTGCCATTTCTCTAGATGTTTCTTTGCTGATTGGCCTCCTCCCTTAACTCTTTACTCCTTTCAGCTAGTTTAAATACATCCTCTCTTTTTTTTGTATAAGATTTGCCTTTCTTAGACACTATTTCTGGCTGTTTTTTCCCTTTTTTTTTGACATGGATTCTGCATCTGTATTGCCTCTTTGGACAGCTTTTATATAGGCTTTTTTCTTTTCCCCTTTTTTTTTGCATATTGTTTTGCTGTTTCTCTTTATTTTTTGTACATACATACATACATACATACATACATACATACATACATACATACATACATACATACATACATACATACATACATACATACATACATACATACATACATATATATATATATATATATATATATATCAAGTCCTGGACCATGGTTCCTGCGAGTCTTACCATAGGGGCTGGACCAGGTACCCTGGTGGTTACTTTACTGCTCAAGTGCTGAATTGGGTACCTTGGGTTCCCCCCTTCTTTTCTTTTGGGGAAGTCCCAAACCATGGACCAGGCAGGTCTTCTTTTGCCAAATATTGGGCTAAGTACCCCTGGTACTTATTCTCTATATTATTTTTTTACCCATGGTCCTAGGCCATGTACTTTTGGACTGATTGTGATATGGCACCTGGATCGTATGCTAGAGTTTTTGCATCGGTCTCAAGTATCCTTCATGTTTGGATTTTTACAGTATTTATTTTGACCATAGTTTTAAAGGAAATAGACAAAAGGCTTTAATGAATTAAAACATGGTTGTTCATCTTGAAGAACACATAATAGTTGTTAACATAGTAAGAAACCCAGAGTGTTTGTTTCTAATTTTTTCAAGGGTTCCTGGATAATGCTATTTAAACAAAATTCATGCTAAAGTAAAAGGGAAAGACAAAAAAATACTT
Source organism: Castanea sativa (assembly GCF_040712315.1). NCBI lineage: Eukaryota > Viridiplantae > Streptophyta > Magnoliopsida > Fagales > Fagaceae > Castanea > Castanea sativa. The sequence continues at coordinate 74,340,616 of NC_134013.1, read as the reverse complement.
GGCAGACCGGAAAAAAAGGAAAAGAGGTCCTGATGTGCTGAGAGCTTGTTTTCCTATGCATAGTACTGTTTCAGCCACTTCCCATTTATGGGCTCTGTCAAGACTGTTCCATCTTCCTTCGTGAGGTAGTAATACCCACTATCATGGGCTTCTCTAATGATGTAAGGTCCTTCCCATTTTGGGGTGAATTTGGAGGGTCCTGGGAGGTTTCTTCTTACATATTTTGTTGTCCTTAGTACCAACTGCCCTTCAGTGAAAGCCCTTGGGCGTATCGCCTGTGCGTATGCCCTAGTCATTCTTTGCTGGTACCTCTGGTTCCTCCTCCTAGCCAGTTCTCTTTCCTCCTCTACCCCTTCCAGATCTGCCAGTCTCTTTTCATTGCTTGTGTCCTCAGTGTCCTCCTGGTTTTCTTCAAGTACTACTCTTGGTGTAGGGACAACCAACTCCACAAAACTGATGGCTTCTGTCCCATATACCAGGGAGAATGGTGAGAATCCCGTGGCTGCTTTTACGGAGCTCCTACATGCCCAGAGTACGTCTGCCAAGTGGTCACTCCATTTTCAACCATACTCATGCTTCATCTTTTTAAAGATTTTCAGTATCACCCTATTAGTTGCCTCGGCCTAGCCATTTCCCTGTGGGTAATATGGTGTAGACCTTCCATGTTTGATGCAGTATGCCTCAGTTAGGCTCTTTATGTCCTTGTTTACGAACGGGGTTCCATTGTCGCTGATTAGTCTTTTGGGGATCCCGAACCTTGTAATGATATTTTCTCGAATGAAGTTTGCTACAACTGCCCCTGTGGCTTTTTTCAAAGGGATAGCTTCTACCCACTTTGTAAAGTACTCAATGGCTGCCAGGATCCATATGTAACCATTGGAATAAGGGTTTATAGGCCCTATGAGGTCAAGCCCCCAAATGTGGAAAGGTCATGGCGTTGTCATGTCCTATAGTACATTTGGGTGAGTATGAATTGCATCTCTGAGTATTTGGCAAGCATGGCAAGTCTTTACTACTTCCTCAGAGTCCCTTTTCATTGTTGGCCAATAATACCCCAACGGTAGCAGTTGCTTGTGAAGTCTTCTTTTTCCAGGGTGACTCCCACAATCACCGGAATGGACTTTTCTGACTACTTCTCTGGCTTCCTTTGGCCCCAGGCATCTCAGGGGGTCCCCATTGTACCCCTTCTTAAACAAGATCCCATTTTTTTACCTAACCACGAGTCTCTTGAGTCGGTGGGCTAAAGTCCTGTCAGTTGGTAGGATCCCTTGAGCCAAGTACTCCATAAGTGGAGTCCTCCAATCTTCCGTGACAAAAATGGTGTAGCTTTCCTCCTTGTCTATCGAAAGTTGACATTTTTGGCACTTCTCCTATATAGTTGCTGCTTCTTTGCTCATGCTGGGCCAATAGTACCTCATGCGCTGCATTCTTCTGTATAGACTAATCTTTTCTGCAACCCCACAGGCTTGGCTATGTAGCTCTTTTAATCTCAGCCTCCCTTCCTTTTCATTGATACACCTAGATAGGATCCTTCCAGGTAGTCTCCTGTATAGTTCCCCTTCAATCATAGTGTAGTCTTTTAGCTCTTTGATACTCCCCTCATGTCCTAACCATTTTATTTTTTCTTTGATCTCTTTTCTTCAGTCTTGCTGCCCTAGCTCCTCGGAGGACTTCTATGATGGAGTATTCTTGCTTACTTACCCTTATCAAGGTGTTTTTTCCTTTAACAAACATTTGGGACCCCAAGGTGGCTAGTGCATCGGCGAACCTGTTTTCACTCCTCTAAATATACTCGATGCTAAAGGTTTGGAATTCCTTTTCCAGCCTTTGCGCCCAGGTCCTGTAGGCTGCCAAACTTTGTTCCCTTAATGAAAAGTCGCCTTTTACTTGAAAGACTACAAGATTGGAGTCTCCTAAAACCCTTATATGCTTTACTCCTATAGCGAGTGCTATGGTCAGCCTAATCAGATACGCCTCATATTCAGCTGCGTTGTTTGAGCAGGAGAACCCTAGTTTGAAAGATAGGGGTAGGGTATCCCCGTCTTCACAGTTTAATACAATTCCCAGTCCATTTGAGGTTGCCGTTGCTGACCCATCAAACCTCATCATCCACTTCTTCCTTGGGAGTTCTATCACTGCCACCTCCCCAGGGATTTCTTCACTTAGCAAACATTCCTCACTCCTGGGGAACTGGGCTAGCAGGTCAACTATGGCTTGACTTTTGACGGCCCTGGGGGTCCTGATACCTATGTTGTACTGAGAGAGTCAAACCAACCATTGCGCTATCTTCCTGTCAAGAAGGGCTGATGGAGAAGTGCCTTTATAGGGTGAGACTTAGTCACCAAAAGGATCTGATGGGCCAAGAAATATCGTTTCAGCCTTTGGGACGCATAGATAACCACTAGGCAGGCCTTCTTTATCCTGGGGTACCTGGGGTACCTGGTCTCAGCATCCTTAAGTGTCCTGCTCATGTAATAAATGGGTTGCTCATTCTCGTCATCATCTTCTTGCGTTAGTAGGGCTCCTATAGCTTGGGAGTTTAATGCTAAGTACAGCAATAGGGGCCGCGCACGCACTAGTGCTTGGAGGGTGGGAAGGCATTTCATGATCTGTTGGATCCTCCGGAAGGCTTCCTATTGCTTAGCTCCCCAAATAAACTCAGTCCCCTTTTTCAACAGTTTGGATAAGCCACTTGTGACTGAAGTTAATCCTAGCACAAACCTTCTGAGGTAGGAGACCCTCCCCAGGAAGCTTTTAAGCTCCATTGTAGTTGTAGGCCTCTTCATTGTGGCAATCGCCATGGCCTTTGCTAGATCCATACTTATGCCTTTATGGTGTACCAAGAACCCAAGGAATTTCCCAGAAAACACCCTGAAGGCAAACTTCATGGGGTTCATGCATAGTTTGTATTTCCTACATCTCTCAAAAACTTGTTCAAGTACCTGGAGGTGTCCTGCCCTTGTTTTTTATTTCACCACGATATCATCCACATAATCTTCCATCTCCTTGTGCATCATGTCATGGAAGATGGCTGTCATGGTTTGTTGGTATGTGGCCCCTGCATTTTTAAGGTCAAAGGGCATCACAGTGTAATAAAAATTCTCAATTGGGGTTCTAGAAGCTGTCTTTTCTGCATCCTTGGCGGCCATGCGAATTTGATTGTATCCACTATACCCATCCATAAATGGGAACATAAAACTCCCCACGGTCGAGTCCACAAGGAGATCAATATTGGACAGAGGGAACTCATCTTTTAGGCATGCCTTATTTAGGTTGCGGAAGTCCACACAGCAACAGATTTGGCCATTCTTTTTCTTCACGGGTACTATGTTGGAAAACCACTTGGGATGTTGAATGGGCTTGATGAACCCAGCTGCCAGTAGTTTCTTGACTTCTTGCGTTATTTGAGCTTCCACATCAGTGTGAAAGACCCTCGCTGGCTGGACCACTGGCTTAACCCCCGAATCCACATTGAAAGCATGGACCACCGATTCTGGATCTAGATCGGACATTTCATCGTAGGTCCATGCAAACACGTCCATGTACCTCTGGAGTAGGGCTATTAACTGCTCCTTTTCGCACTTTGTTAGTTGGCTGCTGATGAAAATAGGCTTCTGGGATCCCAACTTAGTTCGCAAGTTTATTTCTGTTAACTCCTCTTCAGGCTAAATTTGGGCCTCATGAACTGGTTCCTTGGGGATTTCTTCTTGGGTGACCATACAATCTAGTGGTTCAGGACCCTCCTACGTAGCGCATTCAGGCCCTGCGCATCTTCACAAATGGTAAATTACCCTTCCCCCGGGTTCTCGCACTACCACGCATTTCCAGGATCCTGAGAAGCTGGGCTCCCTCTTTTGTCTCTTTCTCTCCAAAAGGTCTCTTAGATCATGAGTACTACCCCCTTCTTCTTCTTCCAAGACAGGTGCTCTTGGGGTTCCTGGCATGGGACTCTCGTCATCTAGTTCCAATTCATCATAGAACATGGTCTCCACAAAGTTCACCTCCCTTTGGCTAAACGGATTATGATTGGCAGGGATCCTCACGGGTTACCCATTTAATCTTCCTTCAACACATTGGTGGTACGTGGAAGGGATAAGGCGGTGCTTGTGGAGCCATGGGTGCCCCAACAGTACATGGTAGGACACTTCTGAATTAATCACGTGGAATCTTGTTAGGGCCACTATTGGTCCTACCCTTAGAGCCAGCTGGACATATCCTTCTGTTGACTCCGCTGATCCCCTAAATCCCGTTATCTCCATAGGGACTCCTAGGATCCTTCTACCCGTGAGGCCCACAGCTTCCAAGGTGCTCAGGGCGATGAGGTTAAGCGATGCCCCTGTGTCCACTAATGCTCCTCTGACTTGGTCACCATTTATAGTGGCCATTAGGTAGAGGGGTCTGCGATGGTCTGGATGTTCAACCTCTATGTCTTCATCAGTGAAGGTTATTGTGTTGGTTGTTTCCAGGTGAGCTTGACTAGCATGGGACTCTACTGTGAAACATTCCATTCCTAAATCTACTGTTATGCTCATGAAGGACTCTGTGGCCACCCTTCTGGCTTCCGATCCAAATCCTAGCTGATTAAACAATGATATGAACTTGGGGTTTTTCTGGAGAATTCTGACCGTGCTTGGGTGGAAGGATCCTTCATACTCTTCTGCTTCCACTGGGTTCCCATGGATCACCACAGCCACCACCCCATTTCCTTTGTGATTGGGTAGAGGGTTCTTTTGCACCTCTAGTTTCTTTTGAGTGAGTTCTAGGGTTCCCTCCCTTAGTTTCTTGTGAAAAAGTCTATGGAGAGTCCAACAGTCTTTGGTGGAATGCTTGACATAATTATGAATTCTACAAAATAAGGGGTTCTTCCTCTCTTCTTCAGTTGGTGGCCTGGACATGATAAATGGCCTGACCACCCCATCTCCAATCCACTTATCCAAGACCTGGTCTAATTCTTCCATGGTACATGGGATTACCGGAGGTTCCTCAAATACTTTCCCGTCAGGCTTCTTCCTTTTTTCTCCCACTGATGCTGTCATGGCCTGAGGTACTAGCACCTTCTTTGTCCTCATAGTCTGCGCTGTTCTTCTAGTTCTCTGTAGTAAGTCGAAGAACTGAGTTATGCATAGATTTTCGGGATTGGGTCTGTAATCAAAAAGCATGTTGGATATACAGGTTTCCATGAGCTCCTTTTCTTCATGGTCTCCATAGCAATCTAAAATCACGTCTTTGAATCTCTTGATGAACTGGACAGGATCTTCCCCTGGCCTTTGCCATACCATTTGAAGGCTTTGGAAGGTGACCTTGTCTTCTCTTGGGTAATACTTCGCGCAGAACCTCTCCATCATTTCGTCCCAGGTTCTAATGGACCCAGGCTTCAGTGTGGTGTACCACATGCATGCTCTGTCTACTAAAGACTTAGCAAACTCCCATAGGCACAACTCTCGATCTCCTGCGTAGGGGCCCATAGTGTGTATAAACCTGCTCACATGTTCCATAGTGCTTCCACTCCTTCCATTAAAAGGATGGAACTTCGGAGGTTCATATCCTGTGGGATATGGCTTGCCGAGGAGCTCTGGCGGGAATGGGAGATCCCGAGAAAATTGCTTAGGAATCCTCGAGAGCTTTTCCCTTTCCTGCTCCAACAGGACACTAACATCTGCCAGCGTCAGGTACTGGGGGTTGGCTCCCCTTCCCACTGCTGACCCTCCTTCTGGCTAGGCTCTGTCCTAGTTGACCACAGGGGGAATATTATCCCTGATTTCCTGTGTTCTGCCCTCTTTAAGGAGGCAAATCTATTGCTGCAAATCCTTCAGCAATTCTGTCATTCGAGCCATGGGGTCTGGCTCCTGTCCTGCGTGCCTTTGTCTTGATACAACCTCCTGTTCTACCAAGGGCACCTCGTTCCTTTGCCTAGAGGCCACCTCGTTTTCTCCTACGGGTTCAGATGTTGCGGGTGGTACATTGATACCCTTGCTGTTCCTTGCTCTTGGAGCCATGCTTACGAAGGGATTGCTTTTTCCCTCTCCTTTTCCCAGTCCCCAGTGGAGTCGCCAAAATGTGAGAGTTAATTTTTTTGGATGGTGTCTAGGCCCAAGTTTAAGCAAGGACACCAAGCCCTCTCGTTGTAGTTTGAAGGGACTGGGCTTGGTTCACCGCAGCTAAATGGGCTATTTACAAAACCAAGTGATGCACAGGACAAGACTCCTGCAATACGTACACACTAGCAAGTGAGAATATGTATTGAGCAATAAGAAAACAGTAAGGAAGACAAGATTATAACAATAAAACGCAGAGTAATTGTTCGGGATCCTCAAATCGATAAGAATTAATCCATTAATTTTTCTTAATTATGAATTACAAATGCGATCACTAAGACATAATACAAGGTCCAAATAAGCTCAAAAATTACAGACTTAGATGACTATATAAGCCTCTAAGACTTGCAAAGTTTGAATCCTTTTGAATCCAAGTATGTACTGTAATGGCTGTTTCTGGGATACCGGGAGATATTCCCCTGTTTTCATTGAGTTTTACAGAGTTTACTCTCAATGATTCTATATGATTTCCTTACTACTAAAGGCCCCTTAACGTTGGCTGCTCTCCCCTTTTTATAGTGTCACATTAGGGTTTCGGGGTACCATTGATTCTTCCCCCTTAGCCTCCTGGGTACTAGAGCCCCCTTGTTCATCTCAACTCTTCTAACAACTGCTCCATTCCTTATTTTCCATAGCTTCCTTCTTTTGATTTTTTTTTTCTTTGAAAGTATCTTGCTAACTTTCTACTCTGAGACGCTTTTGCCTTTTAAGTCCCCTTTTTGTCTGTCTTCACTTTTCAGGCTCAACCCCTTTTAGCCGCCCCTTCCTTTTTGTCATTTTTCCCAGTAAGTGAATTCTTTTTCTGGGAAAACCGAAGGTTTTCCTAGCCATTTCCTTTCGTGGGTTTCTTATTCTGGGTTCTCGAGACACAAACTTCCTACCCCTGAGCTGTTGCTTTCCAAATCTTCAACCCTTGCGCTGTATTACTGGTCACTTCGAGAAGAAAGACCATCTGTTTCTTGTTCCTGGGACCTTCTGAACTGTCTTAATCCTCCTTTAGCCGTGCTGTACATCCAAAGGTCCCAAGTAATCCCCCCGGTGTCCTTCCCCAGCTCCTTTTCCTTCTCTGGTCTTGGCGCGATGAATTATTTTCTTTCCCCTTTCTGTTTTTTCCTATGGGCTCCTTGCTCCCTTTTGGGCCTCAGGTCCATCATCCCTCTTTCCTTTGTAGCCCCAATCTTTCTCTCCCTTTCCAATTTTTTTTATTTCCCACAGATTGGCCCAATGTACCACCTCCTTGTGCCATTTACCATGCTTTCTATATACATTTTAGACCTCAACAAATCCTAAGCGAGTGGCCGTTTAGCCAGAAATAGGCGTCTAAGGCTTAAAGTTAGGAATGGCAATCAGTCATGGAAAGCATCCCCTGAAATAAATCAAAGGTTAGGTACAGTAATTTGGAGATAAAGGTGATTAAAATTTAATTACTTAACATAGATTTTGATTTAGAATCATGAATAACTTGTTTAAAAGTAGCTCTTCCACCAGCTCTCAATCGTCCATCCCTAAGGGTAAGTTACGAAATTAGTCTGAAATACATACTAAAGCCATAGGCTTATACTAAAAACAAAATATAAATGCCATTTGGTTACAGGATTGGAAATTCCTAATACAAGATTATTAAAGGATTTTGTAAGAGGAAGTTATGTTGAACCAAGCTTGCTTTCAAAAGGAACTCGAGCTCCTTTATATAGACTAGGAGAGGAGCTTAGGATCCCCTAGAGGAGCTTAGATGTCTCTGAAGATTCCTAGAATTTTGAAGGGTGGGTAGGGGTAAAATGCTTTTCCCAAAGGTGAAAGCTTTTGTCCTGAAAGTAGACAGGACTCTTGAAAGCGAGGCAAAGCTGCGCGATTGTTCATTTTTGTCTTTTTGTGTCGGCTACTACTATTTCTGTTTTTTTATGTCAATCGGTATTGTTTATAAATAATAACTTGTCTACTAGTACTATTCTGAATAGTAACCAAATCTAGAGTTGTTTGGAGCTATTCTGTATAGTGGCTAGTGCTATCAGAATAGTCTAAGGACTGTCCAAATTTATGGCCCTCGTAGGGATCTTAAGAATCCTAGAAGGGGTCAAATGGTTGGTGACTAGTAAATGCTTCAGAAGAGGCAGGAGAAGTCTTTTCTTCTTCTTCTTCTAACTGAGAAGCCTGGAGGAGCAATTGGTCTACAAGATCCTTTAATTCTTTGCTAGATTTTTCGGCGACTGAGACGGATTCTAGGCTAGACTAGGACCTTGTCTTCGAGGTAATGGCTCTGTGGACTGGAGGAGGGAAATCCTTATTTATCTGGTCAATGACTAGATCAATTTTGAGGTTATCCCACCATTTTACTGAGAATTCTCTGTTTAATATATTATTGCTAAGACCAGAAGTTCAACTACTTTGGTATGAGGGCGACTGTCATTGAGGTAGTTATTGGCTACCATAGTCATGTGTTGCATTTTATTTATGATTTCTTGTTCTGATAATCCATCTATATTCCATTCATAGAGTTTATCAGAAGATACTGAGAACTGGTTGCTAACATTCTTTTCCTCAAACTAGAGGTCAGGAGGTGTTGGTCTAGGATACCAATTTTCGATGATACTGGTTAGGGTAACCCTAAGATGGTGGAGATTATTCACCTGTAAATTTTGAAACTGGTTTTCTAATTGTCTTTTCTCATTTTCAAATTCTAAAGAGGTGTTACTGCTACTGCTGCTAGAAGCAATATGGATGTCTAGGGTGGCCAACCTAGGGTCTCTGCTGGTCAAAGAGGTTGTTGGTTCTTTTTTTACTAGCTCTTCTAACTTTTGGTTGACTATTGCTAATGTGGTTTTATCTTTGGACCTGAGGCTGGTTTGTTGAGTCACTGATAACTTAACTAAAGGCTTTTCTAAAGACGGGATGGGCTTAACAAGGTTTCCGGCTTTTTAGCTTTGGTAAACCTATTGAAGATCTTCTCTAGGTTAACTAGGGGTTCGGGATGTTTGGGTTTGATTTCTTTTGTTTCTTTGATTAAAGTGCTCTGAAACTTGCTAGGGTATTGAGCTAAGGTATTGAGCCTTAACAACTGGGTCTTCAGCCTTATCTATTCAGGTGAGGAGAAGCTCCTCTTGTTGGCTAAGAACGTTGACTGATTTGTTTTTGCAACAATTGTCTTTACATCCTATTCTGATGTCTGGACTACTAGAGATACTGGATGACTCTCTAGAGGATGAGGACTGGTTTACTTAAGTAATTTCATTGTCACTAGAACTATTGGAGGATATATATATATATATATATTCAATAATTAGAAAATGAGAGATTTTAATAATAAAAAAACACTAAAAATGTATAAATTGAGGCTCTTGCATGAATATTAGGTATACGACAATGACACAAAGTTAATCTGCTTAAGCACTTCAGCTTCAGTCTTGAAGTAGGCAATTATAATCTTGGACTGTTTCCCAATCCTTATCTCTCAATTTCGCTATTCTTAATTAAGACAAAAACATGAGGGGGTGCCACGCAGCCAATTGCAATGCAATTGAAAGTTGAAACTGCGGGAAGAGCGGAATACCACCACCAAATCCAACAATCAAAAAGACAATGCAATTGCTTTCCAACTTCCAAACAGGTGGAGGTATAAAATCAATGAAAATTATAGGACTTTTTACCGAATTGCTTTGGCTCTGCAACGAATTGGATTGGACCACACCCTCTGGGGTTGGTCAATTTTGCCATTTTGTTATTCTCTTTTCGTTTTCGGCCATGTGAACTGTGAATTGCCATTGATATAAGTTTTCAAACCCACCATTAGCGGCAAAGTTTCATGCTGGCTAATATTGTACAATTCAATTTATTATTTATACTAGAATCATTTATTTCATGTCGTTGTCTAAATCCAGATACATTTGATGTGTTCCCTAAACAAACTTTTCTTTTAATAATTATAATGATTAAATTAATGACTTAGATTAGATTTATAAACGAAACTGTTAGTATTGATTGTGACGTGTGTAGAATACTAAACGAATTGTTGCGAATTTAGAATTCTTGCCCATTTGTCGAATGATATGGCATCTCATCCTATACGGGGAAGTGGCAACATTACTTCAGCTATTGATGTACCTTTGAATCTGTACTTATATAGAAGCTTTGCATTTAATTTTGCAAAGCTCTTATTGCGCCATGTATTCAGCTACATCGCTCTTTTTTCCTAAAATTTTTTCATTCTTTTACAAATAAAGAAATAATAATATCTTTTTTTTTTTTTGAGAAACAAATAATAATATCTATATAATACATAATAATAATAATGGTTTAGTAATTAATTTTGGTTTCTCTTTCTCTCCAAAAAAAAAAAAGTTTCTTCCCTTTTCTTCTCCCCATCATTCTTTCAACCATTCTTCTCCCTTTCTTAACACTTCTTCTTCCCTATAATTCTTCACCTTACCGTTACTCTTCCTTCCTCCAACTCTTCATCCTTTTTTCTTTTTTACTCTTCCTCTCTCAATCTTCTTTAGTTTAAATTTCCTATTACTTTCTATACACCTCTCTTTCAATCATTCTATCTTCTTTCTACAAAAAAGAATGACTACTCTGTTTCTCCCCCTCTCTCTCTTCAATTTTTTTTTTCTCTTTTTTGTCGATTTATAATTGTTTTTGCCACATTTATGGTAAATTTCTTATACTTTCTTGCAACTTTGCTTTGGGTTGATACATTTTGGTGTTCTGATTGCCCATCACAAACTCTCTTATGCATTTGGTTTAAATATAATTTTGGTTAATATTTAGTTGTTTTGGAAGTGAGAATCTGAGTATATATCATAAAACACTCAACTTGGCTTTGTATTTGAATGTCTACCAATTATTTGAGTAATTAATCATTATAAATTCTATGTCAAATAACTTATAATCTCATTTTAATTTTGGTTTGTAATAAATTTTTTACATAACTTTTTTCTCTATTTTCGATGTTAGAGAGAGAAACTTTGAATTTTGACGTGTTTTTTTTTCTTTTTGGATTAGAATTGTGTTTTTATTGGGTTGGGTCCTAAAAGTGCTTGTATCATTTTTTTTTTTTTTCTTGATTTATAAAATTTTGGATAGGTAATATGTTTTTTGCATATAGGGTGAGAAAATTTGGATTTTAAGAAAGTTTGTTTGAAGAATAATTGTCAATTTCTAATGTACTTTCAAGATGCACAAAACTTTGTAAGTAAATGCTGTTTATGAATTGATATTAAAAAAATGTTGTTTAGGAATGAATATTTTCTCTCCATCTTTTTCTTTTTGAGTTCCAAAGAAAATTTGTTTTTCCTTTAATCTTGATAATAAAGAGATTGTTGTAATTATAATATGAATATATGTATTAACTTAAAAAATATAATAAAAAAATCTTGTTTATCGTGCATGTTAGCAACTAGAAAATGTAATATTCATATATTTTATTTTGAAAAAAGGAAAACAGTTACAATTCTTTATATGACTTTCATAATTTTGAATAATATAAAGCTAATATACAACCTCCATCATGCATTAACTTTAAAAACTATAAATGAGATAATTCTTATATGATCTTATACGTGGGTTATAATTAACTCAATTGGTAAAAAAATTTGTTGTCGAATAAAGGGCCTAAGTCTAAATCCTATTTAAACCAAAAATCAATTGATATCTTAATTTGATAGTAAGAACAAGCATCATGGCGCATACAACAAAAATTCAAACTATCTCGTATCCAAAAAATTATATATATGATCTCCTTTTTTTATAGCATCAAGTTGTATATTCAAATACCAAAAGTCTCATAGCTCAACTAATTAGCATCTCCTGATATTTTCAAACAAGACAACCAAGGTTCAAATCACCCTTCCCCCACTGTAGAATTATCAAGAAAAAAGGGTTGCGCATTTAGAGAACAATTTATTCATCAATATTTTCCAATTTCACAAAAAAAAAAAAAAAAAAAACAATGGATAATCACTAGAATGGTTACTCAAAACCAATTTAAATGCAAGCTTGTGATACATGAATTGGCCAAATGGGCATAGCAAATAACTTTTAAGGCCAATTACAATCTAAATTAGTTTTCAAAAGCAGTATAATTTTACATCAAATGTCTATTTTAATTTTCTTAATTTTAGCACATTCACAACATTAGTGCAAAAGCCTATATGACCACCTCATCATCACTATTGTTAAATGTCTAGTATCTAATAATTTTCCAAATAGGTATGTGTGTGTGCCCAAATAGAGCTGTTGGGCCCAACTTCTATTTGGGCTCACAATCTATTTATTTTGTGGGCTTTTAGATTTCCTACAATGGGTGGTCCTATGTTCGACAACCCAAATACAATCGCTCCCTATTTTCTCAAAGTTGTTCTCCCTATCTTTTTCAAAGTAATCACCCTCTTTTCCCAATGTTTACCCCCCCAAGTTGCCAACCCCTCTGTCAAATTCCCATCTCTTATTTATAGCCCAAGGCTAGTGGAAGGGTTATGATTGTTTTCATGCTTAGTGGGAGGAAATGTCCAATGCTATTACACTTAAGTGAGTGTTTAGTTGAGAGTGGGAGGTGGTGTGAGTGGCATTGGAAATGGTTCCACCGCTGGACGGACTGCTTAGCAGCAATACTCCCTAGGCTTCGCCGAGCTCACTGGGACTCATCTCCTTGGGAAATTGCATTCCCCGACCAAGTAGGGCTTCACCCTTGTGGTTCATGTTGTAACTGGCCTCGTAGTGACAAGGAACACCCGGATCGTGTTCGTGGCCCAATAAAATACGTATTTGCGCCTGATACTTTAGGATTTGAGGTCCAACAAGTTTTGCGCTCTGTGCTCGAGGCATTATTGTGATGGGCTTCGTGGGTATTCGGCTTACCGAGAAGTAACATTTGTACAATAGCCCCCCCTTGATTCGTGCCCAATCCCCGGGCATGAGTAAAGGATTACACTCAAGCGTTATCCGAGAAACTCAACGGACAGGCATGGGGCAGTTCAGAAGACTCATTAATGCGCTCCTAAAAAGGCGTGTGGTATGTGACCACTGGCTTAGTTGTCATCATTGCCTAACGGTTCGTGAACCGAGGCAACACGCGCGTGGTAGTTGATATGGGGATTTGCAGGGTTTCCCACTCCTTATTTATTAAACAACATTTATCTTTCCCCTCTTGGTTCCTATAAATAGTTCACTCTGAATCCTTCTTTCACTTTTACATTCTCCATTCTCTAAGTTTCCTCTTTGCCAAGCATTCATCTGCGTGTTAATCCATCAGTCCAGAATACCCTTCTTTCTTAAAGCCCAATGTAAGTCTTCTACCTTTCTCTTTTACTTTAGCTTCTTTCTTCAATCTTGGAATCTAAGATGGGTTATGCTCGCCTTCTAAACACTAAGGCGTCCTAAGCCACTTTTAGGCAAACATTCAACATCCCTAAGGATGTGGATGTGGCCGAACCGAGGGAGAAGCAACCGAACCGATCGGCATTTCGGGCACCGAATCTGGCCCAGTAGAGAAAATGGTGAAGCAGAGAACGATGATCCTCGCTTAATTTTTGCTTGGGGCCAGCCCCGCGACTTAACCTCAGCCCCCCCAAGGAAAGGGCTAGGCTCTTCCTGTTGGCGAAAGCAAAAAAAGGAAGCGTGCTGCCGAGAAAACTACTCCCGTCCCAAGTGATGCTCCACCGAAGACCTCGCCTCGCGCAAAAGGTGGGCCCAAGATCCAGGAGACAGTGGGCGTTACTCAACCAATGGCCCAGGTCAGGACCAATGTGGCATCTTCTTTCTAGCTCGTGGTTGGCAGCCCGTCTTCAAATTGGGCGACAAGCCCTTGCCGGCGACCGCCAATGTTCGAATGTGGGCATAGGGCGAAGGGGGGTGGGTTGCTCAGAGTCTGGCACAAGGTCTCCTACTGCCCGAGGATGCTCACTTCTTCTCAGACGGTGATGACGAGTCACTAGCTAGGCGGCTGAAGTGGCACACCATCGCTGTAATTTCCTATTTCCTCTTTTTCACGTGTTGCAATACATAGGTATCTTTCTAGTCTTATCATTCTATTATTATTACGTCCTCAAGCTGCACAGCTAACTTGCGTCATTGACGGGAAACTAAAAAAGGTGGGCAAGGTCATTGATCGGGAAAAGGACCTGAAGGCTGTTGTCGAGGCCATGGCCAAAGAGAGGGGAGAAGCTGCCAATGCTTCTAAAAGAAAAAGCAATAGACGCTGAGAAAGCCCGATTGGCGGCAAGAAACAAACTGATAGACATGGTGACCAAGCTGGGCTAAACCGAGCTCAAATTGGTGATGGCAGATAGCTTAAATTTGGCCCAAGCTGACCAAATTGCTGGCTTGAAAGATGCTTTTGAGGCCTATAAGGATAAATGGTACAATGCAAGTTTCATAGAGAAAGAAAATTTTGTGGAGCCTATTATCCATCAAGCCCGGCGTCATGGGTTTGGGGAAGGGTGGTTGGCCGCCCTTCAAGCATTGGGAGTGGTTGAGGACTCTACGCTATGGAATCCCAAACAGATTCCCTATCCAGCCCCTCCTCCCCCCGTTCAGAGTCGAGCCGGTGCTGAAGATGAGAAGGATACGCCAAGCATGAGGGATCTTGTGTGAGCGATTGACTCCCATGTAGAAATGGTCGACCTAGAGGTCACGAGTAATATTCGTACCGGAGCCGAAGATGTTCAAAATTAGACCCCCCTACAGCTCAGTCAGCCAAGGAAAAGCACTAGCCACATCTGTGCTATACCTCAAAAGAACTAGTCACAATTAAGGCTCCTTGCAATTGTTAATAAAGTCCAATTCAACCCAGTAAATACCCAATGTGGGACTCATCACACACCCACACACATCACACAATCAATCGAATTGGGGCATCATAATCTCCCCTACTTAAATCCCTAACGTTCTCGTTAGGGCCCACTTTGTGGAGCAGTATATTCGAGCCCATATGAGGTTACCAGGCCGACTCTGATATCATATGTAACGACCCAAAGAAAAGCACTAGCCACATCTGTGCTATACCTCAAAAAAACTAGTCACAATTGAGGCTTCTTGTAGTTGTTAATAAAACCCAATTCAACCTAGTAAATACCCGATGTATGACTCATCACACACCCACACACATCACACAATCAATCAAATTGGGGCATCACAAAATATTATAGCTTAAGGTTTCCACCTGCTCGGTGATGAAGATCGAACCGAGGACAAGTTTCTATCCTTAGCGCATAATAGTTTGAGGTCTCCACCTACTCGGTGATGAAGATCGAACCGAAGATAGATTTCTGTTAGAATATTATAGTTTAAGGTTTCCACATGCTCGGTGATGAAAATCGAACCAAGGACAGGTTTTGGTTCTTGGAATATTATAACTTAAGGTTTCCACTTGCTCAGTGATGAAGATCGAACCGAGGATAGGTTTTTGTCCTTAGCGTATTATAGTTTAAGGTTTCCACCTGCTCAGTGATGAAGATTAAACCGAGAATAGGTTTCAGTCCTTAGAATATTATAGCTTAAGATTTCCACCTACTCGATGATGAAGATCGAACTGAGGACAAGTTTTGGTCCTTAAAATATTATAGCTTAAGGTTTCCACCTGCTCGATGATGAAGATCGAACCAAGGACAGGTTTCTGTCCTTTGCGTATTATAGTTTAAGGTTTCCATCTGCTCAGTTATGAAGATCCAACCGAGGATAGGTTTCGTTCCTTAGAATAATATAGCTTAAGGTTTCCACCTGCTCGGTGATGAAAATTAAACCGAGGACAGGTTTCTGTCCTTAGCGTATTATAGTTTAAGGTTTCCACCTGCTCGGTGATGAAGATCCAACTGAGGACAGGTTTCTATCCTTAGTGTAGGACAAGTTGCCTTAGCCCACTTCAACTTTCTCCGTATTTGTTGACCAGCAATAATAAATTAACAGCAATGGAGTTAAATGCATGAATACATACCACCACACAAAACATATATGCACGATTACATCCAATTTGCACCCTAGTGTACAACTGGTTAGTGGTAAAACTTCTTGAAGTTGTGAATGTTCAATGGCCGAGGAGGTGATCTTTCCTCCAAATCCTCCAAGTAGAATGCTCTTGCACCTGCAATGGCGGTCACTCTATAGGGCCCTTCCCAAGTTGGGGCTAATTTCCCTGCATTGATGTCTCATGTATTCCCAAAAACCTTACGAAGCACTAGATCTCCTGCAGTAAACTCCCTTCTTCTCATGCTTCTATTGTACCTTCGGGCGAGTTTCTGCTAATACTTTGCCAGTCGAATGGTCGCCGCTTCGCGGTGCTCTTCCAATAAGTTCAGCTGTTTGAACATCAGCTCTTCATTCTCGGCTGGAGTGAATCCTATGACTCAAGCACTACATAAGTTTATCTCAGCTGGAATAACAGTCTTTGCTCCGAAAGTTAGAGAAAATGGTGTCTCTCCCGTCGATCTCCTTGGGGTTGTCTGATACGCCCATAGGACGCTTGGCAATTCCTCGGCCCATTTACCTTTGGCACCCTCCAACCTTTTCTTCAATCCATTAACAATGGCCTTATTGGTGGATTCAACTTGATCGTTACTCTGCGGGTATGCCAGGGTAGAATAGCGGTTCCTGATGCCAAGGTTGTTATAGAATTCGCAAAAAGTTTTGTTGTCGAATTGCAGCCCGTTGTCCGACACGAAGGACTCTGGCACCCCAAATCTCGTTATAATATTTCTCCATACGAACTTCCTAACATCAACATTTCGGATGTTTGCTAGCGCCTCCACTTCTGCCCACTTTGTGAAGTAATCCACTGCTACCAATACAAATCTTCGGTTACCCGTTGCCCGAGGAAAGGGCCCAACTATGTCCAGCCCCCACTGAGCGAAAGGCCACGGGCTATTAACAAGATTCAAGTTCCCAGTAGGTTGATGGATCCTTGGGGCGTGCCTTTGACATTGCTCGCACCTCCGTGCATATTCAATGGCGTCCTTTTGCATTTAAGGCCACCAAAATTCATGAGTCATTGCTCGGTAAGCCAATGAACGTCCACCATCGTGACTGCCGCACAAGCCTTCATGCAGTTCGGCCAGTAGTTCTTCAGTCACGCTAGGGTGCAAACATTGCAGTTATGGGCCCTCAAAAGACCTTCAATATAACTTTCGATCTATAGATAGCTAGTATCGAGAAGCGTTCTGTCGTACTCTGGCTGCCTCCTTTTCATCCTTCTATACTCGGTCCTCAACTAAAAATTTGACTATAGAATCCATCCAGCACTTCCTGACAGTGGTAACTTGCTAAACATCCGTCCTCGCGCTGATGCTCAGTTCAGCCACCAATTCCACCCTGGTTAATCGGGGCACCTCATTAGCTATTGATAATGCTAACATGGCCAAGGATTCGGTGTGACGGTTCTGCCCTCTGGCAATTTGTTCCACTTTCACACTTGAGAAGTAGCCCATAGTCTCTTTCACCACCCATAGATGCTCAAACATTTGGGGATCTTTGGCTTCGAAACTCCCCTGCACTTGGTTAACTACCAGCTAGGAATCCGAGTAGATTTCCACCTCCTTGGCTCCCAAGTCTGAGCCTCTCTCAGTCCGGCCAACAAAGCCTCATACTCGGCCTCATTATTAGAGGCTCTAAAGCCTAATCTGAATAAATGTTCCAGCTTTATCCCTTCTGGGGTGATGACCACAATTCCAGCCCCTGCCCCTGCCGCATTGGATGCGTAGTTCATAAATACCTTCCACGGGTTGACTCCTATAAGGCAAACCATCTTCGTACTTTTCGGCAAAAACTCAGCAATGAAGTCTGTGAGTACCTGGCCCTTCACCGAGTTCCTTAATTTGTATTTAATGTCAAAAGAACCTAGTCGAGTCCCCCACTTAGCTATCCTCCCCGTAAAGTCAAATCGCCTCAATAATGACTATGGAGGATACTCAGTCAGAACGTGGACGGTGTGAGCCTGAAAGTAATGGGGCAATTTTCAGGTAAAGTGCACAAGTGCCATCACGAATTTCTCCAGTGGCAGATATCTTGTCTCGGCGTCCTCAAATGTTTTGCTTATGTAGTAGATTGGTAGTTGTACACCATTATCCCTTAGTAGCATTGCACTCGCGGCATGCTCGGATACCGAGAGATACATATACAAATCTCCTCCAAGTTCTAAGGCTATCAACATTAGCGCCCGTCCAAGATAATTCTTCAGGTCTTGGAAGGCCTTATCACACTCTTCATCCCACTAGAACCCCTTCCACTTCTTCAAAAGCTGATAAAATGGTCAGCATCGATCAGTGAACTTGGAAATAAATCGGTTAAGGGCAGCCAACATATCGGTCAATTTTTCAACCTCTTTTGGATTGCTCAAAGATTTTAGATATTTCACGGCTTCAATTTGATCGGGGTTAACTTCAATGCCCTGTTTAGCGATTAAATAGCCTAGGAACTTTCTGGCCCCTACCCCGAAAGTGCACTTATTGGCATTGAGACGCAGTTGGTATCACTAGAGTATTTCAAATACTTCTTTAAGGTCGTCAATATGTTGCCCTTCTTGCCTACTTTTTATCACCATATCGTCAATGTATACCTCGACCATATGCCCGATCTTATCCCTGAACATCCTCGTCATCATTCGTTAATAAGTGGCTCCCGCATTTTTCAACCCGAACGGCATCACGGTGTAATGATAATTAGCATCAAGCTTTATGAATGCAGTCTTTTCCTGATCCTCGGCAGCTAGGGAAATTTGGTGATAACCCTGGAAAGCATCCAAAAAACTCATCCTTGGGTGCCCGTACGTTGCATCTACTAATTGATCAATCTTTGGCATCAGAAACGGGTCATTTGGGCATGCTCGGTTTAAATCTGTAAAGTCAACACAGACCCGCCACTTACCACTCTTCTTCCTTACTACCACAGTGTTTGCAAGTCATTTCAGAAAGAACGTTTCTTTTATGGCCCCGACTTTCTTCAACTTCCCAACCTCTTGTCTAACTGCTTCAACATGCTCTTTAGCTGATCTCTTCAGCCTCTACTTCTTAGGAGGGTATAAAGGGTCCACATTAAGCTTGTGAACTATAAATTCAGGGTCAACTCTGGACACCTCATATGAACTTCAAGCGAATACGTCCACGTTTTGTACAAGAAAAGGTAACAACTCCACCTTCTCTTCATCCTTCAAGCTTGCCCCTATCAGGAAACTCCTTTCACAATCTGGTAGAATCTTCACTTTCACCAGGTCCTCGGCACAGCTGGCCCCCACTTCCTCTTGGGGTTGCGATAGTTGCTATAAGGGGTTTTTCTTGGTGGACTCCCTTTTCCCAGTTTCTCAGTTGGCTGCGGCCACTAAGCACTGTCTGGCTACCTGTTGATTGCCCCTTATCACTGTGATTCCATCCTCGGTACGGAACTTGACTTTTACATGCAGGGTGGATGGCATGGCCCCCATGTCATGAATCCCTGGCCTTCCTAGGATTTTTGTGTACGGTGAGAAAGAAATAACCACTATGAACGTTACAGTTACCTTCTTACCTTCCGTGCTAACGAGGAGTGAAATTTGCCCTTCTGGAATTACCATATGGCCATTAAACCCCATCAATGGCATATCATACTTGGACAAGTCTTCCTTCTTTAGCCCAAGCACCCTGTACAAGTCGGGGTACATTACATCCACACCACTCCCCTGATCTATCATTATTCTTTTTACTATGAAACCCCTTACACGGGTCGTGACAACCAAAGCATCATCGTGTGGCTAAATGGTACCTTCCATATCATCATCATTAAAAGCAATGGGCTGTTTAACGTACCTCAGCTTCTTCCTAGGTGAATGCTCGCCCGTGCAACTTTCTACCGGTACCACGGCCAATATACCCTGCACTGCTCGGTGGTGTACAATACAAATTCTGATTTCTCCTCAATTGGTCACCCCCCATCTTGTTCGGCCAATTAAAATACGGCTCATTTTTTATTCAATCGACGATCATGTGCACCAACTCCTTGAAGGCTACATTCACTTCTCCAATTCTCGGTCCGTGCTCTTGAATCCTTAGATCCTTCTGGGGTCTAGGTTGGAAACCGATATTTCAAGAATGATTTATGACCAGGGCCTTCCCCTTGTTCTGCAATCGATCATCATCTAACCACTTATACTCCTCGATACACCTCATCAACTGCCTCATATCCTCGGGAGGCTTCTTCATCAACGATTCCCTCAGTCCGAAGTCCTTGGGCAACCCCATTCGGAAAGTGCTTACCACAATCTTTTCATTCCCTCCTTTGATCTTGTTATAAAACTCCCTATATCGGTTAGCATAGTTGCGGAGGGTCTCCTCAACCCCCATTTTCATTGACAGCAACACATCCACGGGCTGCAGAACTCGATTGCAAGTCATAAATCTTACACCAAACTCCTGGACTAGTTCGGAGAAACTGTCGATTGAGCCTTTCCTTAATCCGTTAAACCACCTCAGAGTAGTGGGGCCGAGGCTCGAAGGGAAAACTTTACACGTCAGTACATCATTTTGAGCATGCAAAGACATCATTTGAATGTAGTGGCTTACATGTTCCACTAGGTCTGTCTTTCCATTGTAGGAGTTGAATGGCGGTCGTGTGAATTTGCTCGGCAATGGTGCGCTTTCAATATCTCCCAAGAATGGTGATCGGGCAACTTGGCACAACGCCCAGATCATTGCATCTAGGGCTATATTTCGAGGTCTTCCCCCATCCTTGGAAGTTGAATCACGGTTTGTATATTCCCTTGAACGATTGCGGTGTCGATTAGACCCAGATTGATGGAACCCTACTGCACGGTGGTTTTCTACACTAGCCGACCTTTCCCTTCGTTCCTCATGGTCCCTTCTTCGACGTCTACCCCTTGCTTGCAATTCCAAATCCCTCACCGTCCTACGTAGTTGCTCGAGCTCCTGGTCCCTCTGCTCAAGCTCCCGGTCTCTTCTATCATCGCAATTGCGCCCTGAGGCTTCGAACACTGTCTAGAGTGTTTGAAACGATCTTTCTCTGAGCCTGGACTATTTTGCTTCCTTATGTTGTCTGTCTTCATGCCTTTTTTGCCTTCTCTCTCGCCATGTGGACCCCCGCAAAGACCCTCCTGAACCACTTTCAGCATAGCTCCCTAGTCGACTCCCAGACATTTTCCTGTGTGCGTCACGATAGAACCACAACTACGTAGGAGATTTCCCACAGACAGCGCCAATTGTGTGTGCCCAAATGGAGCTGTTAGGCCCAACTTCTATCTGGGCTCACAATCTATTTATTTTGTGGGCTTTTAGATTTCCTACAATGGGTGGTCCTATGTTCGACAACCCAAATACACTCGCTCCCTATCTTCTCAAAGCTGTTCTCCCTATCTTTTTCAAAGTAATCACCCTCTTTTCCCAATGTTTACCCCCCAAGTTTCCAACCCCTCTCTCAAATTCTCATCTCTTATTTATAGCCCAAGGCTAGTGAAAGGGTTATGATTGTTTTCATGCTCAGTGGGAGGAGAGGTCCAATGCTATTACCCTTAAGTGGGTGTTTAGTTGGGAGTAAGAGGTGGTGTGAGTGGCATTGGAAATGGTTTTACCACTAGATGGACTGCCCGACAGCGATACTCCCTAGACTTTGCCGAGCTCACTAGGACTCATCTCCACAGGAAATTGCATTCCCTGACCAAGCAGGGCTTCACCCTCGTGGTTCATGTTATAACTGGCCTCGTAGTGACGAGGATCACCCGGACCGTGTTCGTGGCCCAATAGAATACGTATTCGCGCCTGATACTTTAGGATTTGAGGTCCAACGAGTTTTGGGCTCTGTGCTCGGGGCATTATTGTGATGGGCTTCGTGGGTATTGGGCTTACCGAGAAGTAACGTTCTGTACAGTATGAATATGCTCTAAGGGAATAAGGATTTATCATAAGGTTTTGATTTATAAAAGTTTTTATCTGTTTAGCAAGAAAAACTAAAAGATAAAATTTGGACAAAACTTTTTAAGTTACTCCATAAAAAAAGACATTTTTTTAACAATCATCCACATATGTTTTTAATACAATAATAAATCATGTGATTTGATACGAAAGAGATCATATATGGTTCTGGTTAGCCAATTAGGAGTAAACAAACAAGGTAGATGATTGATTTGGCCCCGTTCATTGGTTAAGACATATAAATTACTAAGTTAGCAAAGGTAAGTGACCCAATGCATGAGCCTGTTAGTTGGATATAGTATAGGTAAGGACGACTTACGAATGGGGATTTACAATCCACAAAGCACATGGCCTATATTTACTAGGGTAATAGCCCCAAGATCGAAAACCTATAGCAGCACCAAAAATGCTCCCCTAGATTTCGCCCATGAAGGCACACCCTCCTCAACCACAATCAAGGTAATGGCCAAGTGGAGGAATGAATCTCGAAATCCAAAGACCTATAAATCCTCATCATCTCCGATGGAGTGCCTATTTGTTTCGACTTTCCCACCCCCAAAAAGCACTTTTTGAAAAAGTAAATATATTATGTGCGTTTGGTGTGTCAAAAAAGCAACGTTTTAGGGGAAGTTGCCTTTCCAAATTGTGAAGAGAACGCACATGAATTTATGGAGCTAAAAGTAGCAAATTAGAAAAGCTTGTGCACGTTGATTAATGTATCTGTTGAACCAAATGTTCAATTACCAAATTGTCCTCACTTTACCCTTTGATAAACAGGCACTTTACCCTTCTCAGTTCTCTTGCCAGATTCCTCAGAACCTCTCATCTCTCTGCTCTGCCCTCTGCCCTCTCTGAAGACTCACGCCAGCCTCTCTTCTCTCTACTCTGCCCTCTCTATGCTACTGCTACAAGCCTCTCTGTGGTAAGTCTCTCTTCGTCTTCTTCTTCCTTCTTCCTCTTCTTCTTCTTTCTTCGTCTTCTTCAACGCTTTTTCCTCTGTATATCTTTAAAAAAAAAATTATTTATGTCTAATCTGATCTGAGAAAAAGGAAGAGCAGATCAGCAAATGGCGGAGGCGTGTTGAGGATGACAAGCGGCGATAAATCGAAGTTCTCTTTCAGTCAACTATCCACCCAATCAAGTGCAAAAACACAGTAGAATCACGCAACAAAGATCAAGCACAATAGAACTTGCAGACAAAGTGGTAAGAGAAAAGAGAGAAAAGAAGAGAAAAAAAAAAAAAAAAAAAAGAGCTCTGGGGAATGAAACTAGAATGTTTTGGAGGAAGTGGTAGGGAAAATGGGGAAAGAAGGACAAAAAAGAAAAGAGAAGGGTACGTGTGTGGAGGGGAAAAAAGGAGGGGAAAAAAGAGAGAGAAGTGTACGTGTGTGGAGGAGAAAAAAAGGAAATATGGATGAAAAAAAAAGTTAAGAAATAAAGGAAAAATAAAATAAAGAATGAGAAATTAAAATTGAGAAATGCTATGACAATATTTTCATAATAAATTTTAAGTGGTAGGTTATTATTAGTTAATATTGGTGAGAAAAAAAAAATTTAGAAACTTTGAAAGTACTTTTTAGAAAGTATTTTCACATACTTTCACAATACTTTATACGTACATTATTCTTTTTGGTAATTTACTACTCAAACCGCCACTTTTATAAGTGCTAGCCAAACACTAAGTTTTTTTTTCAAAAAACACTTTTTAATAGCTTTTACCAAACACTCAGTTTTTTTAAAAAGCACTTTTTCATACCGCACTTTCTGAAAACTCCACTTTTTCAACAAGCCCAATTTTAAAAATCTGAACCAAACTCACCCTGACTAAGGTATTAAAAAATATTTTCTGCATAATACTCCTCTTATTCTTCTAAAGAGAGTACTATTGATATAAGCATCAAACTATCTAAATTGGTGTAACACCCGCACCATCTTAGTTGTCTTGCCTATTTCAGGTGCTTAGAGTTTTGGCTAGCAAGAGTCTTCATCACTAGGTCTAGTGTGCAATCACTTATTTATTTATTTATCTTTGCTTAACAAAGACTTTTATTGAAAGAACAAGCTGGGAAACAGAGAGAGCATCCTCCAACTAAATATTCACAACCAAAAGAGGAGCAGAGTTAGAACTCAAAAAATCCAAATGCTCTATTACAAAGAGACCATCATCCAAGTTCATGATCAACTTTGTTAGCCCTCTTAGGAACCCAACTAAAAGAAAATGAAGGAGCAAAATGCGTTAAGGCCTTAGTTTCTAACAAGATTGTATTTCACAGTGATGGTACTGCCTATCGTAGCGCTTCTGTCTTTGCTTGGACAAGGATGTTGGTGTTCACTTTACAAAAAAAAAAAACACTAAATTCCCTCTTCAATCCGTAGCTATCAAGGCAACAACTGAAACTTCCGAAGCCACTGCTACATTACAATTAATCTTAATTGTGTCCTTCTCAGGCTTCACCCAATGGATTCTAGTTGTAGGCAGTGGCTGCGCCACGTTTAGTCCAGGGTGTTCCTAGGAACACCTTGACCTGAAAAAAAAAATTATATATAATAATTAAAAAAATTTATTTGTTTACCCTTTAAAAAAATTGGGAATACCCTCAAATAAAAAAATATATATTTGTTCTACTTTCAAGAAAAAAAAAAAAAAAAGCCCAAAAAAATTATTTTGAACTAAAATCTGAAGAAAAAAAATTGTAACAGAACAAGCCTACCAAGAAAAAAAAGCCCAACATCAATCCTAAACAACAGAATACAAACCCAATCTAAAGAAGAAAAAAAAAAAAAAGGTAAAACAAACCCAACATGGTAGCAAACCAACGGATTCTCAAAAAAATAATAATAAAAAACCAAAACCCAATATACATGATTACAACCTAACCTAAAAAAACTAGAGCAACAAATTCATCAAGTAAAGCAAAACCAGAACAGAGCACATCAACAACAACAACCAACGGGCGGCGCCTCCGCCTCGAGCAACGCTGCAACAGAGCACATTAGTCATCACATCAAGCCTCAAACTCGAGCTCCAAAACCAGAGCACATCGTGCATTGGAGATTGGTTCGATCAAATCGTAGATCGGTCTTCCTTGCCTCAATGTGCCGCCCAACGGCGCCGCCCCTCAGCGTCAAGCCTTCCTGCTCACTCAACCTCAATTTATTTCATCTTTTTCTCTCTTTAGTCTCACATATACAGGTTAATGGGTTAATGGGTATGAGTTTCTCTCTTAGACTGTCTGTCTCTCTCTCTCTCTTTATCTGAAGTCTAAAAGCAAACGAGAGTCTCTCTCTCTCTCTTTGAGATTTTATTTGGACTTTATCTGATTGCTTAGCTTTACCTTGTCACTTTATTAATATTTGACCCTGTTTTTTACTTTATCCGTTAGTGTTGGTGTTGGTATTGGTAAGATACAATTAATTATCTTTTAGTGTATTGTTATTTGTGATTGTGAATTTTTCTGATTGACTTTTGTGATTGGGGGCCATGGGGCTTGTTTGTTGAGGGGGGTGGATGGGGGCATGAGGCCAGGGTGGGATATTTGAATTTAGGGAAGTAAATGCACATAGCGTGTGTGGTAGTTCAACTAATAAACAATAATTAAATTAACCAATAATTAGTTGGGGAAAGTAACTAATAAACAATAATTAATAATTTAATTAACCAATACATTATAAAAGACAAACAAATTAAATTATGTTAGGCTAAATAACAATTAATAATTTTATAATTAATGAAACAACAATATAACAAATTCTAGTTTATGAAAGACAAAAAAATTAATGAAACAACTAAACAACAATAATTAATAATTTTATTAATATCACAAATGAACTTATAGTTTATTGTTTATTCTTTTGTTAGAATTATGGACAAATATTTGATAAGAAAACCACGTAGAAGGCAATTGTAAACTTTGTGTATTTGCGTGTTTTTTTATTGTTGTTGTTGTCAATATACAAATTTTCTTTTTATTAGATTGTGTAATTTATACTTGTTGAGGAACACCCTGAAAAAAATTGCTAAAGCCGCCACTGGTTGTAGGGGGAGGTGTTCATGTGATCTATTGGATTGTTGGACACAACCTTCCAATGCTCTTGGATTTTTCTTTGAACACCTCCTTCCAATTGTTCTTTCCTTGGTTCGATCCCCTCATACACTGCTCTATTCCTCAACTACCCCCACAAATTCTACTATCAAGGCTGCATAAAGGGCGAACTTCTCCTATTGGATTTTCTATACCATCAGGTCTTTTGGGGGGTTGACAAGAAAATTAACAAACTGATATGGGTCTAAGAATTGAATGTTCTACATTCTTAGACCCCAATCACACCCAAACCACAAAATTTGAGCTACTTGGCAACGAGTAAACTAATGAAGAGAAGATTCAGGTTCATAATTACACAATGGGCAATTTACATCAATATTTGGAACAAACCTGAATAAGTTCAACTTTGTTGGGAGTCTATTAGTAGCAAATCTCCATAAGTGCATTTTTAATATGTCTAGCGTGCAATCACAGATTTATCATTATGATTAAAATAAATCACAGTAATTTTGTTACATAACAAGTTAAAGGAGAATTTTCCAAAAGGTAACTATGAGTTTGCATTGCATTGTACATTTTTTGCAAATATGTATAATATTATATCCTCTTTGTTTAATCTACAATATGACTAAGAATTTTCCTTCTTAAAAAAAATACTTCGTTAAAAACAAAGAAAAAATAAAAGAAAAGAAAAAGCATATACAAAGCCGAAAAAGATGGGCCGCATGTTCTGGCTTTAGCCCATTGTTGGAGTGGAGAACTTCGCCTTTAGAAGAAGAGACCGACAAAAAGGGCAACTAACTTACCAGTCAACGAACAAACTACCAGTCCTAACCCGAAACCATATAGCTAGTACTAAATTGACTTCTTCCAGGTTTCTTACTTACAAATAGTATGTAAATTGATCTAATCTTCTGTGGAAGCCACAAAAACTGCTCTGCCAATATCAATGTCCATCTCCTTTTCCTCGTGGTTTACAGCTTCCTCATAGCTCATCATTGCTTTTCGCTGGATTTCACTTTCAAACTTGATAATCATCTCTGCCACAAACTCTCTTTTCTATTTCTGTCTCTTTGTTTTGGCCCTCAGAATTTTCGAGAACCATTATCCATTTGGATTGAGAAATATGGCAAGGACATCAGGCAACAAGAACATACAAGCCAAGCTGGTGGGTATGTCTTCCTTATTATTTTTCTTATAAAATTAGTTCATGTTATGAAAAGGGTTAATTCAATCTCACATGGATAAGATTGATTTGCTAAAGCTAGTTTGAGAATCATTGAGCTTGTGGGTCAAACCAGAGACGCCTGTGTTATTATTTGAGACAGTTTAATAACTTTGACAAATAGCATCTAATATTTGTTGCTTTGGGCACCACCGAGATTTCATTTTGCACAACCAGGACTAGATATTTAGATGCTGATTAATCATTAATAGTTCCCAAATCATGATTTTTCCAATTTCATGTGCTTCAATTATTATATGCCGCTGTATGAAGCCTGGACAAAATTGTAGAATTTTTTTATCATAGATTACTTTAAAAACACATTCCGGCGAAGTGATATCCGTTTTGTGAGGAATTCTTTTTGCTCTGTAATAGTCCTGTAGATCACATTAACTTGATGAGGTTTGTAGCCAAGAATATCTAATTTTTAGAGTGTGTTAGTATATAAAGTTAAGTTGGTTTATAATACCTTATTGTGGCATGTCGGGTATGATCTCAGCTAATCTACTGAAAATGCAAGAAAGGTTCTGGATTAAGTTTTAGTTAATTTTTTTCGTAAATAACTGAATTTGAAATTTTTATAGTTGTGCATTGTTATATACTTTTACACGAATGATTTGCAAGAGGGAGAAGTTTGTTGGTTTTGACATCATTAAGCTTTTCCTAGGTACTTCTTGGGGACATGGGAACCGGAAAAACCAGTTTGGTATTGAGATTTGTCAAAGGCCAATTTTTCGATTACCAGGTTCACTTTCATTTTCTTGACTATTTTTATTCACTCTATTTTTCTTTCCTCAGAATCATGATGTTGTGTAGCCTCTAACGTAAGTGTAATATGCAGGAATCAACCATTGGGGCAGCCTTCTTCACTCAGGTCTTGTCACTAAATGAAGCCACTATAAAATTTGATATATGGGACACAGCAGGACAGGAGCGATACCATAGTTTGGCTCCTATGTACTATCGTGGTGCAGCTGCAGCAGTTGTGGTTTATGACATTACAAGCATGGTAGCTTTTTTCCAAGATTCCAATATTTCAATTGTTAGATTCTCACATGTTGACCTGTATCTATAATTAGCTTTATTTCTAACTTTTCACATGTTCATTTTCATCTTGAATTCTTATTATGTATGGTTGTTTAATCTAAATATAAGCAGGTTTTGAAACATCTATATTACCCTTAAGATGCCAATAAGCTTAATTCTTACTCTTTATGTTTTGTATGTTTCATTGATATTGTAGAGGTAATTAGCCCTATGTTGCCTTTTTTGACATTTCCTACATTGTTTCTTTTTCCCCAGTGATGGCAAATGCATGGGCATAAATTGTAATGTTGTCCAACAGAAAGATAAAAACTTAAACATTCTGACCATAATTACACTGGATAATATGCTCATATTTGATTATAATGTCTAAGTATGTCTCAAAATTGGTAGATAACTCAATCTATTTAGGCATCAGATGATAAGTATGAGTGTATGACATATCTTTGAGTATCCTGTTCTTAATGCTAATCCAAGTTGATCATAATTTTTATACCTATCAATGATTTGTTAATGCTTCATGAAGAATTTGTTAGTATTATAGGTGACAGTGAGAATTTATTGTCTATAGTAAGAGTGATATATACATATAAAGTGGGAATCCATCTGACTAATTAAATGAATGGTGCTTTGCCTTCAGGAATCATTTGAACGAGCCAAAAAGTGGGTTCAAGAATTGCAAAGACAAGGTAATTGACAGAAATTGGTGATTTTTTTTGCTTGACTTGAAAATCAGTCAAAGGGCTGGGATGGATCTAGGAATTTATCTTTTGCTTTTATGGGGAACATGGAGGATTTAAAATTTCAAGAATGGGGGCATAGGCAATCCCCCCCCCCCCCCCCTTCCCCAAAGTGGCAATCTTTCCCTGGTCAATCTCATATAAGCTGAGACTAAACTTTATTTTTCTCTAAATCTTGGTTTTCCATTACATCTTCTCTGTCTGTCCTCTTCCTTCAATGAAATTCACAAGCTGTGGTACTTTCGAGTCAGGATCATATCACCTGCAAATGCAATATGAGTCCTTACATGTCTTGAGATGCATAAATCTAGACTATCCAATAATTGAGGCCTTTGTGGCACCAACATGGGTTCCATGCATTCCCGCATACATGGAATCACTAGTGCAATTTGTCCAATACATTGCTTGGGATATGCCTTCCTCCAAGTCTGATGTTACAGTTTTTTATACCTTCCTTTCTTTCTTCTCTTGCAGAGCATTAGTCATCCATTACTCTTACTATTAGTTCACATCATATGTATTTTTTTGCCATCTCCAAAGCATGCGAGATCACTTTAGGGGTATCTCCTTGAAGATAAATTTTTATCATCATATTACGTTGCTACTATTGTCAATCATTTGTAATTCAAATGGCACCTCCTTGTCCAATTAGAATGCAATAATTCGTGAATTCAAAATCCACAGGCCATCTCAAAGTTCTGATAATTTTGACCACCCTTTAGACTGATTAATTTAAAAATATTTTATTGAAACCATATCCAGAATCATGTGGAAATCAAGCTCAATTTTATATATTGGCCAGAGTTACCCCTTTCAACATGATGTTATGAAAACTGTTGAGCATTAACTTATTGTGGAAGTGAATGGTATTAGTTCAACATGTAATTTGGTATCTTTTTTTACTATATCAGGAAATCCAAATTTGATAATGTTCTTGGCGGCTAACAAGGCTGACTTGGAAGAGAAGAGAAAAGTGGGACTCGAGGTAGTTATAGTTCAATATTCTTATTTGTTTTTTCATGTTGTGTGCCTCTAGACATTTGAGGAGAGGACTCTCAACCTAAGCTTTGCCCTAGACCTTGAGAATGCCAAGGTGTACCTTGGTTTTCATAGGATCCTAAGTTGGCCTCTTCCTACTTTGCTGAAATGCACTTCACTTTAAAATTTTATGTTTATGTTTTATTGTGTTTGGAAAAAAATTATCAAAGACTTGTATTGTACTGTGTAAGCATCAAACTGTTTAAAAAAAAAAATTTTACCCAGTGTACAAACTTCCAATCTTCTGGGGTCTAGGAGAGTTGATTGTTAGGAAACACCCCCCCCTCCCCCCAGCCCCAAAAAAAAGTGCCAAAGAAATAGGAAAAACTGGGATAAAAAATGAACAAAAGCAAATACAAAAAGGCATTATAGCTTTTGTATGGGTGCATTCCATATTTGTGACTTTGATTAGGAGAGATTATGTCAATTATGCAACTTATTTGTTGCTTATTTGATCCTTGTTGCAAGTGAGTCCATTGTACTATGTAATTACTAAAGACAAATTTTCGTTCCTTCAAAAATGATTGCAGGATGGTGAGCAATATGCTAAAGAAAATGGTTTGGTTTTTCTTGAAACATCTGCAAAAACTGCACAGAATGTCAACGAGCTCTTCTATGAAATAGGTAACTCTAGCTAGCTTATCTGTTGATTTTTTTTTTGGATCAAAAACAATGATTTGTCTCTTCATTTCACCGCAAAACTGCACCTAGTATATGAGGGTTGATCAAGCCTTCAAAGTTTTGACATGCCCATAATTGATCAGAAAGGAGGAAAATCAAATAAGAAATGAAACTCCTAAAACAAAGAAAGGGGCAAACATCTTATAACTTCTGAACAAAGTTCTTAAATGGATAGTCTAGGTCCACTAGTTGCTTCATCATCTGGCAACAGTGTTTCTTTGATATTGCCCTGCCAATTAACCATGTATGATGACATCAACCAACTGTTGAGTCCAATTCTCTTTTTTACCCAGAAATTCTTTTCCATGCTTATAGAGAAGCTTTTTTGCAGCAAAGAGATTGGCAAAAGCTAGCCCTTCACGTCCAACTGGAATGAAATTACATAGTAGATCGCAAGAAAATGGAAGAAGACTGTTTTGCTGCTCTGGATGATACCCATACTTGCTATTCAACTGTATGTACTACTTGCAATGTTATGAACTTATAGTATGTTTTATTTCTATCGCATGATTTCATCACTCACTGGGGAGTCTCCATTTTTTGGCTATTGATTCAAAATATGCAGTTAACCTTGGTAATCTAGCTACATTACCTTTTGGTTATGTAATTAGTGCTTAAATATAGCTTGAGAACCCAAACATTTTTCACTGACTGGAAGAAGTTTTCATTTCCCTTTTTTTGTCTCCCATATGATATCAGGTTTTCCTCGATCATTGTTAAGGACATCCCTGGATGGCTGGATCTGATGGAAATTCATCGTGGCTGATCAAAGGTGAACTGGTACTGAAGCTGCACAAACATGTTGTAAGAATATTTGTTCTATGTACATTTTAAGATCTCATTAGAAAAGCTTGTGACACTTACAGACATTTTACATGTTCCTGTACGTGCAAGAGTGATTATGGAACTCAAAAGCCAATAAATACAGCAGTAAGAAGTGTCATAGCTAAAGAACAAAACTTGATTGCTGAATTATATGCAATATGGCCTACAACAGGCATTGCAAACAAATCAGCTTGGGAGGGACATCAAACTCAAGCACTCTAACCATTAAAAATCCTACCTGCCATGATTTTAGCTTTTTGGTCAGTGCCTTTCTCTAATTGGCCGATATCTCATTGCCATCCAAGTCATTTTCATTCTAATCGTATGAGGTGCCGTGCTAACTGCTAAGTTTAGATTATTTTGTTGCTCCAACGTATTCATCCCGCAGATAATAGCACTTCATTCTGGTCAAAATGATAGATAACACAACAGCTTTCTCTATTGTCTTTTTTTTTTTTGGGGGGTGTCAATTTGTGGACTTTTGTTTTAAGCAATTAACTTATATACATTAGATTGGTAACAAATCAAGCATTCTGTTATTATTTCGTGTTAATTTAAGTCTAACAAATATAACCAGCTAATGCGTAAATGGTAATAATTACATTTCAAAATTATTTAAATTTATTTTATGGTTCATTAATTCTAGACTCTTTGGTTTTTGTACTCAATAATTTACTTGGATAAATATTGATGATGTGTTCTCACATTTGACTCCAAAATTAAGAAATAAAACTCTCTAAAAATAAATAATTTAGGACAGGTAACACAAAATTGGATTTCAATTGTAAAATCTAATTGAATTTTCTCTAAACATTACTTCTATATAAAAATTTAGAATTAATAAAAAAAATTTAAAATATGGATAATTTACATTTTTTACCTAATAATATTCTTATAAGATTTTTTTTAAGAGTTAACAAAAATATAAGAATGACTATATATCAATAGTATTTAAATTATATATATATATATATATATATAAGAATTATACTATATATCTTAATGTGTATCTTTTAAGTATATCCATGCATATGCATGGAGTTACAAGCTAGTTATTGATAATGTGGCAAAAATTATACGATTAAATTCATTAATGTTTAGTGAAACATACTAGCAAAACTTTTTTTTTTTTTTTATATAGGAAGCAAAACGTTTGATTTGTCACAAACCTCATGTGAGGGTTAATTGTTCAAATAAAAAATTCCATGACCAAATTGACACTCACTGTAAATTACAAAGGTGACATTTGTTATTTTAACTAACTAAGGATTTTTTTTGTTTTTGTTTTTTGGGCTAAAATAAAGAGGGATGGTCCCAAGTTATCTCCTTCCTCCGAAAAGAGAATCCAAGAAGGAAAAAAAGAGATGTGCAAAGTACCATCTCTTTTCAAAAAATAAAAAAGAAAAAAAGTTAGATTGTGGCTACAATTAACTGATCTGGGAACAAAAATGAATCCTAACAAAAATTTAACTTTGTTTCTTTTTCCTTGTCTTATTTGCTATATAATGGCAAAGGCCGAAATACAGACAAATCCAACAACAATTTGAACTTGATGAGCCCATTGGCTTCACATACCCTTTTCTTTTTCGTAATAAATGAATTGCCTCGTGATCCAAATTCCAACGGTCGACTTGCGGCATATCATGTTAAGTACTACTATCAGATCTTGCTCCAATCGGCTTATATAATTGCATTCAACATGAAGTCTGATTAAAATTAAATATTGCTAATCCGTCCCAAGATTTGGGTGCTGAAAGAGTGTGATCCTTTATCCGATTACTAGATACATTCATATTCTAGATTTCCTAAACTAATTCTATATAAAATTTACCACTACACTCATTAGGCTAAATGATAACTCTCCGCGTACAAGGTCAGTTTAGTAAAGAAAGAGTTCGAGATGCAAGGTCAACAAGCAACAATAAATATTATAAATTTTAAATAATATATATGAACTTCGTATACCACTTTCAAAAAAAATAGTATGTACAAATTGAATATTTTTAAATCCGAAACTAATCACTCATGATTTAATTAGTGATTAAAATTTTGATTAAAATATAAAATATATACCAAAATAGTACTAATCAATAGGTTTTTTTTTAAGGACTAATCAATATTTGGTTACATACTACTAAAATTTAAATGGAACAGTCTAATCAACTCATATAATGATGATTTAATATTTTTTTTATATATAATTTGACAACTAAGAAGGAGGAGAATAGTCAAGGAGAGCAAGCATTGAAGTGAACTATAAAACTTTTTGTAATCATTGGAATTTTATGAACTCTATATAATAAAACTATTTTAAAAACTTTAGAAAAATTCTTATCAATTCATGCCATGTGCTTAAATACCTAAAGATAGCCCAAGGTTTATTACAACGTCTAACTAATGCTGAAGGCACTAGATCTGACCAACAGTTCAATTTCGGCAAGTTCAAGTTCGACTCGATTGGTACAAGTTAAACTAGGTTGAAGTCAGAAATGAGTCAAATTAAAATAAGTTGCAAAACCTAGTATGACCCTTACTTTTTTTTACATAAAAAAATTAACTAGATAAAAAAGAAACATGGGCATATTCTTTTTGTCTTTCTTTCAAAATATAATAAACAAACCCTCTAGTTTAGCACCCCAAAAAAAACACTTTTTAAATATAAAAGTAAAATAATACCTAAATTCTACAGTTTACAATCCAAAGTTCACTCATCTAAAAATTTCATAAAAAAATGACAGACAAACCGTATGTCAACAAAATATGAAATATAGTTACCAATATAACACCTAGCATTGAAAACTTTACTTAGAAAGACATAATCATGTTAGTATCACTGATGAACTGCATAGGGTAGTGTTTTGTGATATAAGACAAATTATAAACAAGAAATTTTTTTTTTTAATTTTTTTTTTTTTTATAAATAGTGAATTTAAATAATATTTTTTTGTGATTTTATGTAATATAGAGAACTAAAGAAAATCAATATAAATATTTAAAAAAAAATTATAAGAGAATTAGAATCTCTTTCTATAGTTTCTTTTACATAAATTTTCTTTCATTCTCTTAACAAAGTTAAACAAACTCACAAATTATGGGTG
This sequence comes from Castanea sativa, assembly GCF_040712315.1. Lineage (NCBI taxonomy): Eukaryota > Viridiplantae > Streptophyta > Magnoliopsida > Fagales > Fagaceae > Castanea > Castanea sativa. The sequence continues at coordinate 74,305,952 of NC_134013.1, read as the reverse complement.
TTTTGAATGGAAAAAGAAATTTATTGTCAAGGTAACTACTAAGCGAGTTTAAGACCAAATAGGCAAAAATGAATCACAATGCTAGCAGATGGAAATCAATTTTCATTGGACTCGAAAAAGAGAAAGATTGAGAATAGTTAAAAGAAGAAAAATGAGAAAGTAGGAATCTGAAAGATAGATTTGAGAGTGAAAAAGTATGAAACAAACAAAGCCAAAACGATAAGAAAAAGGTTATTATTTTTCTTAGTAAAAATGGATCCAACCTGCCATTTTAGCGGGTTGGGGTCGGGTTGATCCGTTTCATAAGTCGAAAGAAAAAACAATTAACGAGTCAAGTCTCATTTTGCCGGGTCTAGCTAACGCAACTAACTTTCACTACCAAACAAAGACTAGTTGAATTGGAAATCAATCGCAATAGGAGCTGCCAAACTAGCTCTGTCAACAGATTGATTAATGCAACTGAGAGCCCCCTTTTTCCTGTTAGTACCTTATATATATAGGGTGCTCCCTCTAAGGGAAATTCCATGAAAGACAAGAACTATAAGAGCAAACAATGACTAAGATTGTGTTGCAACTTAAGTGGTGCTCTCCATGATCAGAGGGCACTCATAATGCTCCTATAACTAAGTAGTTTAATACTTTCATTAATTCAGTCAGTGCAGAAACTGAAGCTTCTTGCCTTGTCTCAAAGCTTATGGTCATAGGGCTCAGCAAAACCAACACGACTCGTCCTTATCAAAAGTGGACAAAAGACCTCGCGGGTGACAGATTTTGTTTGTTTTTTAGGTTCAACGCATTGAAATCAACACCCAAGGTCACTCAGTAATTTTTTTAATCTTTTTCATCCCTCTTTCTTTGCCCTTTAGTCCATCTCATCACAGTTCACATGCATTCTCAGTTTCTCATACTCCCAGAAGAAAAACAATGGTTTCTTTTCAACTACACTAGTAGATATGAACAGAAACAACTTTCCAAAAACACCCACACAAGCAAATGAAAACAAAAAAGCAGTTCTGCAACGTACGTACTGATGGAAAGAAAGAGAAAGAAAATTAGCTGGCCTTGGCGTGGCTTGCCTTGGGTGAACAAGCCGTGGCCACGCATGCAGAGAAAAAGTTTCTTTCTTAGCCTCTACTACCTCTTTTTCTCTGCTACCAACTTCCATTTCCATTACTATATTCACATCAAACCCAAATTTCAAGGTTAACAAAAAAGCTTTAAAAAAAAAAAAAACAGAGCTCCCCAGTCTGGTTATGCCTTTGACAATGCATCACCATGAAGGAGAGGTACAAGGAGAACCTGATGATGATGAAGAATGGCCATTGTTACTATTAGACTCACTACCTGAAGTACCCAAAGATCTGGCATTTTTAAGGGAGACGGAGCAGGCCTCAGCTGGAAGCTTCTTCATTGGAGTCAATGGAGGTGTGGTTGGGCTTGAGGGACTACATGGAGATGTTTGAGCAACCTCATCATCGCCTGAAGAACCACTCATTTCTAACCGTGAAGGCGATGTGTCCGGTGTCTCAAATGGAGTATCCACTCTGCTTGGCCTACCATCATTGTCATATATGGGGTTAGAAATGTACATAAAATGCTCCCCAAAACCACTAGCTTTGTCATTACAAGTAGTGTCACCACCACCGCCTTGAATATGGACTTCTTGAATTGGCTTTGGTGTTGTTAAATGAACGGAAGGAGTTGGTGGGGAAGAACAAGCAGATAATAGTCCAATTTGACGAGGGCTTGTGTTGGTCTCTTGGGTTTGTAGTACATCAATGATATGATGAAGCTTGGAATGCTGCTTCTTTGATTCTGCATTGTCTTCTTTGGTAGAGAATGCAGGGAAGAGGAGGCTTCTTGGGGCATGGAGAACCCCTTGGGCATAGAAGCTACGGAGAGGGGGAGGAGATGACTGGTTTTGGGGCTGTGAGGGCTCTGAAGAGGGAGTGCTGGTGGTTGTGGGGACAGTGGCAATGGCAGTAGTGGTGGTGGCGGTTTCAGAGTTGGTGTCTCTGTGCTGACGCCGGCGGAGTAAGAGAGAACAGTAGAGCTCAGCTAGTAGCACCAAGATTAGGCCTACCACTATGGCAAGGCTCACTAACATTACCAAGGTTGCCCCCATAATCACCTTGGATGTCCCCCTCATCTCTCTCTCTCTCTCTCTCTCTCTCTCTCTCTGGTGGAGTATGGGGCAGTAAAAGGTGCACTGTTTTATATATGGGAGGGGTAAGAAGCTTTTTGGCGGGAACCGATCGTTTACCTTTGACAAGGAAAGAAAATGGGTAGCGAATCTTCAGAGGGCATTGGACCTGGGGAATGTTAAAAACTTAAAGGGTTGGGGAATGTTAAAAACTTAAAGGGTTGTGTTAACGGGTACTATAAATTGCTCGTTAACATCACACTTTTGGGTAATTTTTTGGTAATTTTTTCAGCTTTTTAGTAATTTTTTTTTTAACTCTTTTAGCAATTTTTTTAACAATTTTTTTTTTTAAGTGAAACCTAAAAAAAGAAACCTTAACATTTCTCAAACTTAAAATGGCTTTTTGTTCTGAGCTCTGGGTTTTACTTTTACTGACATTCGAGGTCATATATGTCATTTTGTATTTATTTACTTTATTATAGTACTTCACTTTATATCGTCGTCACATTCTCTGCGCAAAAAATGACAGCCACAACTTACCCTAAAATGTCGAGGCATAAATTCTCGCTTCCTCATACTCGAACCTCTTTCCCTAGCTATCCACACTCCACAGAAAATTGAAATGACCATGAATAGATATTCTTTTAAAGAGTCATTCAATAAAAACTTAAAGCAACAACTAAATTTGTAGTCAATTACCACGAAAAGTATTCATCTTTGACAGTGGAACTCTAATACCCCTTGTTTTATTGTTCAAAGAACAACAATACAATATGCAATCTCACTCTTTAACTTCTATATATGGAACCCTTTATCAATTAAAGCTACATGCAATGTTACAAACTTACAACTCTCACAACCAATGGGTCTGGGAACTGTATTGAAATTTAGAATATAACCTTTAGACCTAGACACGTGTAGAGCCATACCAAACGCAGACAATGCAAGTGTAAGTCAAGCTCGTAGTGTACTCAGCCATTTGTAATGAGAGTAAACCATGCTAATTTTCTTCCAAGACAGTGATCCACTCAGGCAAACAAATGCAATAAGTTTAGAATGGTTGCAATCATACTCGTAACTGATTGCTCAGCCCTTTTAACTTCCTCTCATGGCCGCAAACTTGGCAGCCAAATCTTCATAGTTTGGCAACTTAGGATGCACATGCCGAGCTGGATTTGACCTATCTGGCTGAAAAGAAGCAGCACGGGAAAAAACTTTGGTTGCCTCTGATGGACCTGTATGTTCATGAGGAAGAGAAACTGACCGGGCCGGAAGAGGAACAACCTCTGACTTCTCCTCAGTCCCATCTTTGCTATTCTGTGGCAATCCATCTGCATTATTGCCCATGTGATGTGCATGATGAGGTTTAGACTTTCTTCTCATCCTCCCTGGTTCATAGGACGATGGTTTCTTGCTATACTGCATCAGCAATTTATCCAATATCCTTTCCTCTGCCTCATTCTGATAGTGCTCATCATCAAACAAAATTTGCAAGCCACATCTCGAGTCATCCCTTCTCCTGCTTCTTGATTTTCTTGTAACAACTCCTGCATCTTCAAAGTAGCCAGCATCATTGTGATGGGAATGTGATTTTAAGTGTCTCCTCCTGGATGATTTTGATTTTGGTAAGGAGTTACCAGTTGTATTATCCTGATAAAGATCTTTCTCTTGACCATGATCACTCACACTTGCAGATCTGACAACCTGCCTCTCATAGTCAGAATAATCAGAACCTGATTGGATCCTTCCTGAAGTATAACCATCATTGCCTCTCTTGTGCATTGAAGGGTCTACAAGGGCATCATTGTCCAAACTAGACAATGAGGATCCTGAATTGACCCCAGATCTGCTAGCCTTTGTTTTAACATTGGACTTAACATAAGGAGGAGGGATGCCGCTATTGTGATAGGGCTTCACCTTATTTATTTCATTCCCTTCAACTTTCCTCACTGAGCTTGTATCATCAAGTTGACCAGCATGATTATTGCCTGCAAATGGTTCTTTACCATTGCTCTTCAACTGCAGTCCAGCACAGCTAGAAGTAATTTCTGGCTTTCCTTTAAGTAATGATCCCGGGTAGTCTCTTTCAAGGGCAGTATTCTCCCTACCATTAAGCAAACAAGATCCACCATCAATGCATTCTAGTCTTTTTCCCCAAGATGAACTGCTAGATCTAACTGACTTTGGGGTGGCATCTCCCATCCAATTACGTTCTTCATGCTTGTCATCAGCAATCTCCTGCCTTCCTTCGAATGGCGTGTCATGACCATCCTTTTTCAGGATAGTTTCTTCTCTGCCATTGAGTGCCTTGTATCCCTTGCCAGAGAGTTCACGTCTAGATGGAAGGTCTAGTTCTTCTCTTTTTGATAAACTACCCTCTTTGCCATTGCATAATTTATGCCCATCATAATTAAGGTCAAGTCTTTCTTTATGTAAAAAATCATCCTTCTCTCCTCTTGAGACTGTCTTCATACCACTGGATGATTTGGTTTTTTCATCAACGACATTGAAAGACCCATAAGTTTTAGGTTGGTTCTGCAGTCAGTCACAGAAATTGCAGGTAAATCCAAGATAGTGGAAGATATTTTATGGAGAACAAGAACATGAATGCACAGAAAAATTTTAAAAACTTATTTTGGGAACTATATGTAGGGAAAAAAAAAAACAAGTAGGCAAAACAACATTTGTTGAGTGTATGAAAGATGTCCCAAAAATCTTAACAATCCCAAGATCTGCTCACTATTTCTATTTGTCAGTAAAACCACTGAACGAAGAACAATAGAACAAAAAAGGGAATACCTGTACATATGTGGGGGGTTTAGACATCCTCTTTTCAAAAGCCCCAGCATCCCACTTTATTGAAAACTCCCGTGCTATATTTTGCATTAACTTAACTTTCTTCTCCAATGTAGTTGGCTTTGAAGTTAAATGTGTTTCAAACTATAAATGAAATTTAACTGATTAGTACTATAACAGTTATGAACTTGTACTATTAAGAGTAAGTTCACAAAGCATTACCTCTTGATTCACAAATAATTCCAGGGAATTCCCATATCTCTCTTGAAATATTTGCCTAAGATCACGTAATTCTGGCAAATCTGAAAATCTTGCAGCAGCAAACATCAGGGATGACACAGCTTCCCTACATTCCTCAGGGCATTCACTGCAAAGAAGATGAAGCAAGAGAAATGTCAAGCAAAGAAAATTTGATAGAAAAGTATAGTCAAAACAGTGCAGTTCAGAACAAGTATCAAAACATAATTGCCTAAGGTCAAATAAAGAAAACTCTTTGATGCAGGAAGAGAAAAATGTATATTTTTAAATTTTTAGTTTTATTTCTTTTTAGAGTTAATTTTAATTTTAATTGGTCAATTGTATTCTATTTTTGGGTCCTAGTATTAATTTAGGTTTATTAGTATTTTATTTAAAGTCGGGATTAGTTTTGTAATTCAATAAGTAGGGTTCCCTACATCAATTAGAATTAGGGTTTAGTATTTCTACATTCTATCCTTTATTTTTCTGTTCTTTAATTTTATTGATGCAAAGTCCTGGTTTGTCCTGTGTCACTCTAACTCCATTTCATTGGCCCTTCAAGACCAAGCCCTCAGGTAGGAAAGCAGAACTTGTACCATCAAATGAACTTCTGGTGGAACAGGACCCAACAAAAATGTATCAATGCCAAACTCATCATAAGAAGAGACACACCAGCTCATAAAATGATACACATTAGGCTTTATCCAAATCAATAAGCCTCAATCTAATAGTACATACATATCCAATTTGAATGGTATAAGAGGTCATCTATGATGGCCAATAGTTACATGATAAGCCCACATTGCATGATCGCAAGAAGCTTGGTCACGGACGCCACATGACAAAACAAGGCAACACAACAATTCTTGAAAAATTATGACACAATACCGTGGGGATACAACAATTGATTAAGTAATACATATTTTTAGGTGTATTTTATTTATGTATAGGCATATTTATGTTTATTTCTAGGTTTTGAAAATAACAACACCTATCAAAATCTTTAGAAACATATCTAAAACTAAAACTAAAGGATTTAAAAATAAATAAATAAAACAAATATTGTTTCCTCACAACACAGTGACACGCATGTAGGAGTGTCCTTGGCATGTCCGTGCTTCTTAGGTAGAAAAATGAGCTCCATAGATGACCACATAATAATTAAGTTTAATGGTAGAAAACTGGCATATCTTGGCATATGAGGTGGATTTTCCAGCCAATATGTTGCACTAAAGATAATAAGGCTATAAATTTAGAGCAGGATGCGCTAAATGTGTGGTTGTTGTATCACACTCAACCGTGCAAATATAGAATTATTGTAACGCTAGCTTATAACATTGGTTTTATCTTGAAACTTTGGATGAAAATTATAGGGAGCAAGCAGTTCATCTAAAGCCATAACAATTAAGCAATTCAAATTCAAATTCAAACCTCTGTTTTTGCATTAGGGAAAGATGCTTCGATACGATATCACACGAGTGCTCAACGAAATCATAACATGATGAAAGCATCAATTCCGCTAGAAGTCCATCAGCCTGTTTCACACCACCACGCAATAAAAAAAATAACACTTCTTTGAGTACATTGAGTACAAGCCACTCAACACAAACAAACTAAATTTGTAAAGAAATACAACCTTTGAAGCACAGAAAAACATACTTAGTTTCCAACCAAGTGTAAAGATTCTTCTTTCATTTTTTTTTTTTTTAAGAACTGATTTTGTTATCAATAAAATTTGAAATTTAGGATTTTTATTTTTCTCTATCTCCGATAATGAACTCAAAATTCAAAATTTTGAATTCTTCTTTCTCCAAAAATTTTCTCAGCAACCAAACAAAGAAGAAAAACTCAATCGACTCTGAGATCAAATCAGATGAGCATAAATGTAAAGCTAAGAGAACAAGCGAGTAATTACTCTTCCATAAGCATTGATATCGAGGCCATTCGCAAGCAAATCAGCCACATCTTTCTTCAAAAACTTTTCAGTCGCCTTTCTCTTCCTCCGTATCACATCGATCCGAGTCTTCGTCAGTTTAATCAACGACTTACTACAACCACATCAAAATTTAAAAAGTTAAGAACACAAATTGAAATCCAGAACCAAATCCAAAATCCTTATACATTTATATATAATAGAGAGAGGAAAAAAAAAAAGTGAGTGAAAATTTTGTTAGAAGGAAAAAAAAAAAAAAACCATTTGGAGGCAAAGCCTCGGCCGAGAAGTCCGTCCAACATTGTTGTCGATCTCGTACTCGCTTCGGCTCAGTGAACGATTCGACTCAGTGAGTAAGATCCACCATTAACGAAATGCTCTTCGTAGTGAACAAGTTGAGAAAAGAGAGAGCGATAAGCTCTAAATGCGTCGAAACGCTTTTTTGAAAAACTCCGCCTCTCCCACTCACACTCACTCACTCACCCACTATCTCTACTGAGAACAGCCTCGGTTTTTTTCCTAATTACCGATAATGACCTCGAAATTTTGGGAAAAGACAAATGAGTTTTAGAGATACACAGCCACTCGTCGTTTTGAACGGAATAGGGGTATTTTGGGAATATGGTGGGAATATTTGGGATCGTGGGTCGTGGGTCGTGGGCCGCCTGATGTGAAGACCTCTTTTTTTGGGGGCATGAGTCAAGCGGTGGACGGTGGAGAATCAATGCAAATGATGGAATCTGCTGCTGAGCTGGACCGCATATGTTGATGACCATCAATCAAGTCCAAGTGCGCTTATTAATGAGCTCGTTTAAAACCTTTTTTTTTTGTTGTTGAAAACATTATAGTTTACCTGTAGTGTCGTGTTGCTTTTGGCTTGGACAAATTAGGGCTCAGAGCCGTTATGTCAGACTGTAAGCACGGGAAAAATAATAATACAAACGGCTGGTATAACGGTTAAAACCAGGTATTTGCTAAATATTAGTAATAACAAGATACCCAATTTCACATCATATTTAAGTAATAAATTGTAAATGGCAAGTAAAAAATGGTACATTTACAAAAATGTATTAATCATTTACCATCAATCACTTTAATAAGTTATGAAATTTGGTATGTACATAGATTTATTACTAATATTAGAGACTAAAGTACTTTTTGACAGTTTATTAAAGTTGCAACTTGTCATAGAAAGCAATTTCATTTTTATATAAATTTGTCATTGACCTTATTTTTATTATACAACAAATTATACTAGTAATTATAAAAAAATATGTAAAGAAAATGTTTGTTTCCCTTCAATTATTAATTGTTAGCATGGGCAACGCATGTTACCTTTTTCTTTTTTTTTTCTTTTTTTTAATGATAGCGCATGTTACATGGTTCTTGTTTGGTAATTTAATGTGTATTATTTGAGGCAAAAATTAAAAGAAAGGAAAAGAAATGACTTATTAATCAAATTGTTAGCATTCTAAAAAAAAAAAATTCAAATCAAATTGTTTTGTGCTCATCCTTTGTTTCAAGTTTCTAGTCCATGAAATTGAAAAGTAACAAAGTTGGTTGGAGTTGGGCAACGGAATGAGCAGTGACCAACTTAGAAAAGGACCAATCAACTAAAGTAGTTATTATAGATTTTCGTGACAATTTTAGATAACATATGAGACAAAATAAAACGTTTTATGTTCTCGATAAACATAGAGGTAGAGAAAAAATAAACCAAAATCTTCCAATTATTTAAGGCTAAAATAGTTATCGTAAGATTCTACTCATAGCACATCAAAAAAATAAAAGATTCTTCTCATAGCTCTTCTCATGAGTTTTTTTTTTTTTTTTTTTCATTGACAACAATCCAAAGGGAGAATATAGTTTAAACTTTAGAAAAACTGAGTATTGTCTTTTCAGCTTAGCAAGGGTTAGTTTATAGCATAATTCTTAATTTATTTTTACTCAAATTAAAAATTTCTGTACATATTCAAAATGATGTTTAGATAATGTGAGTAATTTCTATGTCAGCAAAGGCAAGGATCGTACCTGACTGCATTTGTCCAACTAATTATCTCAACCTTATCCTTTTCTCATAGGGAAGAATAAAAATAATTCATAAAAAAAAAGGTGGGGAAGAATAAAATTATACAATCACATCATGATAACACAAACAATACGTTATGGAATTGGAATTTTAATTAAGCACATGCTTTCCAATAGGGTGAAAAAGCATCCGGTCCACATTGTATAAATATACATTTGCAACAATTTTTTTTTTTTTTTAAGAAAGAAGACTTCAAATTTTATTAAGAATAGGCCTGTCCATGGGTTGGTCCGGGTCAGGTTTGTGCCCAACCCGGAACCGACCCGATAAGTTCAGGTCTCTAAATTCTGGACCCGCCACTAACCGGTGAACGGAATCGGTTCGGGTGGTCGAACCTCCTCGGATACCAGTCGGTCCTCGGTTGAAGTTGAAAATTTCGAAACTATGCTAGATTTTGCTGGAAACAACCAAATTTGGTTGAGATTGGGCCGAATCGCTGAGATCTGGCCGGATCTTGAAGAGATCTGGCCGGATCTTGAAGAGATTTGGCTGAATCTCGACGAGATCTCGCCGGATCTCAACGAGATCTCGATGGATCTTGAAGAGAATAGGCTGGATCTCGATGAGATCTCACCGAATCTCAACGAGATCTCGGTGGATCTTAAAGAGATAAGGCTGGATCTCGACTAATCTGACAAAACGACCGGCGAAACACACCCATTGAAGGAGAAAAACTAATTTTTCGAAGTACATACAGTCGGATCGGTTGAGATCTTGATTTTTATGGTCAAACCCCTCATTCGACCCGACGCTATCGAGTTTTGGGGACGAAGACCCGCTGCCAACCATTACCGGCGTTGGGTCAAATGGTTTTCATGCCGGGTCTGACGGATTCTTCGAGTGAGTCAGGCTACGGTTTTATTTGGACACCCCTAATTAAGAAATAGGCAAAATTGCCTGATAAGCAACAAAGGTGTATAATGAGACATCTTCCATCCACACTGAATAACTAGTGACATGACATGCATGCCTAACTAAGTTGTGAGTTATAGTATTACCCTCCCTACGAACATGAGAAAAACTAATACATTGAAAAGATTTAGCAATAGCTTTTACATCTGTAATCAAAAGAGCAAAAGAAGCTAAGGAAAACGAATCATCCATCAATAAGTTTATCAGTATTTATGAATCTCCCTCAATAATAGCAAAATCTAGCCCCAATTCTAAAGCAAACTCCAAGGCTTTTGCTGCTGCCAGAGTTTCATGTTCCACCACAATTAAGGGAAAAGGAATAATTTGAGACAAAGATGCCATAGCCAAACCTTTGTAGTCTCGAATGATTACTTTGATCCCAGCTCTGTCTATCTCGGTAAACATTGCCCCATTGAAATTTATTTTGTAAAATCCGCCGTGAGGAGCTTTCCACCTGACTCTCAGCCTATTTGCTTGTGGCTGGACTGGTGGTTAGGCTGCTCAATACTCCCGAAGTCCGACAATGGCACGCTGCATTACCTGATCATGTAGGAAGCCTGGCGGTGAAAAGCTGACCTTGTTGCGCTTGAACTAGATGGTCCAAGTGATCATCGCGAATAACTCTGAGTTGCAGTCCAATTCTAGCACCGTGGACAGCAACTGAGCAAAGTCCGAGTATCTTGAATCTTGTCTAAAGCTCCATTGAGGATCTTCATCCCAAATCTGTAATAGCCTCAGGCAGGGCCTTAGTGCATGCAATACATCCTCACATTGATTGGAGCAAGAAGAACATGATGGGTCATCAATGACGCAGCACCACACCAAATTTGATTTTGTTGGTAGTGCATTATGGCTTGCTTGCCATAAAAAAAAAAATTTATTTTGCTCGACAAGTATAATTTCCAAATCTGTTTCCATGGTGGCTTGGGTTGATCGGATGGATTGTGGGTTGGTAATGATAGGCAACATGACTCGAACTTGAGAAAAAAATAGCCCGACTTGACGAAGTATTGTCCCAATTGCACATAGGGCCAATAGAGTGCATCCTCTGAAAGTCTCATGACTTAAGGGGATTTTTTTAACCAACTTTGCATCTATAGGGCTAAGGGCAATGGATAATGAATTGAAATCCCAAATATGTGAAAGGGGATCAATTAGAGTACTTACAGTAGCGTCTTGGAATTCTACCCTCAAAGGGTCGTGCACTCCTAGATTGTTTACACTAGGCAGCTAGTTATTGCCCCGAATCTTAATAGATTCTTCATTCCCAACTCTTGATTTTGCTCCTATTCCTATGACACCCAGCCCTTTCAAAATGCTCTTCCATGACCTTCTTTAGCTTCCATGATGGAATAATTTGGAAAAAACATTGATCTAAAAACTTTATAGAACAAAGAGTTTTTATTGTGCAACCATGTTTGTTTTGTAAGAAGAGCTTCATTGAAAAGTGATAACTCCTTAAAGCCCATTCCACCTTCCAACTTTGGGTCACGCATATCACCCCACTTTACCTAATGTATTTTCCGACAATTTCCCTTTTGCCCTCACCAAAACTTACAGATAACCCTCTCAATTTCGTGACAAAGACCCAGTGGAAGCATAAAACAAATCATTGTATAAGTTAGAATGGCTTGAATTACCGCCTTAATCAAGACTTCTCTACTCGCCTATGACAGCAACTTCTCTTCTCAACCCTGCAATTTCCTCCAAACTCTTTCTTTTATGTAATCAAGACTTGCTTTTTTGTGTCTTCCAATAAGACAGAGCAGCCCCAAATCGTGTCATAGTGCAAGATCCCATCAACCCTAATGCTTCCTTTATTTCTGTTGTTGCAACAACCTATGTTAGTATTGGTCCTTAATTGTCTTTTTATCCGAGCATAAGCCACCTTGGATTGACTACGAATACTAAGGGTCAAAGGAAAATGATGACATTAGCTAAAATTAAGTCTTAAAAAGAGAGCACATTGGTCTTGGCAATTACAGGGTCCCTCCACAGTGAGCCCACAGCTTTGCACTATCCCAAACAAAAATTATGTTATCAAATAAGTAAGTGATTTCAACAACAACAAAAATAATAATAATAAGTGATTATCTTATGTGCCGGTTTTAGACTTTAGGTAATAAGAGATTTGAGATTCAAAGTCAAACTTTTCTTACACTAAAAATGAATTGATATTTTATTTTAATGATAAAGAACAATTATTACGAAACCATCATTAAATCGATAATTTAACCAATTTTCTTTTTAATTTTTTAATGATTAATGATTTATTCAGTTAATTCCAAATCCCAATCAGAGGCCAACTGATCGGAACAATTTTTACCTTCATACCCTAATTTGATTATTCTTGAGTCTTGACAATATAATTGATGTGGCCTTAGGCTTTGGTTTAAAAGCATAGAAACAAAAAACAATGATGGGTTTATGGATTTTTCAAAGAGATATTCTTACACGAAAAAATGACATTGTTCTAACTAATTTCAAAACCTAAAAACAGTTTTTTTTTTTTTATACAAAAACTTAAAAAGCATAGTTGATTAAAGAGACTTTGATGATTGAGCCATCCAATTTTAAATGCAGACTAGTCGGTTGTTGTATCTACAACAAGAATAAAACTTCTACCATATTAATGGAGATGATCTTGATCCAATTTAGTAATTCAAAATTTCAAATTGGGTCTTGCTACATATATTAGTAAGACCCTAGAACAAATACTGCATTTAAAATGCACTAACTCGAATAATTGGTGGGGTCCTTGATTTCTTTCCTCAATTATCAGCTGTCTACCTTACAAACATACAAGGAAAAAAAAAAAAAGAGAGAGAGAGACTTTTGGTGGATCATAATAGAGAACACCAAGATTATAAACATTCACTAACTCGAACAGAAGTTCCTATTGACATGGAAGTAAGGAAACAGAACATTATTCATTGTAAAATTAAGTCCGAAATTAATTGACTCACCAAATGACCAAGTTTACAATTGCACGAAAATATCCGGATCCACACTATTCAGCAATTAAAGAAAAAAGAAAAAGAAGATTGAATACCAACTATGTTTCATTTTGATAAAAATCCATGTGGACTGGAGATGGAGAAAAAGGTTGAGTCAAATCTCAGCTTGTGGTATTCACGAAACAGCTACCAGAAACATCTCAAGAAGTTTATGAGAAAATGGAAGAGATAATTTTCTTGATGTAGTAAATCATGCTGAACCAATCTCTCCAAAACGATATTCTGAGGTAAAAGATCGCTGTAGAATAGTAAGGTTGAGACTGATGCCGCAGGATCACCAATTAGTGATGTTAGTAGCCTCAGCAACGACCTAAACATCAAAGGTGTGAGAGACTGCACCACAAAAAAAAAAAAAAAAAAAAAAAAGAACCAAAGAAAATCAAAACTTGTTAACTAAAACATAAAAATTACGCAGACCCACCAATGTATAGACATGATCAAGGATATATATTGAAGCTTCAAGAAAAATAAGTGTTTATGAAAGCAAAATCTGATCGTACGTACCATGGTCTTGTGGGGATGGAAAAAGAAAGTGTTGGAAATGGATTCTTGAATCTTGAAAAAAGAGAAGAAGAGAGGCATGGTGCTGGAGTTTCATAGGCCATAGCTGCCAATCTTCAGCGGACATTCATACCTACCCGTCCACGTTTCTTACAAAGAACAATAGCTATACAGGCGAGGAAACAAATGTTGACCAGAGATTGTTGGGGTTCACAGACACACACCAATAAAAGTTAAAAACTCTGCTCTCCTCGAATAAGGTCAAGCCATATGTTCTTTTTTATTTTTTCTTTTGTTTTGATACAGTCACATGTTATTTTCCATTTCATTTTCTATTCATGAAAAATATTAGAATTCTACTCAAGACTGTCATAGGGTTTTATTTGTATTATTCTTGGAAAAAAAAAAAAAAGGATACCCCCTGGTCTCTCAAGTCAAAACTATATTCCAAATTATAGTACAAGCTCAAAGCTCCATTGTTGAGGCTGAATTTCAGCCTCTTTCTCTGAAATGAGAATAGTTTTTGTTCTATTTATTTTGTTAGCGTTCCTATAAATTTGTATCGAGTTGCTCTAACACTTGCTCGTATTGCTAAAGAAAAAAAAAAAAAAAAAAGGAAATCATTGTTTAACTTAAAAAATATTCCTCATTTCTCTTTTCTATCACAAGCCATTACATTAAATAAATAAATTTGCATCGCTCTTTCATCGCAAAGTTTCAACACTTATCCCACTCCCAAAACTAGATGCCTAAATTTCCCAAACAATATTGAAACCGCAATCTAGTCGCAAGGAGTGAAATGCTATTTAGGCTATAACTCATTGACTAATTGGTATAAATATTATAAAATAAAAAATAAAAATAAAGGTCGTACTACTGTTGAAATTTAAATAATAATATTTTTTTTTTAAACTCATTTTTTATGAGATAAGGTGTTAAGTTTAAAAGATGAAAGAGATAAGAGTTCAAGAGAGGGAAGAATATCTCCAAATTCAATTGTAAAGCCTTTTGTCATTCTTTAGATTATTTATTTAAAAAATGGAAAGGTAGAGGGAAGTTTATCTCAAATGCAGAAATTTCAAATTTGTTTCATCTTAGGCCATACCATAATTGGCCTGTTGCATGTATTTCTATCTTTCATCCCGTATGTTTGTTTGAGAATTACTCCTATTTATTTTTAGTAGCATATATGTATAAACTATAAAGTGAGACAAACAACTAAAAACTAGTTTATTGTCAAAAAACTGAAAGTTAAATTTTTGAAATAAAACTGAGACAAAAAGTAACGTGGAATCCGCAAACAATACATAAAATTAAAATAAAATAAAATCTAACTTATAATCATTTCCCAAACATACCAAAGAGCCCAAAACAAATCATAGGAAAATGAAAGGCCGAAGAGAAGCAAACTTTTATCTATATTTTACCAAATTTGGATCCCATGCAATTATTGTACGGTGCAATTACCATGGTGTTGTGAGATGTAAAAATTTGTAAGATAAAATGGTATAAATATTGAAGGGTTAAAAAATTGTCTTGCATGGGTCCTGGACTATAGCCGCGTTTGTAAAACGCGGCTATAGACCCCTCAGGTCTCCAGTTACGAAGTTTAAGCCACGGCGGAAAACGCGGCTATAGGCCGAATCGTCCTATAGCCACGTTTTTTGGAGCTATAGCCGCGTTTTTACTTTTTTTTTTTTGTAGTGGTTGGTTCATTATTGTATGGTATAATAGGCCTAGCTATTGCACCAAATACGAATCCTATTTTACCAAATTTGTTTGGAACCAATATTAAAATTTAGGTACATTACCTTAATTATATGCAATACATTAAGTTTCTAATTAAATTCAAATGCTTAGATGTATTGACTAATAAGATATAGATAATTTTATCTTTATAAGGATAATTAAATTCAAAACAATCAAAATTTTAAACTCAATTAAAAGAACTCGATATGCTGCACTTGAATTGTTGTATCTAAACTTTATCCGAAATGAACAAGCATTTCAAACTAGTTATTGAACGTGTCCAAGTAAAAGGAGAGAGTTCATAGTGATTAGGTTGTGTCATTTTCCTTCTTTTGATCCGGAATCTTTGAACTATTCTATTTTACTATCTCAAAAAATACTTCATCAATTATACCATATCATTTTACAAAACATCTAACATCTCATTTCTTATTTATCTCATCTATTCATTAAAATATTAATTTCACCAACTCTTTCTCTCTCTTCCTCTTTATAAAAAATAATTAAAAATACCCATCCACCATTTCTAGGAAAAAAAATAATATAAAAATGTATACAAGTTGCTACAGTGTCATTATAAAAATAGAATGGATATGTAGCACAATTGCAAATTCTTTTGCAATTGCAAGACTTTGCAAGACCAGGTAATGGCATGTTCGGCTGTAAGATTATTTAAAGCCCAATGGCAAGACGTCAATGTGTGCTCTCGATTGAAAGCCGAGTACTCATGAAGCTCTATTTCTATTTTTGAACACTTGTTTACTCATCCATGGGGAAAGAAGGAAACAAGCTCAGATAAGTTAGGCCCAAAACCAAGTTAGTTCAAATTGTAAAAGAGAGCTCCTCTTTTACAAATCTGCTATAATGCCTATCTTCACATTCTCATGCTCATCTCCACCTCGAAAGATTCCTTCGATGTTGCAATCTTATACATTAGGTTAACTTTCATTAACATATTTTTTGGTTTAAACTAATGCCAATTAGGTTTAAGACTTTTAAAAATTGGTCATTTTGATCCCTAAAGTCAACTTAGTTCCTAAACACTATTAGGCCAGTTTTAAGTGCAAAGTTAGCTTTAGCGACAAAATTTGTCATGTTTGAAAAATCTTAAACTTGATTGACATTAGCTAAAACCTCAAAGTATGTTAGTAAAATTTATCTTATACATTATTATGAAATTATGGTGATTCTCGCATTCGAGTATTTTGTTGATAAAACTTTAAAGTGTTAAAAGTGTTTTTTCTCGTTACACTCGCAACTATGCAAGATTGAGACATAGGGGGGCCAAAACTTAAATAAATAAATAAAAATACATAAAAATACAAACTAAATGTTAACAAAATATCAACAAAAAAATAATGCAAATAATTATTTCCTAATAGATTTCAACTAAATCATCTAAAAATGAACATTGACATTTGTCTAAATCATAAAAATCATTTACGATTGATTTTGTAAATATATTTGCAGCAAACTCCCTTTTGAGCCTCAAAATCAAATATGTGAATCTCTAAATGAATCAATTTGGAGGTTTGATCCTATTTAAGTAATTATGTTAATTTGATTAGAATTCAAATAGTTTCTTGACTAGTAAAAGACAATACTTTTATTCTATATAAAAACTTTTTTTTTTCATTTTATTATTTGTTTAATTAATTTCTAGATGCTCCATCATTTCCATACCTTATAGGTCTATTGAGCCAAAATTGGTGGATAATGGATATAATTGCTGCCACTTCAACATACAGTAATAAATAAATGTCTTAATTATTTTTATGAGATTGAGTTTTTTTTTTTTTTTTATAATTTGATACTTACAATGAGGGTGGAGAGCTGCTACTTAAACTACAAGAGTCTTGAAATTTTTATGTGATTGATGACATCAATTTTTTTAGATTTATCTAATATAAAATTTAGAGCAAGATTTTTATACAACCCAGATTATAGAAATTTTAACATAGTGCCAGTTTAAAAAAACCATCCACATATTATTTAAGTAAGTCACACAAGTCATTAAAAATGTCATGTGACTATAAGTATATGTGAACAATTTTTTTAATCATAATGTAGTGAATTGCATAAAAATTCTTGCAACTAGGTTGCATAAAACATTAAAACCTTTTACTTTTATAATACAAATACCTACCTTTTTTTGTAACCACTCGTTAAACTTTTGTTCCAAAAAAAAATAGTACTAACCTACTACTAATGTAAGAGTGGAGTGTGTGCTGTATACTATTTTTATTTTAAAAAAATTTCTGTTGTCTAGGAGTGGTTCCGTCTCTGCAACTAGGACTCACAAATATTGTAGGCTATTTGGCTAAATAGGTCTCTAAGAATAATCATTTGGTGCAGTATTGCACCATAAATGAAAAAGGCAACATTTGTTTGCGGTCCTTCTAGAATGTAACATTGGCAATTACGGTCAATTTTCAAAGCAAACACATGTAAGTCATTGGACATTTCGGTCTCTGATTGTGACCAAGTTTTTTTTAGACATTTGACATTGCAGTCTTTAATTCAATTAATTGTGATCAGGTTTATTAGAATTCCGTCGGCTTGTTAGACTAAAAAAGCAGTGGCCCTCGTGTGTTGAGAACTTTCAAAGAGAGGGTAGAAGTCGACCTACCCTAATGACATCATTTCAAACTTACAAGAAGTTCTGATAACTAAGAGAAGCCTCGAGTTTCAACTACTCACACTGTTTACAAGTTTGAAGGGATTAGTATTTTGAACAAGTAAGAGAACAACATCATTCAAGTCTTCTGTCTTGGATGAAAGTCCAATTAAATAATCTCAAGCAAAGAAACAGTAATAATTGCAGACATTTTTTTTCTATATAAATGGTATTTGCCGTATTGGTCTGCTCATGGCTAAACTTAGGAACCTCATGCTTTTTCTTTTCTCATGTCTCTGCATTCAATCACCGTATTCTTCTTGTGAAGAAATCTATTCATTGAAGCAAGGGCAACAGATGAGAGATGAGGAGCATCTACTTTCTGAAAATGGTATCTTCAAATTAGGCTTCTTCAACCCTAGCTATTCAAGTGACTACTACTTAGGAATATGGTACAGTAAACTACCAAAAAATCCAGAATCAGTCTGGGTGGCAAACCCAAATTATCCAATCTATGAATCATCTGGAGTTCTTACGTTAGACAACGAAGGATTGTTGAAGATCACACATAATGGAGGGCAGCCAATTGTGATAAATCCCAACCAGACAGTGTTGAGTAACGTGACAGCAACTCTCTTGGATTATGGAAACCTAGTGCTAACAGAAGTTTATTCTAATGGAAGAGCAGGGCGAGTCTTGTGGCAAAGTTTTGATCATCCAACCAACACACTACTGCCCGGAATGAAACTAGGCTTGAACCTGAAGACTGGACAAAGTTGGGCACTAAATTCATGGTTGAGTAGCCAGGTCCCTGCACCGGGGGCTTTCAGGCTAGGCGTGGATCGTGGTAGTGCTGACCAGTTGATCCTCTGGCAGCGAGGGGATGTATATTGGACTAGTGGGGTCTGGAGTAATGGGGGCTTCCAAATGGCTCCTGATCTGAAAAGGAGTCTTGACGTGTATGAATTCAGGTTTGTGTCAAATGAGGATGAGAAATACTTCTCTTATAATGTTAAGAACAAATCTACTATCTCAAGGTGGGAGCTGAATTCCTGGGGGCAGATCGTGCAGTTCACTTTAGATGTGGATGGTACTACATGGACAAACACAACCACTAGTCCATGTAAATTTAATGTGAACTATCCAAATGCTGTGTGCATAGAGCAGAATCACACAGAATGCAGGAATGGTTCTGAGTTGTTTGTGCCAAAAAAAGGCTATTATAAGGAAACTAAATTGAAGTATTTTCATTATAATTCCAGCTTGGCTCTCAGTGATTGTCACTATAGCTGTTGGAATAATTGCTCCTGCATTGCTTATAAAAACCATTTTGACAATGGTACTGGATGTGAGTTTTGGAATAAGGACGCAAATTTCATTCGGAATGAGAACTTTCCAGCAAAATACATACTTGAGCTAGGAAATAATAAAGGTATGAGTTTACCTTCAGTTGGTACTGAATTTCACCTTGAGTAATTTTTTCCAATTTTCCTTCTCCCAAATCTTATTCCATAATTTTAGCCCTTCAGTTTTCTGGTTTTGTTGACAGTTAGATGAACCTATAGAGCTGAGAGACTAAATTTCACCAGTAATGGCAGATTGGCAGTTGTTTAATAATGTGATCATCTAAATATGCACCATGTAACAAACAGTAGGATATAATTTATAAACCTGATCTTCTTTAAGTGGTCTGGTATGACATACTTTGAATAACACTAAATGGTTCACATCAATATCTGGTTTGTCTTCATGATTTCAATCCAACCTAAAACATGCTTATGATATCCATATCTGTTTATAATAAGAATAAGAATGTGCTTCAAGCATGAACTGTATTAGCAACAGGCCCAACAATCTTAGAACTGATTTCTATGATTTTGTATCAGAGGGTACACCCACTGAAGGAGGCACAAGGGAAGATTCCGCAGGAAGTACAAAGGAGTTGTGGTGGATATGGTGCATTGTTGCCATTACACCTGGTCCAGTAATCCTACTTTTGGGTTATTTGTGCTACAGGAGGAGAAAACTTGGACTCTTGCAACAAGATGGTGAGTAGAAGGCAATCCTCTGTTGGTATGAAATTTATTAGTCACGTGTATATGTAACTTAAGAGTACATATTTATGTTCTAATCTGCAGAAGGGGAAACAAGCCAAGACAAGGGATTACTTGAATTAAGATCCCATATTTGCAACAAATTTAACTATAACATCAAAAGAGACAGAAAGAAGGGCAATGAGGTTCAATTATTTAGTTTTCCTGAAATATTGGCCGCAACTAATCACTTCTCATTTTCCAACAAGCTTGGCGAGGGAGGTTTTGGACCAGTTTACAAGGTAAGAATTGGAAATTAGTAAATGAGGCTTGACTGAGACAGTTGTTCTCTAACATTGAGAAATTTATTCCAGGGTTTATTACAAGATGGACAGCAGCTTGCAGTAAAAAGACTAGCAAGAGATTCTGGACAAGGACTCAAGGAATTCATGAATGAGATTACACTAATAGCTGAACTTCAACATGTCAATCTTGTTAGGCTTTTGGGTTGTTGTGTTCACGAAGAAGAAAAGATGCTGATTTATGAGTACATGCCAAATAAAAGCTTAGATTCCTTCATTTTTGGTTTGTTATAATCTACTCTTATGGCTATACTTTAAGAATGTGATTATTACTTATCTAAAAAAATAAGTTTGTGATTATTACCATGACCACTAACTACATTTACACTTTATTTTACAACAGATCCCCCTAAAAGAAAACTTCTCAACTGGAGAAAACTTGTCAGCATTACTGAAGGGGTTGCACAAGGACTTCTTTATCTTCACAAATATTCAAGACTAAGAGTAATACATAGAGACTTGAAACCTAGTAACATTTTACTTGACGATAACATGAACCCTAAAATATCAGATTTTGGTATGGCTAGAATTTTTGGACAAAACGAAACCAGAGCAAATACTAAGAGGGTTGTTGGGACATAGTGAGTATAGACTACATATAGCAACCATATTGATCTTTGCTAAACACAGCACACACACACATAGCAAATATGAACATTCTCTTTTCTTGTTATACAGTGGTTATATGTCTCCTGAGTATGCCATGAATGGCATTTTCTCTGAGAAGTCTGATGTTTATAGTTTTGGAGTCTTAATGCTAGAGATTGTGAGTGGCAAGAAAAACTCGGTTTTTTCTTCATCCAGCATTATCACTCTTATAGAACAAGTTAGTAATCAAACAAACCTTATCTTATTCCTATCTCAATTAGAGTTGAAGAGTTCTCTTCTGGAATTTGACTAAGACTCACAATTTGCATAAATGATGAAATTAATTTCAGGCATGGGATTCGTGGAAGCGAGGTGATATTCTTGAATTAATGGATCCATCACTGGACTCCTCATGTCCCAAAAGTGAACTGTTCAGATACATCCACATTGGTCTCCTATGTGTGCAAGAGCGTGCAACGGATAGACCAACTATGTCAGATATCATCCCCATGCTCACAAATGAGGCTGTGTTCCTGCCTGATCCAAAACAACTTGAGAAAACTGAAGCTGGGTTAACATTGCCTGATGGAAAGATGGACATTAATTCGGTAAATTGTGTATCTGTAACTATTATGGAAGCCAGATAGAGCCTTTTTTTGTTGTATGGAAAGCGACAAGAAGCCAGATAGAGCTACTAATAGAGAAAAAAAAAAAAAAAAACTATGAAACTATAAATTCTGAGGTAGAATTTTGTATATGTTACATGTAATCCACGTGATACTTGTTACAATTACTTTTCAGTATGGAGATTAATCACGCCCTTCTTTATTTTCTTAAATCAAGACTTCTACATCAGAATATGTTTGTTTCCACTGACGAATACATTAATGGCCCATTTGGATTGAGGGAGAGGGAGAGGGAGGGGGAATAGAGTAGATTAGATTAGATTTAGCCTAAAATTAGTCTATTTTAAACCAACTCTACTCTACTCTCCCTCCTTCTCCCCTCTATCCAAACAGGCCATAATCTTCTTTGCTCTTTCTCACAAGCGTCAATTACTCAGAAAATTTTACCAGAACCGTAATCAAAGCTTACTCTTTAAAAAATAGCCTGAAAAAGTTCCCAATAGGAGTTTTAGTTGATTCTGCGCAAACAGTGAAAACCAGTTAAGCAACATCCACTTGGATGACTATAACATGTAATCCACTTTGCGTATGCAGTACATAAATAAATTGGTTAAGGGTGTCCAGGGTTGGGTTTGGAGTTAACTCGGCATCCAACCCGATCATGTCGGGTTTGGGATTGTGAGGACCACTGCCAACCACGAGGAGTATGGGTCACCGACCGCCAAAGACCGATTGTTGTGGTGGCCAGATTGGTCTTGCCTAAAGGCATGTGGTGTCGACACGTGGTGGAAACACTTCCAATTCTAGTGAAGTATCGCTGGATCTAACTGTTATCTCCCCAAATATGGCTGTGATATGGTGGGATCTCGCCAAATTTGTGAAATAACGCTGACATCAAGGGGTGAGAATGACAACTTCGAAGGAGAATAGCGGTGTTGAAGGGGAGAATGGCGGCTTGATGGTGGCATGTGAGGAAGAACATTGGTCAGATCAAGTCTCAGATAGTGAAACCCGCTACTCAACCCACTAAGATTGGTTGTTTTTGACATAGACCCACTATCGACCGTTACACTGCTCGAATTAAGCCAATTTCAGATCGGTTGGCTCCAAATTGGACGAATTTATTGGGATTTGGTTGGACAGCCCTAGAATTGACAACTTGAATAAAAAATAATTGAAAAATAGCTTCAAGGCCCACATTTAAAAAAAGAAATTCAATAGTTACAATGGGAGGAGGGAGAAGGGGGATTTAAAACAGAAGCCAGAAGGTGTCAGTTGAGTTACAAAACTTTTGGCACAAGTGCAAAGTTATGATCTTTCAAAGTTCTAAACAATTAGTAAATAGTCATCTCTAATTTTCCATATTTTTTTAATAAAATTCTTTTAAAAAAAAGAGGATTCTTTCAATAAATAAGATTATCAAGGCAACATTATTGTCTTCAAAAAACAAAATTCACCTCGACAAATTACAAACAAATTAATTTGTGAAATCCCAATAATGCATAGGGCATCTACTTCCTGAAAGTAGTAGGAACTATTCTCTTAAAGACCATAGGCTGAATCAAACTATTGACAAAGATATTTCCATATTACAGTCATAAAAATGTTTTGCAAAATTGAACAAGAATGCTTGACGTCCAAAATAGTCCTAATCTATTAAGGTCCATAGATGATGTGTTTGCAAATCCCTATTGTCAAAACACATCAAAAATTGCGTTAAAGTTAAGTCTGGATCAAAAACTTATCAAAGATGACAAGTTTCAATCTGCTCGAAGTTGGGAAGTTGACGATCTTTTACCCATATTTTTTGAATCATAATTAATTTCTGAGAGTAACCTATTTCATTGGAAAGTAAACATTCAAAGTTTCAAAAAAAACACAAATTTGACCCAATTTGATTATAAATGAGGGAGATATGACCATCTAAAGTTGACATAACAATTTTGTCCCCAAGATTTTGCTCAAGTGAAAATGTTTACACTTGAGTGAAATTACGAGGTCCTAAATTCCGAATTCTACTAGAAAAATTGATTCTTGCTCAGTTCTAACCCTACATTGTGCACCTGGGCAACACGTGCACAAATTTTAAAGGGAATAAAGGATGCCATACCGAAGCTAAAAAGTGCGTAACTTAAGAGAAACTGAACCTTTCTCTATTTTCCTAATAGAAAACTCAACCACAAGTTATGCTTGTTTCACCAGAAACCTACATGTTATTTTTTCCCCAAATGGGTAATACTTGTGTCTCACATTGTACAAACTGCAGCCGCAAAGAAAACAAGAAGTCATCTGCCACACGGACCAAATGACTTGTCTTCATACCATTGTATGCTCTTAGGCATGAATGGCAATTACTCCACTAAACAGAAAAGAGGGTCTAGACAATTATTTTAAATAAGCAAGTCAGTGTATGCAACCAAAGAGCCATGTTAGCTTGCAATTTTATCATGAAAAGCAATTCTAGATTTTGAAGTTGTTGAGGGAAGCCAAAATGAAGGTACCAAACAAGTCAAAAAAGCAAGTCAAAAAGGAAACAGTCGACCTAACTCCCCATATCATAAGCAATCATTCCTTCAATCCAATCTCTTATATATCTAAAAAGTCCATCAAATAAAATAAATTTCAAAGTACTCTTCATAAATAAGCCTGCAAAAGGTCCCAACAAGGGTTTTGCATGATCCTTTTAGCCCAAAGTTAGAAGGGAAAAAAAAACACTTAAGCAACATTCTAACTGGATGACCATTACATTATCATCCACTATATATAAGCACCACATGAAGCAAGAGGTAACATGAACTAAGAGAATAAAAACAAAATTGTGAAAAAGGTCTAAGGCCCATACTTTGCCACTGAGTGAGTTCTACTGATTCTCAGGCTGGTCTGGCTCTTCCTTTTCAGGATCTTCCTCCTCCTCCTCTTTCTTCTCTTCCTCTTCCTCATCTTCTTCTGGAGGATCATATGGCAATGGAGGTGGTAATGGTGTTTTCATAGGGCTAAACTGGGGGAATATATCAGGTCTACGACCTGGCTTTGGCCTCTCCCACTCCTGCCAAGTAGATTGAAATAGATTATTTATCAAAACACCACAGACAAAAAACATTCATAGTAAAAAATAGACCAACTGCAAAAAAAACTCTAAGAACATTACTTGCTATAGGAAGTTCATGGAACCAATATTCAATCAACAGCAGAGAGGTAGCATACAAATAAAACCATCAAGTCACCCCTATGTTTAAGAATTGATGTGCACTAAACCTTCAAAAATGAAGACCTCATCTACTTTCAGGATGTAGCAGGACCATACAGTATTAACTGAGATATAGCAACATTAGAGTCATCCAACAATTTTTCCTGATTGACTTAAAATTTTAAAGCTTACTCATCAGCCAAGTCCTAAAAGAGGGGGGGATAACAGAAAGCTGATCTGCTGATATCTAAAATTGCACAATCAAATGAAGTGATTTGAAGTTAGGCTTGTTAAACATGCTCAAGTAAGCCAAAACCATGATGTCCTAATCAGCATTATCACTCCAAACTTATGGTTGAAGTCAATGCACATAGTTTTCAAAAATTTCAATTTTTGATCTATTTAGGCCCTAAAATGTAGCAGCAATATTTATAAAAAAAAAAAATTTAAGAAAAAATTACAAAGAGCACCACAATACACGAGCAATATCCTTTCCCAAGAATATTTATTAGCAGCATAGTGCTTACAGAGACAGTGTCTTCAATTGATACTTCGATAATGATGCTGACTAAAAGAAGGAACAGCAAAGCAATAAAGCAGAAAAAAGAGTCGGTGGAATGTTGATTCAGCAAGAAAATTACGGTAGAAGATAACGGATACAAAATGACATATGCATCTAAAGCAAAACTGATTTTCTATTCTTTGGAGGCTGGATTTTCTTGTCTGTTTCCAATGACTTGGACAACCTGCCCATTTGTGCTCGTAACCTTTTTTTTTAAGCTGCTTTAACCCTCAACCTCACTCTGCACCTTACTCTTACAAGGGGAGATGCCATCTGAGCTAGAGTTCATAGGCATCCATCTGTTAATATATATATATATATCACAACTTGCGGGGTGGTAAGTTGTGATTAGTCTAACATCACTTTCAGATGGGCGCACCACCACCATCACTTGACAACGAGCAACCTCAGCAAGTTATGAAAAGTTAACCGCAAAATGCATGGACATAGAATCATTTTATCTATAATCTAAAACTCTCGTGAGCTCGCCACAGTCGGATAAAATAAACATCAAGGGCTGTTAAGGTGAAGCAAACACCGGGCAACAGCTGAGATTAGAACAGTGGATAACCACTCCCTCTCAAACAGGCCAAACAAACATGTCCTACCCACACTCAAATAAGGACCTGATAGTCTCTCATAGTCATAGACACAGACCACGTATGTACCTTTTCTTAAGCACAAAACTTTCGAGGATATAGCTCAACAGACCTCGTTTTCAACGAAGCAAATATATATATATATATATGAACTAGCTAATTCTAAAAACATAAATGAATTACAAAAAATTGGCAGTAATTTCACATATATCTATACAAATAAGGGGAGGAGAAAGAGAGAGAGAGAGAGAGAGACATACGATGGGGAAATCGAGAGGATTACGGCGCGTGAGTTTCTCTTCATCGGGAGCCATACGGACCACTTGCCTCTTTGCCCTCAAACGATGAGTTGAAACCACGCGCTGAGAATCGAACATTGGAATTGAGCATCTGCAGCGAACGAAGCACGCGTGGCCCACAGAAGAAGAAGAAGATGAAGATGAAAATGGGGATGAAGTCGAAGATGTGTATGATGGAGATAGGATAGCTAGGGTTTTGAAGCTCGGAATTGAGAGGCAAATCGAAGCCATCAATTTTATTTTTTTTTTCTACTCTCTGTATCTGTATCGTAGTTACGCCTCTTCCTCTAGGCTCTAGCTTGGTTCCACTTCCACAACACAAACCCAGAGTCGGAAAAACAAAAGCAGAACCGAACCGCCTCACCACAGTCAGTTTATTAGCGGTGAGCTAGCCAGAGCCACCCAGATTCTCATCCTTTTTTTTTTCTTTTTCTTTTTTCTGTTTGTTTGTTTTCTATATGGCCCAATCTCAACTGACCTCAAGGACAGGTGATATTCAGAGATGAGGTTTAAAAAAGAAGCCCCAAAGCCCAAACCCAATTTTATCCTACTAGTAGGAGTTTGTCACATTTCGTTTGGGTCTAACCTCGGAGTCCATGGTTTACAAAATTTTTATTTTATTTTTTAATTAAGGCAAAAATATAAATTGCATCCTCTAAATTTGATCAAAATTCACTTTAAGATGTTAACTTTATTTTCGTACAATTTAGTCATTTAAATTTCAAATTTATTCAATCAAGATCTCTCTATTAAACACCCAAAAATTGTATTTGAGTGATATTCTGAATATTTAAGCAATACAATATTGCTTAAATATTCAAAAAAAAAATCACTCAAATGTTGAAACAACACCGTTTTTTGGTGCTTATCAGAGCAATACTCTATTTGCATTAGTTCATGCAATATATTTTATCTATTTTAATATAATAACTTACTTTTTTTTATTTTACATAATTACTTTTTTAGATCATCTATTATACACTCTATTTTATTTAAATAATTATTTTTCTTTACTATTATTATTTTCATTAATATATCTCTCTCTCATCTCAAACGGGTCTTTCTCAACTCACAGCTCCTGCTCCTCCTAGCTCTCTACCTCTCTCTTTCATCCCAACCCCACACACACTCACACAAGGGCGAGGCCATATCAATAGGAACAGCAGTAGCTCCGACATGTGTACAAGGCGCTTTTAAGTTGATTTAAATTTTTTGTTGGGTTTGGTTTGGGGTTGATTTTGAATTGGGTTTTGGATGAGTTTTTATATGGTTTTAGTTGATTTTTTTTGTTGATTTTGGGTGGATTTTTGTTTGGATTATCAAGTGTTGTAATGGGTTGTGAGAGGAAAAAAAGATTAAAATCAAAGGATAGAGTAACAATATAAATATACACAGTTACTAAAGTAAACATGTAAATATATACATTTATACACCCACTTATATGGGTAGTTTTTGAGGAAAAATATGTAAATTTGACACATTTTTCTATTATATATCCACTAATGTAAATGCTCTAATAGAGATGTGGGGTCATGGATTTTGGGATTTGGCCGAGAAGCATGGGTGGTCCGAGTTCGAGGAGTACTATCTCCTCGGATAAAGCCAAACGCAAATCTAGTATAAATCCTAATGATCAAGGATGACCTTCCAAGAAGTTCTAATGATAGCAACGAGTATCATGAACGTACAAGAGGGATAAGGACTCAAAAATATCTAAGGGAAAACTGCTACCACCGCATTAATGAGGAAGTGACCTCTGAATAGTATTATGGCAGCCTTACAGCCATCCCAGAAGACTTTTAGAGAGGGCTGATGGGACAACCATCAACTGTCCACATGTAGTCCACGTGTAGGGTAAGGATGAAGGGAGAGAGGTAATATAAATAAGGGTAGAGATCCCAGAGAAGGGGAGATGAAAAAAAGAGAAGAGAAAGCACTATAGCAATCTCAACAACTCCTGTAACCATGGTCATCCAATATACGCTAGAACAGAGCTCCTCGGACTATGCCGAGAACCAACTTTCTCGCACAAACCGGGTTCAATTCTTGTTGGCTCATCATCCAAAACCATATTAACTGTTATTCAAGCACTAAAGCCTAGCTCTTTGACCCACTCTCTACAAATTTATTGTACTGGGTTCACTGGGTCAAGATCCCTTACATTTTGGGCTTGGTCTGAAAATTGTGTCCCCACAATTGGCGCCGTCTGTGGGAAGAGCTTGTGTAATAGTGGGTGCAACGGTTAAATATGATACAATTAGGCTCCCATCAGTGAGAGTCCCTGGGGAAAGCCATTATGGTAGCCAGTTTGCTATGTGAGCAAGTCACTACATGAGGCACACAGTTGTTGTCCTAACTTAGCTTCCGCTCAGGTCTATACTACAAAGTGTGGATTATATGGGGAGGATTGCTAAATAGGGCACAGTTCTGGGGGCTTTTGACATCAAGTACATGGCTCGTACCTCTGTCAGGGGCCAGGTCCTCGCAAATTTGGTGGCCGAGTTCGCTAAACCTCAATTAGAGGAAGTGGCAGCAACATATGAGCAATTCAATGGGGCTTTGCGACGGGGCTAGTCCTTGAAGGTATATATATTGACATCTTCTAATCTTTTGAAGTGGTTAAACAGAACCTTAGCTATGTCGGGTCCTCGGACCTCCTGCTTTGGGGAAATTAACACACACTGACATCTATTGAAGTGGTTAAACAGAACCTTAACTATGCCGGGTCCTCGGACCTTCTACTTTGGGGAAATTAACACACACTGACATCTATTGAAGTGGTTAAACAGAACCTTAGCTATGCCGGGTCCTCGGACCTCCTGCTTTGGGGAAATTAACACACACTGACATCTTTTGAAGTGGTTAAACAGAACCTTAGCTATGCCGGGTCCTCGGACCTCCTGCTTTGGAGAAATTAACACACACTGACATCTTTTGAAGTGGTTAAACAGAACCTTAGCTATGCCGGGTCCTCGGACCTCCTGCTTTGGGGAAATTAACACACACTGACATCTATTGAAGTGGTTAAACAGAACCTTAGCTATGCCGGGTCCTCGGACCTCCTGCTTTGGGGAAATTAACACACACTGGCATCTATTGAAGTGGTTAAACAGAACCTTAGCTATGTCGGGTCCTCGGACCTCCTGCTTTGGGGAAATTAACACGTAATGACATCTCTCTTCAAAGTGTTTAAATTATAACTCAATCATGCCTCGGTCCTCGGACCAGATGATGTGAGAAAGTTAACACTTTATGGCATCTCTCTTTAAGGTATTTAAACTATAAACTTGATCATGCCTCGGTCCTCGAACCACATACTTTGGGAAATTATCATTCCACAACATTTATTTGTTTCTCACTAAGTGTCAAAACAGGCCCAAGATTATAACCAAATCCTCAGATTGGTAGCTCTGAAAGGAGCAATTCACAGTATAAATATGGGGCGCTTGAAACGACATTCCCACAAATGTAAATCAAAGGATTAAAGCAGAATCAACTCTTAAGAATTCAAAACCCCACTTTTCTCCTCGGATGCGAGGAGAAAACCGGAGTTTTGAGGGGCTATTGTGGGGTCATGGATTTTGGGATTTGGCCGAGAAGCATGGGTGGTCCGAGTCCGAGGAGTACTATCTCCTCGGATAAAGCCAAACGCAAATCTAGTATAAATCCTAATGATCAAGGATGACATTCCAAGAAGTTCTAATGATAGCAACGAGTATCATGAACGTACAAGAGGGATAAGGACTCAAAAATATCTAAGGGAAAACTGCTACCACCGCATTAATGAGGAAGTGACCTCTGAACAGTATTATGGCAGCCTTACAGCCATCCCAGAAGACTTTTAGAGAGGGCTGATGGGACAACCATCAACTGTCCACATGTAGTCCACGTGTAGGGTAAGGATGAAGGGAGAGAGGTAATATAAATAAGGGTAGAGATCCCAGAGAAGGGGAGATGAAAAAAGGAGAAGAGAAAGCACTATAGCAATCTCAACAACTCCTGTAACCATGGTCATCCAATATACGCTAGAACAGAGCTCCTCGGACTATGCCGAGAACCAACTTTCTCGCACAAACCGGGTTCAATTCTTGTTGGCTCATCATCCAAAACCATATTAACTGTTATCCAAGCACTAAAGCCTAGCTCTTTGACCCACTCTCTACAAATTTATTGTACTAGGTTCACTGGGTCAAGATCCCTTACATTTTGGGCTTGGTCTGAAAATTGTGTCCCCACAAGAGACATAATAAAAATTACCCCCCACTTTTCTAGCATTCTACTTATAATAAGGACATAATAATAATGGATTTTAGTTAGCTCAACTAGTAAAATTTCTAATGATTGAGCAAAAAATCTAAGATTCGATCTCTGTCTACACCAAACCGACTAGTGTCTTAATCTGATAATAAAGAGCTATCATCAAGAGCGAGCGCCTTTAATCAAAATAAAAATATTTTCTAT
Organism: Castanea sativa; assembly: GCF_040712315.1. NCBI lineage: Eukaryota > Viridiplantae > Streptophyta > Magnoliopsida > Fagales > Fagaceae > Castanea > Castanea sativa. The sequence continues at coordinate 74,275,241 of NC_134013.1, read as the reverse complement.
CCTCCCAACATTTTCTATCTTTTCATTTTTATTAATATTTTTTATCCTCCCAACATTTTCTATCTTTTCATTTTTTCATACTCCTCGAAAAACACATTTAGGATACATCATTTTGCTCTCTCTCAAACTATAATTGTTAGAAATTCTCAGCAAAAAAAAAAAAATGGTCAAAATTATACGAACGTTAAACTAAGCCAGCTCCATCCAAATTAATGAAATTATCTTAAATTAAGCAATGTACCTAATGTCTCATGATTTATTTTTAAAAAAAAAGAGTAATATGCCTAACGCATGACTTTGAATAACTCGGAGAGAAATGCTTGCAAGACACAAGCTACAAACTGCATCCAAGTGAGTACCATCACAAACTGTCTCATACAACGACTTTCCTGGTTTAGGGTTAATTGACTTTCTTTTTCTTTTCTTATTTTCATTTCAAAAGAAGTGTTAGGGGGGAGGCTAAAGCAGAATCTAAGCATGAAGTAACATTCCAACTTTAGTTCTCTCCATAGCTTCCTAATAATAATCATAAATAAGGGATTTAAGTGATCAAAGAAAGGATTCCTTGATGTCCTCTAAGAAGAGCTACTAGGGATCCCACAACATAATAATAAATCGTTTTCTTGTTCTCTTTTAGATTTGTTTGAGCATTGTAATTTGAGAAGTTGATTGTATTGCTCCGATAGTATAGTCCCTGTAAAGGCAAAAAGAAACTTCTTATGTTATAAACCACCATACTACATTGAATCACAAGCAGAGAGTTAATTAAAAAAAGTTCATCCCTGTCAACTCAATTGAAAGTTTGAAACTGTGACAATTTTCAAACTTTAGCTTTCCGCTTCCCTATCCGCTTTCGTGCTAACAATGATTTCCTCAAAGATACATACCCTTCATCCTCACTATCTTCACTATCCAGAACAATTACTGATTCAGAAACTGGTGATTTGTCTTCTGTATTCTGTTGCTTGGTCCCCTCATCAATCTTCACATTGTGCTCGTGATTCAACTTCTGCTTGTTATCACACCCGCAATCCTGTTGCAAGGGCAGGCCCTTGGATGGATCTTCAGAGAGTTTCTGGGAGAGTGACAGCAACTGCCTGTTATCATCATTGCTCCCTTGTAATTGAGTGAGGGGACCAAGTGACAGCTTTCGACTAATCCCACAATTCTTGTAACTCACATTTAAGCCACTAATCTCTGATCCGCTTTCAAAATGCTTCCCTGCCTTTGATACCATTGAGGGCGTAGATGAACTCAGAGAAGGGCTTTTGGGATGTGAAAGTGATGTCTGGTGAACTGGAACCACATTTTCCTTGTTATCCTTTTCTTGAATCTGAGATAAGCCCCTGAACCCCAATGAAAGCTTCTTGCCAACAGAACAGAGCTTCTTAGAATTTATACCATTGTTGCCATTTCCCATTCCATTAATAAAACCCTTAAGAGGCAGTTCAATATGTTTAGCAGCCATAGGAAGTGGCAAGGTCTCATGAGACGCATATGAATGGAACTCAGAGGGTGACGGTTGAGGGATCACAATCAGTTCTTCATTACAACCATCTCTTATCTGGCAGGTGTCTGAAGATATTCCCTGTGGCTGCTTTTCGCCAACAGTCAGCTTCTTTGATCTCATGTTTATGCTGTCATTTATTGATTTACTACCTTGCTCTTCATGATCATAATGGTTTCCAACCTTCATCATTGATGACCCTGAAGAAGCCACAAAAGGCTTCTGAGGCTTAGGTGATGGACAGCGATTTAGTACCAAACTCTCCTTGTCATGGCCATCTCTGTTCTGGAATTGACCAAAGGTTTCCAGTGATAATTTCTGCCTGGTTTCACATAGCTTATCCTGACCCTGATTGTACTCATCATTCATGTCTATTGGCCCTTTTCTGGTTCCTTCTAGTTCCCTCTGGTCCTTGTAATTAGAAGGTACCGGGTGGTCATTAGGCACCTCATTTAGTTTCCCATCACCATCCCTTTTCAGGGTAGAACCTGAAGACTCCAGTGACAGCTTCCACCTAGTCCCACGTAACTTCTTATGGCTTACACCGTACTCATTTACTTCATGTCTTGACTCCATTCCAGCTGTTTTTACTTCCATCTGGAAAATAAATTTTCAAATGAAAAGGCGCTTCAACTTGGGGGAACGAGGGGAAAGAGAAAGCAAAAGAGAATTTAACCAATTGTATACTAGTACCATGTTTGTATTTGAGTTAGTTGGAATGCTTTGACTGCTACAAGCATTCCCACTGACTCCAACCTTGGCATATTTCTCAGTCATGGATCGAGCTTTTTGGTCAAAGGCTTGTCTGTTATATTTGTACTCCCTACTCTGCACGAATATATTCGAACATAAATAAAAACAAGGAGACCTCATTGGCCAGTACTAGTTCTCCAAACATTTATGTGAAAAGAAACTTACTGCTTCACACATTAAGCCATCATCAGGATTGGGTTCACTCAGTAGCAACCCTATGCTTGTAAGCACAGTTGAAATGTTTAATGATGGTTGCCATGCCCCCTGCTTGGATTACAATGAAGACCAATAAATCACAACATCTCAACAGTATTTCACCCATTAAACATTTCGATGAATTAGACTATGGGATATGGCACAAAACACATCTTGCTGGTGACCAACCAAAAAAAAAAAAAAAACTCCCAAGCAATTACAGTTGTCAATCAGTTTGTCAATAATAGTTCAACTATTGAGCTAAGGTCGTCTTTCAGAATTATAAGATTGACCACCTGAACATTAACTCACGGAGTGTTATTCAGAAAATATGAAAGATACAGACCATATAGATTGGTTTTTACTAAAAGGTGACTGCAAGACAAATTGACCAAATATTTAGAGTTTAGATATAAAGCTACAAACTAATCCTCAATCTTTGGATTTATGACTCACTCGTTTGCCTAGAAATGCATATATATATATGCATTACTAGGCAACGGCTGAAAGAAAGCTAGAGAAATAGGAACTCTCAAAAGCCATCACATTGAACAAGGACAGCCATTTACATATTCAGATGACCGATTAGAAGCTTCCTAAATAGAGTCATCAACTACTTAAATCTAAAAGAACCCATCTATAACCAAAACCAAAACATAAATGCAAGCAACTTCAGAAACTTGAACAACTTAACTCATTGAAACATTCCACAGCGCCTCACATTTTTCCTACAACTAACTAATGTAGAATGTAGACATTTGTAACACAAAATCACAAACATCAAACGTTTTTCAAACCCAATCTACGTTCACAAATCTGAGAAACAATTAAGGAATGTCCATTAGGAACAACATTGAATGTTTTTTTTTTCTTTTTTCTTTTCTTTTAATATTGCCATGTAAACAAGAATTATAACCACAAGACTACAGAATGACTAATTTGGTATGTATACAAATTTCAAGTACTAAAATTTCGACATCACTTAGCATAAATCTACACTATGCGTAATCCTAATAAGTAACAGTCATTTTGTACAAATTTTAATATGCAATTAGAAAACTCACCTTGGGGGGGAGATTAAGAATGTCAAGGCAAATTCGGCCTCCGTTGTCGATATTAGGGTGATAGATGGGTGTTACAAACGTCACACTTGGAGGCTGAAATGGGTACCTGCAACTCCAAAAATTAAAAAAAGAAATCCACAATTGTTACTAAAAAAAAATACCCAATTGAACAAAGCAATTAGAAACCACGTTTTAAGTATAATTTGACAAAACCTTTCTGGTATTTGAATCTTTATGTGAAACATCCCTTTGGCATATACAGTCCCTTCAGGGCCTTCAATCTCTAAAAACACCAACCCACCACCACAAAATTAAACCCAAAATAGAGAAAGTAAAAAAAAAAAATTTTTAAAGATTTAAGAAATGGAAAATAGTAATACAAGATAGCCAAATACAGGGACTTACGGGCATCGATGGCGGACAAGGAGGAAGAAGAAGAGGAGGAGAGAAGTGGGAACGACGCGCCGGGAGGAGGGTCGGTGAGGAGGAGCTTGAGTTCCTTTTGCATTCGGAGGTCGAGCCTCGCTGCCTGAGCCATTTTACGCTAATTTTGGTGATGGGTTTTTTTTTTTTTTTTTTTTTTTCTCTCTCTGTGGGTTTGAAATTTGTCGAGAAAAGAGTATGTGAAGTAAAAAAAAAGAGCGGGAGGTGGAATTGGGGGATTTGGGATGAATCTGCACCGTTGGATTTGTACGTCTTGTCTAGGAGGACACAGTGATTAGTGATCTGGCAAATATTTTGGATTCATTAAACATTGACGGTGGAGATCATCTGATGTCGTTGAAAAGGGTGGGCTCCGCAAGACAGTGGCAAAGTTTAAAAAATGAAAATGAGTTTGTTGAGAGTGGGATTTGAACCCACGCCCTTTCGGACCAGAACCTTAATCTGGCGCCTTAGACCAACTCGGCCATCTCAACTAGTTGATGATAGTTGTGATGTGATGTATTACTAACCCAACACATGTCTGGTGTTTTTGGGATAATTCATATTTTTTTTTTTTTTTGAGAAACAAACTCTTACCGACAAAAGAAAGAGGGAAAATAGTTTTAACACAAAAGTATACCACAATATCCACTAAAAAATCATGAACTTTTAAAAGAGTAATTTAAGGCTTATTTGGTAAGAGATTTTTAGTAATGTTATTTAAATTTTGTGAAAATTTGTATAAGTGAAAAAAGTGTGTAAAAATGCATGTTGTAGTGTTTAAACAACAGTTTTTGTTATTTAAACTCCGTTACCAAATAGGTCATTAACTTTGGAAAGTTGTTATGGAACTTTTAAGATACCACCAATTGTTATACATGTTATCAAAAGTTTCATCTTTAAGTAATGTATCTTGTGATGTATTATGTGTCCTATTATAATTTTTGTGCTTCTTTCTTATATAGTCAAATGAATGTCTTATTTAATGGTGCAATTTCTAAGCACTTTAACACTCAAATGATTATATTTTTAGTTTGGGTTATAAATGAATTCTAAATCTAACCTTAACTATTAATCTTTATAATAACTAGCACGAATCTTGCACATGCAATCCAAACTAGTTAATAACTAAATTATGACTTTTGTTTTTGGTGAAAATGGAAATTCATTAAAAACAGAGTATCTGGATATCGCCTATTAACATACAATCCGGAATAATCAAATTCTAAATCAGATTGAAGTTCCTGAGGGGAATCTTCATAAAAACTAAAGTCTACAAGCTGCTGCACTCCCATTTGGGATAATTTGTCTGCACATCTGTTTGCCTCTCTGTAGCAATGCTTAACTCTGAGTTGAGGAAATTGGGGCATCATCTGCCTGCAGTCATTAAGAATGGCAGATATGATATTGTTTGACTGGTTCGGGTTAGTTAGTACATCAAAAATACTTTTAGCATCCAACTCTAATTCTACAACATGAAAATTTCTATGCAGACAAAGGGATAGTCCATCCCTCACAGCCTATAATTTTGCCATAAAGCTCGTGGTAATCCTTATTTTCCTGGAGAACCCAAACAACCAATCTCCAATATCATCATGAAGAATTCCACCACACCCTGCTGGTCCTGGATTTCCTGAAGATGAGCCATCTGTATTTAGCTTGACCCACCCTCTATTAGGCCTCTCCCAACGAATGGGTTTAAGGACTCGTTTGTGTTTTGCCAAAGTATTAATGTCACAATTTTTAAATTCTTGACTTGTGTATAGTGTATATTAATTTGAAAAAATAGCATGTGGGCTCCACCCATAAAAGCAATAGCGTCAAGTATGCCAAATGCTAATTTTTTAGCATTTGGCACACCCAAACAAAAAAAAAAAACCACCATGACTTCATGAGATGTGTCAAATGCCAAATAGTTTTGATATTTGCTATAGTAGGATGCTATGTTTGGAACGGTACAGAAGTAATGTCATTTCATTTTTTTATTCATCTTTCTCTCTCTTCTCAAACAAAATATCTCATCTTTTCTTCATCTCAGTCGCATGTTCACTTCAGCCTTTCACTCTCACAAACTCTCTTGTAACTTGTTTTCTCCTCTTCCTTTTCATGAACCACCTCTTGACCAATTTCCTCTTTACTATCTCACAAATTCCAGCATCATTGACCTATACAATCTCCTTCATTGTCTTTTTCTTCTTCTTCTTTTTCGCTCTCTCCTTTTTATTCTAATCTCATAACCGAAACTATTTACGATTCGGTTTGGGTAATCTCAGAGCAAAGTATTAGAGTTTCGTCTTAGCATCTCAGCTTATTAGATTTGTATTTCGGTGTCACCAATTTGCTCAATGTATTGCCGATTCAATCTCAATTCTGCTGATTCTCTCATGGTTTCACCGATTTGTTCTACTACTACTTCATATAGTTAAGTTCTCTATCTTCTCCATTCTCTCAGTGTTTCGATGTCTACTTCTACCCTCTCTTTCTTCTTAGTTCATATGTGCTATGTCATGGTTTTTTTTTTCAATTACTTGGATGCAAATTGTGAGACACTATAGATTCCAAATTCTAATTCACCATTTAGAACAATAATTTATTTCTCTCATAAATTTTAGCATTTAGAATAAAACCATATCTCTCACAAATGGTTTTACATTTAGGAATTTAATTGTGAGAATAAAACAATCTATACCAAAGATCTAATTCTAGCATTTAGAATGATAAATCTTTGGCATTTAGAATTTATTTCCAATTTTTTGTGCATTCATATATGCATTTTTTTTTTTGGCTCTCTTTGGACTGCCTAAATTTTTTTTTTCTACAAATCTATTTAGAGCACGGACTTAGAAGTAGACATTTCATTGTACACTGATATCTTATGGGGGATATTAATTTTGAGGAGCAACTTTTGGCTGTATTTGAAAATAGTTCTATGTTAGTCCAAGATTCTCCACTAAATGTTGAAGTTGTCACTTCTAAAACAACAACAAAACGTGGTATCAAATTTAGTCTTGAGGACCACAATATTGATTCTACACATAGTATTTCATCCCTAACAAGCCGATGGGGGTGATTAATAGGGAAATAACTAAATTTTGTGGGTCTTTAGCTAAAACTGAAGCAAAGAATGAAAGTGGAACCACTGAGCAAATGAAGGTATAACTTTTGTGTGGTCTTTAATTTTTTAGATTAACAACACAAGTGAATTTTTTGAAGAAACTAATTATGTTATATATATATATATATATATATATATATTAGATTGAGAAAGCAAATGAATTGTTTAAAGAATTTCATGGTTACCATTTTCAATATGAACATTGTTAGCTATTGTTGAAGGATTTTCCTAAGTGGGTACATACTACACTTAGGGAAAATTCTAGAAAATAAATACCTCAAGCTCCAGATTCAATAGATCAAAGGAGGAGGGTTGATGACACTATGGATTTCGAGAGGCCAATAGGTAGAAAAGCTGAAAAGGCTAATCAAAGAAGAAAAGATAATGGGAAAGATTTTGCAATGAAACATTTGAAAAAGAAATTGAAAATTCTTGAAGAATCATGTGCACTTGAAAAAGAGAAAGTACGTACCAAAGCAGAAAACGTTTGCTTGCAAGAGTTGCAAAAGAACAAAAGAATTATGATGCTAGACACAAGTGTCATGAACAAACCACAAAGACTTTTATATGATACACTCCAAAAGTAAATCCTTGCAAAACAAAGTTCGAGTAGTTCGTTGGGTTGAGATGATGTTGGCGATGTCTTGTTTCAACCTTATTTTGGTAGTAGCAGCTTATTTTAAGAGTTGCTTTGTATTCTGTGACATTTTTTGGTTGTAGCTTATTTTAGGCCTTGATATGTATTTTGTGATCTTAGCAAAATGTCTTGACTCTCAATATGTAATTTTGTTGTATATTCTATTATGCCACTACCACTTAAGTAATCGTAGCATTTTAGCTTTATATAAAATGACTTGTGTATTTTCTATGTTTGATTTCATATTACTATAGAATTTGTGTTGCCTATAATTTTGGAAGGGAATTTTGGTTGGCTACTAATAGCCTTCGTACACAAGGAACATTTATTTGCAGGAAACATCTTTGCTTCTAGGTTGTTTGTCTCTTCTTGATTATATGTACTTATTCATCTTCCCGAATAATTTAAGTAGCAATTAATTTTATAATTTATAGGAACATTCCCGAATGATAGTTAAGCCATGTTTTTATTTAAAGAAAATTTTATATTCTATACATAACGATCGGATCTTCTTTTAAAGTTATCAATTTCATTTTATATTATGTTTCTTGCATCTATAATGATAAATGATTTCCAATGTTTTATTCTAGCTTATCTCCATGCGTCGCCATTTTTTTTTTTTTTTGTGAATTACTTGATGATGACTCAGATGAAGATGAGATAATCATACAACTTCTCACAAGTTTGACATCACAATGTAACTGTCATCAGTATATCGAATATAATCATTTAGCTGGCCATAAAAAGGCTTTATCACAACTACTTTGCTGAATTACTAATATATCCTCTCAATCTATTTTATAGGAGATTTCGAATGAGACGTTCTCTTTTTCTCTGATTCTATCTAAGGTAGAAGCTCATGAATCTTACTTTACCAAAAAAATAATGCGCTTGGTTTATCTTCCCTTCAAAAGATGATTGCTGCAATGATGAGTCTAAAAAAATTTGTTGTAGCGGTAGTTGATATTTTTTTCAGATAAAATACTTGAGGTCACCAGACAATGAAGACATCGCTAGATTGTTAACCAATGGCCAAAGCCGTAGATTTCTAGACATGTAGGGAAGTATTAATTGTTTGCATTAAAAATGGAAAAATTATCCAGTTGCATGGAAATGGATGTATTGTGGTCATATTCATGAGCTGACTGTTATTTTGGAAGCAGTGGTTTTATATGATATTTGAATATGACACTCATTTTTTGGGTTCCTTGGGTTAAATAATAACATTAACGCATTGGAGTGGTCTCATATATTTTCTAAGTTCGCACAAGGACGTGCCCTAGTAGTTAATTATTGAATTGATGGTAATGATTACACAATGTTATAATACCTTACCAATGACATATATCCAAAGTAGTCAACATTTGTGAAGGATGTAGAGCTTGCTTACCGATGTAGAGCATGCATTTGGAGTGCTTTAAGCACGATACGTGGACCTACATGGTTTTTCTATCATGAAACACTATAAGACATTAGAAAATATGCATAATTCTCCATTACATGATTATTGAAGATGAGCGAGATGAAGCTGAAGTGGTGGACTTAGATTATGAACAAATTAATGAGATTCTGTGTACACCAATGCCAGGTGAGTAGACAAATAAATTTATGGAGTTCATTCATGTTCATTGATGCATTAGGGACCAAGAAATTCATTGTCAACTCCAAATGGACATTGTTGAACATTTGTGGCAATTACAAGAAGAGTCGTGAAAACTTTTGGTTTGGTTTATTTGTTTCCTCTTTTTTATGAAGCTGCCATTAAAACTCATTGGCTGTGTTGTTGTGTTAAGTTTAAGTACCATTTGTCATTAAAGGAAGTGGCAAGCTTAATGGTTGTTGAATTCAATGGGTTTTCTATGTGAGTTAATGTTGTTGGATATGAGTTATGTATGTAATTTTTTTTTATGGACTACATTGGTAGTTTAGCTCAATTGAAACAACTTCAACTTGACAGGTTGATATTTAGATTGCATCTATAAATATGTTTTAGGCTTTTGATATGTGTTTTGACAAGTTTAGAGTTTAGTTTATATTTTATGTATATAGTTTTTTATGGATTTATAGTTTAATACAATTAAAATGGATATGAGTTTCCATTGCATCTATCATACTCTTCAAAAAACCCATGTGATCGTTAAGGGAAAAGAATCCAAAAATATGGTATTCACGAAAAATGGATTTCCAAAAGTATGACCATTAGAATAATTTTTTTAATTTAAAAAATGCTTGTTAAGAAAATTCGAATTTTTGAAATTTCGACCATTAGAATAGGACGATATTTTGAAAATGTGATAGTGAGATTAAGACGAATATTTTAAAATATAATAGTTGAGAACAAATAATAAAGAAAAAATAAATTAAGGATTAAAAAGAATAAAAACAATTTTAAATCAATAAAATTAATAAAATATCTAATGTATTATGTTTTATAAAGTTTTGTGTTAAAATCATGGACGAACTCAGGAGTTCAAGCTAGGAGGGTTGGAGATAAGCGAAAAAAAAATTCAAATATATATATATATATAATAATAATAATAATAATTATTATTATTAACAAACTATCAACCACGACAAATACTCAAAATCATTGTTTCTAAATTTATAGATTTACAAGTTTCAATTATAAATTAATATAATTTATAAATATTAGTTATGGCATTATGTGTTACCACTTAGCAATGTCGACAAGTGACAATTTTATTTTGATGAATTTGTGTCACATATTTTTTATATTATGTATTTCTTTTAGTTTTTTATATCTGCTTTTTTGTCACTATTATCTCTATCACTCACAACCTTACCCCCCACTACTAATTTATAATGCAATAACCTTTTATTTTTTTCATCTATGTCTGTTGCCTATTCCCTAATATTGCCCCACTACCAACAAACAACAAAACAGTCAAAGTGCCAAATGATTTACATATAGTTTTATTATAATTATATATAAATCCAACTCACATCTCACATTCTCATTTCAGGCACTCCTACTCATCAGCTGCAAAAAAAAAAAAAAAAAAAATCTCTTATACCGACAAAGACTCCAAGTCCCAAACACAACCACAAATTCAAATTCAATTCACAATCATCCTTAGCAAAAAAAAAAAAAAAAAAAAACACAATCACACATTCACAAACATTATATGGGTATGGTCTATGAAGTGTAGATAGAAAAATCATATCAATGTTATGACGGCGGTGGGTTGGGCAAATAAAGCTGCCAGAGGTGCTAGACGGCTTGAGGGCTGTGACGGTGTCCTGCGTGACTGACGACCTGTGCTGTGTGACGGCGTGGCTCCCTCTACTCTCTCCACTTTAGTACCCGTTTGGATACAAATTATTGCGTTTACGTTTGGCGCGTTTACATTTGGCACGTTCACGTTACAGCTCTTTTTTTTTTCTTTTTTGTTTTCCTGCGCAGCTTTTCAGCTTTTAAGGGACAAAGGCTACTGTTCATGCACTGTGCATGAACAGTAGCCGCAATAGTGGACTTTTCAACCACTTTTCAGTGCATAAGTAGGTCCCGTGCACTGTTCATGTGACTCACAAACTTCACTTTTCAGCCAATTTTTTTATTAAAAATAAGTTCCACAGTACTATTCACACATTTAAAAATTATTTTACTATAGTATTTTTAGTTTTCAACAATAAATTCTATCCAAACGGAACTTTAGTCTCTCTTAATTGGTTTGTAAGTTTAAGGGATAATGGGTTTTTAAGTTTAGGTTGGGCTGGGCTCCAGGTCTGGGTAGTGGTGATTGGGAGGGAGGAGGGGGGGCGAGAAGAGTGGGCTGGGCTATTGGTATTATGAGGGGGTTTGGATACAACTGTTGCGTTTCCACGTTTTGCGTTTTACGTTTTGGTTTTTTTTTTTTTTTTTTTTTTGATTCTGCTGCAGAGGGGGACATATGCGCAGTGCGCGTACTGTGCGGCACTGTGTATGTACTGTGCGCGTACTGTTTATGTACTTTTTTATCAATTTTTTATTAAAAATGGGTCCCGCATCACTATTTACACATTTAAAAATTATTTTGCTACAGTGTTTTCAGTTTTCAATTTTCAGTAATAAGTTCTATCCAAACGGACCCTATATAACATGAGATGCTAGGAGCCTATTTGGTAGCATAGTTGTATTACTGTTTAAAATGATAGTGAAAAATTGTAATTTAAAAAGTATCGTAAAAATACGTTATTAAAATATTCATAATTAAAAAGAAATTCATAATTCAAACTCTATCTACAAGTCTAAGAGCTGTCAAATCTCAAGTGAGTCTTAAGGCGAACCATGATGTAGGATGTGGGTTGTGGATCCCAGACTGCATAAACACTCACAGACCGTGTTTCATTGAAGCGGGCCACGTACTCGGCGACGACCAATAACAAAGCCAGAGAGACAATGTGAGTGAGTACAGTACACTGTACACTTTACCAAACCAGAAAAACACCATAGCCTACTTGACTACTTCAGAGGGAACACCGAACACGGGGTAAAAGACTAAAAAAGTCATGCGCGATTTCACCACGCGCCATTCCGAAGAGCGTGGTTCAGCAATCCCGTTTCAAACCGCATAAGCTATAAAGTCAAAATCATTCTATCGCCCTTTGCACCATATTTAAAAAAAAAAGTAAAAAACACATGGACCGGCGCCACTCGTAACTCCCTCCTCCAATAACAAGTACAACACACGCGCCCGTTCCTTTTACTCCTACGTGGCTCTAGTACCCGGTCTTTCTTTTCAAAGTTTCAAAAAAATCATTTCCTCTGTTACACACACACTGTTCGTTCAAACTTCAAACAGATAAAAAAAAAAGAAAAGAAAAAGTTTCAAAAAATATCTTCCAAGTTCTAACAACCACCACGTCTATATCATATCACAGCTTCTTTCATAAGCATAAGCTCCTTCAGCTACTCAAAACTCAAAAACAAAACGGTAACAGTTAGAAATAGATCGAGAAGATGAATGTGGTTGGGAGACAGATGTCGCGATCTAATTCGTCGTCGCACCACCAGCGTCAGTACTCCGATCACTTAATCGACGCTTCCTCTAAGTGGCTCCAATCCTCGACTAGTCTTTCTCAGGTAAATGCTTTTTTTCTATTTTTATTTTGTCAATTATAATCGCATCGCAGAGTCAGACTAGACTACTGGTGTCGGTAGATACTACAAGAAAATGCTTGGAGTTTTATCAACAACAAAAGAAAAAAAAACGAAGTCGTTTTACTATATATATGTGCAGAATTTCGGGTTCTATGGAGGTGGAGTTCAGGGGTCGAGAATGAGCAGGAACATTGTGGACCCTCCGACGCCTCTGGGTTCGAGGTCCATGAGCTTGAGAAGGAATGGTGACGATCAAGTCTCACTCACCAGTGAGTTCAGCCCCGGCTTGCTCGATCTACATAGCTTCGATACCGAGCTATTGCCTGAGGTTTTGCTCTCACTTTTTTCACATTCTGTTTGCAATTTTATCATATAAGTCTATTTTTTTTTTTTTTTTTTTGCAAAATGTATGTGATAAAAGAGTCGCTTTTTATAATTGCATTGCTTTGCTTGTTGTGTTTTCACGAATTGGTTAGTATTTAGGGTATATGGTACACATTGTGATCATAATTATTTATTTTCAAGCGTATTAATCTCGACCCTACGTTGGTGGATACAATTAAAATGCTCAGATCAAAATTCGTGAAATCTATGCTATATATAACAATATTCCCCTCTTTTAACTATTTTTATATGGTTTAAAAATTATCCTCATTAATGAAAAGTAACTTCTCTTATAAATATGGTCATAAACGTAAAATAACAAATTTCATTTTGAATTCAAAAAGAGAATTCTTGAATTTTTTTTTTCCTTTAGTTTATTTTTTATTCCCTAAAATTTAGCCTTTTTATTTTATTTTATAATAGATGCAAATTATTAACATTTACCCAAAAAAATAGAAGAGTTTGAGCACGCGCAACGCATGTGCTTAGCGTGCTCAGATGCTAGTAATCGATTATGATCATAGTGGTTACCATAACCCAAAGCTACCAATAAAAGAAGCTTCAAAGATTGTAAATACTTAGACCATAGAGAGATTTGTTCAACTTGCAGACAGACTTTAGACTCCCTGTCACTAGTAAATTAGGGTGGCAACTTCATGTACAGCTCCTCATCTAAGTCCTTGTGAAAGTTGTGTGATCGTGTGTGATGATCGAAAGATTTACTTTGGTTTGGCCTAACAGCCTTGATCCATAGTGAGAAAGCCCTCTACATATTATATTAAGCACTTGTGTTACAATGAACCCAATGTAGGGTTTATATACTAGAGAATATATGACTAATCCTAGGCTAACCTAAGGTTAATATGCTTGTTCTACAAGTACATGGGCCTACAATTGATTTGGGCCACTTGGGCCATAATATATCTAACAATTCCCATGCAAAAAAACATTATACATATCTAATTGGATCAAGTGCCAATTGTGGACAGCAGCTAGAGCAAGAAGACACTGAACTGTAACAAACTTAGCCACACGAGGAAATGTCTTGTAGCAGTCAAGACCCACTTTTTGAGTGTAGCCTTTGGCTACCAGCCTTGCTTGATTTTGTAGACCCATTTACAACCGATGAGTTAGTTTCTTTCTGGCAGTTAATGCGGTAACAGTCCAAATATTATGAGGCTCTAGAGCTGTAGCAGCCATAACATCCCTCCAATGTTGGATGCTTAATAGCCTGATGAAAGAACTTAGGCTTATAGTTGGAGGAAATGGCTTGGGTGAAGGCCTTATGAGCAGTGGACAACTTAGAATAAGAAATGGAGTGCTTGAGGTCATGGGGCTTACCTTAGGGAGGAGTAGCAAGAGTAGAAGATGAATGAAGTGGGATGTCTGTTGAGGAAGCTAGTTGACAGTATTAGTCAAGGATAGTATCACTGGATGAAGGGATTGATTGAGAAGGAGTGGACAGTGAGTGATGCAGGTTAGAAGCTAAGGGATTATATGGAAACATATTCTCATAAAATATAACACCTCTAGGCACCTCTAGGATCAAACTTTGTTCTGGGATGCGCAGGTGTAGAGGCATAACACAAGCAGCCAAAGACCTTTAAATGAGAAATAGGATGGGAAAACCTTAAAGAGACACTCATAGGGAGATTTATTAAATAGAATTGGAGATGGTGACCTATTGATGAGGTAGAGTATAGTAAGAACAAAATCTCCCCAAAATTTCAATGGTAAGTTGGATTGAAACCTAGGACCCCTTGCCACATTCAGTATGTGATAATGTTTCTCCACAATTGAATTTTGTTGTGGAGTGTCAACTCAGCTTAACTGGTGGATCTAGATGCAAAAAATTGTCATAGAAAATTTGTGGGCATTATCTGTTCTTATGCCCTTAATCCTAGAGTTAAATTAGATTTCAATCATGATGAAGAATGGTTGCAGTAATGTGCTAGCATCTGATTTGAATGTCATTGAAGTAAACCCAAGTCCTCATTAGGCAATTGAACAGGAGTATGAGTGATTGCTGAGGCAGAAATGAAACATGATACTGAATGGACTGCATAGTCTGTGGCCCCAGTATCTATGATCCAATCATGAATGGAGAAAATTGATTGGCTGATTCTTCTTGAAGAAAAGATAAGAGTGTTTGAGATCAACAGATGGTAGAATTGACAAAGATAAAAGAACTAACTGATAGAGTTGGAATGGACTGAGACATGAGCATCACATTTGCTGCTTGTTGATTGGTGTGAAGCTGAGAAATAACTTTTGCTGCTTGGGGATTGGAATCCACTTGGTTTATAGAGACTTGTGATTTGATGAAAGCCGATAATTGTGGACATTGGGCTTGAGACAAAGGCAGGTTGGGAATTTCATCTGAACCAGAGAAAGACTGGGGCATGGAGACAGGCACTTTGGTTTGCTGTTGGTCCCTTCCCTTTGGCTCAATGTCTTGGAGGATATCCATGTCGCTTGAAAATTTTGTCAATTACATGCCCTGCAAACCCACAGTGGGTGCAAATTGTTCTCTATTTGTGAGGTTTGCTTGCTGATCTAGAATCTTACTTAGCATGATCAGACTTGGACATAAGGGTTGGGCTCAATAATAGGCATGGAAATGGAACTTGACCCAATCTCTCTCTGCCTTTCCTCTTGTACAACAATAAAACCCTCTTGATGGACGACAAAGGATCCCTAAGCAAAATTTGCTCTCAAAAGTTGGAAAGTGATTAATTCTGTCCCGACAGAAAGCACATGACTACTCGCGTCGGTACTCAACTGAACCTTTAGGATGTGGGAGATAATTCATCAGCTCATCCCATAGACGCTTCAGACGTGTGTAATAGGCACTGAGTAAAAGGGTTTCTTGGTTGAGTGATGCAATCTCCTTCTGAAGCTAAAAGATTCTTGGTCCATTGCTCTGTGAATATCTCTCTTTGAGATTCAGCCATACATCGCTAGTTGTATCAATGCATATAACTGGCAGAAATCTCCTTAGGCAGAGAGTTCAAGAGCAACATGAGAACTATGGGTTGCACCTAGTCCACACATTGAAAAAAGGCACAGATATGTATGATGAGGGGCAAAATAGACCCATTGATATAGCCTACTTATATTCCTAGGTGTGAGAGCCATCATCATAGACCTACTCCAAGTGTGGTGATTATCACCTGTGATTGGTTGAGGCACAAGCAGAGTACCAGGGTTATCTCCATGGTGAAGGAAGTAGGGGATGGAGGGATCTTGGGAGATTGAAGTAGCAAAAGACCCGGAGGAGGAAGAACTTGAAGCATGATAAAAGAAGCACAATCTTATTAATCCTCTGATACCATATAAAGAGATGGACTAAGAGCTTGCTAACAACTTAAGCAAGAGGAAAATGATTTATTATTCTTCTTGATTAATCTGTATAAGTGAGCTTTGTTAATACATATGAGAACAAAGCATTACCAATACTAACTGAAATCAAAACTAATCCTAATGGGTAAGATGTTCAGCATTTCTGGAATAACTTTCTCTTTAACTCCACTAAAGCAACTAATCATGCACTAACTTATTGGCCTTCACACGTGACTTGCAGTATTGATGGAGATTTACTAGAGAAACTAAATGACAGTGAGGTTAGTGCCTGCTCTTGCTGTATGACCTGTCGTATTGATAAGCTGATATAAAACGACTTGTCTTAAATATCAACCTTTACTGATATGCTTGTATCTTCACTGCTGCAGTTCTTCACTTTGTAATACTGAGCTTAGAAATTTATGGCGATAACAGCTCTATAATCAATTGAAACAGTGACAGGGTTTTGCTTTGATATTTTTCGGGTTCCATTTTCCGGATTAGGCTGGACTTATACATTTATACTTGCCTTGATGCAAATTCTTCATTATTATTGTTTACACAGTTCAATGTCAATGATACTGCCCTTTTATAGGGGCTGGTCATTGCGTGGCTTAATTTTCCTGTAGACAGTTGGATTTTCATGTGTTTCCATTGGAAAGATGATCCTGATGTGGGTGATTAGATGACCCATCAATCATAACAACACCATAAATACCCCATCCCTGATTTAACAATTTTTTTGTTTTGTTTTTTGTTTTTGGTTAAGAAATGTGTCTGTTGGGTAAATTTATGGCAACTTTGTTGGACCTAAGTTTGAATAAACTTTTAAGTGATGTTTTTATGTATCCCATATCTAGATGCCGGTCCCAAGCCTATATGATGGATCGCAACTTCATCAACCTCTTCACAACAGAAGTTTTGATGACTCTGAGCCGTTTCTTTCCACGAACAAGCTTATAAACAGATCCCGAGGGTTGCCTGACAATAATCTTCTCAAAAGTTTCTCAGCAGATAAAGAAAGAGCCAATAATGTTGCTAAGATCAAAGTTGTGGTATGTCTATTTGATACTGTCAATCTGAATGCTTCTGTTACTCTTTACTGTGTGGTGAATGGTAGCTTTGATTCCTTGGACAATTTGCAATACCATCTAGATTAGTCAAGGTTGTTGTCAGCTGTGTATTTACTACAGAAACTTCAAAATGAAGGTGTATATTACAGGACTACTGCATAGAGGTAGACCATGCATTTGTGCCATGCCTAACCACCTACTTTCTTGTGAGAATAATGCTAGTGATGATTTTCACTGCAGGTGCGCAAGAGACCACTAAATAAGAAGGAAATAGCAAAGAAAGAGGAAGATATTATTACCATAGAAACAACTTCCAACGCTCTCACAGTTCATGAAACAAAACTCAAGGTGAGTACCTAATGCTGAGTCTCTTTCTGCGTAGGCATTTGTGGTGAGGTCAATATCTAGATGGAATTTTTTTCCTTGTCTATTCTTATTTGGTCATGTGATTATCAAAGCCCCAGTTCATACTTACCTGCACTGCTACCTTTACCCCTTTTATTGAATTTCTGGTGGGTGTGTGGTGATGTTTTGTGGAGACTAATGAACTTATGTTAGTTAATACCATGAAAGTTTAAGATAGCTGAACTTATGTTTAGAAGTTAGAACTTAATTGTGAGGAATGTTTTGAATGCCTAAGTAGAAAGGAGATATGGTGGCATGATTTCTGCCTTATATATATATGAGCAAATGACATGGATTTGTTGTTTTTAACTCAATGTCTTTATCTGAAATTGGAACTGAAAGTGGGAGAGTCTTGAATGCCTAAAGTAGAAAGAAATGATTATTAAAGTTTTCTACTCTAATTGTGGCAGTATCTACCAGTTAAAATCATTGTCCAAACCTTAAACTATTGCAACTCAATCCTATATCCTGGAGCTGATATCTGATGAATGGGCTCTGTGACCTGATTTCTACCAAAGTCTAATTCACCACTTTCTGCAGGTTGACTTAACAGAATATGTTGAGAAACATGAATTTGTTTTTGATGCTGTGCTGAATGAAGATGTTTCAAATGATAAAGTGAGTAAATGACAAGACTTGGCTTATGTTACAATAATCACTCAGCTAGTTTCACTAGTTCTCTTATTTCTACTGTAGGTATACTCAGAGACTGTGGAGCCAATAGTTCCACTAATTTTCCATCGAACTAAAGCAACCTGCTTTGCATATGGGCAAACAGGCAAGTAGTTTAGGTATTCTTAATTAAAAAAAGTATATGTAGATCGTATATTCATATGAGATGCTTACTGTTTGATATTTACAAACAGAAAATAATTTCTCTCCACATTTAGCTGTATAAATGCATTTATAAAGATTTCTTTGCAAAATGTTTGACAGCATGGGAAATTAATGTCTTGTTATGTCTTTCCTTGTGAATGGGATATACTAGATGTTTTGAACAAATAAAGATAACTTTTTCTTTTTCATATTATTGCGTTGACTTGGCTCTGTTTCCCAATTGTGATTCTTCTTTTCTTCTTCCATATTATCTTGCATCAGCTTAAGTTGATCATATTTGCTTTTTCAGGGAGTGGAAAGACTTACACAATGCAACCATTACCCCTCAAAGCGTCCCAAGATATTTTAAGCTTAATGCACCACACCTACTGGAACCAAGGTTTTCAGTTATTTTTCAGTTTCTTTGAAATATATGGAGGGAAACTTTTTGATCTGCTCAATGATCGGAAGTAAGTTTTTCATCCTACACAACAGAAACGTGTGTTCAGGTTCAGGTTCAGGTTCAGGTTCATTCACTTCTTTTTTCCTGAATGATTTCTACATTTTGCAGAAAGCTTTGCATGAGGGAGGATGGGAAACAGCAGGTATGCATTGTAGGTTTGCAAGAATACAGGGTATCAAATGTTGAGACGATCAAGGAGTTCATTGAGAAAGGAAATGCTACAAGAAGTACTGGTACTACTGGTGCAAATGAGGAATCTTCAAGATCACATGCTATACTTCAGCTTTGTATCAAGAGATCAGCCAATGGGACTGAGTCAAAGCCTTCTCGACTTGTAGGCAAGCTATCTTTTATAGATCTTGCTGGAAGTGAACGAGGCGCAGATACTACCGACAATGATAAACAGACAAGGTAGGGATTTACCATATGGACATCTCAGCATACTTTTGATATGGTACTTCAAAGCAGTATTGCTGCTTCAGATAGTCATGGTTAAGGAGTTATGGTTAGGAGATATTCCCTGCCAGAATTTGGACTGGATTATTGACATTTGTTTTCATTGTATTTAGTTTGTGAATCTGTAACTGCCACTGTTAGAAAAGCTTGAGTTG
This sequence comes from Castanea sativa, assembly GCF_040712315.1. Classification (NCBI taxonomy): domain Eukaryota; kingdom Viridiplantae; phylum Streptophyta; class Magnoliopsida; order Fagales; family Fagaceae; genus Castanea; species Castanea sativa. Next base: position 74,255,352 of record NC_134013.1, on the reverse strand, counting down.
CAGTGAGTTACCTAGACATGTGATCTTTGTTTATTTGTTTGTTTTTTTTTTTTGTTTTTGTTTTTTTTTTTTGATTGTTGCAGAATGGAAGGTGCTGAAATCAATAAAAGCTTACTTGCTTTGAAAGAATGCATTAGAGCTCTTGACAATGACCAGGGTCACATTCCTTTCAGAGGGAGTAAGTTGACAGAAGTTCTTAGAGATTCATTTGTTGGTGACTCACGCACTGTTATGATATCGTGCATTTCACCTAGCTCAGGATCATGTGAACACACTCTCAACACACTAAGATATGCTGACAGGTACATAGTTTTTGTCCAAAAATGGAAGTGGGCAAGTGACTCTTATTATTATTTATAAGTTCTAATGGTTATTTATATTCTAGAGTGAAGAGTTTGTCGAAAGGGAACATTTCAAAAAGGGATCCGTTGTCTTCATCTTCAAACCTGAGAGACTCAACTGCATTGCCCTTGTCAGCTTTACCAGATGAATTAACGTTTGAGGATAATATAACTTATGTTTCCAATGACAAGAACAAGTTTGGCTGGTCCAAACATATTGAAAAAGAACCCTCCCCACCATTTAATGTGGATCGTGTTCCAAGTGGTAGGATAGAGGGAAGTTTGCCCGCAGCTGTATATTTAGATTATCACAAAGTTCATAGAGGTGGTCAAAATGACATGGATGAAGATGATTTTGATTACTCTGAGCATAACTATGATCAAGAGAAACCATCAAGGATGAATAATAAAAAGGTAGAGACCTACCAAAAATCAACTTTGGAGGATAAGAGGAAGATTGACTTTCAGATTAAAAGGAGGGATATGTCTGACATTGCTGCTAACAACTCTAATTCTGATGATGATCTTAATGCCCTACTTAAGGTAATTAGAGTGTAGGTATATGGTTTTGATTTTCATTTCAATTGGCAAGTGAAATCCTGATGTGCCTGATGGCAGGAGGAGGAAAATCTTGTAACTGCTCACCGTAGACAAGTGGAAGAGACAATAGACATTGTCAGAGAGGTCACTGCAATCTCTTTTTAAGCATATTTACTAATTTTTCATGTTTCCTATGTTTAGATCTGGTATGATTGGTAGTTTATTTGTGCAGGAAATGAATCTGCTGGTTGAAGCTGATCAGCCAGGCAATCAATTGGATGAATATATCTCAAAATTGAATGCCATCCTTTCACAGAAGGCTGCAGGAATTTTTCAATTGCAGACCCAGTTGGCTCAATTTCAGAGGCGTCTGAATGAGTATAATGTTTTGGAATCTTCTGGTAACTGAATTTATCCAAGGGGACTGTGCTGATGAAAACCATTGTTTAATATGGTGTGGATTTTGTTGGGCAGTTGTTTGTGTTGCTTAGTTTCTTCCTTGTTGGAGGTTTGGTTTTCGCCATATGGAGCCTAGTTCCTTCTCTCTTTGGTATCACCGTCTCAACTCATTTGTGAGCTATGAGTTAGAGGAGCTCTGATACATATGCACATCTGCTCATTTGCAGATTTTGTAATGCCTGCAGTAGTATAATTTTAGTAGTGGAAATTAGAAACGCCCTGCTTGGGTTGATAAGTTTGTTAATATAGAGCTGTAAATCTCTAGTGATGTTTTCTTTGCTGAGCGGCTTTCATCTAATGGACGTGGGGGAGTGATGCAATCAATTTGCTCGTTGTAGCAGCACATTTTTGCCCCCTATATCTTTTGCTGTTTTGTTGTTATTATATTTGCTTCTCAATTGGATTGTTAATTATTTTGGTTGGAAGCTTCTTGTGGATGGTAGGCATTGGCTGTGTATCTCTAGTTCTCTATTATATTAAAAAGTTCATGTTACAAAATAACCATTTCTTTTATAGTGCCAAAAAGCTTGACGATTTCATAAATTACTGAAATTAGATCATTTATAACTTTGACTTAAAGAAGAGACATCATCTTTAAAGAATAACACAACTTTTCTTCATAAACTCTCATAAAAGATTATAACTTTTATGGTCACAAAACTTAACATTTCATAAAAAACAGATATCTAATACATTTTTAACATAAACTTTCTCTTTAAAGAACAGTAAAACATTTCATCAGAAACATTATTTTTATAGAATAACAGAACTTCAAAAGCTTTTATGTTTAAAAAATAGCATAAACTTCTTTTAATTATGCTCATAATGCATTTCAACACAATTATTCTCTAATGATCATAAAATAACATAGATGTTTATAAATAACATATTAGTTAGTCCATATTTGATAAGTCAGTACCGATTTGGGAGGCTTCTAGCACATTGTGCTAGACATTTAGTATTCCTCACAATGCCATGAATTTTCGGGATCATATCATAACATATCACACCCCTTTTGGTGTGCTTAGATCATCAACTATGGGGTTTGTTGACATCCTCCGCAAGTTGGTCATTCCCAATAAGGGTGGGTACAACAGAGTTCTCACCACTTTTAATGACCAACTGGATAATATTTTTCATAGAAAACCAATACTTAACCCCCTATTGGTTGAGTTCAAATCATACCAGAGAACATAACTTGAAAACATTTCATACTTATACATCATGTTGAGATGCATACTTTTACATAATATTTGATAACAATAGCCTTTCAACTATTTTCTTTAAAGATCATGCTCATGAAATGAGTAATAATATCAATATGCTTAGATCATATTCATAAGGTTTTGAAAGCTCACAAACATATCTTTGTTTACATAATATTTCATAACAATAGCCTTTCAACCATTTTCTTTAAAGATCATGTTCATGAAATGAGTAATATGCTTAAATCATATTCATAAGATTTCGAAAGCTCATGAACATATCTTTGTTTGAAACATGATTATATGTCATATCTCTAATCAAAAACCTTTTAATGTATAATATATTTTAAAATAACCTTATGACTTACCAATTGCCCATATCACTTATCCCAAACCTGAAAGCAGAGGAGCCCGGGAGCCTAAAGTCGAAGGACCTCAAACTTGGGTTTTAATAACACCTAAACTAATTATCAAAACTTTTTACTATCAATTCTTCCTTAGCACTTATAGACATATCTAAAAAACCTAGCTCTCAAAAGTAAGGAAATCCTAATCCCATCTCAAAGGGGTTCCCAAAACATAATTTACATTCATTAAACAACATGATGTACCAAACCACAAAAAACTATTATTTTTATGTTCATATTTATTAAGTTATATCATCATGTCAAACAAAGCTACACTCAATTCATAATGTGCTTGAGATTGGAAGCAACGGTGCATGTATAAAAATAAGAGTCTTAGGTTCCAATAAGCATAACATAGATATACAACCACATACACTCATAAGGATACAACACATTGAGCACAACAACTATATAGAAACAACAATAGTATGGTTTAGAACCCCTCCTTTGGGTACTAAACCGTGAAACCAAGGCATACAAAAATTTATCTATGATCTATACATGGCAAATAATGAGCATACTAATTTACAGATCAAATTATTCATCCTAACTGTAAAATCAAATCCTCAAATTTAGGTATGTCACTTACTATTTACTAGAAGCACATCATTTTTAGAGCCAAAGCATAAAACCATGATTTATTAAAAATCATACAAACCAGCATACTCAAATCTACCCTAAGAGAAAATATTCTCAAGTTGATCAGGGCTTTTCAATCCATCCAAACACCTGTAAATGTTTTCTGAAAAACATTTTACGTCAAACCAAACATAGCAATAGCATAATAAAAGTGCTGTAGTTAGACAAGCAATGCAACATGCCGGACATATAATTAGAGAGAATTTGAGCTATCTTAGGTATCATTCCCAGATGCAAATGTTAGGCTGAAACAAGTATTCATAATCCAATTTAATATAGTAGTTAAGCCACTCAAAGAACATTTTTTTTATATTTTAGTTTTGCTGTATTTAAATTAGAAAAGTGTTATGAATGATTGATGTATATATATTTTTAATAATTTGACATTCTTAATTGTTGCAAGATCAAGAATAGTTCTAACGATTTTTCAATTTCGACTACGACAAGTGGATATATCATAATGTTTTTCTATGAGATTATGGGTACGGGACAACGACTTGTTCACATCAAATTTCAATCCACGAGATTACATTAGTGTAATGAACACAACCATATTTTTCATGAATTAGTAGCCCAAATCTAAGTCATAATGATTCATAGTTTTATTAGAAATCTACATATATCAATTTTTTCTTTTTTAAAAATAAAATGCTCCAACAATAACTCCTATGAAGGAGTCTCCAACACATCCGAGTTGTGATTAGGGTCAAAGGGGGTGGAAAGGTCATTACTTATGAAGCACGGATAAGATAACACTAGTAGTTTTTTAAAAATTATAACATTAAACAGTCAGTATGACAGTATACTTGTATAACACGACTACCATACAGATAAATGAAGTATCTGGGCTTCTTAGGCCCTCACACCACCCCTCTAAACCAATTATCATTATCTTCAACTTCTTCTTCATTATTTTTATACAGTAACTATAAAGCCTATATTAACACAAAGCAAAAAATTTTATACAGAAATTTAAATTTAATTTAAACCGCAATAAAAACAATAATATTTAGAGCTAGAAACAAAGCTCGACTCTCCGTACGTGAGCAATTTTGGAATCCAGAAGAATGGTTTATTATTCTAGATTTCTAGGTCGGTTTGTTATGCCCAACAAAGCTAAAACCAACCCGCTCACCACTTTCTTGTGATTAGACATTATGATCTTTGTGATTGTAACAGTATTTTCTTGCCTCAACCCAAGTCTCTGTCGTATCTTCTTTTGATCTCAAATATGCTTTCACACTAATTTTGACCTTTTCTGGGTTTCTCCTTAAGATATTTTTGACACTTCCTTATCCTTTCCTGATGTTTGAGACCTTTTACTTAGGCCAAATCTCCATCCAATCATAATAATGAAAAAGACCCACCAATTACTATAGATCACGTTTACCCACAATACAGGGTATGAATAAGAAGGTGACGAGTTGAGACTTGAGATTTTAATTGCAATTTCAAGTCGGCTATTTGTTAAAAACTAATTATTTTGTAGATATATAAGCTAGTGGTGGTGGTCCTTTTCACGACAAATCAATCACATAAATGAGCAAATTGGTCTTAAAACATAAAGATGATTGGTGGACTATCTAATCCTTTATATATGGTAGAAGCGTCGTTTTGGAGTTGTTTATCAAACTTAGACCTTAAGAAAAAACACACTATTATTTATTGTCTATTAACTTTATCTAATTGCTTAAACCGACCAATTAGAGACTCACTGGTTACTTAAACTAACCAATTAGAGACTTATTCCTTCACTACTGTTAACACTGTTTCTAGTTTAGGTAATAATTCAAAGAAGGGTCTCTATCTTATTTATATAAGCTTACATAAGCATGATTATTACCTAGACTGATACAAGTAAAAGGTTGATTAGACGTAAAATAATACACTTATAATCAACGTGATCTTGCTTTAGATTCCATTGAATTAGAGCCAGATGTATATGGCAAAGAAAAATAAGAGTCAATTATATTGTCATGGTTCTTGTGTGCATGATAAAGACACGTCAAAGAAAGGACAAATCTCAGTATTCCTGGTGGTTATCCAAAAAAAAAAAAAAAGATCTCAGTTTACCTGGTAGGATCGACTGTCTACCCCAGTTCATACCTAATTAAATAGATTAATGGGAGTAAATATTATGTTGGTAAGTGTGGGACATTGCATTAAGGTCCAGATATGTCAGGAACATTCATGGTGAAAACCTTATTGCTGAAGAAATGGGTATATATATATATATATATATAAAATAGAGAGTTAGATCCTATAAGATTTGAATATATAATATCTTTTATCATTAGAAATACAAATTTTTTTAAATAAGTCTTGTGCCACATAAAGTTGTACAATAAATGTCACAACTTATCCATGTGACGAGTTGTGGTTGATAGATACACCATGTAGAGACACCCCTTCACCAACCACAACTCGCCACATGGACAAGGTGTGGCATTTGTTGTACCACTTTATGTGGCAGTAAAAGGACTCAATTTTTTTAGGTGTGGGATTCCAATTCGAAGTCCCTTATTTGACATTTTTTATTTATTAATTTACTTGACTAAACCCATTGTTATGAGCTCTCATTTAATTTATACTTGTTAGTCTTTAATTTGACGGTTATTCAATTCCCTGTATCTCCTATTCCGAGATTTTCACGAATCCCATTCAAGTCTTAAGAGTAGATAGGCAAATACATGCTTTTTTTCATTTAGTTCCAATTATTTTAACAATACATAAAAAGTCTTATAGTTTAGTGACATTGACTAGTCTCTATTATAAAGAGAATTATGGTTCGAATTTCTCATCCTTCACTTTATGTAATAATTTAATTATTAAAAAAAGTCTACAATTTTTTTAATTAATTTTTCATAATTGTTTGAGGTGTCAAATTGTAAAGGTAATGTAAATAATGATTCGATGTAAAAATTAATAACAACTTGTCACCTTAATATGTTCTAAACAAATATTATGTCCATAACCTAAACCATTTTCAATAAGTGGAGTGACAATAGCGGAAACAAGCCATTATCATTGTTTTAATTACAAATAATGGTATTGACACCTAAAAGCTACAAAATTGATTTGCAATCTTATGTGTGTGTATATATATATATTGCAATTTAGTATTTGTGAATCTTAATCACCAAAATTGTTAATTACTGTTAAATTATTAATTCTCTCAAAAGCTTAACTTATTGTGATATGGTAAATTTAATAATTTAACTAATACTTCAAACAATTACTATCTTACTAGTGATCCATGTGATAGGTATAGTTTTCTTTATATAAAATTAACAAATTTCTCATTTGTCTGATGGACCATGGTAGTGTTTAATTATTGGTGAACAAAGATTTATATATATATTTTACGGCCATGCCCATTTTTTGTTGGTGAGCAACTGAGTATGTGGGTCAAAGACGTCAAGTGTATAAAATATTAAAGTGGTTTAATGGATATTTGGTCGAATTAGTGACCTCATTTTCTGATTTGGGCAAGTAATTAATGGATCATGCATGCTTTTGTTTTTAATGGAGGATCATGCTTTTGCTAAGGAAAAGATTGTAATTTTCATTAGGAATTCGATTGTGTACACATAGTTGATAACCAGAGGCTATCGTCACTGCCCAAGATGCATACTATACAGGACATTTTATATCTATTCATTATTATTGTAATCATTTCATTTTTTATTGTTATGTTTCATTTGTCGTTCTTTTCTAAGGTGGATCTCGTCTAGAAATTAGTAAGACAAAAAGTAAGGGAAAATCTACTCTTAAGATAGTACAATGCATAAACAAATAGAATTAATTTGTCCAAAAATTGAATTCTTTTTGACCTAATACTATGAATCTTTCCCCTTTTTGAGGGAGGAAGTATGATTAATGATTATAAGAGAATGATATATTTTAGATATAGTTTTATTAGTAAAAAAAAAATACAGTTTTATGTATTCTATCGAAAATTTTTCAATTAAATTCAACCATTATAAAGTTTTTATTTTTATAATTAAGACAATCATGTGGTTGAATTTAATTTGAGAATTTAAAGTACAGTACTTAAAAACTATATTTAAGTTTTATCCATAAAAAATGCTTATATATATAATGGTTTTTTTTTTTTTGGATGGGTTTTATGTTATTATAGTCTATGTTATTATTATTTTCTTTTTTTGAGATTGTATAGGCTATGTTATTGGTTGTTTAACAAAGACGTCTTGAGGATATATTAAGACTTCAACACTTGGAAACATATCCATATTTCATTGGTGGGTTTTATTTGGCTCAACTACTAATTGAATAAAAAACCATAACACAAGGAGGTGTTTGGCATATTATAAGATGGATTTTACCTAATTTAATTAGATTTACTTGTTTTCAATTTGATAAAATTTTTGGTTCAAGAATTGGTTTGAAATTGGACCATATATATTTCCATTAAAAATTAATTAGGATTATTTCGTAAATACCTTTAAATATAAAATTCCTAAAAAATAAGTCTTGTAATTCAATGAGTAAGATGACTATAACTATCAAAAACAATTTTGATATTTTCATATACATACTGACACAATAGGATAGGATAGATACATGAAGTAAAATACATTTACTTCAAGAAACACATTTCAATACTAAAGAAAACTCTAAATCTAAAAGACAAAGAAAACATAAAAACTCTTTAAAATTTTATCAATGAAACCATTTGATGCCCAATGGGCTTGGTCTTCTACTTATATAGGAAAACCTTAGAGAAACCTTAAAAGGTTAGGAAAACCTAAGAAAGCCATAATATGTGCTTGACATGAAATTAAACTTAAAAATAAAAAGGAAAAATCACCCCAAAAAAAGAGAAATAGAGAAAATTACAAAAATTAGTAGTACAATGTCTAAAAAAATGTTCAATGGTGAGTCTGAATTTTACTTTTAAAATAGAAGTTATAATAGAAATAAAAATTTTCATAGAAATCAAATTCATCAAAATAAAGGAATTTTCTAGAAAAACAACATATGTAATGTGGCTGTAAGTCTTGAGACTTGCTCCTACATTATTTTCTTCGGGTTATTAAATTTCACGCAATTCTACAATTGACCCTGAGAATTTTTATTAGTAATTTTTCACTTCCCCATCTTCTTGTGTGGTAATTTATATATGATGATATCTTTGCTCTAAGACAGCTTAGGGGTACAATTAAGCCAACACATGAAATACGTTTTTATAATTTAAAGAGAAATGATATGTTCATAACATTTTCACAATATTTTTACAACAAATTCTAAGTGGAATGTTGTTACTGGTTGTTATTGTTGGGGCAAAAAAGTAATCTTCGTGTTAGGTTTAAATTTGAACCGATAACAACTAACCACCTGTGATTTGTTATGAAAATATTATAAAAATATTGTGAACATAGCATCTCTCTAATTTAAATATTCTATATTTTATTTAAGAGAGAATAATAGTAGACAGGTAAAAAGAAAAGAAAATAGAAGTGACTTTGTTATTTGATTTTATTTAAATTACACAAAATGAACCGATTGACTCTAATAACAGCCTACAAGATGGGGACATGCGTAGATTTGAAGAGTATAAATCTGCTCCACACGCTCCCAACACACACACACACTCCAAAAACCTACTTACAAAAGTATGTGTTACACGTGGCCGAAGAACAACACAACGCGCCGTGTATGATATTATTATATGTAACAAACTAAATGCGCCAACTCACGAACGTCCTTTGCCCAAAAATGAAAAGCCAAATGCAATCGAATTCGAGCGACCGAATCTAAGCTACTGTTTCAGACTTTGCTTTAGCAAAAATTATAGTACCACAAGCTAAACCACAATTAATTATTTAGAGAATTCATAGCAATTGTGTTAAAATTGCTAAAAATTTATTTAATACCCCAAATCATAACAACATACCCACAACAAAATTCATATATTTAAAATATTTTAGCTTTTAGCTAGAGTGAGTGAGCTCTTATTTAAACATAAAAATCCATTTTTTAATCACTAACGTCTCTTTTTTCCTTAGGTTTCTTCTCTCTCCTCTCTCTCTCTCTCTCGTGCTTTTGTTTGTTCTTGGTGGTTCGGCGGCTCGTGGGTCTAATTTGGTGGTTAAAGTCATCAAGCATGGTGGTGATGTGAGTTTGATTTGGTGGGTTTTGCGGGTCAATGGCTAGTGGGTCTTGGTGGTGGCGTCTCGGTGGTGTCGGTTCTTTCTCTTGGTGGTTTTTGAAGTTGACGGAGGCGACTTGGTGGATCTGTTTGTCGACGGAGGGTTCAGAAACGAACGGAGGACGGTGAGGTCATAAATAGGAGTGTTGGTGGCTTTGGAGAGTGAGGACTTGGTGAGTCGGCAGGGCTTGGGAGCTAGGAAGAGTGTGTGGAGGAAGCATTGGGAGGTAGCTTGGGGCAGCAGGGCTCAAGGTTCCACTCCATAATCGAATGTGATTTTCAGATTTAAGGTTTGAGTTTTTTTGGTATTAATATTTGAGTTTTTGGTATTTTGAAAAGAATATTTTTGATGGGTATTGATAATTGAATGTGATATTAGGATTTTTTATGTGATTTTTGATGGGCTGAAGTTGGTATTGATTATAATCGAATGTGATTATTGTTGTGGATGGCTGTGGTGGTCTACTTTAATGGGTTTTGTGGTGGGTTGTTGATGATGGTGGTGGTTTTTGTTTTGGGTTTTTTGTTTTCTGGTGTGGTGTGTTGTGGTTGCCACGGTGGTGGTGGAGAATGTGACTAAGGTGGCAGCTTGTTGCTATGAATTTTTGTGGGGAAGTTTTATTTTATTTTAATAAGTTGTTTAAATTATTTTAATATATTGAATGTTAAAATAAAACTTTTGATATTGGGTGTATTATAAAGTAGAGTGTTAAAATAGATAAAATAATGTTTTAAGTTGTTATAAGTTATATTTTTTAGCTTTCTTACTGTGAATGCTCTTTTGTGTCTAATTGTGAGTGACGAATAAAAAACAGTAGATTATGTATGTGAAAGTGATAGGTAGCCAATCACAGTCTATCACATAAGATAATTGTAGTGAAAGTTGTGGCTTAGTTTGTTGTACTAGAATTACTATTTAATTAGTTCAATGATTCGAGTTTTTTTTTTTTTTGGTAATCGAAAAGGAATCACAAAAATGAACTTGGATTGAAATCTAGTGTATACCAAAATTAATTGCTTTTTTATTTTTATAATTCTATAGTTGGAGGTGGAATATATAATTTAAATCATGAACATTTTTGTTAGAAAAATCAAGAGGTGTTAACCCATTCAGCTATAACACTCTTAACAATTAATTAATTGTTTCGTTGATGTGATAATAAACAATGATAATCAAGAAAGCAAGGTCTTTAAATAAGTAAAAGTTTTCTATCGCCTAATAAAGGGAACTAGATTAGAATCTTGTGTATACCAAACACAATTGGGATCTTGGATAAAAAAAAACAATGGTGATAAATTCAATTCTATCTTAAAAACATAAAACCTCTACGTGGCCAATGCTTGGCCCTCTCATTCTGGGCACTCATATATTTGTTTATTCATTCATTTTATTTTGGAGCACTCTCCCACTCTCTTTACAAAGCGTGACTTGCTGTTGCTGATGGCCTAAGCTTAAACGAACTTAAGACACTATTTTGAAATTTATGGGATGAAGAAGAGCAAGATAGTTTGTGTGTATTCAATTCATTCATCACACTTTGAAGCTTCTCCCACTCTCTTTACAGAGCGTGACTTGGTGTCTCAGCCGCTGAAGTCTTAACAAACTTAAAGAGAGTGTTTGGAGTTTGTATGGGATGGCGAAGTGCAACAAAAAGGTTAGAAACTTTTGGATTCGCAGGGTCGCACTCACTGGTAGGTGTTTAACAATTCAAGCGTCCATTTTGCACCTTATTTTGAAACTAAAAAACTTCTTCAAAGTACCAACTTTTTAAAAACATTTTTTCTGCCTTGGGGGATAACTTTTTCAAGCAGCACATTTTCAAAGATAAGAACAAAATGAAATAAGGTGTACCAGACAGGTTGAATATTAAATTGACCCAAGCTTTGTTTTGCTCGATCTGGCTCAATTTAATCAAAAGTTTCATGGTTTTGAATCCAGCTGAAGCTTGAAAAAAGCTTTGAAGCTTATGGTTGAGCTCGATTTTGAGGTGATCATGTCCAATAACAACTCAACGATTATTCATTCATCTTTTATTTATAAAAATTTCTAAATGAATCACTATTATTTTTCATTTATATATATATATATATATATATATATATATATTTTGGAGATACAAATGTCCTATAGATTACTGGAATGACAAAAGGATTAAGAAAGTACAACAAGGTTAGTTGTACTGGGATTCATCTTCTGAAAACTAACTTTTTAGAGCATTCTCATCAGGTATGTCAAATGTTATATTTTTAGCATTTGGCACATCAAACACCAAAATACTTGATTCATAAGATGTGTCAAATGCTAAAATAAATGGCATTGAGCTACTGTGCAACTCTAAACTTAGCATTGTATGGAAAAAAATGGTAAAATATTTATTATTATTTTATTAAGATTTTCTCTCTCCTCACCCATTTATCTCTCCCCGTTTATCTCTCTCTCTCTCTCTCTCTCTCTCTCTCTCTCTTCCCCTCTCACTCTCTTCCTCAGCCCATCACTCTCTTTCCTCAAACCACCGCTGATGTCACCACTCCTAGCCGTTGCCTTTGCCGCGTCGTTCTCCACACCATGCCGCTGACCTTGACATGTCTTCCTCCAGCCACACCGACAACCTCCCCACGTCATCGGACCTCCCACCATCGAATCTCCCTCAATCGGCTTGCAGTGGTGGGTTTTGCTTTTGGGTTTGTTTGATTTGGGATGAGTTTTGAGGTTTGTGAATGTGGTGGGTTGTGGCAATGGTACTGTGGTTGTCGCGACAATGTGGAGGTTGTGGTGGTGATTATTGGGTGGTTGTGATGGTTTTTTTTTGGGTTGTTGTGGGGTTTTTTTTTTAATTGTATTTTGGGTTGTGGTTGTGTGATGGTGGCTGTTGGTTGGTGGCAACTGTGTGGTGGTTGTAGTAGTGGTTTTCCTTGATTGTGTTTGATGAGTTTTAGTTAATTATTATTTTAATGTGTTGTATATATTATTTTAATGTGTTATATATATATATATATATATTATTTTAGGGTCCGTTCGGTTTGAGGAGTAAAAAAGTGGGAGGATGAAAAATTGTGGGAGGATGGAAAAGTGGAAGGATGGAAAATATTTAGTTTTTCCTCCTGTGTGTTCAGTTGGAGGGGTGAAAAGGTGAGAGGGTGGAAAACTCTTTTGTTTGGTTGGAGAGAAAAATGGAAGGACGGAAAATGTAATTTATATAATTTGACTATTATACCCTTGTTACATAATATGTAAGAAATAGATTTATTTGTACTCATTACATAATATAAAATTTATCACATCATATATATAATGTAAAAATTAGATTAGGTCACGTTGAAAAAAAAAAAAAAAAAGAAGAAGAGAGAAGAGAACGTTCAGGTAACATGAAAAAAAAAAAAAAAAAGAACATTGAAGTTTAGGTAACGTTGAAAAAAAAAAAAAAAAAACAGAGAACATTTCAGGTCATGATGAAAAAAGAGAGAGAGAGAGAAGAGAACCTTGAAAAAAAAAAAGGTGGGAAGAGGGTATTTTTGTAAAAGTGCTACCATAACACTTTTCTCTCCAGGTTTTCCTTCCGATTTGGAAGGAACAAAAATGTGGGCCCGGAGAGAAAACTTTATCCCTAGTTTTCTCTCCTTCCTATTTTCCTTCTCCAAATGAACAGTGAAAAATAGTATTTACCATCCTATTTTCCTTCCTCTATTTTCCATCCTCCCTATTTTCCACCCAAACGGACGGACCCTTAATGTATGAAATTGAAAAATAAAACATGTGATGTAGGGTGTATTGTAAAATGACGTAATAAAATAATAAAGTAGGTTTTTTGGTGTGTCAAAATAGCATATTTATAGAACACCTGGTTGGAGGAACTCTAGACAAACAAGTCAGTGAAGAATACACAGAACAAGTTGTCAGGGATGATTTTGTGACGTGGGCCTGAAACACCAAAATGAGCCCAAATTTCCCCTCAGATTTGTTGTAATATGGTTATGTTTAGGGATTCAATCCAAAATCCCAAATATTTGATAAATGAAAAGATATTTGTGTTGTGGTATGGAAGAATCAAAATGCTGAGTAACTTAAAGTATCGAAAAATGCTTAGTTAACCACGTTTGAAATGGTTTTACACATTCAACAAGAGGAGGATCTTAAGAGGGAGAGCTCCCTCGTACCTCTATGTTCACCTCTAAGTTTCAGAATGTTATAAATCTTAAGTGGCTAAGATGGTTTTTGCTCTGAAGGGTTTGCAAGGTTGAACGTGAATCCCCTTCTTTGACCTGATGTAAGGGGTTTTATACTGAGTTTTGGGATTGTTTAGTGAATGGTTTTTAGTTAATAGTTGAGGCTTTGGACCTCCTAAGTGTTGAACAAGGGTAATGTGTAGGTAGTCTTTACTCGAAAAAGAAAGACCTTACTTTTAACACAAATTGGGAAAGATCTTGACAAATTATGATTGGATGCTTTTTTCCCAGGCCTCTTAGCTCCTTGGGAACCTTCTCTTGGTGGTAGTCAGCAAAGAAAATACATCCTGTTTCGGGTGTATTTTTCTCTCCCCCTTCACAACTGGTGGGACCCACAACTAATGGGTCCTACTAGCTTGTGAGAGGGATGAAGCATATACTTGAAACATGGTATACTTCCATTATTTAGCAACCCAAGATAGCTAAGGTGGCTAGCCATGCTTTGGAGTTTTAAAAAGGGTCAGCCAGACCATTCAGTCACATACAACAACAAAGGGAAGCTTTCATTTGGGTGAAAGTTTTGGGTATCAAACCCTTTCTATGATCCCCTAGTGCTACTAGCATCCACAATTGGCTTAGCAACACACACGAATTGGGCTCATGAAAAATATTATAAAGTCTATTTTTGTTTCTCTACCATCATTCCTTTAGTAGATTTTATACAATTTTGCCACGTAACTTTTTGAGCCTCAAAATTTTACTCGTCATTATTTTATTATATATATTTTTAGTTGACTTTAAATTCTATTATGTATTTAAATCTTATCAACTCATAATAAATGCCTATAATAATTACCATAATTTTTAAATTTCATATTTATATATAAAGAAATATTTTGTTAAACTTTCATGTGCATTGCATAGGTTACCGACTAGTTCAACTAATGAGCTTAAAGATCGAAGCCATAAGTGGCCATCATATAAGTTATGAAAAAGATTTCTCCAAACCTTTGTCCAAATCACTAAATTATTTAAACAAGTTACATGAATGATTATTCTATAGATCAAGTGACTAAAAGTATATTTGGATGGATATAATCTTCATTTAAAAAAAAAAGTATATTTTGGTGATTTTATAAATCATCATGTAATAGGTTAGAAGACATTTTCTCTAAACTGACTTAGAGGAAAATTTTGTTCTATTTTCTTTACCTCCTTCAACTTGAGGGTTTGGTAACCAAATACGTTTGGTCAACGTTGCTTTAATTATGAGGATAGTATAACTATGGTTTTACTTATTTTCAAAATGGATTTACTTAAAACACAAATAAGTGGATAAAGCATTATAATGTGCATAACTTTATTATGGACACAACTTGTTCTGTTGAGATGACTCATTGTAAATGGTGAAAAAATCACTTTTATATAGACCGATCATTAATGTTACTTTTATTTTCCACCACTTACTATCTATCACTTCAGTAAGTTATGAAAAAGGGTGGGAACAAGTTGTGTTTTAGAAGTCGGCATTGATAAAGGAAAAAGATGGTATGCAATGCAATGCAAAAAAAAACTTTGTCCATCCAATTAGTATCTTTTGATCTTTCAATATCCTTTCTTTGTTTATATTATATTATATATATATATATATATATATATATATATATATATATATATATATATATATATATATAAGAATTGATTCTAAGTTTTGGTTCGCCACAATCACTCTATCGTTAAAGACAAAAGTTTCATTCAAAACGGTTTGGAGGAGCTTCCTTAAACACATTATGTGATGATTCATAAAACCATATATCCATATGTACTATTTAAATAAGTCAAGTCATATGATGAAGAGTACACACATATAGTTTTATCAATCACCCGTACTGAATTATTTAGGGAAGGCCTTTCTCCCCTTTTTTGTAAGCTAGGAAGCTATTTATTCCCCAAGGTCTCTTAATTTCCTTGCTCACAATCTTGTTGCTTGGGTAGCCTCGGACTTGTCTTTCAGGCCTCATTCCATCTCCTCTATCCTTGGTTGGGTGTTCTCCCCACACGATGGAGATGAATCGGGCCCGACAAGCCTTTTGTAGTCCTTGTTTTTCAATAAAATGTATTATTAAACAAAAAAAATGTAGTGGGTTTAAGGAATTTTTCTCTAAACCGGTTTGAAAGTAAATTTTTTCCTAATGGTAATTTGAGTGACACTAAATTTCTTGGAATTACAACTGGTTGAGATTGTGATATAAAACTCTTTATTGCTTCATTTTTTTTTTACCAATTTTCTTTGAACTTTTTTGTTAGAGTTTTTGTTTAGTTTATTTAACTTATTAAGATTTTTATTCTTTCTAGCTACCGTTGTATTTTTTTTTTAGCTTTTTATTTATTTTAGCATAATTGGAGAGGGGGGGGGGGAGATGGTATCAAGGTAGGACGGGTCAGATTAGTGGTGCCTCATTCCCTCTTTGAGGTAGGAAAAATCCAAGCGGGGCAGGAGCCTGGTTTGGATGAAACAAGCATGCAAGTATTTTTAAATAAGGTGGTTTAGACATCAATAAGGTATGGATAAAAGAAAAGGGGGAGGGGTAGTCGTGCAAGTGCAAAAAGTGATAGAAAAAAGTATTTTAGGTGATAGTAATAGAATATATATATATATATATACACGAAAATGGTTAACCAATACCTTAAGGGTATTGATTTAGAAATCTTTTTTAGAATTTTTTATGGAATAAGAAAAAAACAATTATTTTTTTGATAGTTTTTTTTTATATTTCCTACAAAAACGATATTAAATTTTTTCTAAAATCGTTTATTAATGATTGTTACAAAGACACTTATTGATTAGACCCTATATATATTTGGAGAAATGATATATCCACAATATTTTCACAACATTTTTACAATAAATTCTAGGTGGCAGGTTGTTACTGGTCGTTATAGTTGGAGAAAAAAAAAGTAATTTTAGTGTTAGGTTCAAATTTGAACCAATAATAACTAACCACCTATTATTAATTGTGAAAATATTATAAAAATATTGTGGACATAGCACTTTTCATATATTTATGATGTCGTGAGACAGAGGCGAAGAAAACAAGCATGGTTAGAACAGGATGAGAAATGTTTGCTAGAGAGAGAGAGAGAGAGAGAGAGAGAGATGATATGTGTGCGCTAAATGCTAAGGCTGTAAATAAACCAAGCCGATAATGAACAACTCAGGCTCGACTTGATAAAAAGCTTGTTCATATTTGTTTGCTTATAAATAAGCCAAACTTGAGCCTTAGTTTTAGGCTCGTTTAATAAACAAGCCGAGCGCAAACAAAAAAAATTGTTCACAAACAAGTTCGTGAGCTATTAAGTTTGATATACAACAATTCAAGTATAGACTCATTTATAAGTTTATATGTGTTAGCTAAATATATTCATTACATATATCTTAATAATAACATGGCCAACATGAGACCACTACTTATATTACCATAATTTTTTCATTCCCTTTAAACTGATTAAGAACCACTTTAAACTATAGTTACATTTAAAAATAAATAAATAATTAAGTATGCCACATATGAGCCTTTCCTATCAATCATCTAAAATAAAGTTATGAAACATGTTAGTATTTTCTCATTCATAATAGTTACAAATATGTATTTTTCTAGTCGTTCACCATCTAACGTAAATGTAAAAATTATATTTTGAAAAATTGCTGAAGCTGTAAATAAGGAATGATAAATAAATGAATTTAATTATGTAAATTATTAATTTGAATAATAGTTAATCACAAGTAAGACTAGATGCATGATAAAATGAGTATACTATTTTCTTTTTCTTTTTTCTCAATTTTAGAGATTTATACATTTAATGATGTAATTTTTTTAGATCACAAGCTCAAAAACTTGACTTGAGCTCGAGTTTGACTTTAATATTAAGCTTGAGTTTGGCTTAACTAATTAATCAAGTTAAGCCAAGCCAAGCTCAAAGTTTTTTGACTTTCCCACAAGTTCAAGCTCAAACACTATTTTTAGGCTTGTCACAAGCTCAAAACTTTTTGACTTTCCCACAAGCTTAAGCTCAAGCTCAAACACTATTTTTAGGCTTGTCATAAACTCAAGCCAACCTTGAGTTTTTTATTTTTCCTGATGAGCCAAGTTTGAACATGCACTACTCGACAAAGTTCGGCTTGTTTACCGCCCTACTAAATGCTAATCAAAACGAACACCTACGTGGTCGTTTAAAGACAATTTTGTTTGCAAGCAAAGGGACCACATCAGTAGGGATGGCAATTTTGCCACTCCTCGCTTTGTCTTGCGCGGGTTTTCCCTGCCTCGCAAAGGTGGTGGGGTGGGAATGGGGCAAGATTTTAGCCCCGCACCATAGGGCGTGGCGGGGATGGGTTTAGACTTTTTAGACTCGCCCTGCTCCTCCCTGTAAATTGTAAATTGTAAGAGTTATAATTGTAAATTTTTCATATCCTGAAAGCCTACTATTTAAACAAATATATCAATATTAGCTTATTTTATTAAACCTAATGTGGTTCTCTGCCTTTATTTTGTTATGTGTTATACTATGAGATTTTTTTCCCTTTGTGATTGTCTTGTTAAACACTTGGATATATTATTAAATTTTTTCTAAAAATTGATTTGATTTGAAGAGATAAATTTAGTTATAATTTCAAGTATATTTTTATTAAAGAAATAGATTTCATTAAAAAAATTGTACTAGTTGTAGGGTAAATTAACATAAAGTAGAGTTTTATGGGGTGAGACAGGGTTTCACAAGGTCCTAAGATGCGATATAGGTTGAGAAAGTTTTTTCCATCATATAAAATATAATAGGGTTGGACAGAGATAAAGTAAGACAAAACTATGCGAGCGGGGATGAAAACCCATCCTTCCCCTCGCCCCGCCCTGCCATTCCTACACATAAGGAACATCAAACAATTCCACGCTCTGCCGTGTATGCGCGTGGGAGAAATAAGTATCCTTTCTAAGAAAATATCTAGCTCCCGGATCATGATTCGTAGGAAAAGATAATAAAAAGCGGAGCCACGCGGGTCCCATCCTGTGACCAAATAAAAAAAAAACATAAAAAAATCAGAACCATGTCGATCGACGCCACGTTAGCTTCCGTTATATATATAAATGTATTACGGTGTTGCCTCAGCAAAACCCAATGTGCTAAAGTGCCCATTAAGTCACATATATACATATATATACAAACGCAACCATTTTTTGTTAGCACTTAGACCTATAGCCCCACTCAAAACTTTTGTCTACGCCTCTTCTCTCCACAAAAAAGGAAAAGCGATAGAGAAAGTTGGAGAGAGAGAGAGAGAGTATAAGTAATGGAGGGTTACAACGTCATCGCGCCGTTCATTATGAAGACTTTTCAGATGGTAAATGATCCGACGACTGACAGTCTAATCACTTGGGGGAGAGCCAACAACAGCTTCATCGTCGTCGATCCCTTAGACTTCTCACAGAGGATTTTACCTGCCTACTTCAAGCACAACAATTTCTCTAGCTTTGTTCGTCAGCTCAACACCTATGTAAGTTTTTATTTTAACTGTCAAAATAACCCGTACCACTTCCACTTGATTTCTTTATTTACACAAAGTTAGTTATAGTGTTTGATAGAAATTAACTTTGTTAAGCTAACAAACAGGGATTCAGAAAGGTCGATCCTGACAAATGGGAATTCGCGAACGAGTGGTTTCTTCGTGGCCAGAAGCACTTGTTGGTGAACATCGTACGTAAAAAGCACAATCGGAGCTCGTACACGCAGGGCAAGAACGAAGAACTAGTGGAAGACGAGGACTTAGTCATGGAGATAGCGAGGTTAAAGAATGAACAGAAGGCCATGGAGGATGAGCTTGAGGGCATGAAGAAACGATTGGAAGCTACAGAGAAACGGCCACAGCAAATGATGGCGTTCCTGCACAAAGTAGTTGAAGACCCAAATATCTTACCCAATTTGATGCTTCAGAGAGAACGAACTAGGCAGTTAATCAGCGAGAAGAAGCGGCGGCTAATGATATCTTCTACTTCTTCGTCTTCTTCAGGCGCTGTAGCAGCGACAACAACAACAACAACAACGACAACGAGTTCAATAAAGACAGAGGAAGAAGATGAGGGTACACTCGGAGTAGTAATCTCTCCGTCTCCAAATACAGGTTTTGGAATAAAAGACTTTTGTGAACAGTCGTCACCGTCGCCGGAAACTCAGACGCCGGCGTGGTTGATCCAAAGTGACGTGATGGGTCGGTCTCAGATTGGCCAAGAGCCTTTTGGTTGCTCTGCTATGAATGGATTTGGAAGTAATATGGCGGTGTCGCCGCTTGAAAGCGGTGTTTTGGGTTATGGGAATAGTGGTGGGCAAATAAGCTATTTTGCAGAAATGGCCGCTGGGATGGAGGTGAGTCCACCAACGCCTTATCCGTTTTCTCTATTAGGAGGTGGCTTTTAGGGCTGTAGATATGCTTCACCTGATTTATCTTTGGATTCTATATCTTTTGTATTAGTTTCTTTTCTTTTTCTCTTTTTATTTATTTAATTTTGTTTTTTTGCTTCATGTTTTCTTACCCTTTTTTTCTTCCAATTTTATGTTTTTGTGGTTCATGTAAAGAAAAAGAAAAGATTCTAAATTATTTGTTAAGCGTTCAATATTATACACGATTAAATTCTATGATACATATCTTTTTTTTTTTTTTTTTAAAGTAACTTACTAACCTAAATATTATATATATATATATATATATATTATTATATATTATAGTAATAGATAAAATTTTAAGATTAAGTCGGCATCCTTCTCAAAAAAAAAAAAAAAAAAGATTAAGTCGGCATGATACATAAAAAAAAAAAAATGCTTAAAACTATACCATATTTCATATTATTTCATATTAAGTCTTAAAATTTTAATTTGTTATTTAAAATTTAAAATTTATGAATTTGTTTCAATTTGAAGTTATTGTGTACCTCTGTTATTCATTTTTGTAATTTTTGGCGGTGACGAAAAGAGAGCAATAGGAATTATGATTGCCAATATTTGAAATTGATTAGATGAGTGATACACAATGTTTTAAGAATGATTTCCCTATTTTCTCAATTTTTTTTTTGTTATTCCCTATTTTCTCTAGTCTCTACTTGATCACTACTCATAATTAAAATTGAAACAACTTCATAAGTTTGAAACTTTAATTGACACATTTTAGGAGCTACGGATCTAATCTAAAAGAGAGTTTAAACTCTAAGCTTTTATGTAATTTTCTCTCCCATAAAATGTGTGATATAGAATGCCCCTATAAAAAATAATTTAGAGAGGCAAGTTGTTTTTGATGTATGAATGAATTACGATCTTTATATATGTCTCCTATAGGTGGAGGTTGGAGTAGTTAATGGTTAATAAGGTGGTGAAAATATAAAGAAAAAATATTAGCACACCTACTCTATTTGACAGATTCAGATCCTCCCACTTTAATGGTTTAATGGTCTATATTCTATGATGTCACCATTTCACAAACAATATTTTCAAAATAATAAAATAATATTGCAAACAAAACCATTAAAATTATTGGGAGTAGAATGTTGATATGACAAAATCTAGACCATTAAATCATTAAAGTATGGTTAAGATTTTAAAAAATCTATTTGGTAGAGTACCTTAGAAAATTTAAAAGATCTAAATCCCTATTTGACATAGAAATAAAATTCGATTGTGGGTTCTAGTTAGCGTTAGTAAAGTTTCTGATTGTTGTATAAGAGATTTGTGGTTTAATCCCCGCATACACCAAAAACTATCAAAAATTAATTGGTGTCTTGATCTGATAATAAAGAGCTATTATGGCCCTAGATTGAAATTCTCTTTAAAAAAAAATCCAATTAACGAGTGATGTTAATAAACTATTTTAATAAATATTTGTGGGGTGTGTGGGGCATGACTAGGTTTAAATTTCTAGGAAGGAGTTTTATACACATGTATAGAAATTCTATCTAGTATAAAAAATAATCTATTTTAATAAAGTTTAAGTTCTTTTAATTATTATTATTGTTATTAATAGACATTGAAGTAGTAGTAGTAATAGCGGGGAAAATGGATTTGTACTTTGCTAGGAATAACGATATATTCTCATCTTTTTCAGTTACTATTTTTATAGTATTTTTTTTTTAAAATGTTGAGAGACACTTAGAGTCCGTTTGGATAGAATTTATTGCTGAAAACTGAAAGCTGAAAATACTGTATAAAAATAATTTTTTAATGTGTAAAAATTACTGGTCATCCCAAAAAGTACTGTTCATTGGCCTAAAATCACTGTTCATGGCCAATGAACAGTGACATATGCGCGTGGAAAAAAAAAAAAAAAAAAACGGGCTGGACGTGGACGTGCTGGGCTATCCAAACGCATTCTTAGAATGTGTTTGGATTCGGCGTCTAAGTTTTGCGTTTGCCATTTTGTATTTTCAGCCTTTTTTTTTTTTTTTCTTCCCAGCCGCAGTTTTTGACCAAGTTTTCCATGAACAGTGCATTCGTGCACTGTTTATGGACCCACAAATTTCTCTTTTCAGCCACTTTTTCATTAAAAATGGGTCTCGCGGTACTATTCACATATTTTAAAATTATTTTGCTACAGTGTTTTCAGTTTTCAGTTTTCAGTTTTCAATTTTCAGCAATAAGTTCTATCTAAACAGACTCTTATTTTAGTCTAAACTATGAACTTGGCTCACTGATTTGGTGTCCTTTCACACATCTAGTCTACCCAATCAAAAATTCCCAAGTCAAAATCTTTTTAGGCTGGCCTATCAGAATCAATAAACCAGAGTGGCAACTGGCCAGTGATTGGTCGAGAGAAAGTCAAGTGCACGAGAACAGGATGTGCTCTCAATCCCACGCGAGCACGAAACAGCATAGAGACACCTCTCAAGAGGACACATTGCAAAAAATGGAGTATCTTTATATATTATATAAATACTCCATCCATAATATTTGTACAATACTATGTGGTTAGTTGTTATTGGTTCAAATTTGAACTTAATACGAAAATTACTTTTTTGCCTCAACAATAACAACTAGTAACAACTTGCTACTTAGGATTTGTTATAAAAATGTTGTGAAAATATTGTGGATATATCATTTCTCTTTTTATATTGGGTCTGGTTAAGCCATCTATTTTTAGAAATATTTTATGAAAATTTGAAAAAAATGTAAAATTTTTTCAATTCCCAATAAAACTTAAAAAAAAGTATATTATTATGTACTCTAAGGTCACATGTTAGTAAAATTCTTTTATAAATATGTTAGGCCAACAGGCCCATTACCGACTGTCTTCTAATGCCCTACCTGAGATGGCACTTTTGTTTCTTCCTTCTGTCTTACTTAACTCTCTAAAGCGCGTGTAAATACTAACTACTAAATAAGTAGTGAGAGTAGCATTTTTAATTAGAGCAAATCAAATAGTGTATGTGATGGTGCCTATCAAAAAAAAAAAGGGTGTATGTGATGGTGCCTTATAAGCTTGAAAAGTGCAAATTAAAAACATAATTAATACTTTAAATCTTGGATTAATTTATATTCAAACCAGCTCATTGATGATAAAGTTATTGTCTTTTAAAAAATGCTAAAACCATAACTTTTGTCATAATTTGCTTATGTAACAAATTGTATCAAAAATCGTTATCTAACGTTACACAAAACTCCCGCACTCATAATCCACCTTTCATACTGGGCCAGGGCTTCGAATCGAATGTGACGAATGATTAACGTAAGGATTGATCATGTGGGCCTCACCAAAAACCCATTTTCGGGGTCTACCAGAAGCGTGGCACGAGGTGAGAGTATAATCTCGATGAGGAAGGTGGGGCCCAGTACTTTACAATAATGGAAAGCTATAAGTGGGCCCCACACCGTCATGTGAGGGACAAAGGCATCACTTTTTATTTGTTATTTTTTCGGGTGGGGACCAATCCTCCTTGTTTACTGTGCCCACGTGGGGACAAGGGAAGTGTGAACTAGGACACGTGTTATCTACCCAATGCATCACTTTTTGTCCACCTCTTTTAAACCGTTCACATGAGGCGTGTAAATGAGCTCCAATAAGGTGTAGCTCTGGCACACATTATCATTGTGGACGTTGAACCCATCACTTGAACAGGAACTACTATATATAATTGATTAATTTCCCATTTTCTGTAGTTCATCTCATCTCCAATAGTGTATCTTAAAATCGTAGGACCCATAGGCACTGAGTGGGATATGATATTCTAGTTCAATATAAAGAATATGCCATGCAACACTCCGTTAAAATTGTATTCGTTTATTTTCTTTTTATTTATTTGTTTTTTTTTTTTTTTTTTAATGTAGTGAGATTTGCTCGATTTTTTCTTATTGAGTGCAACCAAACACCCCATAACGTAGTGAGCTTCTGCGTCGGTCACTAGCAACCCCACCTTAAAGTCTGAGTGCTCACAGGACCACTCTAACTTAATAAAAAAAAATTATTATATATAAATTTAAAAATTTTATAATTTTTTTACCCTTCAAATAATGTGTGACCACCCTAAATTTTTAAGGCCCCAATATAATCAAATTTTAGTAACAAACCTGATTTTTTTTTTGAAGAGACAAACCTGATTGAAGACTAAGGCAATAACTCTGATTAATATTTTTTTATTAGATATAAATTTTGACAAATTCACAATTAAATTACATTTTTTTTCTTATATCCTCTCTACTTGAAAATTTTCAAAAAAAATTAAAGATCAATAACTTATGTCATTAGTCAAATGTTTAATTTTTGAGTTTTTCTAGTCTAAAATTATACGCAAAAAATAAGTTTATGCATCAAATAGTAAATAACATCTAATTGACATAAAATTAACATGTGTTTTAAGAACATAAAAAATATTTAATTTAATAGTTAGATTTTCAAAATATGTAGTCATGCTAATTTGTTTCATGAAAGTTGTAGTTTTAGGCTACAACTAAGTTTGTAGTCAAATTTTTTCCTTAAACTTTGGTCATTTTAACAATATATGGGGCCGTTACAAACAAAAAGAATTCAAGAAAATCTATTTAACTAAAATTTTGAAAGAGATGTACTTTGCAACATTGATAATGTGATTAATATGCAACGATTTTAAAATAAAGAAAAAATTCGTAGAAGGAAATTGTAAGACTATGTATTTTGAATTTTTTTTTTTTATCTTTTTATTTTTGTTATCAATAAATGAAGCTATCTTTTTATTAAATTTTGTACGATTTAAGGTTTTTAATGATCACTTTGAATAAAATTTCTGGAGCCGTAACATGCTTTGGTTGCCCCGATTGTTTATGGAATGTTGTCATCTATGAATGAGTTTTGTCGAGTTCATATATCTCATATACGTAGATAAGACAATTGCCCTACTCATTTTTCAGTTAAAAATGCTATAAGTATTAATGAATATTTTTCAGTTTAAATTAAAGAGAATCATTGTTTTTAGAATAAGCTTTTCTTCACAATGTAATCATTGAATTTCAATCTTATAAAATTTTGAAGTATTCGCAAAAATATTAAAAAAAAACACCCCTTAACTCATTACTTTTATAATTTTGGGGGTTGTGATTTGTTAAGAGTATATTCTTTATTTCTCTGTCTAGACAGAGATGGAAAGCAATGGACTTTTACTATGGTCTAATGGAGACATCTGTTTCTTGCCAATCCGAGGAGGAAGGTCACTCTCAAAGTCAAAGACCAACAGGACGGGGAAAATCCAGACCATGTATTTAGGCAAGTTGTCGTTTATAGGCACTTTTATAACATGTGGTTTCAGATGACCGACGCATAGTTAGCTCACATATGCGGCAGTTGGATTAATAATCAATCGCTAATTGTTGTACCTGAGAAGTGTATTATGTACGTCGTTATCGTTATCCTCATTTCTCGCCACAAGTACATATTTTGATTAAAAACGACAGCATATTTAAACATAATATGCATGTGACATTGTAACATGTGTGCTGTGCTGGCCAATGAATCCTTGGCTACTATGTTTCATATGTCTGAACAAAATTGTCGTTCTCTGGTTATTTAATGGTGATAGAGCATTCACAGGTCCTTCAAAATTGTAGTCAAATTCTAAAGGCTACTTTTTTTATTTTGACTAACCCATTTTTTTTCCTTGCATTTTTTTTTTCTTTTGGATAAGTTTTCCATGCACTTAAAAGTTAAAAGATCTTTAGGTTGAAAAAGTCTTTTTTTTTTGTTTGTTTTTGTTATGAGGAAATAGTAATATTTTATTAGAATATACAAACACAAAATTAATATATAAATTTTTTTAAACAAGCTTATAATATATTATATAACTAGAGTACGTTATCTAATGTATTTATTTTGAGAAAAATGTTATGTAATATATTTTAAGCTTATTTAAAAAACTCTATATATTACTTTTGTATTTGTGTATTCTAATAAAGTATTACTGTTTGCTAAAATAAAAAGATTTTTCAACCTAGGTCTTTCATTTTAAGTGCATGGAAAACTGATCAAAAAAAAAAAAGTGCATGGAAAAAAATGGGTTAGTCAAAATAAAAAAGTATCCTTTAGAATTTGACTACAATTTTAATCCATTATATGAAGGGTTCAGAAGACCGTTCACATTGTTGGGCCAAATAATTTCTTTAATGGGATATATGTGGCAAGATAGGATCAGCCCACGAGTAAAGGAAATGCCATGTCGTCTACTTAAAAACGGAGGATAAAAGCCCATAAAGAAAGACTAGTAACAAGCCAATCCATTAAAATGAGACATATGAGAAGCACGTGTTAATTCAAACTAAACAACCACGGCAAAAAATGGGCTTTTGCCCTTATTTTTTAAAATATCTAGCATAATGTCCATGTTTTAAAACTATATAGGGATATATCCCTATTTTGAAATTCGATTTTCTTAAAATTAAGTTTCAATGTAAAACTCGATTTTTAGAAGATCGAGTTAAAGCAAAATTAAACTGAAAAAAAAAAAAAATTGTGGAACTCGAGTTATACTTGAAAATTTTCAAGGAACTCGAGTTCTATAAACTCGAGTTCTAAACTGAAACTTAATTTTAAGAAAATCAAGTACCAAAACAGGGACATATCTCTATATAATTTCAAAATAGGGACATTGTGTTAGATATTTTAAAAAATCAGGGCAAAAACCCATTTTCTCCAACAACCATAAGAGAAACATGTGAGAAACAATTATGGCAGTAGTTAGTAGTTACATCTTGAGGAGCACACTACGCTAGAGAGGTAGAACGTGGTTACTTCGACGATTATAAGAGGATATCGAGTTTTAATGAGCATGAAACCCTTTCTTTTTTACTAGATAAAAATTCTATTTTATTCTAATCTATGTGTATGTGTATATGTATATATGTGAATCTCTCTTTTAGAGACTTGAATCCCAACCTTTACCCCCACACTCTACAAGTACTTAAATAAAAAAAGCAAAATGAAAAGTGACATATAGCAGAAAAAAGAGTGAAAATTACTGCCAGAACCTTAAAGTATAAATAGAGGCCTTTGCACAATTAGTAAGAAAACGTGCATATACCTAGAGAACTTATTAAGAGCACAAATAGATTCCATTAATTTAAATTCTAAAGTAGTCTGTAATCAGTAGTCTTTTTTGTCTGTAAGGAGTGTATCCTCGTATGCTTGTATCTTTGTACTTGTATATGCAATTTCAATCGAGTATCCATTAGTTTGATGCAATCTGTAGTTCCTTGTGATAATTTAATGGGGTAATTATACTTTACCACCTTAAACTACTATAAATTACATTTTATACCATAAACTTTTACAATGCATGGTTAGCATCCTAAACTATAACTCATGTTACACTTTGTACCTCATTGTCAATTATGCTGTTATCTTAGATGGAAAACTAAATTTTAGGGTGCAAAGTGTAATTGAGAGTATAGTTTAGGATAGTAAAGTGTAATTTCTCATTTGTTTTTAAGGGATTCAGAAGAGGAGTAATTAGGTCTTTTTACATGATGCCATCCAAGATAACAACATAATTGATGGCGAGGTGCAAAGTGTAACATGGACTATAGTTTAGAGTACTAATTGTGAATTCTGAAAGTTTAGGGTGCAAAGTGTAACTTTGGGCGTAATTTAGAGTGATAAAGTGTAATTTCCCCAAATTAAATTCAATAAATCATCAATTTTGAATCCATTTTAGAATGCATGGTTAGCATCCTAAATTATAACTCATGTTATACTTTGCATCTCATTGTCAATTATGCTGTTATCTTAGATGGAAAACTAAAGTCTAGGGTGCAAAGTGTAATTGAGAGTATAGTTTAGGATAGTAAAGTATAATTTTTCATTTGTTTTTAAAGGATTAAGAAGAGGAGTAATTAGGTCTTTTTACATGATGCCATCCAAGATAACAACATAATTGATGGTGGGGTGTAAAGTGTAACATGGACTAGTTTAGGGTACTAATTGTGAATTTTGAAAGTTTAGAGTGTAAAGTGTAATTTTGGGCGTAATTTAGAGTGATAAAGTATAATTTTTCCAAATTAAATTCAATTAATTATCAATTTCGAATCATTTTAGTGTTAATAGGTTTGAATCCTTTGATTTCTTCTTAATTAACTTTAATTGAAATGATCTGTTGTAATTTAATTTCAATCAAGATGATTTACTTTGAGTTATTTAATTTCCAAATGATGCAATTTGACTTAATCAACTTCAAGTAGGCATGTAGTTTAACTTAGTCACTTAGGATTTCTCATTTTCTTGTTATATTGTTCATATTTCAAAAGTCTTATTAAGTTTTCAAACCCTAGAATCTATTCTATGAGATCAAATAGCATTTCGAGCTAATATCATTATTTTGAGAACCATAGGTAGCAGCAATGTATCCATAACCATCTCGAGAAACTTGAAAACGTGATCAAGAGACCATGATTAATCTGAAAATTCATATTTTTTATCAAACACACAGGTAACTCATGATTCAATAAAATCATTTAAATTAGTTATATGACTATTAAGTAGATCATATAATTAATGTACATGTGAATAATCTTTTGAGATGTCATGTAATATAGGCTAGAAGAACTTTTCTTCAAACTAGTTTGAAGGAATTTTTTTTTATCATTTTATGAATAATCACTTAATAAGTTGAAAGTGACTTATTCCAACCTATTTGAAGGAAAAAATTTATCATTCTAATTGCGGGGAGTAGAAGAATCCCCATAATGGATTGGGCTGTGGGAACAAATTGAGCCAAACCCATATGCATGGGGGGAGCCCAAGAAGATAACGGGTTATGAGAAAAAGGAAGCCGAACCATTCCTCGTACCCAAGAAAGGAAAACACCATGGTAAGATGGTTCTTGTGGAGAAGGCGAGGAATTAACATTACTAGAAGTGAGGTGCACAGATGATCCACATGTAGCTCCCAGATGGTTCCTAGGACCACGGGAAACTTCCAGAACATGAAAGAAGGTTGAAGATTTTTATCTCAGCATCAATTTGGGAACCCTTACCTAACCTTTGCTGCATTAAATACATATGAGACAGCCTAAACAACAAAAATATCCCCTAGAAGACAGAGTTCAGGGATAAGGGAGCAGAAGAAACCGATAAAGTAAGAAAAATATCCATGAGAGTTGAATTGACAACATGACAGTTGTAAAGATAGGAACAAGAAGTATGCCTATAAATAAGAAGGGTAGCCAATCTGAGAAGGGAGGATGTTCAATTCCATGAGGATAAGGGAATTTTAGTAAAGGAAATGTTTGGAGTTTACTTGTAATATTTTATGATCAATGAAACCAATTGTTTGAGCTTTCTGTTGTGGAGTGTTTATTCCCATCTGTTCAATTATAAGTAGATTGTGTGAGACTTTTAATTGTAATCCGTGGTGGTTCATAGGGGGGCTAGTTTTTGTCTGCCCAGTGACACCATCAGTCTCGGGAGGTGATGATATGAGCAAAGCCTTATACTAATTATCTCAGTCTCCTTTTTTTGAGGAGATCGAGAAAACTGACCTACCTCGTAGGTTTACAAGGCCAACCTTCACCATATATGACGGCAAGACGGACTCGGTGGAACATGTCAGTTATTATAATCAAAGCATGACCATATACTCTAAAAACGAAGCTTTGATGTGTAAGATTTTTCCTTCTAGCTTGGGGCCAATAGCTATGAGATGGTTTGATGGCTGGAAAAAAAGGATCTATCTAAGAGTATGATGAGCTGATCAGAGTATTCAAGGCAAGATTTGTGACATATAACAGAACCCTGAAGCCTTTCGCTTCACTCTTTACCATGGCAATGAAGGAGGGGGAAACCCTTAGAGTGTATTTGGATTATTACTAGGAGTTGTATAACGAGATTTGGGGAGATAATGGAGGAATTGTAGCTAGCACTTTTAAAGTGGGGCTTCTTATTGATTTTGACTTAAGAGATTCTTTGGTCTTGAAGCCAGTAACGGATATGAATAAGCTGATGGAGCAAGTGGAAGAGTATAAGAGGTTGGAAGATGACCAATTGTAGGATAAGGCTAAAGCAAAAGTTCCTACTGTGGAGAAGAAATAGGTTAAAGCAGATTAAGCTTCCCGACCTTGTAGGGATTTTTTCCCTCAAGTTTAGAAGCTGAGATCAGAGATGGTTAGCTCTTTGTATAAAGAGCCCGTATACTGGATTGTAGAGAAGATAAAGAATGAGCCATATTTCCATTGGCCGAACAAAATGAGCAGGAATGCCACAAGGAGAAATCAGAGTCTTTATTGCTCGTATCATCGAGACCGAGGGCATAACACTGAAGATTTGCAAAACCTTAAAGGACCATTTACGTCAGCTTGAGAAGGAAAGTTTTTTGGGGGAATTCCTGGTACGTGTGGATTCTTACCCACAAGATTTGAAGGGAGCCAGTACCTCAAGAATTTCGGCCCCAGCTCGAGAGCTCATGGGGGCAATACACATAGTCGGTCAGCAAGTGGGGACTTCACGAATCTGAACAAGGCATGTCCAAAGGATTTTTTTCCCGTGCCTAAGATAGACCAGCTCAGTGATGCAACTTTTGGACACCTCAGGATGAGTTTTCTTGATGCGTTTCAAGTGTATCATCAGATAGCTTTGGCCCCCTGAGTACTAGGAGAAAACCTCTTTTATTATACCTACCGGTAATTTTCATTACAAAGTTATGCCATTCGGTTGAAGAATGCGGCATCGATTTATCAATGAATGGTGACCAAGATGTTCAAATAGCAGTTGTGAAGGAATATGGAGGCTTACATAGATGACATGGTGGTAAAGAGTAAAACTGTGGAGGATCACCTTATGGATCTCGCAGAAATCTTTAAGACATTGCGAAAGCCCCTTCTGAAATTGAATGCTTCTAAATGTGCCTTTAGGGTTAGCTAGGGAAAGTTTTTAGGGTATTTGGTAACTCATCGAGACATTGAAGTAAACCTAAATCAGATTGTAGCCTTGAAAAATTTAAAGTCACCAAGGAACCCTAAGGAAGTTCAACGACTTACTGGGATGATTGTGGCTCTTAATTGGTTCATTTCATGATTTGCGAAAAAGTGTCGGCCGTTTTTCCAGTTGCTGAAGAAATGGTAGGACTTTCAATGGACAGATGAGTGTCAGCAGGCTTTCGATGAGCTTAAGTTGTACTTATCTCGGGCTCCCGTTTTGTCAAGACCAATTCTTGAAGAGACGTTGTACATGTATCTAGCCGTAACGGATCACGCAGTCAGTGCAATCTTGTTAAGGCTGGACTAGGGAATTCAAAAGCCAATCTTTTACATCAGTAAAACACTTGTGGAAGCTGAAACACATTACTTACCCTTGGAGAAAGCTGCCCTTGCAATAATCCATGCTGTATGAAAGTTGCCCCATTATTTTCAAGCTTATACTGTAATCGTGTTGACCGAACATCCTCTGCAGGCATTACTTAGAAGGTCCGACTTCACGTGAAGGATAGCTAAGTGGGGGCC
The DNA here is from genome assembly GCF_040712315.1 of Castanea sativa. Classification (NCBI taxonomy): domain Eukaryota; kingdom Viridiplantae; phylum Streptophyta; class Magnoliopsida; order Fagales; family Fagaceae; genus Castanea; species Castanea sativa. The sequence continues at coordinate 74,223,444 of NC_134013.1, read as the reverse complement.
TTCCCTGAGAGCTTTTGATATTTAGTATAGACCTTGTACCTCCATCAAAGGACAAGTTTTGGTAGACTTCGTGGCGGAATTTACTCTCAGGCATCTTGAAATTATGTAGGTGGAGGGAAACAAGATAGTAGAACTCTGTGAAAGAATAAGACAAGTGTATGTGGATGGAGAGTCAAATTGTCGAGGAACAGGATTAGGTATCGTATTGATCTCTCCGGAAGGAATCAGTGTGGAAAAGTCATTCCAGCTGGGTTTCCTGGTGTCAAATATTGAAGCTGAGTACGAAGCTCTCCTTGCGGGACTTAGGATGTCTAAACAAGTAAGGGCAGATAGGGCACAGTTACACTATGTTCTCGGCTAGTTGTTAGTTAAATCTCTAGCAAGTTCGAAGCCAAGGATCAAAGGATGATGAGCTACTTGAGAGAGGTCGGGATATTGAATCATCAATTTAAGGAAATGGATATCTTACAAATCTCTAGAGGTAACAACAGTCATGTCGATTCTTTGGCTGCTTTGGCTTCCTCAGTGGTAGATCCTCTTTTGAGGATTGTATCAGTTGAGCTTTAACCTTTTTCTAGTGTTTTTCCTTTAGACAAGGACTTAATCTTAAATATACATCTTTTCGTATGTTGGATGGATCCTATTGTAGCTTACCTCCGAAATGGAACTCTCCTTGAGGATAGGAAAGAGGCTGAGCAGATTAGATGTAGATCTTCGTGGTATTGGGTGTCTGAAGAGGGGAAGTTATATAAGAGGTCATACTCGGGTCCCTATTTGCTGTTCGTGCACCCCGAGGCAGTTGAAGTACTTCTGGAAGAATTACATGAAGGAATATGCAAAAGTCATATAGGAGAAACGTCATTGGCATACTGAGCTCTCATTCAGGGATATTGATGGCCTACCATGTAGAAACAAGCAGTGGAGTTCTCCAAAAAATGTGATTAGTGCCAAAGATTTTCTCCTGGTATCCATTAACCGGGGGGTCTTCTTAATCCTGTATCCAGCCTGTGGCCATTTGCCTAGTGGGGGCTAAACATAGTGGGACATTTTCCAAAGGTGATAAGTTGTAGAAGAAGGCTCTTAGTAGCAATGGATTATTTCACTAAGTGTGTGGAAGCCGAGCCCCTCGCTAGTATTAGAAATACAAATGTTAAAAGGTTTGTGTGGAAGAATATTGTAACGCGGTTTGGTGTGCCAAGAGTTCTCATATCAGACAATGGATTGCAATTTGACAGCAAGACTTTTCGACGGTATTGTGCAGAGTTAGGAGTAGCCAACAAGTATTCTACCCCATCTTACCCTCCAGGTAATGGTCAAGCTGAGGCAACTAATAAGTCTATCGTGGATGGGTTGAAGAAAAGGCTCAAAATCTTGCTATTCACCTTGAACACTTTGGAAGTTGCTAAACTTTTAATTTCAACTGCACCATGGGGAAAAACATTAGTAACAACAAAAGGTCCAATCCAACAAGAACACAACTTACCTGGAAAAAAACGAAGCCGTGAATGGTATAAAAGGACTTTTTGACCAACTTTAAACTCCTTTTTAGAGATCATCTTGTCATGAAAAACCTTCGTCTTTTCCTTGTAAATCCTTGTACTCTCATAGGCATCATTGCGAATTGCCTCTAACTCTTGTAGTTGCAACTTCTTGTGTTCTCCACTTTCATCCATCTTCATGTTGAAACTCTTGATAGCCCAATAAGCCTTGTGTTCTAACTCAACTGGAAGGTGGCATGGTTTCCCAAACACCAGCCGATAAGGTGACATACCGATCGGCATCTTATATGTAGTTCTATACGCCCACAAGGCATCATCCAAGCGCAAACTCCAATCTTTTCTACTTGGATTGACTGTCTTTTCAAGGATGGACTTGATCTCTTGGTTTGACACTTTTGCTTGTCCACTAGTTTGCGGATGATAGGCAGTTGATACCTTGGGGGGCACCTGGTACTTTCTCAGCAAAGTCTCCACAGTTCGATTGCAAAAGTGAATATGTTAGACTTGATAAAATCTGTAACAACTTTAGAATCATCAGTCCTGGTAGCTTTACCTTCCACCCATTTTGAGACATAATCAACAACAAGCAAAATATAAACATAACCGAAAGATACAAGGAATGGTCCAATGAAATCGATGCCCCAAACATAAAAAATTTCGCAAAATAGTATAGGGGTTTATGGCATCTTATTCCTTTGGGATATATTACCTGTCTTTTGACAATGTTCGCATGACTTACAAAAAGAATATGAATCTCGGAATAAAGACGGCTAATAGAAACCACATTCTAGCACTTTTCTCGTTGTCCTCTTAGCTCCAAAGTGACCTACACAAGCATAAGAATGACAAAAGGTGAGAATAGAAATAATTTCATTTTTAGGAACGCACCTTCTTATCACTTGATTTGCATAATGCTTCCATAAGTATGGGTCATCCCACACAAAGTATTTGGCATCATTCTTGATCTTATCTCTTTGAGCCTTTAGACAAACCAAGAGGTAACTAGGAGGTAACATATTAGTAACCAAATAATTTACAATATTTTCATACCAAGGTAATGTCACACTTGCGGAGAACAATTGCTTGTCAGGGAACATTTCCTGCAGACGAAGTTCATCCTTCACATGAACCAAACGACTCAAATGATCTGCAACGCGATTTTTTGTCCCTCTTTTGTCTTTGACCTCCAAATCAAATTCACTCAAGAGAAGTATCCATCTTATTAATCTTGGTTTTGCCACTTTCTTCGTCATCAAATAAAGAATAGTTTCATGATCAGAGTAAACAATGACTTTAGTACCAAGCAAATAAGATCGAAACTTTTCTAAAGCAAAAACAATAGCTAAAAATTCTTTTTCAGTAGTAGAATAATTTCTCTAGGCATCATTCAAAGTCCTTGAAGATTAATAAATGGCATGAGATTCTTTTCCAATTCTTTGACCCAAAACAGCGCATACTGCATAATCACTTGTGTCGCACATTATCTTGGAAGGAATGTTCCAGTCAGGGGGTTGGATAACTGTAGTAGAAGTCAACAATTCTTCCAGCTTATCAAATGCCTTTTTACACACCTCATTGAACTCAAAAGCCACATCCTTTTACAACAACTTGCATAGGGGTAATGCTATTTTGGAGAAGTCCTTGATGAACCTTCGGAACAAACCTGCATGTCTAAGAAAAAAACGAACTTCCCGCACACTAGCGGGATAAGGTAAAGATTGAATAATATCAATTTTAGCTTTATCTACCTCAATTCCCTTAGATGAAACAACATGACCCAAAACTGTACCTTGTTCAACCATAAAATGACATTTTTCAGAATTTAACACAAGGTCAGTTTCTATGCATCTTTAAAGAACAAGTGTAAGGTTATGCAAACAATTGTCAAAGGAGACTCCATAAACTGTGAAATCATCCATAAAGACTTCTATGATATGCTCAATAT